>NW_027077413.1:615333-1230666 GCF_963924675.1 Phocoena phocoena | reverse complement strand
GCAGGGGTAGACTGGAATTGCCCTGAAAGCATAAGAAAAGAGGCACAACGTCGACAATGATGCACTTGGCCAGAAAGTGCGTATGCGTTTTTTCCTGAATATATTCAGGAAAAAACGCTTACGCACTTTTTGGCCAACTAAGCAAGCCTGTAAAGGAAATCTGCACTACAATGAAGTCTCACTGCCCCCCGGGCAAAAGGGCCATCTGAAAAAAGTGTAAAATCCAGAAAGGTTGGACAGGATATGGAGAACAGGGAGCCTTGTTATGCTGATTGGCAGGATGTAAATTGTCGGCAGCCACCCTGGAGAAGTGTATGGTGTTTCCTGAAACACGTAAGAAACAAAGCAACACAGCCTATGGCACTTCCACTTATGGTCCTATAGCTTATGGAAATTAAAATCAAAAACAGACAGCCACCCCAATATTTGGGACGGCTGTGTTCACAAGAAGCTCGTCTACAGTATCAGGTAAATATCCCAGAAAGCAAAAAATGGATAAAGAATTTGTGGCACGTACGTACAATGCAATATCACTCAGCAATGAAATCTGTGTCATCAGGCCCGTAGCGGCATAGTGAGTGGATGCAGGTACGGTGATTCTACGTGAACTACGTCACACAGAAAAAGAAACATCATAAGATATCACTAATACACGGAATGTAAACTTGACTACACATGAACTGAATTACAAAACAGAACAGGGTCTCAAATTTAGAAAACCAACTAGTGCTTGCTTATGGGAAAAGGTGCCTTGGGGTGCTGCATAAAACCAGAGACTGAAATTAGCACAGATAACTTTCCATAAGCCAAATATGTAATAGACAAGACCTACTCCTTGCTCAACGAAATGGACCCAACACCACATATTCAACGCCTAGGAATATACCTGACTAGGAAGAATCTTAAAACCCATGGATATATATGTCTCCGTAAGAGAATCAAGCGTGTGTAGAGCGGCCGAAACGCAGCAGTGAAAATCCGATAAATCCCATTATCAAAATAAATTTCGAAAACAAAACACAAAGACAGTGAAATAGAGAGCAATTCTTAAATAATTCACTCAGGGCATGTGATGCAACCGGGATTGACCACATCTACACCCAGAGCTGGTTGAGACATAAGGCTGGACACTTCAGGCTGATAGCATTGGTGAGTTTCGGTGAGCAAATGCAGATCCTTTGAAGTCATACTGCATGGTACCTATTCTATGGGTCCCAACTCTTCAGGTTCAAGGGATTCTTCCTCCAGCTAAAACATGCATGGGAAACACACAGTACGGTCCACCGTGTGATTGGGAAACGATTTAAAATGCACCTCAGTTTTCGTATCCTGGTCCTCGTGTTCACCATTCCAGATGCTTTACTAACAATCTCCCTGCTTGGAGAGTCAGTGCCTTTAACCTCCTGTTTGGCACAGCTTGCAAATTCTGTGCAAGATGAACAGGAATAGGGAGAACCAATGACAGACTAGCTATAGGTGTCTGCACGGGCAAATGAAACGCTCATTTCCCACCAGGAAGAGGAATTAACAAAGGCTCAGTGTGCCCTGCTGGAAACAGATTAGGGCCTGAAGCAATCCTGCGGTTTTGTGCCCAGCTCACAAGAAATCGAGTTGAAGAAAGGAGGTCAGGGGCACTGTAATTCACAAACCTGCAGAGTTATAAATGACAGCTATCCTCCAAAAATATATTGAAGTAAGCCTGCGAAGGGGACTTGAAAGCGGGGCAGAATTTCAGGAAAACGATTGCTGGGGGTAGACTGGAATTGCCCTGAAAGCATAGGAAAAGAGGCAGAACGTCGAAAATGATGCACTTGGCCAAAAAGGGCGTATGCGTTTTTTCCTGAATATATTCAGGAAAACACGCATACGCCCTTTTTGGCCAACCAAGCAAGCCTGTAAAGGAAATCTGCACTACAATGAAGTCTCACTGCCCCCCGGGCAAAAGGGCCATCTGAAAAAAGTGTAAAATCCAGAAAGGTAGGACAGGATATGGAGAACAGGGAGCCTTGTTATGCTGATTGGCAGGATGTAAATTGCCAGCAGCCACCCTGGAGAAGTGTATGGTGTTTCCTGAAACACGTAAGAAACAAAGCAACACAGCCTATGGCACTTCCACTTATGGTCCTATAGCTTACGGAAATTAAAATCAAAAACAGACAGCCACCCCAATATTTGGGACGGCTGTGTTCACAAGAAGCTCGTCTACAGTATCAGGTAAATATCCCAGAAAGCAAAAAATGGATAAAGAAGTTGTGGCACGTACGTGCAATGCAATATCACTCAGCAATGAAATCTGTGTCATCAGGCCCGTAGCGGCATAATAAGTGGATGCAGGTACGGTGATTCTACGTGAACTACGTCACACAGAAAAAGAAACATCATAAGATATCACTAATACACGGAATGTAAACTTGACTACACATGAACTGAATTACAAAACAGAACAGGGTCTCAAATTTAGAAAACCAACTAGTGCTTGCTTATGGGGAAAGGTGCGTTGGGGTGCTGCATAAAACCAGAGACTGAAATTAGCACAGATAACATTCCATAAGCCAAATATGTAATAGAGAAGACCTACTCCTTGCTCAACGAAATGGACTCAACACCACATATTCAACGCCTAGGAATATACCTGACTAGGAAGAATCTTAAAACCCATGGATATATATGTCTCCGTAAGAGAATCAAGCGTGTGTACAGCGGCGGAAATGCAGCAGTGAAAATCCGATAAATCCCATTATCAAAATAAATTTCGAAAACAAAACACAAAGACAGTGAAATAGAGAGCAATTCTTAAATAATTCACTCAGGGCATGTGATGCAACCGGGATTGACCACATCTACACACACAGCTGGTTGAGTCATAAGGCTGGACACTTCAGGCTGCTAGCATTGGTGAGTTTCGGTGAACAACTGCAGACCCTTTGAAGTCATACTGCATGGTACCCATTCCATGGGTCCCAACTCTCCAGGTTCAAGGCATACTTCCTCCAGCTAAAACATGCATGGGAAACCCAGAGTATCATCCACCGTGTGATTGGGAAACGATTTAAAATGCATCTCAGTTTTCGTATCCTGGTCCTCGGGTTCACCATTCCAGATGCTTTACTAACACTCTCCCCGCTTGGAGAGTCAGTGCCTTTAACCTCCTGTTTGGCACAGCTTGCCATTTCTGTGCAAGATGAACAGGAATAGGGAGAACCAATGAGAGACTAGCTGTAGGTGTCTGCACGGGCAAATGTAACGCTCATTGCCCAACAGGAAGAGGAATTAAACAAAGGCTCAGTGTGCCCTGCTGGAAACAGATTAGGGCCTGAAGCAATCTTGCGGTTTTCTGCCCAGCTCACAAGAAAGCGAGTTGAAGAAAGGAGCTCAGGGGCACTCTACTTCACAAACCTGCAGAGTTATAAATGACAGCTATCCTCCAAAAATATATTGAAGTAAGCCTGCGAAGGGGACTTGAAAGCGGGGCAGAATTTCAGGAAAACGATTGCAGGGGGTAGACTGGAATTGCCCTGAAAGCATAGGAAAAGAGGCACAACGTCGACAATGATGCACTTGGCCAAAAAGGGCGTATGCGTTTTTTCCTGAATATATTCAGGAAAAAACGCATACGCCCTTTTTGGCCAACCAAGCAAGCCTGTAAAGGAAATCTGCACTACAATGAAATCTCACTGCCCCCCCGGGCAAAAGGGCCATCTGAAAAAAGTGTAAAATCCAGAAAGTTTGGACAGGATATGGAGAACCGGGAGCCTTGTTATGCTGATTGGCAGGATGTAAATTGCCAGCAGCCACCCTGGAGAAGTGTATGGTGTTTCCTGAAACACGTAAGAAACAAAGCAACACAGCCTATGGCACTTCCACTTATGGTCCTATAGCTTACGGAAATTAAAATCAAAAACAGACAGCCACCCCAATATTTGGGACGGCTGTGTTCACAAGAAGCTCGTCTACAGTATCAGGTAAATATCCCAGAAAGCAAAAAATGGATAAAGAAGTTGTGGCACGTACGTGCAATGCAATATCACTCAGCAATGAAATCTGTGTCATCAGGCCCGTAGCGGCATAATAAGTGGATGCAGGTACGGTGATTCTACGTGAACTACGTCACACAGAAAAAGAAACATCATAAGATATCACTAATACACGGAATGTAAACTTGACTACACATGAACTGAATTACAAACCAGAACAGGGTCTCAAATTTAGAAAACCAACTAGTGCTTGCTTATGGGGAAAGGTGCGTTGGGGTGCTGCATAAAACCAGAGACTGAAATTAGCACAGATAACATTCCATAAGCCAAATATGTAATAGAGAAGACCTACTCCTTGCTCAACGAAATGGACTCAACACCACATATTCAACGCCTAGGAATATACCTGACTAGGAAGAATCTTAAAACCCATGGATATATATGTCTCCGTAAGAGAATCAAGCGTGTGTACAGCGGCGGAAATGCAGCAGTGAAAATCCGATAAATCCCATTATCAAAATAAATTTCGAAAACAAAACACAAAGACAGTGAAATAGAGAGCAATTCTTAAATAATTCACTCAGGGCATGTGATGCAACCGGGATTGACCACATCTACACACACAGCTGGTTGAGTCATAAGGCTGGACACTTCAGGCTGCTAGCATTGGTGAGTTTCGGTGAACAACTGCAGACCCTTTGAAGTCATACTGCATGGTACCCATTCCATGGGTCCCAACTCTCCAGGTTCAAGGCATACTTCCTCCAGCTAAAACATGCATGGGAAACCCAGAGTATCATCCACCGTGTGATTGGGAAACGATTTAAAATGCATCTCAGTTTTCGTATCCTGGTCCTCGGGTTCACCATTCCAGATGCTTTACTAACACTCTCCCCGCTTGGAGAGTCAGTGCCTTTAACCTCCTGTTTGGCACAGCTTGCCATTTCTGTGCAAGATGAACAGGAATAGGGAGAACCAATGAGAGACTAGCTGTAGGTGTCTGCACGGGCAAATGTAACGCTCATTGCCCAACAAGAAGAGGAATTAAACAAAGGCTCAGTGTGCCCTGCTGGAAACAGATTAGGGCCTGAAGCAATCTTGCGGTTTTCTGCCCAGCTCACAAGAAAGCGAGTTGAAGAAAGGAGCTCAGGGGCACTCTACTTCACAAACCTGCAGAGTTATAAATGACAGCTATCCTCCAAAAATATATTGAAGTAAGCCTGCGAAGGGGACTTGAAAGCGGGGCAGAATTTCAGGAAAACGATTGCAGGGGGTAGACTGGAATTGCCCTGAAAGCATAGGAAAAGAGGCACAACGTCGACAATGATGCACTTGGCCAAAAAGGGCGTATGCGTTTTTTCCTGAATATATTCAGGAAAAAACGCATACGCCCTTTTTGGCCAACCAAGCAAGCCTGTAAAGGAAATCTGCACTACAATGAAATCTCACTGCCCCCCCGGGCAAAAGGGCCATCTGAAAAAAGTGTAAAATCCAGAAAGTTTGGACAGGATATGGAGAACAGGGAGCCTTGTTATGCTGATTGGCAGGATGTAAATTGCCAGCAGCCACCCTGGAGAAGTGTATGGTGTTTCCTGAAACACGTAAGAAACAAAGCAACACAGCCTATGGCACTTCCACTTATGGTCCTATAGCTTACGGAAATTAAAATCAAAAACAGACAGCCACCCCAATATTTGGGACGGCTGTGTTCACAAGAAGCTCGTCTACAGTATCAGGTAAATATCCCAGAAAGCAAAAAATGGATAAAGAAGTTGTGGCACGTACGTACAATGCAATATCACTCAGCAATGAAATCTGTGTCATCAGGCCCGTAGCGGCATAGTGAGTGGATGCAGGTACGGTGATTCTACGTGAACTACGTCACACAGAAAAAGAAACATCATAAGATATCACTAATACACGGAATGTAAACTTGACTACACATGAACTGAATTACAAAACAGAACAGGGTCTGAAATTTAGGAAACCAACTAGTGCTTGCTTATGGGGAAAGGTGCCTTGGGGTGCTGTATAAAACCAGAGACTGAAATTAGCACAGATAACTTTCCATAAGCCAAATATGTAATAGACAAGACCTACTCCTTGCTCAACGAAATGGACCCAACACCACATATTCAACGCCTAGGAATATACCTGACTAGGAAGAATCTTAAAACCCATGGATATATATGTCTCCGTAAGAGAATCAAGCGTGTGTACAGCGGCCGAAACGCAGCAGTGAAAATCCGATAAATCCCATTATCAAAATAAATTTCGAAAACAAAACACAAAGACAGTGAAATAGAGAGCAATTCTTAACTAATTCACTAAGGGCAGGTGATGCAACCGGGATTGACCACATCTACACCCAGAGCTGGTTGAGACATAAGGCTGGACACTTCAGGCTGATAGCATTGGTGAGTTTCGGTGAGCAAATGCAGACCCTTTGAAGTCATACTGCATGGTACCCATTCCATGGGTCCCAACTCTCCAGGTTCAAGGCATTCTTCCTCTAGCTAAAACATGCATGGGAAATCCAGAGTATTGTCCACCGTGTGATTGGGAAACGATTTAAAATGCATCTCAGTTTTCGTATCCTGGTCCTCGTGTTCACCGTTCCAGATGCTTTACTAACACTCTCCCCGCTTGGAGAGTCAGTGCCTTTAACCTCGTGTTTGTCACAGCTTGCCATTTCTGTGCAAGATGAACAAGAATAGGGAGAACCAATGAGAGACTAGCTGTAGGTGTCTGCACGGGCAAATGTAACGCTCATTGCCCACCAGGAGGAGGAATTAAACAAAGGCTCAGTGTGCCCTGCTGGAAACAGATTAGGGCCTGAAGCAATCCTGCGGTTTTGTGCCCAGCTCACAAGAAAGCGAGTTGAAGAAAGGAGCTCAGGGGCACTGTACTTCACAAACCTGCAGAGTTATAAATGACAGCTATCCTCCAAAAATATATTGAAGTAAGCCTGCGAAGGGGACTTGAAAGCGGGGCAGAATTTCAGGAAAACGATTGCAGGGGGTAGACTGGAATTGCCCTGAAAGCATAGGAAAAGAGGCACAACGTCGACAATGATGCACTTGGCCAAAAAGGGCGTATGCGTTTTTTCCTGAATATATTTGGCCAACCAAGCAAGCCTGTAAAGGAAATCTGCACTACAATGAAATCTCACTGCCCCCCCGGGCAAAAGGGCCATCTGAAAAAAGTGTAAAATCCAGAAAGGTAGGACAGGATATGGAGAACAGGGAGCCTTGTTATGCTGATTGGCAGGATGTAAATTGCCAGCAGCCACCCTGGAGAAGTGTATGGTGTTTCCTGAAACACGTAAGAAACAAAGCAACACAGCCTATGGCACTTCCACTTAAGGTCCTATAGCTTACGGAAATTAAAATCAAAAACAGACAGCCACCCCAATATTTGGGACGGCTGTGTTCACAAGAAGCTCGTCTACAGTATCAGGTAAATATCCCAGAAAGCAAAAAATGGATAAAGAAGTTGTGGCACGTACGTGCAATGCAATATCACTCAGCAATGAAATCTGTGTCATCAGGCCCGTAGCGGCACAGTGAGTGGATGCAGGTACGGTGATTCTACGTGAACTACGTCACACAGAAAAAGAAACATCATAAGATATCACTAATACACGGAATGTAAACTTGACTACACATGAACTGAATTACAAAACAGAACAGGGTCTCAAATTTAGAAAACCAACTAGTGCTTGCTTATGGGGAAAGGTGCCTTGGGGTGCTGCATAAAACCAGAGACTGAAATTAGCACAGATAACATTCCATAAGCCAAATATGTAATAGACAAGACCTACTCCTTGCTCAACGAAATGGACTCAACACCACATATTCAACGCCTAGGAATATACCTGACTAGGAAGAATCTTAAAACCCATGGATATATATGTCTCCGTAAGAGAATCAAGCATGTGTACAGCGGCGGAAATGCAGCAGTGAAAATCCGATAAATCCCATTATCAAAATAAATTTCGAAAACAAAACACAAAGACAGTGAAATAGAGAGCAATTCTTAAATAATTCACTCAGGGCATGTGATGCAACCGGGATTGACCACATCTACACCCAGAGCTGGTTGAGACATAAGGCTGGACACTTCAGGCTGATAGCACTGGTGAGTTTCGGTGAGCAAATGCAGACCCTTTGAAGTCATACTGCATGGTACCGATTCCATGGGTCCCAACTCTCCAGGTTCAAGGCATTCTTCCTCCAGCTAAAACATGCATGGGAAACCCAGAGTATCGTTCACCGTGTGATTGGGAAACGATTTAAAATGCATCTCAGTTTTCGTATCCTGGTCCTCGGGTTCACCATTCCAGATGCCTTACTAAAACTCTCCCCGCTTGGAGAGTCAGTGCCTTTAACCTCCTGTTTGGCACAGCTTGCAATTTCTGTGCAAGATGAACAGGAATAGGGAGAACCAATGAGAGACTAGCTGTAGGTGTCTGCACGGGCAAATGTAACGCTCATTGCCCACCAGGAGGAGGAATTAAACAAAGGCTCAGTGTGCCCTGCTGGAAACAGATTAGGGCCTGAAGCAATCCTGCGGTTTTGTGCCCAGCTCACAAGAAAGCGAGTTGAAGAAAGGAGCTCAGGGGCACTGTACTTCACAAACCTGTAGAGTTATAAATGACAGCTATCCTCCAAAAATATATTGAAGTAAGCCTGCGAAGGGGACTTGAAAGCGGGGCTGAATTTCAGGAAAACGATTGCAGGGGGTAGACTGGAATTGCCCTGAAAGCATAGGAAAAGAGGCACAACGTCGAAAATGATGCACTTGGCCAAAAAGGGCGTATGCGTTTTTTCCTGAATATATTTGGCCAACCAAGCAAGCCTGTAAAGGAAATCTGCACTACAATGAAATCTCACTGCCCCCCCGGGCAAAAGGGCCATCTAAAAAAGTATAAAATCCAGAAAGTTAGGACAGGATATGGAGAACAGGGAGCCTTGTTATGCTGATTGGCAGGATGTAAATTGCCAGCAGCCACCCTGGAGAAGTGTATGGTGTTTCCTGAAACACATAAGAAACAAAGCAACACAGCCTATGGAACTTCCACTTATGGTCCTATAGCTTACGGAAATTAAAATCAAAAACAGACAAACCACCCCAATATTTGGGACGGCTGTGTTCACAAGAAGCTCGTCTACATTATCAGGTAAATATCCCAGAAAGCAAAAAATGGATAAAGAAGTTGTGGCACGTACGTACAATGCAATATCACTCAGCAATGAAATCTTTGTCATCAGGCCCGTAGCGGCATAGTGAGTGGATGCAGGTACGGTGATTCTACATGAACTACGTCACAAAGAAAAAGAAACTTCATAAGATATCACTAATACACGGAATGTAAACTTGACTACACATGAACTGAATTACAAAACAGAACAGGGTGTCAAATTTAGAAAACGAACTAGTGCTTGCTTATGGGGAAAGGTGCCTTGGGGTGCTGCATAAAACCAGAGACTGAAATTAGCACAGATAACTTTCCATAAGCCAAATATGTAATAGACAAGACCTACTCCTTGCTCAACGAAATGGACTCAACACCACATATTCAACGCCTAGGAATATACCTGACTAGGAAGAATCTTAAAACCCATGGATATATATGTCTCCGTAAGAGAATCAAGCGTGTGTACAGTGGCCGAAACGCAGCAGTGAAAATCCGATAAATCCCATTATCAAAATAAATTTCGAAAACAAAACACAAAGACAGTGAAATAGAGAGCAATTCTTAAATAATTCACTCAGGGCATGTGATGCAACCGGGATTGACCACATCTACACCCAGAGCTGGTTGAGACATAAGGCTGGACACTTCTGGCTGATAGCACTGGTGAGTTTCGGTGAGCAAATGCAGACCCTTTGAAGTCATACTGCATGGTACCCATTCCATGGGTCCCAACTCTCCAGGTTCAAGGCATTCTTCCTCCAGCTAAAACATGCATGGGAAACCCAGAGTATCGTCCACCGTGTGATTGGGAAACGATTTAAAATGCATCTCAGTTTTCGTATCCTTGTCCTCGGGTTCACGATTCCAGATGCTTTACTAACTCTCTCCCCGCTTGGAGAGTCAGTGCCTTTAACCTCCTGTTTGGCACAGCTTGCCATTTCTGTGCTAGATGAGCAGGAATAGGGAGAACCAATGAGAGACTAGCTGTAGGTGTCTGCACGGGCAAATGTAACGCTTATTGCCCAACAGGAAGAGGAATTAAACAAAGGCTCAGTGTGCCCTGCTGGAAACAGATTAGGGCCTGAAGCAATCCTGCGGTTTTGTGCCCAGCTCACAAGAAAGCGAGTTGAAGAAAGGAGCTCAGGGGCACTGTACTTCACAAACCTGCAGAGTTATAAATGACAGCTATCCTCCAAAAATATATTGAAGTAAGCCTGCGAAGGGGACTTGAAAGCGGGGCTGAATTTCAGGAAAACGATTGCAGGGGGTAGACTGGAATTGCCCTGAAAGCATAGGAAAAGAGGCAGAACGTCGACAATGATGCACTTGGCCAAAAAGTTCGTATGCGTTTTTTCCTGAATATATTCAGGAAAAAACGCATACGCCATTTTTGGCCAACCAAGCAAGCCTGTAAAGGAAATCTGCACTACAATGAAATCTCACTGCCCCCCCGGGCAAAAGGGCCATCTGAAAAAAGTGTAAAATCCAGAAAGGTAGGACAGGATATGGAGAACAGGGAGCCTTGTTATGCTGATTGGCAGGATGTAAATTGCCAGCAGCCACCCTGGAGAAGTGTATGGTGTTTCCTGAAACACGTAAGAAACAAAGCAACACAGCCTATGGCACTTCCACTTATGGTCCTATAGCTTACGGAAATTAAAATCAAAAACAGACAGCCACCCCAATATTTGGGACGGCTGTGTTCACAAGAAGCTCGTCTACAGTATCAGGTAAATATCCCAGAAAGCAAAAAATGGATAAAGAAGTTGTGGCACGTACGTACAATGCAATATCACTCAGCAATGAAATCTGTGTCATCAGGCCCGTAGCGGCATAGTGAGTGGATGCAGGTACGGTGATTCTACGTGAACTACGTCACACAGAAAAAGAAACATCATAAGATATCACTAATACACGGAATGTAAACTTGACTACACATGAACTGAATTACAAAAAAGAACAGGGTCTCAAATTTAGAAAACCAACTAGTGCTTGCTTATGGGGAAAGGTGCCTTGGGGTGCTGCATAAAACCAGAGACTGAAATTAGCACAGATAACTTTCAATAAGCCAAATATGTAATAGACAAGACCTACTCCTTGCTCAACGAAATGGACCCAACACCACATATTCAACGCCTAGGAATACACCTGACTAGGAAGAATCTTAAAACCCATGGATATATATGTCTCCGTAAGAGAATCAAGCGTGTGTACAGCGGCCGAAACGCAGCAGTGAAAATCCGATAAATCCCATTATCAAAATAAATTTCGAAAACAAAACACAAAGACAGTGAAATAGAGAGCAATTCTTAACTAATTCACTAAGGGCATGTGATGCAACCGGGATTGACCACATCTACACCCAGAGCTGGTTGAGACATAAGGCTGGACACTTCAGGCTGATAGCATTGGTGGGTTTCGGTGAGCAAATGCAGACCCTTTGAAGCCATACTGCATTGTACCCATTCCATGGGTCCCAACTCTCCAGGTTCAAGGCATTCTTCCTCTAGCTAAAACATGCATGGGAAATCCAGAGTATTGTCCACCGTGTGATTGGGAAACGATTTAAAATGCATCTCAGTTTTCGTATCCTGGTCCTCGTGTTCACCGTTCCAGATGCTTTACTAACACTCTCCCCGCTTGGAGAGTCAGTGCCTTTAACCTCGTGTTTGGCACAGCTTGCCATTTCTGTGCAAGATGAACAAGAATAGGGAGAACCAATGAGAGACTAGCTGTAGGTGTCTGCACGGGCAAATGTAACGCTCATTGCCCACCAGGAAGAGGAATTAAACAAAGGCTCAGTGTGCCCTGCTGGAAACAGATTAGGGCCTGAAGCAATCCTGCGGTTTTGTGCCCAGCTCACAAGAAAGCGAGTTGAAGAAAGGAGCTCAGGGGCACTGTACTTCACAAACCTGCAGAGTTATAAATGACAGCTATCCTCCAAAAATATATTGAAGTAAGCCTGCGAAGGGGACTTGAAAGCGGGGCTGAATTTCAGGAAAACGATTGCAGGGGGTAGACTGGAATTGCCCTGAAAGCATAGGAAAAGAGGCACAACGTCGACAATGATGCACTTGGCCAAAAAGGGCGTATGCGTTTTTTCCTGAATATATTTGGCCAACCTAGCAAGCCTGTAAAGGAAATCTGCACTACAAAGAAATCTCACTGCCCCCCCGGGCAAAAGGGTCATCTGAAAAAAGTGTAAAATCCAGAAATGTAGGACAGGATATGGAGAACAGGGAGCCTTGTTATGCTGATTGGCAGGATGTAAATTGCCAGCAGCCACCCTGGAGAAGTGTATGGTGTTTCCTGAAACACGTAAGAAACAAAGCAACACAGCCTATGGCACTTCCACTTATGGTCCTATAGCTTACGGAAATTAAAATCAAAAACAGACAGCCACCCCAATATTTGGGACGGCTGTGTTCACAAGAAGCTCGTCTACAGTATCAGGTAAATATCCCAGAAAGCAAAAAATGGATAAAGAAGTTGTGGCACGTACGTACAATGCAATATCACTCAGCAATGAAATCTGTGTCATCAGGCCCGTAGCGGCATAGTGAGTGGATGCAGGTACGGTGATTCTACGTGAACTACGTCACACAGAAAAAGAAACATCATAAGATATCACTAATACACGGAATGTAAACTTGACTACACATGAACTGAATTACAAAACAGAACAGGGTCTCAAATTTAGAAAACCAACTAGTGCTTGCTTATGGGGAAAGGTGCCTTGGGGTGCTGCATAAAACCAGAGACTGAAATTAGCACAAATAACTTTCCATAAGCCAAATATGTAATAGACAAGACCTACTCCTTGCTCAACGAAATGGACTCAACACCACATATTCAACGCCTAGGAATATACCTGACTAGGAGGAATCTTAAAACCCATGGATATATATATGTCTCCGTAAGAGAATCAAGCATGCGTACAGCGGCCGAACTGCAGCAGTGAAAATCCGATAAATCCCATTATCAAAATAAATTTAGAAAACAAAACACAAATACAGTGAAATACAGAGCAATTCTTAAATAATTCACTCAGGGCATGTGATGCAACCGGAATTTACCACATCTACACCCAGAGCTGGTTGAGACATAAGGCTGGACACTTCAGGCTGATAGCATTGGTGAGTTTCGGTGAGCAAATGCAGACCGTTTGAAGTCATACTGCATGGTACCCATTCCATGGGTCCCAACTCTCCAGGTTCAAGGCATTCTTCCTCCAGCTAAAACATGCATGGGAAACCCAGAGTATCGTCCACCGTGTGATTGGGAAACGATTTGAAATGCATCTCAGTTTACGTATCCTGGTCCTCAGGTTCACCATTCCAAATGCTTTACTAACACTCTCCCCGCTTGGAGAGTCAGTGCCTTTAACCTCCTGTTTGGCACAGCTTGCAATTTCTGTGCAAGATGAAACGGAATAGGGAGAACCAATGAGAGACTAGCTGTAGGTGTCTGCACGGGCAAATGTAACGCTCATTGCCGACCAGGAAGAGGAATTAAACAAAGGCTCAGTGTGCCCTGCTGGAAACAGATTAGGGCCTGAAGCAATCCTGCGGTTTTGTGCCCAGCTCACAAGAAAGCGAGTTGAAGAAAGGAGCTCAGGGGCACTGTAATTCACAAACCTGCAGAGTTATAAATGACAGCTATCTTCCAAAAGTATGTTGAAGTAAGCCTGCGAAGGGGACTTGAAAGCGGGGCAGAATTTCAGGAAAACGACTGCAGGGGGTAGACTGGAATTGCCCTGAAAGCATAGGAAAAGAGGCACAACGTCGACAATGATGCACTTGGCCAAAAAGGGCGTATGCGTTTTTTCCTGAATATATTCAGGAAAAAACGCATACGCCCTTTTTGGCCAAACAAGCAAGCCTGTAAAGGAAATGTGCACTACAATGAAGTCTCACTGCCCCCCGGGCAAGAGGGCCATCTGAAAAAAGTGTAAAATCCAGAAAGGTAGGACAGGATATGGAGAACAGGGAGCCTTGTTATGCTGATTGGCAGGATGTAAATTGCCAACAGCCACCCTGGAGAAGTGTATGGTGTTTCCTGAAACACGTAAGAAATAAAGTAACACAGCCTATGGCAATTGCACTTATGGTCCTATTCCTTAGGGAAATTAAAATCAAAAACAGAGAGCCACCCCAAAGTTTGGGACGACTGTGTTCCCAAGAAGCTCGTCTACAGTACCAGGTAAATATCCCAGAAAGCAAAAAATGGATAAAGAAGTTGTGGCACGTACGTGCAATGCAATATCACTCAGCAATGAAATCTGTGTCATCAGGCCCGTAGCGGCATAGTGAGTGGATGCAGGTACGGTGATTCTACGTGAACTACGTCACACAGAAATAGAAACATCATAAGATATCACTAATACACGGAATGTAAACTTGACTACACATGAACTGAATTACAAAACAGAACAGGGTCTCAAATTTAGAAAACCAACTAGTGCTTGCTTATGGGGAAAGGTGCCTTGGGGTGCTGCATAAAACCAGAGACTGAAATTAGCACAGATAACATTCCATAAGCCAAATATGTAATAGACAAGACCTACTCCTTGCTCAACGAAATGGACTCAACACCACATATTCAACGCCTAGGAAAATACCTGACTAGGAAGAATCTTAAAACCCATGGATATATATGTCTCCGTATGAGAATCAAGCGTGTGTACAGCGGCCGATACGCAGCAGTGAAAATCCGATAAATCCCATTATCAAAATAAATTTCGAAAACAAAACACAAAGACAGTGAAATAGAGAGCAATTCTTAAATAATTCACTCAGGGCATGTGATGCAACCGGGATTGACCACATCTACACCCAGAGCTGATTGAGACATAAGGCTGGACACTTCAGGCTAATAGCATTGGTGAGTTTCGGTGATCAAATGCAGACCCTTTGAAGTCATACTGCATGGTACCTATTCCATGGGTCCCAACTCTTCAGGTTCAAGGGATTCTTCCTCCAGCTAAAACATGCATGGGAAACCCAGAGTATCGTCCACCGTGTGATTGGGAAACGATTTAAAATGCATCTCAGTTTTCGTATCCTGGTCCTCGGGTTCAACATTCCAGATGCTTTACTACCACTCTCCCCGCTTGGAGTGTCAGTGCCTTTAACCTCCTCTTTGGCACAGCTTGCAATTTCTGTGCAAGATGAACAGGAATAGGGAGAACCAATGAGAGACTAGCTCTAGGTGTCTGCACGGGCAAATGTAATGCTCATTGCCCACCAGGAAGAGGAATTAAACAAAGGCTCAGCGTGCCCTGCTGAAAACAGATTAGGGCCTGAAGCAATCCTGCGGTTTTGTGCCCAGCTCACAAGAAAGCGAGTTAAAGAAAGGAGCTCAGGGGCACTGTAGTTCACAAACCTGCAGTTATAAATGACTGCTATCCTCCAAAAATATATTGAAGTAAGCCTGCGAAGGGGACTTGAAAGCGGGGCAGAATTTCAGGAAAACGATTGCAGGGGGTAGACTGGAATTGCCCTGAAAGCATAGGAAAAGAGGCAGAACGTCGACAATGATGCACTTGGCCAAAAAGGGCGTATGCGTTTTTTCCTGAATATATTCAGGAAAAAACGCATACGCCCTTTTTGGCCAACCAAGCAAGCCTGTAAAGGAAATCTGCACTACAATGAAGTCTCACTGCCCCCCGGGCAAAAGGGCCATCTGAAAAAAGTGTAAAATCCAGAAAGGTAGGACAGGATATGGAGAACAGGGAGCCTTGTTATGCTGATTGGCAGGATGTAAATTGCCAGCAGCCACCCTGGACAAGTGTATGCTGTTTCCTGAAACACGTAAGAAATAAAGCAACACAGCCTATGGCAATTGCACTTATGGTCCTATTCCTTAGGGAAATTAAAATCAAAAACAGAGAGCCACCCCAAAGTTTGGGACGGCTGTGTTCACAAGAAGCTCGTCTACAGTATGAGGTAAATATCCCAGAAAGCAAAAATTGGATAAAGAAGTTTTGGCACGTACATACAATGCAATATCACTCAGCAAAGAAATCTGTGTCATCAGGCCCGTAGCGGCATAGTGAGTGGATGCAGGTACGGTGATTCTACGTGAACTACGTCACACAGAAAAAGAAACATCATAAGATATCACTAATACACGGAATGTAAACTTGACTACACATGAACTGAATTACAAAACAGAACAGGGTCTCAAATTTAGAAAACCAACTAGTGCTTGCTTATGGGGAAAGGTGCGTTGGGGTGCTGCATAAAACCAGAGACTGAAATTAGCACAGATAACATTCCATAAGCCAAATATGTAATAGACAAGACCTACTCCTTGCTCAACGAAATGGACCCAAAACCACATATTCAACGCCTAGGAATATACCTGACTAGGAAGAATCTTAAAACCCATGGATATATATGTCTCCATAAGAGAATCAAGCGTGTGTACAGCGGCCGAAACGCAGCAGTGAAAATCCGATAAATCCCATTATCAAAATAAATTTCGCAAACAAAACACAAAGACAGTGAAATAGAGAGCAATTCTTAAATAATTCACTCAGGGCATGTGATGCAACCGGGATTGACCACATCTACACCCAGAGCTGGTTGAGACATAAGGCTGGACACTTCAGGCTGATAGCATTGGTGAGTGTCGGTGAGCAAATGCAGACCCTTTGAAGTCATACTGCATGGTACCCATTCCATGGGTCCCAACTCTCCAGGTTCAAGGGATTCTTCCTCCAGCTAAAACATGCATGGGAAACCCAGAGTATCGTCCACCGTGTGATTGGGAAATGATTTAAAATGCATCTCAGTTTTCGTATCCTGGTCCTCGGGTTCACCATTACAGATGCTTTAGTAACACTCTCCCCGCTTAGAGAGTCACTGCCTTTAACCTCCTCTTTGGCACAGCTTGCAATTTCTGTGCAAGATGAACAGGAATAGGGAGAACCAATGAGAGACTAGCTGTAGGTGTCTGCACGGGCAAATGTAACGCTCATTGCCCACCAGGAAGAGGAATTAAACAAAGGCTCAGTGTGCCCTGCTGGAAACAGATTAGGGCCTGAAACAATCCTGTGGTTTTGTGTCCAGCTCACAAGAAAGCGAGTTGAAGAAAAGAGCTCAGGGGCACTGTAATTCACAAACCTGCAGAGTTATAAATGACAGCTATCTTCCAAAAGTATATTGAAGTAAGCCTGCGTAGGGGACTTGAAAGCGGGGCAGAATTTCAGGAAAACGATTGCAGGGTGTAGACTGGAATTGCCCTGAAAGCATAGGAGAAGAGGCACAACGTCGACAATGATGCACTTGGCCAAAAAGTGCGTATGCGTTTTTTCCCGAATATATTCAGGAAAAAACGCATACACCCTTTTTGGCCAATCAAGCAAGCCTGTAAAGGAAATCTGCACTACAATGAAGTCTCACTGCCCCCCGGGCAAGAGGGCCATCTGAAAAAAGTGTAAAATCCAGAAAGGTAGGACAGGATATGTAGAACAGGGAGACTTGTTATGCTGATTGGCAGGATGTAAATTGCCAACAGCCACCCTGGAGAAGTGTATGGTGTTTCCTGAAATACGTAAGAAATAAAGCAACACAGCCTATGGCAATTGCACTTATGGTACTATAGCTTACGGAAAATAAAATCAAAAACAGACAGCCACCCCAATATTTGGGACGGCTGTGTTCACAAGAAGCTCGTCTACAGTATCAGGTAAATATCCCAGAAAGCAAAAAATGGATAAAGAAGTTGTGGCATGTACGTGCAATGCACTAACACTCAGCATTGAAATCTGTGTCATCAGGCCCGTAGAGGCATAGTGAGTCGATGCAGGTACGGTGATTCTACGTGAACTACGTCACACAGAAAAAGAAACATCATAAGATATCACTAATACACGGAATGTAAACTTGACTACACATGAACTGAATTACAAAACAGAACAGGGTCTCAAATTTAGAAAACCAACTAGTGCTTGCTTATGGGGAAAGGTGCCTTGGGGTGCTGCATAAAACCAGAGACTGAAATTAGCACAGATAACATTCCATAAGCCAAATATGTAATAGACATTACCTACTCCTTGCTCAACGAAATGGACTCAACACCACATATTCAATGCCTAGGAATATACCTGATTAGGAAGAATCTTAAAACCCATGGAGATATATGTCTCCGTAATAGAATCAAGCATGTGTACAGCGGCCGAAACGCAGCAGTGAAAATCCGATAAATCCCATTATCAAAATAAATTTCGAAAACAAAACACTAAGACAGTGAAATAGAGAGCAATTCTTAACTAATTCACTCAGGGCATGTGATGCAACCGGGATTGACCACATCTACACCCAGAGCTGGTTGAGACATAAGGCTGGACACTTCAGGCTGATAGCATTGGTGAGTTTCGGTGAGCAAATGCAGACCCTTTGAAGTCATACTGCATGGTACCTATTCCATGGGTCCCAACTCTTCAGGTTCAAGGGATTCTTCCTCCAGCTAAAACATGCATGGGAACCCCACAGTATGGTCCACCGTGTGATTGGGAAACGATTTAAAATGCATCTCAGTTTTCGTATCCTGGTCCTCGGGTTAACCATTCCAGATGCTTTACTAACACTCTCCCTGCTTGGACAGTCACTGCCTTTAACCTCCTGTTTGGCACAGCTTGCAATTTCTGTGCAAGATGAACAGGAATAGGGAGAACCAATGAGAGACTAGCTGTAGGTGTCTGCACGGGCAAATGTAACGCTCATTGCCGACCAGGAAGAGGAATTAAACAAAGGCTCAGCGTGCCCTGCTGAAAACAGATTAGGGCCTGAAGCAATCCTGCGGTTTTGTGCCCAGCTCACAAGAAAGCGAGTTGAAGAAACGAGCTCAGGGGCACTGTAATTCACAAACGTGCAGAGTTATAAATGACAGCTATCCTCCAAAAATATATTGAAGTAAGCCTGCGAAGGGGACTTGAAAGCGTGGCAGAAATTCAGGAAAACGATTGCAGGGGGTAGACTGGAATTGCCCTGAAAGCATAGGAAAAGAGGCAGAACGTCGACAATGATGCACTTGGCCAAAAATGGCGTATGCGTTTTTTCCTGAACACATTCAGGAAAAAACGCATACGCCCTTTTTGGCCAACCAAGCAAGCCTGTAAAGGAAATCTGCACTACAATGAAGTCTCACTGCACCCCGGGCAAAAGGGCCATCTGAAAAAAGTGTAAAATCCAGAAAGGTAGGACAGGATATGGAGAACAGGGAGCCTTGTTATGCTGATTGGCAGGATGTAAATTGCCAGCAGCCACCCTGGAGAAGTGTATGGTGTTTCCTGAAACACGTAAGAAACAAAGCAACACATCCTATGGCACTTCCACTTATGGTCCTATAGCTTACGGAAATTAAAATCAAAAACAGACAGCCACCCCAATATTTGGGACGGCTGTGTTCACAAGAAGCTCGTCTACAGTATCAGGTAAATATCCCAGAAAGCAAAAAATGGATAAAGAAGTTGTGGCACATACGTACAATGCAATATCACTCAGCAATGAAATCTGTGTCATCAGGCCCGTAGCAGCATAGTGAGTGGATGCAGGTACGGTGATTGTACGTGAACAACGTCACACAGAAAAAGAAACATCATAAGATATCACTAATACACGGAATGTAAACTTGACTACACATGAACTGAATTACAAAACAGAACAGGGTCTCAAATTTAGAAAACCAACTAGTCCTTGCTTATGGGGAAAGGTGCCTTGGGGTGCTGCATAAAACCAGAGACTGAAATTAGCTCAGATAACTTTCCATAAGCCAAATATGTAATAGACAAGACCTACTCCTTGCTTAAGGAAATGGACCCAAAACCACATATTCAACGCCTAGGAATATACCTGACTAGGAAGAATCTTAAAACCCATGGATATATATGTCTCCGTAAGAGAATCAAGCGTGTGTACAGCGGCGGAAATGCAGCAGTGAA
Organism: Phocoena phocoena; assembly: GCF_963924675.1. Classification (NCBI taxonomy): domain Eukaryota; kingdom Metazoa; phylum Chordata; class Mammalia; order Artiodactyla; family Phocoenidae; genus Phocoena; species Phocoena phocoena. The sequence goes on along the minus strand of NW_027077413.1, from coordinate 1,210,544 downwards.
AATCCGATAAATCCCATTATCAAAATAAATTTCGAAAACAAAACACAAAGACAGTGAAATAGAGAGCAATTCTTAAATAATTCACTCAGGGCATGTGATGCAACCGGGATTGACCACATCTACACCCAGAGCTGGTTGAGACATAAGGCTGGACACTTCAGGCTGATAGCATTGGTGAGTTTCGGTGAGCAAATGCAGACCCTTTGAAGTCATACTGCATGGTACCCATTCCATGGGTCTCAACTCTCCAGGCTCAAGGGATTCTTCCTCCAGCTAAAACATGCATGGGAACCCCACAGTATGGTCCACCGTGTGATTGGGAAACGATTTAAAATGCATCTCAGTTTTCGTATCCTGGTCCTCGGGTTCACCATTCCAGATGCTTTACTAACACTCTCCCCGCTTAGAGAGTCAGTGCCTTTAACCTCCTCTTTGGCACAGCTTGCAATTTCTGTGCAAGATGAACAGGAATAGGGAGAACCAATGAGAGACTAGCTGTAGGTGTCTGCACGGGCCAATGTAACGCTCATTGCCCACCAGGAAGAGGAATTAAACAAAGGCTCAGTGTGCCCTGCTGGAAACAGATTAGGGCCTGAAGCAATCCTGCGGTTTTGTGCCCAGCTCACAAGAAAGCGAGTTGAAGAAAGGAGTTCAGGGGCACTGCAATTCACAAACCTGCAGAGTTATAAATGACAGCTATCTTCCAAAAGTATATTGAAGTAAGCCTGCGTAGGGGACTTGAAAGCGGGGCAGAATTTCAGGAAAACGATTGCAGGGGGTAGACTGGAATTGCCCTGAAAGCATAGGAAAAGAGGCACAACGTCGAAATGATGCACTTGGCCAAAAAGGGCGTATGCGTTTTTTCTTGAATATATTCAGGAAAAAACGCATACGCGCTTTTTGGCCAACCAAGCAAGCCTGTAATGGAAATCTGCACTACAATGAAGGCTCACTGCCCCCCGGGCAAGAGGGCCATCTGAAAAAAGTGTAAAATCCAGAAAGGTAGGACAGGATATGGAGAACAGGGAGCCTTGTATGCTGATTGGCAGGATGTAAATTGCCAACAGCCACCCTGGAGAAGTGTATGGTGTTTCCTGAAACACGTAAGAAATAAAGCAACACAGCCTATGGCAATTGCACTTATGGTCCTATTCCTTAGGGAAATTAAAATCAAAAACAGAGAGCCACCCCAAAGTTTGGGACGGATGTGTTCCCAAGAAGCTCGTCTACAGTACCAGGTAAATATCCCAGAAAGCAAAAAATGGATAAAGAAGTTGTGGCACGTACGTGCAATGCAATATCACTCAGCAATGAAATCTGTGTCATCAGGCCCATAGCGGCATAGTGAGTGGATGCAGGTACGGTGATTCTACGTGAACTATGTCACACAGAAAAAGAAATATCATAAGATATCACTAATACACGGAATGTAAACTTGACTACACATGAACTGAATTACAAAACAGAACAGGGTCTCAAATTTAGAAAATCAACTAGTGCTTGCTTATGGGGAAAGGTGCCTTGGGGTGCTGCATAAAACCAGAGACTGAAATTAGCACAGATAACATTCCATAAGCCAAATATGTAATAGACAATACCTACTCCTTGCTCAACGAAATGGACTCAACACCACATATTCAACGCCTAGGAATATACCTGACTAGGAAGAATCTTAAAACCCATGGATATATATGTCTCCGTAAGAGAATCAAGCGTGTGTACAGCGGCTGAAACGCAGCAGTGAAAATCCGATAAATCCCATTATCAAAATAAATTTCGTAAACAAAACACAAAGACAGTGAAATCGAGAGCAATTCTTAACTAATTCACTCAGGGCATGTGATGCAACCTGGATTGACCACATCTACACCCAGAGCTGGTTGAGACATAAGGCTGGACACTTCAGGCTGATAGCATTGGTGAGTTTCGGTGAGCAAATGCAGACCCTTGGAAGTCATACTGCATGGTACCCATTCCATGGGTCCCAACTCTCCAGGTTCAAGGGATTCTTCCTCCAGCTAAAACATGCATGGGAAACCCAGAGTATCATCCACCGTGTGATTGGGAAACGATTTAAAATGCATCTCAGTTTTCGTATCCTGGTCCTCGGGTTCACCATTCCAGATGCTTTACTAACACTCTCCCCGTTTAGAGAGTCAGTGCCTTTAACCTCCTCTTTGGCACAGCTTGCAATTTCTGTGCAAGATGAACAGGAATAGGGAGAACCAATGAGAGACTAGCTGTAGGTGTCTGCACGGGCAAATGTAAAGCTCATTGCCCACCAGGAAGAGGAATTAAACAAAGGCTCAGCGTGCCCTGCTGAAAACAGATTAGGGCCTGAAGCAATCCTGCGGTTTTGTGCCCAGCTCACAAGAAAGCGAGTTGAAGAAAGGAGCTCAGGGGCACTGTACTTCACAAACCTGCAGAGTTATAAATGACAGCTATCCTCCAAAAATATATTGAAGTAAGCCTGCGAAGGGGACTTGAAAGCGGGGCAGAATTTCAGGAAAACGATTGCAGGGGGTAGACTGGAATTGCCCTGAAAGCATAGGAAAAGAGGCACAACGTCAACAATGATGCACTTGGCCAAAAAGGGCGTATGCGTTTTTTCCTGAATATATTCTGGAAAAAACGCATACGCCCTTTTTGGCCAACCAAGCAAGCCTGTAAAAGAAATCTGCACGACAATGAAATCTCACTGCACCCCCGGGCAAAAGGGCCATCTGAAAAAAGTGTAAAATCCAGAAAGGTAGGACAAGATATGGAGAACAGGGAGCCTTGTTATGCTGATTGGCCGGATGTAAATTGTGAACAGCCACGCTGGAGAAGTGTATGGTGTTTCCTGAAACACGTAAGAAACAAAGCAACACAGCCTATAGCACTTCCACTTATGGTCCTATAGCTTACGGAAATTAAAATCAAAAACAGACAGCCACCCCAATATTTGGGACGGCTGTGTTCACAAGAAGCTCGTCTACAGTATCAGGTAAATATCCCAGAAAGCAAAAAATGGATAAAGATGTTGTGGCACGTACGTGCAATGCAATATCACTCAGCAATGAAATCTGTGTCATCAGGCCCGTAGCGGCATAGTAAGTGGATGCAGGTACGGTGATTCTACGTGAACTACGTCACACAGAAAAAGAAACATCATAAGATATCACTAATACATGGAATGTAAACTTGACTACACATGAACTGAATTACAAAACAGAACAGGGTCTCAAATTTAGAAAACCGACTAGTGCTTGCTTATGGTGAAAGGTGCCTTGGGGGGCTGCATAAAACCAGAGACTGAAATTAGCACAGATAACTTTCCATAAGCCAAATATGTAATAAAAAAGACCTACTCCTTGCTCAACGAAATGGACCCAACACCACATATTCAACGCCTAGGAATATACCTGACTAGGAAGAATCTTAAAACCCATGGATATATATGTCTCCGTAAGAGAATCAAGCGTGTGTACAGCGGCCGAAACGCAGCAGTGAAAATCCGATAAATCCCATTATCAAAATAAATTTCGAAAACAAAACACAAAGACAGTGAAATAGAGAGCAATTCTTAAATAATTCTCTCAGGGCATGTGATGCAACCGGGATTTACCACATCTACACCCAGAGCTGGTTGAGACATAAGGCTGGACACTTCAGGCTGATAGCATTGGTGAGTTTCGGTGAGCAAATGCAGACCCTTTGAAGTCATACTGCATGGTACCCATTCCATTGGTCCCAACTCTCCAGGTTCAAGGCATTCTTCCTCCAGCTAAAACATGCATGGGAAACCCAGAGTATCGTCCACCGTGTGATTGGGAAATGATTTAAAATGCATCTCAGTTTTCGTATCCTGGTCCTCGGGTTCACCATTCCAGATGCTTTACTACGACTCTCCCCGCTTGGAGACTCAGTGCCTTTAACCTCCTGTTTCGCACAGCTTGCAATTTCTGTGCAAGATGAACAGGAATAGGGAGAACCAATGAGAGACTAGCAGTAGGTGTCTGCACGGGCAAATGTAACGCTCATTGCCCACCAGGAAGAGGAATTAAACAAAGGCTCAGTGTGCACTGCTGGAAACAGATTAGGGCCTGAAGCAATCCTGCGGTTTTGTGCCCAGCTCACAAGAAAGCGAGTTGAAGAAAGGAGCTCAGGGGCACTGTACTACACAAACCTGCAGAGTTATAAATGACAGCTATCCTCCAAAAATATATTGAAGTAAGCCTGCGAAGGGGACTTGAAAGCGGGGCAGAATTTCAGGAAAACGATTGCAGGGGGTAGACTGGAATTGCCCTGAAAGCATAGGAAAAGAGGCACAACGTCGACAATGATGCACTTGGCCAAAAAGGGCGTATGCGTTTTTTCCTGAATATATTCAGGAAAAAACGCATACGCCCTTTTTGGCCAACCAAGCAAGCCTGTAAAGGAAATCTGCACTACAATGAAGTCTCACTGCCCCACGGGCAAAAGGGCCATCTGAAAAAAGTGTAAAATCCAGAAAGGTAGGACAGGATATGGAGAACAGGGAGCCTTGATATGCTGATTGGCAGGATGTAAATTGCCAGCAGCCACCCTGGAGAAGTGTATGGTGTTTCCTGAAACACGTAAGAAACAAAGCAACACAGCCTATGGCACTTCCACTTATGGTCCTATAGCTTACGGAAATTAAAATCAAAAACAGACAGCCACCCCAATATTTGGGACGGCTGTGTTCACAAGAAACTCGTCTACAGTATCAGGGAAATATCCCAGAAAGCAAAAAATGGATAAAGAAGTTGTGGCACGTACGTGCAATGCAATATCACTCAGCAATGAAATCTGTGTCATCAGGCCCGTAGCGGCATAGTAAGTGGATGCAGGTACGGTGATTCTACGTGAACTACGTCACACAGAAAAAGAAACATCATAAGATATCACTAATACACGGAATGTAAACTTGACTACACATGAACTGAATTACAAAACAGAACAGGGTCTCAAATTTAGAAAACCAACTAGTGCTTGCTTTTGGGGAAAGGTGCGTTGGGGTGCTGCATAAAACCAGAGACTGAAATTAGCACAGATAACATTCCATAAGCCAAATATGTAATAGACAAGACCTACTCCTTGCTCAACGAAATGGACCCAACACCACATATTCAACGCCTAGGAATATACCTGACTAGGAAGAATCTTAACACCCATGGATATATATGTCTCCGTAAGAGAATCAAGCGTGTGTACAGCGGTGGAAATGCAGCAGTGAAAATCCGATAAATCCCATTATCAAAATAAATTTCGAAAACAAAACACAAAGACAGTGAAATAGAGAGCAATTCTTAAATAATTCACTCAGGGCATGTGATACAACCGGGATTGACCACATCTACACCCAGAGCTGGTTGAGACATAAGGCTGGACACTTCAGGCTGATAGCATTGGTGAGTTTTGGTGAGCAAACGCAGAGCCTTTGAAGTCATACTGCATGGTACCCATTCCATGGGTCCCAACTCTCCAGGTTCAAGGCATTCTTCCTCCAGCTAAAACATGCATGGGAAACCCAGAGTATCGTCCACCGTGTGATTGGGAAATGATTTAAAATGCATCTCAGTTTTCGTATCCTGGTCCTCGGGTTCACCATTCCAGATGCTTTACTAACACTCTCCCCGCTTGGAGACTCAGTGCCTTTAACCTCCTGTTTCGCACAGCTTGCAATTTCTGTGCAAGATGAACAGGAATAGGGAGAACCAATGAGAGACTAGCTGTAGGTGTCTGCACGGGCAAATGTAACGCTCATTGCCCACCAGGAAGAGGAATTAAACAAAGGCTCAGTGTGCCCTGCTGGAAACAGATTAGGGCCTGAAGCAATCCTGCGGTTTTGTGCCCAGCTCACAAGAAAGCGAGTTGAAGAAAGGAGCTCAGGGGCACTGTAATTCACAAACCTGCAGAGTTATAAATGACAGCTATCCTCCAAAAATATATTGAAGTAAGCCTGCGAAGGGGACTTGAAAGCGGGGCAGACTTTCAGGAAAACGATTGCACGGGGTAGACTGGAATTGCCCTGAAAGCATAGGAAAAGAGGCAGAACGTCGACAATTATGCACTTGGCCAAAAAGGGCGTATGCGTTTTTTCCTGAATATATTCAGGAAAAAACGCATACGCCCTTTTTGGCCAACCAAGCAAGCCTGTAAAGGAAATCTGCACCACAACGAAGTCTCACTGCCCCCCGGGCAAAAGGGCCATCTGAAAAAAGTGTAAAATCCAGAAAGGTAGGACAGGATATGGAGAACAGGGAGCCTTGTTATGCTGATTGGCAGGATGTAAATTGCCAGCAGCCACCCTGGAGAAGTGTATGGTGTTTCCTGAAACACGTAAGAAACAAAGCAACACAGCCTATGGCACTTCCACTTATGGTCCTATAGCTTACGGAAATTCAAATCAAAAACAGACAGCCACCCCAATATTTGGGACGGCTGTGTTCACAAGAAGCTCTTCTACAGTATCAGGTAAATATCCCAGAAAGCAAAAAATGGATAAAGAAGTTGTGGCACGTACGTACAATGCAATATCACTCAGCAATGAAATCTGTGTCATCAGGCCCGTAGCGGCATAGTGAGTGGATGCAGGTACGGTGATTCTACGTGAACTACAACACACAGAAAAAGAAACATCATAAGATATCACTAATACACGGAATGTAAACTTGACTACACATGAACTGAATTACAAAACAGAACAGGGTCTCAAATTTAGAAAACCAACTAGTGCTTGCTTATGGGGAAAGGTGCCTTGGGGTGCTGCATAAAACCAGAGACAGAAATTAGCACAGATAATATTCCATAAGCCAAATATGTAATAGACAAGCCCTACTCCTTGCTCAACGAAATGGACTCAACACCACATATTCAACGCCTAGGGATATAACTGACTAGTAAGAATCTTAAAACCCATGGATATATATGTCTCCATAAGAGAATCAAGCGTGTGTACAGCGGCCGAAACGCAGCAGTGAAAATCCGATAAATCCCATTATCAAAATAAATTTCGAAAACAAAACACAAAGACAGTGAAATAGAGAGCAATTCTTAAATAATTCACTCAGGGCATGTGATGCAACCGGGATTGACCACATCTACACCCAGAGCTGGTTGAGACATAAGGCTGGACACTTCAGGCTGATAGCACAGTTGAGTTTCGGTGAGCAAATGCAGACCCTTTGAAGTCATACTGAATGGTACCCATTCCATGGGTCCCAACTCTCCAGGGTCAAGGCATTCTTCCTCCAGCTAAAACATGCATGGGAAACCCAGAGTATCGTCCACCATGTGATTGGGAAATGATTTAAAATGCATCTCAGTTTTCGTATCATGGTCCTCGGGTTCACCATTCCAGATGCTTTACTAACACTCTCCCCGCTTGGAGAGTCAGTGCCTTTAACCTCCTGTTTGGCACAGCTTGCCATTTCTGTGCAAGATGAACAGGAATAGGGAGAACCAATGAGAGACTAGCTGTAGGTGTCTGCACGGGCAAATGTAACGCTCATTGCCCACCAGGAAGAGGAATTAAACAAAGGCTCAGTGTGCCCTGCTGGAAACAGATTAGGGCCTGAAGCAATCCTGCGGTTTTGTGCCCAGCTCACAAGAAAGCAAGTTGAAGAAAGGAGCTCAGGGGCACTGTACTTCACAAACTTGCAGAGTTATAAATGACAGCTATCCTCCAAAAATATATTGAAGTAAGCCTGCGAAGGGGACTTGAAAGCGGGGCTGAATTTCAGGAAAACGATTGCAGGGGGTAGACTGGAATTGCCCTGAAAGCATAGGAAAAGAGGCACAACGTCGACAATGATGCACTTGGCCAAAAAGGGCGTATGCGTTTTTTCCTGAATATATTCAGGAAAAAACGCATACGCCCTTTTTGGCCAACCAAGCAAGCCTGTAAAGGAAATCTGCACTACAATGAAATCTCACTGCCCCCCCGGGCAAAAGGGCCATCTGAAAAAAGTGTAAAATCCAGAAAGGTAGGACAGGATATGGAGAACAGGGAGCCTTGTTATGCTGATTGGCAGGATGTAAATTGCCAGCAGCCACCCTGGTGAAGTGTATGGTGTTTCCTGAAACACGTAAGAAACAAAGCAACACAGCCTATGGCACTTCCACTTATGGTCCTATAGCTTACGGAAATTAAAATAAAAAACAGACAGCCACCCCAATATTTGGGACGGCTGTGTTCACAAGAAGCTCGTCTACAGTATCAGGTAAATATCCCAGAAAGCAAAAAATGGATAAAGAAGTTGTGGCACGTACGTACAATGCAATATCACTCAGCAATGAAATCTGTGTCATCAGGCCCGTAGCGGCATAGTGAGTGGATGCAGGTACGGTGATTCTACGTGACCTACGTCACACAGAAAAAGAAACATCATAAGATATCACTAATACACGGAATGTAAACTTGACTAAACATGAACTGAATTACAAAACAGAACAGGGTCTCAAATTTAGAAAACCAACTAGTGCTTGCTTATGGGGAAAGGTGCCTTGGGGTGCTGCATAAAACCAGAGACTGAAATTAGCACAGATAACTTTCCATAAGCCAAATATGTAATAGACAAGACCTACACCTTGCTCAACGAAATGGACCCAACACTACATATTCAACGCCTAGGAATATACCTGACTAGGAAGAATCTTAAAACCCATGGATATATATGTCTCCGTAAGAGAATCAAGCGTGTGTACAGCGGCCGAAACGCAGCAGTGAAAATCCGATAAATCCCATTATCAAAATAAATTTCGAAAACAAAACACAAAGACAGTGAAATAGAGAGCAATTCTTAAATAATTCACTCAGGGCATGTGATGCAACCGGGATGGACCACATCTACACCCAGAGCTGGTTGAGACATAAGGCTGGACACTTCAGGCTGATAACATTGGTGAGTTTCGGTGAGCAAATGCAGACCCTTTGAAGTCATACTGCATGGTACCCATTCCATGGGTCCCAACTCTCCAGGTTCAAGGGATTCTTCCTCCAGCTAAAACACGCATGGGAAACCCAGAGTATCATCCACCGTGTGTTTGGGAAATGATTTAAAATGCATCTCAGTTTTCGTTTCCTGGTCCTCGGGTTCACCATTCCAGATGCTTTACTAACACTCTCCCCGCTTGGAGAGTCAGTGCCTTTAACCTCCTGTTTCGCACAGCTTGCAATTTCTGTGCAAGATGAACAGGAATAGGGAGAACCAATGAGAGACTAGCTGTAGGTGTCTGCATGAGCAAATGTAACGCTCATTGCCCACCAGAAAGAGGAATTAAACAAAGGCTCAGTGTGCCCTGCTGGAAACAGATTAGGGCCTGAAGCAATCCTGCGGTTTTGTGCCCAGCTCACAAGAAAGCGAGTTGAAGAAAGGAGCTCAGGGGCACTGTACTTCACAAACCTGCAGTGTTATAAATGACAGCTATCCTCCAAAAATATATTGAAGTAAGCCAGCGAAGGAGACTTGAAAGCGGGGCTGAGTTTCAGGAAAACGATTGCAGGGGGTAGACTGGAATTGCCCTGAAAGCATAGGAAAAGAGGCACAACGTCGACAATGATGCACTTGGCCAAAAAGGGCGTATGCGTTTTTTCCTGAATATATTCAGGAAAAAACGCATATGCCCTTTTTGGCCAACCAAGCAAGCCTGTAAAGGAAATCTGCACTACAATGAAATCTCACTGCCCCCGCGGGCAAAAGGGCCATCTGAAAAAAGTGTAAATCCAGAAAGGTAGGACAGGATATGGAGAACAGGGAGCCTTGTTATGCTGATTGGCAGGATGTAAATTGCCAGCAGCCACCCTGGAGAAGTGTATGGTGTTTCCTGAAACACGTAAGAAACAAAGCAACACAGCCTATGGCACTTCCACTTATGGTCCTATAGCTTACGGAAATTAAAATCAAAAACAGACAGCCACCCCAATATTTGGGACGGCTGTGTTCACAAGAAGCTCGTCTACAGTATCAGGTAAATATCCCAGAAAGCAAAAAATGGATAAAGAAGTTGTGGCACGTACGTGCAATGCAATATCACTCAGCAATGAAATCTGTGTCATCAGGCCCGTAGAGGCACAGTGAGTGGATGCAGGTACGGTGATTCTACGTGAACTACGTCACACAGAAAAAGAAACATCATAAGATATCACTAATACACGGAATGTAAACTTGACTACACATGAACTGAATTACAAAACAGAACAGGGTCTCAAATTTAGAAAACCAACTAGTGCTTGCTTATGGGGAAAGGTGCCTTGGGGTGCTGCATAAAACCAGAGACTGAAATTAGCACAGATAACATTCCATAAGCCAAATATGTAATAGACAAGACCTACTCCTTGCTCAACGAAATGGACTCAACACCACATATTCAACGCCTAGGAATATACCTGACTAGGAAGAATCTTAAAACCCATGGATATATATGTCTCCGTAAGAGAATCAAGCATGTGTACAGCGGCGGAAATGCAGCAGTGAAAATCCGATAAATCCCATTATCAAATTAATTTCGAAAACAAAACACAAAGACAGTGAAATTGAGAGCAATTCTTAAATAATTCACTCAGGGCATGTGATGCAACCGGGATTGACCACATCTACACCCAGAGCTGGTTGAGACATAAGGCTGGACACTTCTGGCTGATAGCACTAGTGAGTTTCGGTGAGCAAATGCAGACCCTTTGAAGTCATACTGCATGGTACCCATTCCATGGGTCCCAACTCTCCAGGTTCAAGGCATTCTTCCTCCAGCTAAAACATGCATGGGAAACCCAGAGTATCGTCCACCGTGTGATTGGGAAACGATTTAAAATGCATCTCAGTTTTCGTATCCTGGTCCTCGGGTTCACCATTCCAGATGCTTTACTAACACTCTCCCCGCTTGGAGAGTCAGTGCCTTTAACCTCCTGTTTGGCACAGCTTGCCATTTCTGTGCAAGATGAACAGGAATAGGGAGAACCAATGAGAGACTAGCTGTAGGTGTCTGCACGGGCAAATGTAACGCTCATTGCCCACCAGGAAGAGGAATTAAACAAAGGCTCAGTGTGCCCTGCTGGAAACAGATTAGGGCCTGAAACAATCCTGCGGTTTTGTGCCCAGCTCACAAGAAAGCGAGTTGAAGAAAGGAGCTCAGGGGCACTGTACTTCACAAACCTGCAGAGTTATAAATGACAGCTATCCTCCAAAAATATATTGAAATAAGCCTGCGAAGGGGACTTGAAACCCGGGCTGAATTTCAGGAAAACGATTGCAGGGGGTAGACTGGAATTGCCCTGAAAGCATAGGAAAAGAGGCACAACGTCGACAATGATGCACTTGGCCAAAAAGGGGGTATGCGTTTTTTCCTGAATATATTCAGGAAAAAACGCATACCCCCATTTTGGCCAACCAAGCAAGCCTGTAAAGGAAATCTGCACTACAATGAAATCTCACTGCCCCCCCCGGGTAAAAGGGACATCTGAAAAAAGTGTAAAATCCAGAAAGGTAGGACAGGATATGGAGAACAGGGAGCCTTGTTATGCTGATTGGCAGGATGTAAATTGCCAGCAGCCACCCTGGAGAAGTGTATGGTGTTTCCTGAAACACGTAAGAAACAAAGCAACACAGCCTATGGCACTTCCACTTATGGTCCTATAGCTTACGGAAATTAAAATCAAAAACAGACAGCCACCCCAATATTTGGGACGGCTGTGTTCACAAGAAGCTCGTCCACAGTATCAGGTAAATATCCCAGAAAGCAAAAAATGGATAAAGAAGTTGTGGCACGTACGTGCAATGCAATATCACTCAGCAATGAAATCTCTGTCATCAGGCCCGTAGGGGCATAGTAAGTGGATGCAGGTACGGTGATTCTACGTGAACTACGTCACACAGAAAAAGAAACATCATAAGATATCACTAATACACGGAATGTAAACTTGACTACACATGAACTGAATTACAAAAAAGAACAGGGTCTCAAATTTAGAAAACCAACAAGTGCTTGCTTATGGGGAAAGGTGCGTTGGGGTGCTGCATTAAACCAGAGACTGAAATTAGCACAGATAACATTCCATAAGCCAAATATGTAATAGACAAGACCTACTCCTTGCTCAACGAAATGGACTCAACACCACATATTCAACGCCTAGGAATATACCTGACTAGGAAGAATCATAAAACCCATGGATATATATGTCTCCGTAAGAGAATCAAGCGTGTGTACAGCGGCGGAAACGCAGCAGTGAAAATCCGATAAATCCCATTATCAAAATAAATTTCGAAAACAAAACACAAAGACAGTGAAATAGAGAGCAATTCTTAAATAATTCACTCAGGGCATGTGATGCAACCGGGATTGACCACATCTACACCCAGAGCTGGTTGAGACATAAGGCTGGACACTTCAGGCTGATAGCATTGGTGAGTTTCGGTGAGCAAATGCAGACCCTTTGAAGTCATACTGCATGGTACCCATTCCATGGGTTCCAACTCTCCAGGGTCAAGGGATTCTTCTTCCAGCTAAAACATGCATGGGAAACCCAGAGTATCGTCCACCGTGTGATTGGGAAACGATTTAAAATGCATCTCAGTTTTCGTTTCCTGGTCCTCGGGTTCACCATTCCAGATGCTTTACTAACACTCTCCCCGCTTCGAGAGTCAGTGCCTTTAACCTCCTGTTTGGCACAGCTTGCAATTTCTGTGCAAGATGAACAGGATTACGGAGAACCAATGAGAGACTAGCTGTAGGTGTCTGCACGGGCAAATGTAACGCTCATTGCCCACCAGGAAGAGGAATTAAACAAAGGCTCAGTGTGCCCTGCTGGAAACAGATTAGGGCCTGAAGCAATCCTGCGGTTTTGTGCCCAGCTCACAAGAAAGCGAGTTGAAGAAAGGAGCTCAGGGGCACTGTACTTCACAAACCTGCAGAGTTATAAATGACAGCTATCCTCCAAAAATATATTGAAGTAAGCCTGCGAAGGGGACTTGAAAGCGGGGCTGAATTTCAGGAAAACGATTGCAGGGGGTAGACTGGAATTGCCCTGAAAGCATAGGAAAAGAGGCACAACGTCGACAATGATGCACTTGGCTAAAAAGGGTGTATGCGTTTTTTCCTGAATATATTCAGGAAAAAACGCATACGCCCTTTTTGGCCAACCAAGCAAGCCTGTAAAGGAAATCTGCACTACAATGAAATCTCACTGCCCCCCCCCGGGCAAAAGGGCCATCTGAAAAAAGTGTAAAATCCAGAAAGGTAGGACAGGATATGGAGAACAGGGAGCCTTGTTATGCTGATTGGCAGGATGTAAATTGCCAGTAGCCACCCTGGAGAAGTGTATGGTGTTTCCTGAAACACGTAAAAAACAAAGCAACACAGCCTATGGCACTTCCACTTATGGTCCTATAGCTTACGGAAATTAAAATCAAAAACAGACAGCCACCCCAATATTTGGAATGGCTGTGTTCACAAGAAGCTCGTCTACAGTATCAGGTAAATATCCCAGAAAGCAAAAAATGGATAAAGAAGTTGTGGCACGTACGTACAATGCAGTATCACTCAGCAATGAAATCTGTGTCATCAGGCCCGTAGCGGCATAGTGAGTGGATGCAGGTACGGTGATTCTACGTGAACTAGGTCACACAGAAAAAGAAACATCATAAGATATCACTAATGCACGGAATGTAAACTTGACTACACATGAACTGAATTACAAAACAGAACAGGGTCTCAAATTTAGAAAACCAACTAGTGCTTGCTTATGGGGAAAGGTGCCTTGGGGTGCTGCATAAAACCAGAGACTGAAATTAGCACAGATAACATTCCATAAGCCAAATATGTAATAGACAAGACCTACTCCTTGCTCAACGAAATGGACTCAACACCACATATTCAACGCCTAGGAATATACCTGACTAGGAAGAATCTTAAAACCCATGGATATATATGTCTCCGTAAGAGAATCAAGCGTGTGTACAGCGGCGGAAATACAGCAGTGAAAATCCGATAAATCCCATTATCAAAATAAATTTCGAAAACAAAACACAAAGACAGTGAAATAGAGAGCAATTCTTAAATAATTCACTCAGGGCATGTGATGCAACCCGGATTGACCACATCTACACCCAGAGCTGGTTCAGACATAAGGCTGGACACTTCTGGCTGATAGCACTGGTGAGTTTCGGTGAGCAAATGCAGACCCTTTGAAGTCATACTGCATGGTACCCATTCCATGGGTCCCAACTCTCCAGGTTCAAGGCATTCTTCCTCCAGCTAAAACATGCACGGGAAACCCAGAGTATCGTCCACCGTGTGATTGGGAAATGATTTAAAATGCATCTCAGTTTTCGTATCCTGGTCCTCGGGTTCACCATTCCAGATGCTTTACTAACACTCTCCCCGCTTGGAGAGTCAGTGCCTTTAACCTCCTGTTTGGCACAGCTTGCCATTTCTGTGCAAGATGAACAGGAATAGGGAGAACCAATGAGAGACTAGCTGTAGGTGTCTGCACGGGCAAATGTAACGCTCATTGCCCACCAGGAAGAGGAATTAAACAAAGGCTCAGTGTGCCCTGCTGGAAACAGATTAGGGCCTGAAGCAATCCTGCGGTTTTGTGCCCAGCTCACAAGAAAGCGAGTTGAAGAAAGGAGCTCAGGGGCACTGTACTTCACAAACCTGCAGAGTTATAAATGACAGCTATCCTCCAAAAATATATTGAAGTAAGCCTGCGAAGGGGACTTGAAAGCGGGGCTGAATTTCAGGAAAACGATTGCAGGGGGTAGACTGGAATTGCCCTGAAAGCATAGGAAAAGAGGCACAACGTCGACAATGATGCACTTGGCCAAAAAGTGCGTATGCGTTTTTTCCTGAATATATTCAGGAAAAAACGCATATGCCCTTTTTGGCCAACCAAGCAAGCCTGTAAAGAAATCTGCACTACAATGAAATCTCACTGCCCCCCCGGGCAAAAGGGCCATCTGAAAAAGTGTAAAATCCAGAAAGGTAGGACAGGATATGGAGAACAGGGAGCCTTGTTATGCTGATTGACAGGATGTAAATTGCCAGCAGCCACCCTGGAGAAGTGTATGGTGTTTCCTGAAACACGTAAGAAACAAAGCAACACAGCCTATGGCACTTCCACTTATGGTCCTATAGCTTACGGAAATTAAAATCAAAAACAGACAGCCACCCCAATATTTGGGACGGCTGTGTTCACAAGAAGCTCGTCTACAGTATCAGGTAAATATCCCAGAAAGCAAAAAATGGATAAAGAAGTTGTGGCACGTACGTGCAATGCAATATCACTCAGCAATGAAATCTGTGTCATCAGGCCCGTAGCGGCATAGTGAGTGGATTCAGGTACGGTGATTCTACGTGAACTACGTCACACAGAAAAAGAAACATCATAAGATATCACTAATACACGGAATGTAAACTTGACTACACATGAACTGAATTACAAAACAGAACAGGGTCTCAAATTTAGAAAACCAACTAGTGCTTGCTTATGGGGAAAGGTGCCTTGGGGTGCTGCATTAAACCAGAGACTGAAATTAGCACAGATAACTTTCCATAAGCCAAATATGTAATAGACAAGACCTACTCCTTGCTCAACGAAATGGACCCAACACCACATATTCAACGCCTAGGAATATACCTGACTAGGAAGAATCTTAAAACCCATGGATATATATGTCTCCGTAAGAGAATCAAGCGTGTGTACAGCGGCCGAAACGCAGCAGTGAAAATCCGATAAATCCCATTATCAAAATAAATTTCGAAAACAAAACACAAAGACAGTGAAATAGAGAGCAATTCTTAAATAATTCACTCAGGGCATGTGATGCAACCGGGATTGACCAAATCTACACCCAGAGCTGGTTGAGACATAAGGCTGGACACTTCTGGCTGATAGCACTGGTGAGTTTCGGTGAGCAAATGCAGACCCTTTGAAGTCATACTGCATGGTACCCATTCCATGGGTCCCAACTCTCCAGGTTCAAGGCATTCTTCCTCCAGCTAAAACATGCATGGGAAACCCAGAGTATCTTTCACTGTGTGATTGGGAAACGATTTAAAATGCATCTCAGTTTTCGTATCCTGGTCCTCGGGTTCACCATTCCAGATGCTTTACTAACACTCTCCCCGCTTGGTGAGTCAGTGCCTTTAACCTCCTGTTTGGCACAGCTTGCCATTTCTGTGCAAGATGAACAGGAATAGGGAGAACCAATGAGAGACTAGCTGTAGGTGTCTGCACGGGCAAATGTAACGCTCATTGCCCACCAGGAAGAGGAATTAAACAAAGGCTCAGTGTGCCCTGCTGGAAAGAGATTAGGGCCTGAAGCAATCCTGCGGTTTTGTGCCCAGCTCACAAGAAAGCGAGTTGAAGAAAGGAGCTCAGGGGCACTGTACTTCACAAACCTGCAGAGTTATAAATGACAGCTATCCTCCAAAAATATATTGAAGTAAGCCTGCGAAGGGGACTTGAAAGCGGGGCTGAATTTCAGGAAAACGATTGCAGGGGGTAGACTGGAATTGCCCTGAAAGCATAGGAAAAGAGGCACAACGTCGACAATGATGCACTTGGCCAAAAAGGGCGTATGCGTTTTTTCCTGAATATATTCAGGAAAAAAACGCATACGCCCTTTTTGGCCAACCAAGCAAGCCTGTAAAGGAAATCTGCACTACAATGAAATCTCACTGCCCCCCCGGGCAAAAGGGCCATCTGAAAAAAGTGTAAAATCCAGAAAGGTAGGACAGCATATGGAGAACAGGGAGCCTTGTTATGCTGATTGGCAGGATGTAAATTGCCAGCAGCCACCCTGGAGAAGTGTATGGTGTTTCCTGAAACACGTAAGAAACAAAGCAACACAGCCTATGGCACTTCCACTTATGGTCCTATTGCTTACGGAAATTAAAATCAAAAACAGAGAGCCACCCCAAAGTTTCGGACGGCTGTGTTCACAAGAAGCTCGTCTACAGTATCAGGTAAATATCCCAGAAAGCAAATAATGGATAAAGAAGTTGTGGCACGTACGTGCAATGCAATATCACTCAGCAATGAAATCTGGGTCATCAGGCCCGTAGCGGCATAGTGAGTGGATTCAAGTACGGTGATTCTACGTGAACTACGTCACACAGAAAAAGAAACATCATAAGATATCACTAATACACGGAATGTAAACTTGACTACACATGAACTGAATTACAAAACAAAACAGGGTCTCAAATTTAGAAAACCAACTAGTGCTTGCTTATGGGGAAAGGTGCCTTGGGGTGCTGCATAAAACCAGAGACTGAAATTAGCACAGATATCTTTCCGTAAGCGAAATATGTAATAGACAAGACCTACTCCTTGCTCAACGAAATGGACCCAACACCACATATTCAACGCCTAGGAATATACCTGACTAGGAAGAATCTTAAAACCCATGGATATATATGTCTCCGTAAGAGAATCAAGCGTGTGTACAGCGGCCGAAACGCAGCCGTGAAAATCCGATAAATCCCATTATCAAAATAAATTTCGAAAACAAAACACAAAGACAGTGAAATAGAGAGCAATTCTTAAATAATTCACTCAGGGCATGTGATGCAACCGGGATTGACCACATCTACACCGAGAGCTGGTTGAGACATACGGCTGGACACTTCAGGCTGATAGCATTGGTGAGTTTCGGTGAGCAAATGCAGACCCTTTGAAGTCATACTGCATGGTACCCGTTCCATGGGTCCCAACTCTCCAGGTTCAAGGGATTCTTCCTCCAGCTAAAACATGCATGGGAAACCCAGCGTATCGTCCACCGTGTGATTTGGAAATGATTTAAAATGCATCTCAGTTTTCGTATCCTGGTCCTAGGGTTCACCATTTTAGATGCTTTACTAACACTCTCCCCGCTTGGAGAGTCAGTGCCTTTAACCTCCTGTTTCGCACAGCTTGCAATTTCTGTACAAGATGAACAGGAATAGGGAAAACCAATGAGAGACTAGCTGTAGGTGTCTGCACGGGCAAATGTAACGCTCATTGCCCACCAGGAAGAGGAATTAAACAAAGGCTCAGTGTGCCCTGCTGGAAACAGATTAGGGCCTGAAGCAATCCTGCGGTTTTGTGCCCAGCTCACAAGAAAGCGAGTTGAAGAAAGGAGCTCAGGGGCACTGTACTTCACAAACCTGCAGAGTTATAAATGACAGCTATCCTCCAAAAATATATTGAAGTAAGCCTGCGAAGGGGACTTGAAAGCGGGGCTGAATTTCAGGAAAACGATTGCAGGGGGTAGACTGGAATTGCCCTGAAAGCATAGGAAAAGAGGCACAACGTCGACAATGATGCACTTGGCCAAAAAGGGCGTATGCGTTTTTTCCTGAATATATTCAGGAAAAAACGCATACGCCCTTTTTGGCCAACCAAGCAAGCCTGTAAAGGAAATCTGCACTACAATGAAATCTCACTGCCCCCACCGGGCAAAAGGGCCATCTGAAAAAAGTGTAAAATCCAGAAAGGTAGGACAGGATATGGAGAACAGGGAGCCTTGTTATGCTGATTGGCACGATGTAAATTGCCAGCAGCCACCCTGGAGAAGTGTATGGTGTTTCCTGAAACACGTAAGAAACAAAGCAACACAGCCTATGGCACTTCCACTTATGGTCCTATAGCTTACGGAAATTAAAATCAAAAACAGACAGCCACCCCAATATTTGGGACGGCTGTGTTCACAAGAAGCTCGTCTACAGTATCAGGTAAATATCCCAGAAAGCAAAAAATGGATAAAGAAGTTGTGGCACGTACGTGCAATGCAATATCACTCAGCAATGAAATCTGTGTCATCAGGCCCGAAGCGGCATAGTAAGTGGATGCAGGTACGGTGATTCTACGTGAACTACGTCACACAGAAAAAGAAACATCATAAGATATCACTAATACACGGAATGTAAACTTGACTACACATGAACTGAATTACAAAAAAGAACAGGGTCTCAAATTTAGAAAACCAACTAGTGCTTGCTTATGGGGAAAGGTCCGTTGGGGTGCTGCATAAAACCAGAGACTGAAATTAGCACAGATAACATTCCATAAGCCAAATATATAATAGACAAGACCTACTCCTTGCTCAACGAAATGGACTCAACACCACATATTCAACGACTAGGAATATACCTGACTAGGAAGAATCATAAAACCCATGGATATATATGTCTCCGTAAGAGAATCAAGCGTGTGTAAACCGGCGGAAATGGAGCAGTGAAAATCCGATAAATCCAATTATCAAAATAAATTTCGAAAACAAAACACAAAGACAGTGAAATAGAGAGCAATTCTTAAATAATTCACTCAGGGCATGTGATGCAACCGGGATTGACCACATCTACACCCAGAGCTGGTTGAGACATAAGGCTGGACACTTCTGGCTGATAGCACTGGTGAGTTTCGGTGAGCAAATGCAGACCCTTTGAAGTCATACTGCATGGTACCCATTCAATGGGTCCCAACTCTCCAGGTTCAAGGCATTCTACCTCCAGCTAAAACATGCATGGGAAACCCAGAGTATCGTCCACCGTGTGATTGGGAAACGATTTAAAATGCATCTCAGTTTTCGTATCCTGGTCCTCGTGTTAACCATTCCAGATGCTTTACTAACACTCTCCCCGCTTGGAGAGTCAGTGCGTTTAACCTCCTGTTTGGCACAGCTTGCAATTTCTGTGCAAGATGAACAGGAATAGGGAGAACCAATGAGAGACTAGCTGTAGGTGTCTGCACGGGCAAATGTAACGCTCATTGCCCACCAGGAAGAGGAATTAAACAAAGGCTCAGTGTGCCCTGCTGGAAACAGATTAGGGCCTGAAGCAATCCTGCGGTTTTGTGCCCAGCTCACAAGAAAGCGAGTTGAAGAAAGGAGCTCAGGGGCACTGTAATTCACAAACCTGCAGAGTTATAAATGACAGCTATCCTCCAAAAATATATTGAAGTAAGCCTGCGAAGGGGACTTGAAAGCGGGGCTGAATTTCAGGAAAACGATTGCAGGGGGTAGACTGGAATTGCCCTGAAAGCATAGGAAAAGAGGCACAACGTCGACAATGATGCACTTGGCCAAA
Organism: Phocoena phocoena; assembly: GCF_963924675.1. NCBI lineage: Eukaryota > Metazoa > Chordata > Mammalia > Artiodactyla > Phocoenidae > Phocoena > Phocoena phocoena. The sequence goes on along the minus strand of NW_027077413.1, from coordinate 1,190,474 downwards.
AAGGGCTTATGCATTTTTTCCTGAATATATTCAGGAAAAAACGCATACGCCCTTTTTGGCCAACCAAGCAAGCCTGTAAAGGAAATCTGCACTACAATGAAATCTCACTGCCCCCCGGGGCAAAAGGGCCATCTGAAAAAAGTGTAAAATCCAGAAATGTAGGACAGGATATGGAGAACAGGGATCCTTGTTATGCTGATTGGCAGGATGTAAATTGCCAGCAGCCACCCTGGAGAAGTGTATGGTGTTTCCTGAAACACGTAAGAAACAAAGCAACACAGCCTATGGCACTTCCACTTATGGTCCTATAGCTTACGGAAATTAAAATCAAAAACAGACAGCCACCCCAATATTTGGGACGGCTGTGTTCACAAGAAGCTCGTCTACAGTATCAGGTAAATATCCCAGAAAGCAAAAAATGGATAAAGAAGTTGTGGCACGTACGTACAATGCAATATCACTCAGCAATGAAATCTGTGTCATCAGGCCCGTAGCGGCATAGTGAGTGGATGCAGGTACGGTGATTCTACGTGAACTACGTCACACAGAAAAAGAAACATCATAAGATATCACTAATACACGGAATGTAAACTTGACTACACATGAACTGAATTACAAAAAAGAACAGGGTCTCAAATTTAGAAAACCAACTAGTGCTTGCTTATGGGGAAAGGTGCCTTGGGGTGCTGCATAAAACCAGAGACTGAAATTAGCACAGATAACTTTCCATAAGCCAAATATGTAATAGACAAGACCTACACCTTGCTCAACGAAATGGACCCAACACCACATATTCAACGCCTAGGAATATACCTGACTAGGAAGAATCTTAAAACCCATGGATATATATGTCTCCGTAAGAGAATCAAGCGTGTGTACAGCAGCCGAAACGCAGCAGTGAAAATCCGATAAATCCCATTATCAAAATAAATTTCGAAAACAAAACACAAAGACAGTGAAATAGAGAGCAAATCTTAAATAATTCACTCAGGGCATGTGATGCAACCGGGATTTACCACATCTACACCCAGAGCTGGTTGGGACATAAGGCTGGACACTTCAGGCTGATAGCATTGGTGAGTTTCGGTGAGCAAATGCAGACCCTTTGAAGTCATACTGCATGGTACCCATTCCATGGGTCCCAACTCTCCAGGTTCAAGGGATTCTTCCTCCAGCTAAAACATGCATGGGAAACCCAGAGTATCGTCCACTGTGTGATTGGGAAACGATTTAAAATGCATCTCAGTTTTCGTTTCCTGGTCCTCGGGTTCACCATTCCAGATGCTTTACTAACACTCTCCCCCCTTGGAGAGTCAGTGCCTTTAACCTCCTGTTTGGCATAGCTTGCCATTTCTGTGCAAGATGAACAGGAATAGGGAGAACCAATGAGAGACTAGCTGTAGGTGTCTGCACGGGCAAATGTAATGCTCATTTCCCACCAGGAAGAGGAATTAACCAAACGCTCAGCGTGCCCTGCTGGAAAGAGATTAGTGCCTGAAGCAATCCTGCGGTTTTGTGCCCAGCTCACAAGAAAGCGAGTTGAAGAAAGGAGCTCAGGGGCACTGTAATTCTCAAACCTGCAGAGTTATAAATGACAGCTATCTTCCAAAAATATATTGAAGTAAGCCTGCGAAGGGGACTTGAAAGCGGGGCAGAAATTCAGGAAAACGATTGAAGGGTTAAACTGGAATTGCACTTAACGAATAGGAAAAGAGGCAGAACGTCGATAATGATGCACTTGTCCAAAAAGTGCGGATGCTTTTTTCCCTAAATATATTCAGGAAAAAACGCATACGCACTTTTTGGCCAACCAAGAAGCTTGTAAATAAACCTGCACTACAATGAAATCTCAGTGCCCCCCAGGGCAAAAGGGCCATTTAAAAAAATTGTAAAATCCAGAAACGGAGGACAGGCAATGGAAAACAGGGATCCTTATTATACTGATGCATATGATGTAAATTGCCAACAGCCATTCTGGAGAAGTGTTATGTGTTTCCTGAAACACGTAAGAAACAAAGCAACACAGCCTATGGCACTTCCACTTATGGTCCTACAGCTTAGTGAAATTAAAATCAAACACACCCAGCCACCTCAAAGTTTGGGACCTCTCTGTTCACAAGAACCTCGTTTACAGTACCAGGTAAATATCTGAGAGAGCAAACAATGGATAAAGAAGTTGTGGTACGTACGTACAATGGAATATCACTCAGCAATGAAATCTGTGTCATCAGGCCCGTAGTGGCATAGTGAGTGGATACAGGTATGGTGATTCTACGTGAAATAAGTCACACATAAAAAGAAACATCATAAAATATCACTAATACACAGTATGTAAACTTGACTACACATGAACTGAATTACAAAACAGAACAGTCTCAAATTTAGAAAACCAACTTGTGCTTTCTTATGGAGAAAGGTGCGTTGGAGTGCTGCATAAAACCAGAGACTGAAATTAGCACAGATACCGTTCCATAAGCCAAATATGTAATAGACAAGACCTACTCCTTGCTCAACGAAATGGACTCAACACCACATATTCAACGCCTAGGAATATACCTGACTAGGAAGAATCTTAAAACCCGTGGATATTTATGTCTCCGTAAGAGAATCAAGAGTGTGTACAGCGGCATTAACGCAGCAGTGAAAATCCGATAAATCCCAGTGTCAAAAAAAATTTCAAAAACAAAACACAATGACAGTGAAATAGAGAGCAATTCTTAAATAACTCACACAGGGCATGTGATGCAGCCTGGTTTACCACATCTACACCCAGAGCTGGGTGAGAGATAAGGCTTGACCCTTTGGGCTGATAGCATTGGTGAGGTTCAGTGAGCAAATGCAGACCCTTTGATGTCATACTGCCTGGTACCCATTCCATGGTTCCCAACTCTCCAGGGTCAAGGGATTCTTCCTTCTGCTAAAATTTGCATGGGAAACCCAGTGTATGCTCCACCGTGTGACTGGGAAACCTTTTTACATGCATGTCTGTTTTCGTCCCCTGGTGCTCAGGTTCACCATTCCAGACCCTTTTCTTACACTCTCCCCGCTTGGAGAGTCAGTGCCTTTAACCTCCTGTTTGGCACAGCTTGCCATTTCTGTGCAAGATGAACAGGAATAGGGAGAACCAATGAGAGACTAGCTGTAGGTGTCTGCACGGGCAAATGTAACGCTCATTGCCCACCAGGAAGAGGAATTAAACAAAGGCTCAGTGTGCCCTGCTGGAAACAGATTAGGGCCTGAAGCAATCCTGCGGTTTTGTGCCCAGCTCACAAGAAAGCGAGTTGAAGAAAGGAGCTCAGGGGCACTGTACTTCACAAACCTGCAGAGTTATAAATGACAGCTATCCTCCAAAAATATATTGAAGTAAGCCTGCGAAGGGGACTTGAAAGCGGGGCTGAATTTCAGGAAAACGATTGCAGGGGGTAGACTGGAATTGCCCTGAAAGCATAGGAAAAGAGGCACAATGCGGACAATGATGCACTTGGCCAAAAAGCGCGTATGCGTTTTTTCCTGAATATATTCAGGAAAAAACGCATACGCGCTTTTTGGCCAACCAAGCAAGCCTGTAAAGGAAATCTGCACTACAATGAAATCTCACTGCCCCCCCGGGCAAAAGGGCCATCTGAAAAAAGTGTAAAATCCAGAAATGTAGGACAGGATATGGAGAACAGGGAGCCTTGTTATGCTGATTGGCAGGATGTAAATTGCCAGCAGCCACCCTGGAGAAGTGTATGGTGTTTCCTGAAACACGTAAGAAACAAAGCAACACAGCCTATGGCACTTCCACTTATGGTCCTATAGCTTACGGAAATTAAAATCAAAAACAGACAGCCACCCCAATATTTGGGACGGCTGTGTTCCCAAGAAGCTCGTCTACAGTATCAGGTAAATATCCCAGAAAGCAAAAAATGGATAAAGAAGTTGTGGCACGTACATACAATGCAATATCATTCAGCAATGAAATCTGTGTCATCAGGCCCGTAGCGGCATAGTGAGTGGATGCAGGTACGGTGATTCTACGTGAACTACGTCACACAGAAAAAGAAACATCATAAGATATCACTAATACACGGAATGTAAACTTGACTACACATGAACTGAATTACAAAAAAGAACAGGGTCTCAAATTTAGAAAAGCAACTAGTGCTTGCTTATGGGGAAAGGTGCCTTGGGGTGCTGCATAAAACCAGAGACTGAAATTAGCACAGATAACTTTCCATAAGCCAAATATGTAATAGACAAGACCTACTCCTTGCTCAACGAAATGGACCCAACACCACATATTCAACGCCTAGGAATATACCTGACTAGGAAGAATCTTAAAACCCATGGATATATATGTCTCCGTAAGAGAATCAAGCGTGTGTACAGCGGCCAAAACGCAGCAGTGAAAATCCGATAAATCCCATTATCAAAATAAATTTCGAAAACAAACACAAAGACAGTGAAATAGAGAGCAATTCTTAAATAATTCACTCAGGGCATGTGATGCAACCGGGATTTAACACATCTACACCCAGAGATGGTTGAGACATAAGGCTGGACACTTCAGGCTGATAGCATTGTTGAGTTTCGGTGAGCAAATGCAGACCCTTTGAAGTCATACTGCATGGTACCCATTCCATGGGTCCCAACTCTCCAGGTTCAAGGGATTCTTCCTCCAGGTAAAACATGCATGAGAATCCTAGAGTATCGTCCACCGTGTGATTGGGAAACGATTTAAAATGCATCTCAGTTTTTGTATCCTGGTCCTCGGGTTCACCATTCCAGATGCTTTACTAACACTCTCCCCGCTTAGAGAGTCAGTGCCTTTAACCTCCTCTTTGGCACAGCTTGCAATTTCTGTGCAAGATGAACAGGAATAGGGAGAACAAATGAGAGACTAGCTGTAGGTGTCTGCACGGGCAAATGTAACGCTCATTGCCCACCAGGAAGAGGAATTAAACAAAGGCTCAGTGTGCCCTGCTGGAAACAGATTAGGGCCTGAAGCAATCTTGCGGTTTTGTGCCCAGCTCACAAGAAAGCGAGTTGAAGAAAGGAGCTCAGGGGCACTGTAATTCACAAACCTGCAGAGTTATAAATGACAGCTATCTTCCAAAAGTATATTGAAGTAAGCCTGCGAAGGGGACTTGAAAGCGGGGCAGAATTTCAGGAAAACGATTGCAGGGTGTAGACAGAAATTGCCCTGAAAGCATAGGAAAAGAGGCACAACGTCGACAATGATGCACTTGGCCAAAAAGTGCGTATGCGTTTTTTCCTGAATATATTCAGGAAAAAACGCATAGTCCCTTTTTGTCCAACCAAGCAAGCCTGTAAAGGAAATCTGCACTACAATGAAGTCTCACTGCCCCCCGGGCAAGAGGGCCATCTGAAAAAAGTGTAAAATCCAGAAAGGTAGGACAGGATATGGAGAACAGGGAGCCTTGTTATGCTGATTGGCAGGATGTAAATTGCCAACAGCCACCCTGGAGAAATGTATGGTGTTTCCTGAAACACTAAAGAAATAAAGCAACACAGCCTATGGCAATTGCAGTTATGGTCCTATTCCTTAGGGAAATTAAAATCAAAAACAGAGAGCCACCCCAAAGTTTGGGACGGCTGTGTTCCCAAGAAGCTCGTCTACAGTACCAGGTAAATATCCCAGAAAGCAAAAAATGGATAAAGAAGTTGTGGCACGTACGTGCAGTGCAGTATCACTCAGCAATGAAATCTGTGTCATCAGGCCCGTAGCGGCATAGTGAGTGGATGCAGGTACGGTGATTCTACGTGAACTACGTCACACAGAAAAAGAAACATCATAAGTTATCACTAATACACGGAATGTAAACTTGACTACACATGAACTGAATTACAAAACAGAACAGGGTCTCAAATTTAGAAAACCAACTAGTGCTTGCTTATGGGGAAAGGTGCCTTGGGGTGCTGCATAAAACCAGAGACTGAAATTAGCACAGATAACTTTCCATAAGCCAAATATGTAATAGACAAGACCTACTCCTTGTTCAATGAAATGGACCCAACACCACATATTCAACGCCTATGAATATACCTGACTAGGAAGAATCTTAAAACCCATGGATATATATGTCTCCGTAAGAGAATCAAGCGTGTGTACAGCGGCCGAAACGCAGCACTGAAAATCCGATAAATCCCATTATCAAAATAAATTTCGAAAACAAAACACAAAGACAGTGAAATAGAGAGCAATTCTTAACTAATTCACTCAGGGCATGTGATGCAACCGGGATTGACCACATCTACACCCAGAGCTGGTTGAGACATAAGGCTGGACACTTCAGGCTGATAGCATTGGTGAGTTTCGGTGAGCAAATGCAGACCCTTTGAAGTCATACTGCATGGTACCCATTCCATGGGTCCCAACTCTCCAGGTTCAAGGGATTCTTCCTCCAGCTAAAACATGCATGGGAAACCCAGAGTATCATCCACCGTGTGATTGGGAAACGATTTAAAATGCATCTCAGTTTTCGTATCCTGGCCCTCGGGTTCACCATTCCAGATGCTTTACTAACACTCTCCCTGCTCGGAGAGTCAGTGCCTTTAACCTCCTGTTTGGCACAGCTTGCAATTTCTGTGCAAGATGAACAGGAATAGGGAGAACCAATGAGAGACTAGCTGTAGGTGTCTGCACGGGCAAATGTAACGCTCATTGCCCACAAGGAAGAGGAATTATCCAAAGGCTCAGCATGCCCTGCCGGAAACAGTTTAGGGCCTGAAGAAATCCTGCGGTTTTGTGCCCAGCTCACAAGAAAGCGAGTTGAAGAAAGGAGCTCAGGGGCACTGTAATTCACAAACCTGCAGAGTTATAAATGACAGCTATCCTCCAAAAATATATTGAAGTAAGCCTGCGAAGGGGATTTGAAAGCAGGGCAGAATTTCAGGAAAACGATTTCAGGGGTAGACTGGAATTGCCCTGAAAGCATAGGAAAAGAGGCACAACGTCGACAATGATGCACTTGGCCAAAAAGGGCGTATGCGTTTTTTCCTGAATGTATTCAGGAAAAAACGCATACGCCCTTTTTGGCCAACCAAGCAAGCCTGTAAAGGAAATCTGCACTACAATGAAGTCTCACTGCCCCCCGGGCAAAAGGGCCATCTGAAAAAAGTGTAAAATCCAGAAAGGTAGGACAGGATATGGAGAACAGGGAGCCTTGTTATGCTGATTGGCAGGATGTAAATTGCCAACAGCCACCCTGGAGAAATGTATGGTGTTTCCTGAAACACGTAAGAAATAAAGCAACACAGCCTATGGCAATTGCAGTTATGGTCCTATTCCTTAGGGAAATTAAAATCAAAAACAGAGAGCCACCCCAAAGTTTGGGACGGCTGTGTTCCCAAGAAGCTCGTCTACAGTACCAGGTAAATATCCCAGAAAGCAAAAAATGGATAAAGAAGTTGTGGCACGTACGTGCAATGCAGTATCACTCAGCAATGAAATCTGTGTCATCAGGCCCGTAGTGGCATAGTGAGTGGATGAAGGTACGGTGATTCTACGTGAACTACGTCACACAGAAAAAGAAACATCATAAGATATCACTAATGCACGGAATGTAAACTTGACTACACATGAACTGAATTACAAAACAGAACAGGGTCTCAAATTTAGAAAACCAACTAGTGCTTGCTTATGGGGAAAGGTGCCTTGGGGTGCTGCATAAAACCAGAGACTGAAATTAGCACAGATAACATTCCATAAGCCAAATATGTAATAGACAAGACCTACTCCTTGCTGAACGAAATGGACTCAACACCACATATTCAACGCCTAGGAATATAACTGACTAGTAAGAATTTTAAAACCCATGGATATATATGTCCCCATAAGAGAATCAAGCGTGTGTACAGCAGCCGAAACACAGCAGTGAAAATCCGATAAATCCCATTATGAAAATAAATTTCGAAAACAAAACACAAAGACAGTGAAATAGAGAGCAATTCTTAAATAATTCACTCAGGGCATGTGATGCAACCGGGATTTACCACATCTACACCCAGAGCTGGTTGAGACATAAGGCTTGACACTTCAGGCTGATAGCATTGGTGAGTTTCGGTGAGCAAATGCAGACCCTTTGAAGTCATACTGCATGGTACCCATTCCATGGGTCCCAACTCTCCAGGTTCAAGGGATTCTTCCTCCAGCTAAAACATGCATGGGAAACCCAGAGTATCATCCACCGTGTGATTGGGAAACGATTTAAAATGCATCTCAGTTCTCGTATCCTGGTCCTCGGGTTCACCATTCCAGATGCTTTACTAACACTCTCCCTGCTCGGAGAGTCAGTGCCTTTAACCTCCTGTTTGGCACAGCTTGCGATTTCTGTGCAAGATGAACAGGAATAGGGAGAACCAATGAGAGACTAGCTGTAGGTGTCTGCACGGGCAAATGTAATGCTCATTTCCCACCAGGAAGAGGAATTAACCAAAGGCTCAGCATGCCCTGCCGGAAACAGATTAGGGCCTGAAGCAATCCTGCGGTTTTGTGCCCAGCTCACAAGAAAGCTAGTTGAAGAAAGGAGATCAGGGGCACTGTAATTCACAAACCTGCAGAGTTATAAATGACAGCTATCCTCCAAAAATATATTGAAGTAAGCCTGCGAAGGGGACTTGAAAGCAGGGCAGAATTTCAGGAAAACGATTGCAGGGGGTAGACTGGAATTGCCCTGAAAGCATAGGAAAAGAGGCACAACGTCGACAATGATGCACTTGGCCAAAAAGGGCGTATGCGTTTTTTCCTGAATATATTCAGGAAAAAACGCATACGCCCTTTTTGGCCAACCAAGCAAGCCTGTAAAGGAAATCTGCACTACAATGAAGTCCCACTGCAACCCGGGCAAAAGGGCCATCTGAAAAAAAGTGTAAAATCCAGAAAGGTAGGACAGGATATGGAGAACAGGGAGCCTTGTTATGCTGATTGGCAGGATGTAAATTGCCAGCAGCCACCCTGGAGAAGTGTATGGTGTTTCCTGAAACACGTAAGAAACAAAGCAACACAGCCTATGGCACTTCAACTTATGGTTCTATAACTTACGGAAATTAAAATCAAAAACAGACAGCCACCCCAATATTTGGGACGGCTGTGTTCACAAGAAGCTCGTCTACAGTATCAGGTAAATATCCCAGAAAGCAAAAAATGGATAAAGAAGTTGTGGCACGTACGTACAATGCAATATCACTCAGCAATGAAATCTGTGTCATCAGGCCCGTAGCGGCATAGTGAATGGATGCAGGTACGGTGATTCTACGTGAACTACGTCACACAGAAAAAGAAACATCATAAGATATCATTAATACACGGAATGTAAACTTGAATACACATGAACTGAATTACAAAACAGAACAGGATCTCAAATTTAGAAAACCAACTAGTGCTTGCTTATGGGGAAAGGTGCCTTGGGGTGCTGCATAAAACCAGAGACTGAAATTAGCACAGATAACTTTCCATAAGCCAAATATGTAATAGACAAGACCTACTTCTTGCTCAACGAAATGGACCCAACAACACATATTCAACGCCTAGGAATATACCTGACTAGGAAGAATCTTAAAACCCATGGATATATATGTCTCCGTAAGAGAATCAAGCGTGTATACAGCGGGCGAAACGCAGCAGTGAAAATTCGAGAAATCCCATTATCAAAATAAATTTCGAAAACAAAACACAAAGACAGTGAAATAGAGAGCAATTCTTAAATAATTCACTCAGGGCATGTGATGCAACCGGGATTGACCACATCTACACCCAGAGCTGGTTGAGACATAAGGCTGGACACTTCAGGCTGATAGCATTGGTGAGTTTCGGTGAGTAAACGCAGACCCTTTGAAGTCATACTGCATGGTACCCATTCCATGGGTCCCAACTCTCCAGGTTCAAGGGATTCTTCCTCCAGCTAAAACATGCATGGGAAACCCAGAGTATCGTCCACCGTGTGATTGGGAAACGATTTAAAATGCATCTCAGTTTTCATATCCTGGTCCTCGTGTTCACCATTCCAGATGCTTTACTAACACTCTCCCCGCTTGGAGAGTCAGTGCCTTTAACCTCCTGTTTGGCACAGCTTGCAATTTCTGTGCAAGATGAACAGGAATAGGGAGAACCAATGAGAGACTAGCTGTAGGTGTCTGCACGGGCAAATGTAACGCTCATTGCCCACCAGGAAGAGGAATTAAACAAAGGCTCAGCGTGCCCTGCTGAAAACAGATTAGGGCCTGAAGCAATCCTGCGGTTTTGTGCCCAGCTCACAAGAAAGCGAGTTGAAGAAAGGAGCTCAGGGGCACTGTAATTCACAAACCTGCAGAGTTATAAATGACAGCTATCCTCCAAAAATATATTGAAGTAAGCCTGCGAAGGGGACTTGAAAGCGGGGCAGAATTTCAGGAAAACGATTGCAGGGGGTAGACTGGAATTGCCCTGAAAGCATAGGAAAAGAGGCAGAACGTCGACAATGATGCACTTGGCCAAAAAGGGCATATGCGTTTTTTCCTGAATGTATTCAGGAAAAAACGCATACGCCCTTTTTGGCCAACCAAGCAAGCCTGTAAAGGAAATCTGCACTACAATGAAGTCTCACTGCCCCCCGGGCAAAAGGGCCATCTGAAAAAAGTGTAAAATCCAGAAAGGTAGGACAGGATATGGAGAACAGGGAGCCTTGTTATGCTGATTGGCAGGATGTAAATTGTCAACAGCCACCCTGGAGAAGTGTATGGTGTTTCCTGAAACACGTAAGAAATAAAGCAACACAGCCTATGGCAATTGCACTTATGGTCCTATTCCTTAGGGAAATTAAAATCAAAAATAGAGAGCCACCCCAAAGTTTGGGACGGCTGTGTTCCCAAGAAGCTCGTCTACAGTACCAGGTAAATATCCCAGAAAGCAAAAAATGGATAAAGAAGTTGTGGCACGTACGTGCAGTGCAGTATCACTCAGCAATGAAATCTGTGTCATCAGGCCCGTAGCGGCATAGTGAGTGGATGCAGGTACGGTGATTCTACGTGATCTACGTCACACAGAAAAAGAAACATCATAAGATATCACTAATGCACGGAATGTAAACTTGACTACACATGAACTGAATTACAAAACAGAACAGGGTCTCAAATTTAGAAATCCAACTAGTGCTTGCTTATGGGGAAAGGTGCCTTGGGGTGCTGCATAAAACCAGAGACTGAAATTAGCACAGATAACATTCCATAAGCCAAATATGTAATAGACAAAACCTACTCCTTGCTCAACGAAATGGACTCAACACCACATATTCAACGCCTAGAAATATAACTGACTAGTAAGAATTTTAAAACCCATGGATATATATGTCTCCATAAGAGAATCAAGCGTGTGTACAGCGGCCGAAACACAGCATTGAAAATCCGATAAATCCCATTATGAAAATAAATTTCGAAAACAAAACACAAAGACAGTGAAATAGAGAGCAATTCTTAAATAATTCACTCAGGGCATGTGATGCAACCGGGATTTACCACATCTACACCCAGAGCTGGTTGAGACATAAGGTTGCACACTTCAGGCTGATAGCATTGGGGAGTTTCGGTGAGCAAATGCAGACCCTTTGAAGTCATACTGCATGGTACCCATTCCATGGGTCCCAACTCTCCAGGTTCAAGGGATTCTTCCTCCAGCTAAAACATGCATGGGAAACCCAGAGTATCATCCACCGTGTGATTGGGAAATCATTTAAAATGCATCTCAGTTCTCGTATCCTGGTCCTCGGGTTCACCATTCCAGATGCTTTACTAACACTCTCCCTGCTCGGAGAGTCAGTGCCTTTAACCTCCTGTTTGGCACAGCTTGCAATTTCTGTGCAAGATGAACAGGAATAGGGAGAACCAATGAGAGACTAGCTGTAGGTGTCTGCACGGGCAAATGTAACGCTCATTTCCCACCAGGAAGAGGAATTAACCAAAGGCTCAGCATGCCCTGCCGGAAACAGATTAGGGCCTGAAGCAATCCTGCGGTTTTGTGCCCAGCTCACAAGAAAGCGAGTTGAAGAAAGGAGATCAGGGGCACTATAATTCACAAACCTGCAGAGTTATAAATGACAGCTATCCTCCAAAAATATATTGAAGTTAGCCTGCGAAGGGGACCTCAAAGCAGGGCAGAATTTCAGGAAAACGATTGCAGGGGGTAGACTGGAATTGCCCTGAAAGCATAGGAAAAGAGGCACAACGTCGACAATGATGCACTTGGCCAAAAAGGGCGTATGCGTTTTTTCCTGAATATATTCAGGAAAAAATGCATACGCCCTTTTTGGCCAACCAAGCAAGCCTGTAAAGGAAATCTGCACTACAATGAAGTCCCACTGCCCCCCGGGCAAAAGGGCCATCTGAAAAAAAGTGTAAAATCCAGAAAGGTAGGACAGGATATGGAGAACAGGGAGCCTTGTTATGCTGATTAGCAGGATGTAAATTGCCAGCAGCCAACCTGGAGAAGTGTATGGTGTTTCAGGAAACACGTAAGAAACAAAGCAACACAGCCTATGGCACTTCCACTTATGGTCCTATAGCTTACGGAAATTAAAATCAAAAACAGACAGCCACCCCAATATTTGGGACGGCTGTGTTCACAAGAAGCTCGTCTACAGTATCAGGTAAATATCCCAGAAAGCAAAAAATGGATAAAGATGTTGTGGCACGTACGTACAATGCAATATCACTCAGCAATGAAATCTGTGTCATCAGGCCCGTAGCGGCATAGTGAGTGGATGCAGGTACGGTGATTCTACGTGAACTACGTCACACAGAAAAAGAAACATCATAAGATATCATTAATACACGGAATGTAAACTTGACTACACATGAACTGAAATACAAAAGAGAACAGGGTCTCAAATTTAGAAAACCAACTAGTGCTTGCTTATGGGGAAAGGTGCCTTGGGGTGCTGCATAAAACCAGAGACTGAAATTAGCACAGATAACTTTCCATAAGCCAAATATGTAATAGACAAGACCTACTACTTGCTCAACGAAATGGACCCAACACCACTTATTCAACGCCTAGGAATATACCTGACTAGGAAGAATCTTAAAACCCATGGATATATATGTCTCCGTAAGAGAATCAAGCGTGTATACAGCGGGCGAAACGCAGCAGTGAAAATTCGAGAAATCCCATTATCAAAATAAATTTTGAAAACAAAACACAAAGACAGTGAAATAGAGAGCAATTCTTAAATAATTCACTCAGGGCATGTGATGCAACCGGGATTTACCACATCTACACCCAGAGCTGGTTGAGACATAAGGCTGGACACTTCAGGCTGATAGCATTGGTGAGTTTCGGTGAGTAAATGCAGACCCTTTGAAGTCATACTGCATGGTACCCATTCCATGGGTCCCAACTCTCCAGGTTCAAGGGATTCTTCCTTCAGCTAAAACATGCATGGGAAACCCACAGTACGGTCCACCGTGTGATTGGGAAATGATTTAAAATGCACCTCAGCTTTCGTATCCTGGTCCTCGGGTTCACCATTCCAGATGCTTTACTAACACTCTCCCTGCTTGGAGAGTCAGTGCCTTTAACCTCCTTTTTGGCACAGCTTGCAATTTCTGTGCAAGATTAACAGGAATAGGGAGAACCAATGACAGACTAGCTATAGGTGTCTGCACGGGCAAATGTAACGCTCATTTCCTACCAGGAAGAGGAATTAAACAAAGGCTCAGTGTGCCCTGGTGGAAACAGATTAGGGCCTGAAGCAATCCTGCGGTTTTGTGCCCAGCTCACAAGAAAGCGAGTTGAAGAAAGGAGCTCAGGGGCACTGTAATTCACAAACCTGCAGAGTTATAAATGACAGCTATCCTCCAAAAATATATTGAAGTAAGCCTGCGAAGGGGACTTGAAAGCGGGGCAGAATTTCAGGAAAACGATTGCAGGGGGTAGACTGGAATTGCCCTGAAAGCATAGGAAAAGAGGCAGAACGTCGACAATGATGCACTTGGCCAAAAAGGGCGTAAGCGTTTTTTCCTGAATATATTCAGGAAAACACGCATACACCCTTTTTGGCCAACCAAGCAAGCCTGTAAAGGAAATGTGCACTACAATGAAGTCTCACTGCCCCCCGGGCAAGAGGGCCATCTGAAAAAAGTGTAAAATCCAGAAAGGTAGGACAGGATATGGAGAACAGGGAGCCTTGTTATGCTGATTGGCAGGATGTAAATTGCCAGCAGCCACCCTGGAGAAGTGTATGGTGTTTCCTGAAACACGTAAGAAACCAAGCAACACAGCCTATGGCACTTCCACTTATGGTCCTATAGCTTACGAAAATTAAAATCAAAAACAGACAGCCACCCCAATATTTGGGACGGCTGTGTTCCCAAATAGCTCGTCTACAGTACCAGGTAAATATCCCAGAAAGCAAAAAATGGATAAAGAAGTTTTGGCACGTACGTGCAATGCAATATCACTCAGCAATGAAATCTGTGTCATCAGGCCCGTAGCGGCATAGTGAGTGGATGCAGGTACGGTGATTCTACGTGAACTACGTCACAGAGAAATAGAAACATCATAAGATATCACTAATACACGGAATGTAAACTTGACTACACATGAACTGAATTACAAAACAGAACAGGGTCTCAAATTTAGAAAACCAACTAGTGCTTGTTTATGGGGAAAGGTGCCTTGGGGTTCTGCATAAAACCAGAGACTGAAATTAGCACAGATAACATTCCATAAGCCAAATATGTAATAGACAAGACCTACTCGTTGCTCAACGAAATGGACTCAACACCACATATTCAACGCCTAGGAATATACCTGACTAGGAAGAATCTTAAAACCCATGGATATATATGTCTCCGTAAGAGAATCAAGCGTGTGTACAGCGGCCGATACGCAGCAGTGAAAATCCGATAAATCCCATTATCAAAATAAATTTCGAAAACAAAACACAAAGACAGTGAAATAGAGAGCAATTCTTAAATAATTCACTCAGGGCATGTGATGCAACCGGGATTGACCACATCTACACCCAGAGCTGATTGAGACATAAGGCTGGACACTTCAGGCTAATAGCATTGGTGAGTTTCGGTGAGCAAATGCAGACCCTTTGAAGTCATACTGCATGGTACCTATTCCATGGGTCCCAACTCTTCAGGTTCAAGGGATTCTTCCTCCAGCTAAAACATGCATGGGAAACCCAGAGTATCGTCCACCGTGTGATTGGGAAACGATTTAAAATGCATCTCAGTTTTCGTATCCTGGTCCTCGGGTTCACCATTCCAGATGCTTTACTAACACTCTCCCCGCTTGGAGAGTCAGTGCCTTTAACCTCCTCTTTGGCACAGCTTGCAATTTCTGTGCAAGATGAACAGGAATAGGGAGAACCAATGAGAGACTAGCTGTAGGTGTCTGCACGGGCAAATGTAACGCTCATTGCCCACCAGGAAGAGGAATTAAACAAAGGCTCAGTGTGCCCTGCTGGAAACAGATTAGGGCCTGAAGCAATCCTGCGGTTTTGTGCCCAGCTCACAAGAAAGCGAGTTGAAGAAAGGAGCTCAGGGGCACTGTAATTCACAAACCTGCAGAGTTATAAATGACAGCTATCTTCCAAAAGTATACTGAAGTAAGCCTGCGTAGGGGACTTGAAAGCGGGGCAGAATTTCAGGAAAACGATTGCAGGTGGCAGACTGGAATTGCCCTGAAAGCATAGGAAAAGAGGCACAACGTCGACAATGATGCACTTGGCCAAAAACGGCGTATGCGTTTTTTCCTGAATATATTCAGGAAAAATCGCATACGCCCTTTTTGGCCAACCAAGCAAGCCTGTAAAGGAAATCTGCATTACAATGAAGTCTCACTGCCCCCCGGGCAAGAGGGCCATCTGAACAAATTGTGAAATCCAGAAAGGTAGGACAGGATATGGAGAACAGGGAGCCTTGTTATGCTGATTGGCAGGATGTAAATTGCCAACAGCCACCCTGGAGAAGTGTATGGTGTTTCCTGAAACACGTAAGAAATAAAGCAACACAGCCTATGGCAATTGCACTTATGGTCCTATTCCTTAGGGAAATTAAAATCAAAAACAGAGAGCCACCCCAAAGTTTGGGACGGCTGTGTTCCCAAGAAGCTCGTCTACAGTACCAGGTAAATATCCCAGAAAGCAAAAAATGGATAAAGAAGTTGTGGCATGTACGTGCAACGCAGTATCACTCAGCAATGAAATCTGTGTCATCAGGCCCGTAGCGGCATAGTGAGTGGATGCAGGTACGGTGATTCTACGTGAACTACGTCACACAGAAAAAGAAACATCATAAGATATCACTAATACACGGAATGTAAACTTGACTACACATGAACTGAATTACAAAACAGAACAGGGTCACAAATTTAGAAAACCAACTAGTGCTTGCTTATGGGGAAAGGTGCCTTGGGGTGCTGCATAAAACCAGAGACTGAAATTAGCACAGATAACATTCCATAAGCCAAATATGTAATAGACAAGACCTACTCCTTGCTCAACGAAATGGACTCAACACCACATATTCAACGCCTAGGAATATACCTGACTAGGAAGAATCTTAAAACCCATGGATTTATATGTCTCCGTAAGAGAATCAAGCGTGTGTACAGCGGCATAAACGCAGCAGTGAAAATCCGATAAATCCCATTATCAAAATAAATTTCGAAAACAAAACACAAACACAGTGAAATAGAGAGCAATTCTTAAATAATTCACTCAGGGCATGTGATGCAACCGGGATTGACCACATCTACACCCAGAGCTGGTTGAGACATAAGGCTGGACACTTCAGGCTGATAGCATTGGTGAGTTTCGGTGAGCAAATGCAGACCCTTTGAAGTCATACTGCATGGTACCCAATCCATGGGTCCCAACTCTCCAGGTTCAAGGCATTCTTCCTCCAGCTAAAACATGCATGGGAAACCCAGAGTATCGTCCACCGTGTGATTGGGAAACGATTTAAAATGCATCTCAGTTTTCGTATCCTGGTCCTCGGGTTCACCATTCCAGATGCTTTACTAACACTCTCCCCGCTTGGAGAGTCAGTGCCTTTAACCTCCTGTTTGGCACAGCTTGCAATTTCTGTGCAAGATGAACAGGAATAGGGAGAACCAATGAGAGACTAGCTGTAGGTGTCTGCACGGGCAAATGTAACGCTCATTTCCCACCAGGAAGAGGAATTAACCAAAGGCTCAGCGTGCCCTGCCGGAAACAGATTAGGGCCTGAAGCAATCCTGCGGTTTTGTGCCCAGCTCACAAGAAAGCGAGTTGAAGAAAGGAGCTCAGGGGCACTGTAATTCACAAACCTGCAGAGTTATAAATGACAGCTATCCTCCAAAAATATATTGAAGTAAGCCTGCGAAGGGGACTTGAAAGCGGGGCAGAATTTCAGGAAAACGATTGCAGGGGGTACACTGGAATTGCCCTGAAAGCATAGGAAAAGAGGCACAACGTCGACAATGATGCATTTGGCCAAAAAGGGCGTATGCGTTTTTTCCTGAAAAAAACGCATACGCCCTTTTTGGCCAACCAAGCAAGCCTGTAAAGGAAATCTGCACTACAATGAAATCTCACTGCCCCCCGGGCATAAGGGCCATCTGAAAAAAGTGTAAAATCCAGAAAGGAAGGACAGGATATGGAGAACAGGGAGCCTTGTTATGCTGATTGGCAGGATGTAAATTGCCAGCAGCCACCCTGGAGAAGTGTATGGTGTTTCCTGAAACACGTAACAAACAAAGCAACACAGCCTATGGCACTTCCACTTATGGTCCTATAGCTTACGGAAATTAAAATCAAAAACAGACAGCCACCCCAATATTTGGGACGGCTGTGTTCACAAGAAGCTCGTCTACAGTATCAGGTAAATATCCCAGAAAGCAAAAAATGGATAAAGAAGTTGTGGCACGTACGTACAATGCAATATCACTCAGCAATGAAATCTGTGTCATCAGGCCCGTAGCGGCATAGTGAGTGGATGCAGGTACGGTGATTCTACGTGAACTACGTCACAAAGAAAAAGAAACATCATAAGATATCACTAATACACGGAATGTAAACTTGACTACACATGAACTGAATTACAAAAAAGAACAGGGTCTCAAATTTAGAAAACCAACTAGTGCTTGCTTATGGAGAAAGGTGCCTTGGTGTGCTGCATAAAACCAGAGACTGAAATTAGCACAGATAACTTTCCATAAGCCAAATATGTAATAGACAAGACCTACTCCTTGCTCAACAAAATGGACCCAACACCACATATTCAACGCCTAGGAATATACCTGACTAGGAAGAATCTTAAAACCCATGGATATATATGTCTCCGTAAGAGAATCAAGCGTGTGTACAGCGACCGAAACGCAGCAGTGAAAATCCGATAAATCCCATTATCAAAATAAATTTCGAAAACAAAGCACAAAACAGTGAAATAGAGAGCAATTCTTAAATAATTCACTCAGGGCATTTGATGCAACCGGGATTGACCACATCTACACCCAGAGCTGGTTGAGACATAAGGCTGGACACTTCAGGCTGATAGCATTGGTGAGTTTCGGTGAGCAAATGCAGACCCTTTGAAGTCATACTGCATGGTACCCATTCCATGGGTCCCAACTCTCCAGGTTCAAGGCATTCTTCCTCCAGTTAAAACATGCATGGGAAACCCAGAGTATCCTCCACCGTGTGATTGGGAAACGATTTAAAATGCATCTCAGTTTTCGTTTCCTGGTCCACGGGTTCACCATTCCAGATGCTTTACTAACACTCTCCCCGCTTGGAGAGTCAGTGCCTTTAACCTCCTGTTTGGCACAGCTTGCCATTTCTATGCAAGATGAACAGGAATAGGGAGAACCAATGAGAGACTAGCTCTAGGTGTCTGCACGGGCAAATGTAACACTCTTTGCCCACCAGGAAGAGGAATTAAACAAAGGCTCAGTGTGCCCTGCTGGAAACAGATTAGGGCCTGAAGCAATCCTGCGGTTTTGTGCCCAGCTCACAAGAAAGCGAGTTGAAGAAAGGAGCTCAGGGGCACTATACTTCACAAACCTGCAGAGTTATAAATGACAGCTATCCTCCAAAAATATATTGAAGTAAGCCTGAGAAGGGGACTTGAAAGCGGGGCTGAATTTCAGGTAAACGATTGCAGGGGGTAGACTGGAATTGCCCTGAAAGCATAGGAAAAGAGGCACAACGTCGACAATGATGCACTTGGCCAAATAGTGCGTATGCGTTTTTTCCTGAATATATTCAGGAAAAAACGCATACGCCCTTTTTGGCCAACCAAGCAAGCCTGTAAAGGAAATCTGCACTACAATGAAATCTCACTGCCCCCCCCCGGGCAAAAGGGCCATCTGAATAAAGTGTAAAATCCAGAAAGGTAGGACAGGATATGGAGAACAGGGAGCCTTGTTATGCTGATTGGCAGGATGTAAATTGCCAGCAGCCACCCTGGAGAAGTGTATGGTGTTTCCTGAAACACGTAAGAAACAAAGCAACACAGCCTATGGCACTTCCACTTATGGTCCTATAGCTTACGGAAATTAAAATCAAAAACAGACAGCCACCCCAATATTTGGGACGGCTGTGTTCACAAGAAGCTCGTCTACAGTATCAGGTAAATATCCCAGAAAGCAAAAAATGGATAAAGAAGTTGTGGCACGTACGTACAATGCAATATCACTCAGCAATGAAATCTGTGTCATCAGGCCCGTAGCGGCATAGTGAGTGGATGCAGGTACGGTGATTCTACGTGAACTACGTCACAGAGAAATAGAAACATCATAAGATATCACTAATACACGGAATGTAAACTTGACTACACATGAACTGAATTACAAAAAAGAACAGGGTCTCAAATTTAGAAAACCAACTAGTGCTTGCTTATGGAGAAAGGTGCCTTGGGGTGCTGCATAAAACCAGAGACTGAAATTAGCACAGATGACTTTCCATAAGCCAAATATGTAATAGACAAGACCTACTCCTTGCTCAACAATATGGACCCAACACCACATATTCAACGCCTAGGAATATACCTGACTAGGAAGAATCTTAAAACCCATGGATATATATGTCTCCGTAAGAGAATCAAGCGTGTGTACAGCGGCGGAAATGCAGCAGTGAAAATCCGATAAATCCCATTATCAAAATAAATTTCGAAAACAAAACACAAAGACAGTGAAATAGAGAGCAATTCTTAAATAATTCACTCAGGGCATGTGATGCAACCGGGATTGACCACATCTACACCCAGAGCTGGTTGAGACATAAGGCTGGACACTTCTGGCTGATAGCACTGGTGAGTTTCGGTGAGCAAATGCAGACCCTTTGAAGTCATACTGCATGGTACCCATTCCATGGGTCCCAACTCTCCAGGTTCAAGGCATTCTTCCTCCAGCTAAAACATGCATGGGAAACCCAGAGTATCGTCCACCGTGTGATTGGGAAACGATTTAAAATGCATCTCAGTTTTCGTTTCCTGGTCCTCGGGTTCACCATTCCAGATGCTTTACTAACACTCTCCCCGCTTGGAAAGTCAGTGCCTTTAACCTCCTGTTTGGCACAGCTTGCCATTTCTGTGCAAGATGAACAGGAATAGGGAGAACCAATGAGAGACTAGCTGTAGGTGTCTGCACGGGCAAATGTAACGCTCATTGCCCACCAGGAAGAGGAATTAAACAAAGGCTCAGTGTGCCCTGCTGGAAACAGATTAGGGCCTGAAGCAATCCTGCGGTTTTGTGCAGAGCTCACAAGAAAGCGAGTTGAAGAAAGGAGCTCAGGGGCACTGTACTTCACAAACCTGCAGAGTTATAAATGACAGCTATCCTCCAAAAATATATTGAAGTAAGCCTGCGAAGGGGACTTGAAAGCGGGGCTGAATTTCAGGAAAACGATTGCAGGGGGTAGACTGGAATTGCCCTGAAAGCATAGGAAAAGAGGCACAACGTCGACAATGATGCACTTGGCCAAAAAGGGCGTATGCGTTTTTTCCTGAATATATTCAGGAAAAAACGCATACGCCCTTTTTGGCCAACCAAGCAAGCCTGTAAAGGAAATCTGCACTACAATGAAATCTCACTGCCCCCCCCCCCGGGCAAAAGGGCCATCTGAAAAAAGTGTAAAATCCAGAAAGGTAGGACAGGATATGGAGAACAGGGAGCCTTGTTATGCTGATTGGCAGGATGTAAATTGCCAGCAGCCACCCTGGAGAAGTGTATGGTGTTTCCTGAAACACGTAAGAAACAAAGCAACACAGCCTATGGCACTTCCACTTATGGTCCTATAGCTTACGGAAATTAAAATCAAAAACAGACAGCCACCCCAATATTTGGGACGGCTGTGTTCACAAGAAGCTCGTCTACAGTATCAGGTAAATATCCCAGAAAGCAAAAAATGGATAAAGATGTTGTGGCACGTACGTACAATGCAATATCACTCAGCAATGAAATCTGTGTCATCAGGCCCGTAGCGGCATAGTGAGTGGATGCAGGTACGGTGATTCTACGTGAACTACGTCACACAGAAAAAGAAACATCATAAGATATCATTAATACACGGAATGTAAACTTGACTACACATGAACTGAAATACAAAAGAGAACAGGGTCTCAAATTTAGAAAACCAACTAGTGCTTGCTTATGGGGAAAGGTGCCTTGGGGTGCTGCATAAAACCAGAGACTGAAATTAGCACAGATAACTTTCCATAAGCCAAATATGTAATAGACAAGACCTACTACTTGCTCAACGAAATGGACCCAACACCACTTATTCAACGCCTAGGAATATACCTGACTAGGAAGAATCTTAAAACCCATGGATATATATGTCTCCGTAAGAGAATCAATCGTGTATACAGCGGGCGAAACGCAGCAGTGAAAATTCGAGAAATCCCATTATCAAAATAAATTTTGAAAACAAAACACAAAGACAGTGAAATAGAGAGCAATTCTTAAATAATTCACTCAGGGCATGTGATGCAACCGGGATTTACCACATCTACACCCAGAGCTGGTTGAGACATAAGGCTGGACACTTCAGGCTGATAGCATTGGTGAGTTTCGGTGAGTAAATGCAGACCCTTTGAAGTCATACTGCATGGTACCCATTCCATGGGTCCCAACTCTCCAGGTTCAAGGGATTCTTCCTCCAGCTAAAACATGCATGGGAAACCCACAGTACGGTCCACCGTGTGATTGGGAAATGATTTAAAATGCACCTCAGCTTTCGTATCCTGGTCCTCGGGTTCACCATTCCAGATGCTTTACTAACACTCTCCCTGCTTGGAGAGTCAGTGCCTTTAACCTCCTTTTTGGCACAGCTTGCAATTTCTGTGCAAGATTAACAGGAATAGGGAGAACCAATGACAGACTAGCTATAGGTGTCTGCACGGGCAAATGTAACGCTCATTTCCTACCAGGAAGAGGAATTAAACAAAGGCTCAGTGTGCCCTGGTGGAAACAGATTAGGGCCTGAAGCAATCCTGCGGTTTTGTGCCCAGCTCACAAGAAAGCGAGTTGAAGAAAGGAGCTCAGGGGCACTGTAATTCACAAACCTGCAGAGTTATAAATGACAGCTATCCTCCAAAAATATATTGAAGTAAGCCTGCGAAGGGGACTTGAAAGCGGGGCAGAATTTCAGGAAAACGATTGCAGGGGGTAGACTGGAATTGCCCTGAAAGCATAGGAAAAGAGGCAGAACGTCGACAATGATGCACTTGGCCAAAAAGGGCGTAAGCGTTTTTTCCTGAATATATTCAGGAAAACACGCATACACCCTTTTTGGCCAACCAAGCAAGCCTGTAAAGGAAATGTGCACTACAATGAAGTCTCACTGCCCCCCGGGCAAGAGGGCCATCTGAAAAAAGTGTAAAATCCAGAAAGGTAGGACAGGATATGGAGAACAGGGAGCCTTGTTATGCTGATTGGCAGGATGTAAATTGCCAGCAGCCACCCTGGAGAAGTGTATGGTGTTTCCTGAAACACGTAAGAAACCAAGCAACACAGCCTATGGCACTTCCACTTATGGTCCTATAGCTTACGAAAATTAAAATCAAAAACAGACAGCCACCCCAATATTTGGGACGGCTGTGTTCCCAAATAGCTCGTCTACAGTACCAGGTAAATATCCCAGAAAGCAAAAAATGGATAAAGAAGTATTGGCACGTACGTGCAATGCAATATCACTCAGCAATGAAATCTGTGTCATCAGGCCCGTAGCGGCATAGTGAGTGGATGCAGGTACGGTGATTCTACGTGAACTACGTCACAGAGAAATAGAAACATCATAAGATATCACTAATACACGGAATGTAAACTTGACTACACATGAACTGAATTACAAAACAGAACAGGGTCTCAAATTTAGAAAACCAACTAGTGCTTGTTTATGGGGAAAGGTGCCTTGGGGTTCTGCATAAAACCAGAGACTGAAATTAGCACAGATAACATTCCATAAGCCAAATATGTAATAGACAAGACCTACTCGTTGCTCAACGAAATGGACTCAACACCACATATTCAACGCCTAGGAATATACCTGACTAGGAAGAATCTTAAAACCCATGGATATATATGTCTCCGTAAGAGAATCAAGCGTGTGTACAGCGGCCGATACGCAGCAGTGAAAATCCGATAAATCCCATTATCAAAATAAATTTCGAAAACAAAACACAAAGACAGTGAAATAGAGAGCAATTCTTAAATAATTCACTCAGGGCATGTGATGCAACCGGGATTGACCACATCTACACCCAGAGCTGATTGAGACATAAGGCTGGACACTTCAGGCTAATAGCATTGGTGAGTTTCGGTGAGCAAATGCAGACCCTTTGAAGTCATACTGCATGGTACCTATTCCATGGGTCCCAACTCTTCAGGTTCAAGGGATTCTTCCTCCAGCTAAAACATGCATGGGAAACCCAGAGTATCGTCCACCGTGTGATTGGGAAACGATTTAAAATGCATCTCAGTTTTCGTATCCTGGTCCTCGGGTTCACCATTCCAGATGCTTTACTAACACTCTCCCCGCTTGGAGAGTCAGTGCCTTTAACCTCCTCTTTGGCACAGCTTGCAATTTCTGTGCAAGATGAACAGGAATAGGGAGAACCAATGAGAGACTAGCTGTAGGTGTCTGCACGGGCAAATGTAACGCTCATTGCCCACCAGGAAGAGGAATTAAACAAAGGCTCAGTGTGCCCTGCTGGAAACAGATTAGGGCCTGAAGCAATCCTGCGGTTTTGTGCCCAGCTCACAAGAAAGCGAGTTGAAGAAAGGAGCTCAGGGGCACTGTAATTCACAAACCTGCAGAGTTATAAATGACAGCTATCTTCCAAAAGTATACTGAAGTAAGCCTGCGTAGGGGACTTGAAAGCGGGGCAGAATTTCAGGAAAACGATTGCAGGTGGCAGACTGGAATTGCCCTGAAAGCATAGGAAAAGAGGCACAACGTCGACAATGATGCACTTGGCCAAAAACGGCGTATGCGTTTTTTCCTGAATATATTCAGGAAAAATCGCATACGCCCTTTTTGGCCAACCAAGCAAGCCTGTAAAGGAAATCTGCATTACAATGAAGTCTCACTGCCCCCCGGGCAAGAGGGCCATCTGAACAAATTGTGAAATCCAGAAAGGTAGGACAGGATATGGAGAACAGGGAGCCTTGTTATGCTGATTGGCAGGATGTAAATTGCCAACAGCCACCCTGGAGAAGTGTATGGTGTTTCCTGAAACACGTAAGAAATAAAGCAACACAGCCTATGGCAATTGCACTTATGGTCCTATTCCTTAGGGAAATTAAAATCAAAAACAGAGAGCCACCCCAAAGTTTGGGACGGCTGTGTTCCCAAGAAGCTCGTCTACAGTACCAGGTAAATATCCCAGAAAGCAAAAAATGGATAAAGAAGTTGTGGCATGTACGTGCAATGCAGTATCACTCAGCAATGAAATCTGTGTCATCAGGCCCGTAGCGGCATAGTGAGTGGATGCAGGTACGGTGATTCTACGTGAACTACGTCACACAGAAAAAGAAACATCATAAGATATCACTAATACACGGAATGTAAACTTGACTACACATGAACTGAATTACAAAACAGAACAGGGTCACAAATTTAGAAAACCAACTAGTGCTTGCTTATGGGGAAAGGTGCCTTGGGGTGCTGCATAAAACCAGAGACTGAAATTAGCACAGATAACATTCCATAAGCCAAATATGTAATAGACAAGACCTACTCCTTGCTCAACAAAATGGACCCAACACCACATATTCAACGCCTAGGAATATACCTGACTAGGAAGAATCTTAAAACCCATGGATATATATGTCTCCGTAAGAGAATCAAGCGTGTGTACAGCGACCGAAACGCAGCAGTGAAAATCCGATAAATCCCATTATCAAAATAAATTTCGAAAACAAAGCACAAAACAGTGAAATAGAGAGCAATTCTTAAATAATTCACTCAGGGCATGTGATGCAACCGGGATTGACCACATCTACACCCAGAGCTGGTTGAGACATAAGGCTGGACACTTCAGGCTGATAGCATTGGTGAGTTTCGGTGAGCAAATGCAGACCCTTTGAAGTCATACTGCATGGTACCCATTCCATGGGTCCCAACTCTCCAGGTTCAAGGCATTCTTCCTCCAGTTAAAACATGCATGGGAAACCCAGAGTATCCTCCACCGTGTGATTGGGAAACGATTTAAAATGCATCTCAGTTTTCGTTTCCTGGTCCACGGGTTCACCATTCCAGATGCTTTACTAACACTCTCCCCGCTTGGAGAGTCAGTGCCTTTAACCTCCTGTTTGGCACAGCTTGCCATTTCTATGCAAGATGAACAGGAATAGGGAGAACCAATGAGAGACTAGCTCTAGGTGTCTGCACGGGCAAATGTAACACTCTTTGCCCACCAGGAAGAGGAATTAAACAAAGGCTCAGTGTGCCCTGCTGGAAACAGATTAGGGCCTGAAGCAATCCTGCGGTTTTGTGCCCAGCTCACAATAAAGCGAGTTGAAGAAAGGAGCTCAGGGGCACTATACTTCACAAACCTGCAGAGTTATAAATGACAGCTATCCTCCAAAAATATATTGAAGTAAGCCTGAGAAGGGGACTTGAAAGCGGGGCTGAATTTCAGGTAAACGATTGCAGGGGGTAGACTGGAATTGCCCTGAAAGCATAGGAAAAGAGGCACAACGTCGACAATGATGCACTTGGCCAAATAGTGCGTATGCGTTTTTTCCTGAATATATTCAGGAAAAAACGCATACGCCCTTTTTGGCCAACCAAGCAAGCCTGTAAAGGAAATCTGCACTACAATGAAATCTCACTGCCCCCCCCGGGCAAAAGGGCCATCTGAATAAAGTGTAAAATCCAGAAAGGTAGGACAGGATATGGAGAACAGGGAGCCTTGTTATGCTGATTGGCAGGATGTAAATTGCCAGCAGCCACCCTGGAGAAGTGTATGGTGTTTCCTGAAACACGTAAGAAACAAAGCAACACAGCCTATGGCACTTCCACTTATGGTCCTATAGCTTACGGAAATTAAAATCAAAAACAGACAGCCACCCCAATATTTGGGACGGCTGTGTTCACAAGAAGCTCGTCTACAGTATCAGGTAAATATCCCAGAAAGCAAAAAATGGATAAAGAAGTTGTGGCACGTACGTACAATGCAATATCACTCAGCAATGAAATCTGTGTCATCAGGCCCGTAGCGGCATAGTGAGTGGATGCAGGTACGGTGATTCTACGTGAACTACGTCACAGAGAAATAGAAACATCATAAGATATCACTAATACACGGAATGTAAACTTGACTACACATGAACTGAATTACAAAAAAGAACAGGGTCTCAAATTTAGAAAACCAACTAGTGCTTGCTTATGGAGAAAGGTGCCTTGGGGTGCTGCATAAAACCAGAGACTGAAATTAGCACAGATGACTTTCCATAAGCCAAATATGTAATAGACAAGACCTACTCCTTGCTCAACAATATGGACCCAACACCACATATTCAACGCCTAGGAATATACCTGACTAGGAAGAATCTTAAAACCCATGGATATATATGTCTCCGTAAGAGAATCAAGCGTGTTTACAGCGGCGGAAATGCAGCAGTGAAAATCCGATAAATCCCATTATCAAAATAAATTTCGAAAACAAAACACAAAGACAGTGAAATAGAGAGCAATTCTTAAATAATTCACTCAGGGCATGTGATGCAACCGGGATTGACCACATCTACACCCAGAGCTGGTTGAGACATAAGGCTGGACACTTCTGGCTGATAGCACTGGTGAGTTTCGGTGAGCAAATGCAGACCCTTTGAAGTCATACTGCATGGTACCCATTCCATGGGTCCCAACTCTCCAGGTTCAAGGCATTCTTCCTCCAGCTAAAACATGCATGGGAAACCCAGAGTATCGTCCACCGTGTGATTGGGAAACGATTTAAAATGCATCTCAGTTTTCGTTTCCTGGTCCTCGGGTTCACCATTCCAGATGCTTTACTAACACTCTCCCCGCTTGGAAAGTCAGTGCCTTTAACCTCCTGTTTGGCACAGCTTGCCATTTCTGTGCAAGATGAACAGGAATAGGGAGAACCAATGAGAGACTAGCTGTAGGTGTCTGCACGGGCAAATGTAACGCTCATTGCCCACCAGGAAGAGGAATTAAACAAAGGCTCAGTGTGCCCTGCTGGAAACAGATTAGGGCCTGAAGCAATCCTGCGGTTTTGTGCAGAGCTCACAAGAAAGCGAGTTGAAGAAAGGAGCTCAGGGGCACTGTACTTCACAAACCTGCAGAGTTATAAATGACAGCTATCCTCCAAAAATATATTGAAGTAAGCCTGCGAAGGGGACTTGAAAGCGGGGCTGAATTTCAGGAAAACGATTGCAGGGGGTAGACTGGAATTGCCCTGAAAGCATAGGAAAAGAGGCACAACGTCGACAATGATGCACTTGGCCAAAAAGGGCGTATGCGTTTTTTCCTGAATATATTCAGGAAAAAACGCATACGCCCTTTTTGGCCAACCAAGCAAGCCTGTAAAGGAAATCTGCACTACAATGAAATCTCACTGCCCCCCCCCCCCCGGGCAAAAGGGCCATCTGAAAAAAGTGTAAAATCCAGAAAGGTAGGACAGGATATGGAGAACAGGGAGCCTTGTTATGCTGATTGGCAGGATGTAAATTGCCAGCAGCCACCCTGGAGAAGTGTATGGTGTTTCCTGAAACACGTAAGAAACAAAGCAACACAGCCTATGGCACTTCCACTTATGGTCCTATAGCTTACGGAAATTAAAATCAAAAACAGACAGCCACCCCAATATTTGGGACGGCTGTGTTCACAAGAAGCTCGTCTACAGTATCAGGTAAATATCCCAGAAAGCAAAAAATGGATAAAGATGTTGTGGCACGTACGTACAATGCAATATCACTCAGCAATGAAATCTGTGTCATCAGGCCCGTAGCGGCATAGTGAGTGGATGCAGGTACGGTGATTCTACGTGAACTACGTCACACAGAAAAAGAAACATCATAAGATATCATTAATACACGGAATGTAAACTTGACTACACATGAACTGAAATACAAAAGAGAACAGGGTCTCAAATTTAGAAAACCAACTAGTGCTTGCTTATGGGGAAAGGTGCCTTGGGGTGCTGCATAAAACCAGAGACTGAAATTAGCACAGATAACTTTCCATAAGCCAAATATGTAATAGACAAGACCTACTACTTGCTCAACGAAATGGACCCAACACCACTTATTCAACGCCTAGGAATATACCTGACTAGGAAGAATCTTAAAACCCATGGATATATATGTCTCCGTAAGAGAATCAATCGTGTATACAGCGGGCGAAACGCAGCAGTGAAAATTCGAGAAATCCCATTATCAAAATAAATTTTGAAAACAAAACACAAAGACAGTGAAATAGAGAGCAATTCTTAAATAATTCACTCAGGGCATGTGATGCAACCGGGATTTACCACATCTACACCCAGAGCTGGTTGAGACATAAGGCTGGACACTTCAGGCTGATAGCATTGGTGAGTTTCGGTGAGTAAATGCAGACCCTTTGAAGTCATACTGCATGGTACCCATTCCATGGGTCCCAACTCTCCAGGTTCAAGGGATTCTTCCTCCAGCTAAAACATGCATGGGAAACCCACAGTACGGTCCACCGTGTGATTGGGAAATGATTTAAAATGCACCTCAGCTTTCGTATCCTGGTCCTCGGGTTCACCATTCCAGATGCTTTACTAACATTCTCCCTGCTTGGAGAGTCAGTGCCTTTAACCTCCTTTTTGGCACAGCTTGCAATTTCTGTGCAAGATTAACAGGAATAGGGAGAACCAATGACAGACTAGCTATAGGTGTCTGCACGGGCAAATGTAACGCTCATTTCCTACCAGGAAGAGGAATTAAACAAAGGCTCAGTGTGCCCTGGTGGAAACAGATTAGGGCCTGAAGCAATCCTGCGGTTTTGTGCCCAGCTCACAAGAAAGCGAGTTGAAGAAAGGAGCTCAGGGGCACTGTAATTCACAAACCTGCAGAGTTATAAATGACAGCTATCCTCCAAAAATATATTGAAGTAAGCCTGCGAAGGGGACTTGAAAGCGGGGCAGAATTTCAGGAAAACGATTGCAGGGGGTAGACTGGAATTGCCCTGAAAGCATAGGAAAAGAGGCACAACGTCGACAATGATGCACTTGGCCAAAAAGGGCGCAAGCGTTTTTTCCTGAATATATTCAGGAAAACACGCATACACCCTTTTTGGCCAACCAAGCAAGCCTGTAAAGGAAATGTGCACTACAATGAAGTCTCACTGCCCCCCGGGCAAGAGGGCCATCTGAAAAAAGTGTAAAATCCAGAAAGGTAGGACAGGATATGGAGAACAGGGAGCCTTGTTATGCTGATTGGCAGGATGTAAATTGCCAGCAGCCACCCTGGAGAAGTGTATGGTGTTTCCTGAAACACGTAAGAAACCAAGCAACACAGCCTATGGCACTTCCACTTATGGTCCTATAGCTTACGAAAATTAAAATCAAAAACAGACAGCCACCCCAATATTTGGGACGGCTGTGTTCCCAAATAGCTCGTCTACAGTACCAGGTAAATATCCCAGAAAGCAAAAAATGGATAAAGAAGTTGTGGCACGTACGTGCAATGCAATATCACTCAGCAATGAAATCTGTGTCATCAGGCCCGTAGCGGCATAGTGAGTGGATGCAGGTACGGTGATTCTACGTGAACTACGTCACAGAGAAATAGAAACATCATAAGATATCACTAATACACGGAATGTAAACTTGACTACACATGAACTGAATTACAAAACAGAACAGGGTCTCAAATTTAGAAAACCAACTAGTGCTTGTTTATGGGGAAAGGTGCCTTGGGGTTCTGCATAAAACCAGAGACTGAAATTAGCACAGATAACATTCCATAAGCCAAATATGTAATAGACAAGACCTACTCGTTGCTCAACGAAATGGACTCAACACCACATATTCAACGCCTAGGAATATAACTGACTAGGAAGAATCTTAAAACCCATGGATATATATGTCTCCGTAAGAGAATCAAGCGTGTGTACAGCGGCCGATACGCAGCAGTGAAAATCCGATAAATCCCATTATCAAAATAAATTTCGAAAACAAAACACAAAGACAGTGAAATAGAGAGCAATTCTTAAATAATTCACTCAGGGCATGTGATGCAACCGGGATTGACCACATCTACACCCAGAGCTGGTTGAGACATAAGGCTGGACACTTCAGGCTGATAGCATTGGTGAGTTTTGGTGAGCAAATGCAGACCCTTTGAAGTCATACTGCATGGTACCCAATCCATGGGTCCCAACTCTCCAGGTTCAAGGCATTCTTCCTCCAGCTAAAACATGCATGGGAAACCCAGAGTATCGTCCACCGTGTGATTGGGAAACGATTTAAAATGCATCTCAGTTTTCGTATCCTGGTCCTCGGGTTCACCATTCCAGATGCTTTACTAACACTCTCCCCGCTTGGAGAGTCAGTGCCTTTAACCTCCTGTTTGGCACAGCTTGCAATTTCTGTGCAAGATGAACAGGAATAGGGAGAACCAATGAGAGACTAGCTGTAGGTGTCTGCACGGGCAAATGTAACGCTCATTTCCCACCAGGAAGAGGAATTAACCAAAGGCTCAGCGTGCCCTGCCGGAAACAGATTAGGGCCTGAAGCAATCCTGCGGTTTTGTGCCCAGCTCACAAGAAAGCGAGTTGAAGAAAGGAGCTCAGGGGCACTGTAATTCACAAACCTGCAGAGTTATAAATGACAGCTATCCTCCAAAAATATATTGAAGTAAGCCTGCGAAGGGGACTTGAAAGCGGGGCAGAATTTCAGGAAAACGATTGCAGGGGGTACACTGGAATTGCCCTGAAAGCATAGGAAAAGAGGCACAACGTCGACAATGATGCACTTGGCCAAAAACGGCGTATGCGTTTTTTCCTGAATATATTCAGGAAAAATCGCATACGCCCTTTTTGGCCAACCAAGCAAGCCTGTAAAGGAAATCTGCATTACAATGAAGTCTCACTGCCCCCCGGGCAAGAGGGCCATCTGAACAAATTGTGAAATCCAGAAAGGTAGGACAGGATATGGAGAACAGGGAGCCTTGTTATGCTGATTGGCAGGATGTAAATTGCCAACAGCCACCCTGGAGAAGTGTATGGTGTTTCCTGAAACACGTAAGAAATAAAGCAACACAGCCTATGGCAATTGCACTTATGGTCCTATTCCTTAGGGAAATTAAAATCAAAAACAGAGAGCCACCCCAAAGTTTGGGATGGCTGTGTTCCCAAGAAGCTCGTCTACAGTACCAGGTAAATATCCCAGAAAGCAAAAAATGGATAAAGAAGTTGTGGCATGTACGTGCAATGCAGTATCACTCAGCAATGAAATCTGTGTCATCAGGCCCGTAGCGGCATAGTGAGTGGATGCAGGTACGGTGATTCTACGTGAACTACGTCACACAGAAAAAGAAACATCATAAGATATCACTAATACACGGAATGTAAACTTGACTACACATGAACTGAATTACAAAACAGAACAGGGTCACAAATTTAGAAAACCAACTAGTGCTTGCTTATGGGGAAAGGTGCCTTGGGGTGCTGCATAAAACCAGAGACTGAAATTAGCACAGATAACATTCCATAAGCCAAATATGTAATAGACAAGACCTACTCCTTGCTCAACGAAATGGACTCAACACCACATATTCAACGCCTAGGAATATACCTGACTAGGAAGAATCTTAAAACCCATGGATTTATATGTCTCCGTAAGAGAATCAAGCGTGTGTACAGCGGCATAAACGCAGCAGTGAAAATCCGATAAATCCCATTATCAAAATAAATTTCGAAAACAAAACACAAACACAGTGAAATAGAGAGCAATTCTTAAATAATTCACTCAGGGCATGTGATGCAACCGGGATTGACCACATCTACACCCAGAGCTGGTTGAGACATAAGGCTGGACACTTCAGGCTGATAGCATTGGTGAGTTTCGGTGAGCAAATGCAGACCCTTTGAAGTCATACTGCATGGTACCCAATCCATGGGTCCCAACTCTCCAGGTTCAAGGCATTCTTCCTCCAGCTAAAACATGCATGGGAAACCCAGAGTATCGTCCACCGTGTGATTGGGAAACGATTTAAAATGCATCTCAGTTTTCGTATCCTGGTCCTCGGGTTCACCATTCCAGATGCTTTACTAACACTCTCCCCGCTTGGAGAGTCAGTGCCTTTAACCTCCTGTTTGGCACAGCTTGCAATTTCTGTGCAAGATGAACAGGAATAGGGAGAACCAATGAGAGACTAGCTGTAGGTGTCTGCACGGGCAAATGTAACGCTCATTTCCCACCAGGAAGAGGAATTAACCAAAGGCTCAGCGTGCCCTGCCGGAAACAGATTAGGGCCTGAAGCAATCCTGCGGTTTTGTGCCCAGCTCACAAGAAAGCGAGTTGAAGAAAGGAGCTCAGGGGCACTGTAATTCACAAACCTGCAGAGTTATAAATGACAGCTATCCTCCAAAAATATATTGAAGTAAGCCTGCGAAGGGGACTTGAAAGCGGGGCAGAATTTCAGGAAAACGATTGCAGGGGGTACACTGGAATTGCCCTGAAAGCATAGGAAAAGAGGCACAACGTCAACAATGATGCATTTGGCCAAAAAGGGCGTATGCGTTTTTTCCTGAAAAAAACGCATACGCCCTTTTTGGCCAACCAAGCAAGCCTGTAAAGGAAATCTGCACTACAATGAAATCTCACTGCCCCCCGGGCATAAGGGCCATCTGAAAAAAGTGTAAAATCCAGAAAGGAAGGACAGGATATGGAGAACAGGGAGCCTTGTTATGCTGATTGGCAGGATGTAAATTGCCAGCAGCCACCCTGGAGAAGTGTATGGTGTTTCCTGAAACACGTAACAAACAAAG
Source organism: Phocoena phocoena (assembly GCF_963924675.1). Lineage (NCBI taxonomy): Eukaryota > Metazoa > Chordata > Mammalia > Artiodactyla > Phocoenidae > Phocoena > Phocoena phocoena. The sequence goes on along the minus strand of NW_027077413.1, from coordinate 1,157,019 downwards.
CAACACAGCCTATGGCACTTCCACTTATGGTCCTATAGCTTACGGAAATTAAAATCAAAAACAGACAGCCACCCCAATATTTGGGACGGCTGTGTTCACAAGAAGCTCGTCTACAGTATCAGGTAAATATCCCAGAAAGCAAAAAATGGATAAAGAAGTTGTGGCACGTACGTACAATGCAATATCACTCAGCAATGAAATCTGTGTCATCAGGCCCGTAGCGGCATAGTGAGTGGATGCAGGTACGGTGATTCTACGTGAACTACGTCACAAAGAAAAAGAAACATCATAAGATATCACTAATACACGGAATGTAAACTTGACTACACATGAACTGAATTACAAAAAAGAACAGGGTCTCAAATTTAGAAAACCAACTAGTGCTTGCTTATGGAGAAAGGTGCCTTGGTGTGCTGCATAAAACCAGAGACTGAAATTAGCACAGATAACTTTCCATAAGCCAAATATGTAATAGACAAGACCTACTCCTTGCTCAACAAAATGGACCCAACACCACATATTCAACGCCTAGGAATATACCTGACTAGGAAGAATCTTAAAACCCATGGATATATATGTCTCCGTAAGAGAATCAAGCGTGTGTACAGCGACCGAAACGCAGCAGTGAAAATCCGATAAATCCCATTATCAAAATAAATTTCGAAAACAAAGCACAAAACAGTGAAATAGAGAGCAATTCTTAAATAATTCACTCAGGGCATGTGATGCAACCGGGATTGACCACATCTACACCCAGAGCTGGTTGAGACATAAGGCTGGACACTTCAGGCTGATAGCATTGGTGAGTTTCGGTGAGCAAATGCAGACCCTTTGAAGTCATACTGCATGGTACCCATTCCATGGGTCCCAACTCTCCAGGTTCAAGGCATTCTTCCTCCAGTTAAAACATGCATGGGAAACCCAGAGTATCCTCCACCGTGTGATTGGGAAACGATTTAAAATGCATCTCAGTTTTCGTTTCCTGGTCCACGGGTTCACCATTCCAGATGCTTTACTAACACTCTCCCCGCTTGGAGAGTCAGTGCCTTTAACCTCCTGTTTGGCACAGCTTGCCATTTCTATGCAAGATGAACAGGAATAGGGAGAACCAATGAGAGACTAGCTCTAGGTGTCTGCACGGGCAAATGTAACACTCTTTGCCCACCAGGAAGAGGAATTAAACAAAGGCTCAGTGTGCCCTGCTGGAAACAGATTAGGGCCTGAAGCAATCCTGCGGTTTTGTGCCCAGCTCACAATAAAGCGAGTTGAAGAAAGGAGCTCAGGGGCACTATACTTCACAAACCTGCAGAGTTATAAATGACAGCTATCCTCCAAAAATATATTGAAGTAAGCCTGAGAAGGGGACTTGAAAGCGGGGCTGAATTTCAGGTAAACGATTGCAGGGGGTAGACTGGAATTGCCCTGAAAGCATAGGAAAAGAGGCACAACGTCGACAATGATGCACTTGGCCAAATAGTGCGTATGCGTTTTTTCCTGAATATATTCAGGAAAAAACGCATACGCCCTTTTTGGCCAACCAAGCAAGCCTGTAAAGGAAATCTGCACTACAATGAAATCTCACTGCCCCCCCCGGGCAAAAGGGCCATCTGAATAAAGTGTAAAATCCAGAAAGGTAGGACAGGATATGGAGAACAGGGAGCCTTGTTATGCTGATTGGCAGGATGTAAATTGCCAGCAGCCACCCTGGAGAAGTGTATGGTGTTTCCTGAAACACGTAAGAAACAAAGCAACACAGCCTATGGCACTTCCACTTATGGTCCTATAGCTTACGGAAATTAAAATCAAAAACAGACAGCCACCCCAATATTTGGGACGGCTGTGTTCACAAGAAGCTCGTCTACAGTATCAGGTAAATATCCCAGAAAGCAAAAAATGGATAAAGAAGTTGTGGCACGTACGTACAATGCAATATCACTCAGCAATGAAATCTGTGTCATCAGGCCCGTAGCGGCATAGTGAGTGGATGCAGGTACGGTGATTCTACGTGAACTACGTCACAGAGAAATAGAAACATCATAAGATATCACTAATACACGGAATGTAAACTTGACTACACATGAACTGAATTACAAAAAAGAACAGGGTCTCAAATTTAGAAAACCAACTAGTGCTTGCTTATGGAGAAAGGTGCCTTGGGGTGCTGCATAAAACCAGAGACTGAAATTAGCACAGATGACTTTCCATAAGCCAAATATGTAATAGACAAGACCTACTCCTTGCTCAACAATATGGACCCAACACCACATATTCAACGCCTAGGAATATACCTGACTAGGAAGAATCTTAAAACCCATGGATATATATGTCTCCGTAAGAGAATCAAGCGTGTGTACAGCGGCGGAAATGCAGCAGTGAAAATCCGATAAATCCCATTATCAAAATAAATTTCGAAAACAAAACACAAAGACAGTGAAATAGAGAGCAATTCTTAAATAATTCACTCAGGGCATGTGATGCAACCGGGATTGACCACATCTACACCCAGAGCTGGTTGAGACATAAGGCTGGACACTTCTGGCTGATAGCACTGGTGAGTTTCGGTGAGCAAATGCAGACCCTTTGAAGTCATACTGCATGGTACCCATTCCATGGGTCCCAACTCTCCAGGTTCAAGGCATTCTTCCTCCAGCTAAAACATGCATGGGAAACCCAGAGTATCGTCCACCGTGTGATTGGGAAACGATTTAAAATGCATCTCAGTTTTCGTTTCCTGGTCCTCGGGTTCACCATTCCAGATGCTTTACTAACACTCTCCCCGCTTGGAAAGTCAGTGCCTTTAACCTCCTGTTTGGCACAGCTTGCCATTTCTGTGCAAGATGAACAGGAATAGGGAGAACCAATGAGAGACTAGCTGTAGGTGTCTGCACGGGCAAATGTAACGCTCATTGCCCACCAGGAAGAGGAATTAAACAAAGGCTCAGTGTGCCCTGCTGGAAACAGATTAGGGCCTGAAGCAATCCTGCGGTTTTGTGCAGAGCTCACAAGAAAGCGAGTTGAAGAAAGGAGCTCAGGGGCACTGTACTTCACAAACCTGCAGAGTTATAAATGACAGCTATCCTCCAAAAATATATTGAAGTAAGCCTGCGAAGGGGACTTGAAAGCGGGGCTGAATTTCAGGAAAACGATTGCAGGGGGTAGACTGGAATTGCCCTGAAAGCATAGGAAAAGAGGCACAACGTCGACAATGATGCACTTGGCCAAAAAGGGCGTATGCGTTTTTTCCTGAATATATTCAGGAAAAAACGCATACGCCCTTTTTGGCCAACCAAGCAAGCCTGTAAAGGAAATCTGCACTACAATGAAATCTCACTGCCCCCCCCCCCCCGGGCAAAAGGGCCATCTGAAAAAAGTGTAAAATCCAGAAAGGTAGGACAGGATATGGAGAACAGGGAGCCTTGTTATGCTGATTGGCAGGATGTAAATTGCCAGCAGCCACCCTGGAGAAGTGTATGGTGTTTCCTGAAACACGTAAGAAACAAAGCAACACAGCCTATGGCACTTCCACTTATGGTCCTATAGCTTACGGAAATTAAAATCAAAAACAGACAGCCACCCCAATATTTGGGACGGCTGTGTTCACAAGAAGCTTGTCTACAGTATCAGGTAAATATCCCAGAAAGCAAAAAATGGATAAAGATATTGTGGCACGTACGTACAATGCAATATCACTCAGCAATGAAATCTGTGTCATCAGGCCCGTAGCGGCATAGTGAGTGGATGCAGGTACGGTGATTCTACGTGAACTACGTCACACAGAAAAAGAAACATCATAAGATATCATTAATACACGGAATGTAAACTTGACTACACATGAACTGAAATACAAAAGAGAACAGGGTCTCAAATTTAGAAAACCAACTAGTGCTTGCTTATGGGGAAAGGTGCCTTGGGGTGCTGCATAAAACCAGAGACTGAAATTAGCACAGATAACTTTCCATAAGCCAAATATGTAATAGACAAGACCTACTACTTGCTCAACGAAATGGACCCAACACCACTTATTCAACGCCTAGGAATATACCTGACTAGGAAGAATCTTAAAACCCATGGATATATATGTCTCCGTAAGAGAATCAAGCGTGTATACAGCGGGCGAAACGCAGCAGTGAAAATTCGAGAAATCCCATTATCAAAATAAATTTTGAAAACAAAACACAAAGACAGTGAAATAGAGAGCAATTCTTAAATAATTCACTCAGGGCATGTGATGCAACCGGGATTTACCACATCTACACCCAGAGCTGGTTGAGACATAAGGCTGGACACTTCAGGCTGATAGCATTGGTGAGTTTCGGTGAGTAAATGCAGACCCTTTGAAGTCATACTGCATGGTACACATTCCATGGGTCCCAACTCTCCAGGTTCAAGGGATTCTTCCTCCAGCTAAAACATGCATGGGAAACCCACAGTACGGTCCACCGTGTGATTGGGAAATGATTTAAAATGCACCTCAGCTTTCGTATCCTGGTCCTCGGGTTCACCATTCCAGATGCTTTACTAACACTCTCCCTGCTTGGAGAGTCAGTGCCTTTAACCTCCTTTTTGGCACAGCTTGCAATTTCTGTGCAAGATTAACAGGAATAGGGAGAACCAATGACAGACTAGCTATAGGTGTCTGCACGGGCAAATGTAACGCTCATTTCCTACCAGGAAGAGGAATTAAACAAAGGCTCAGTGTGCCCTGGTGGAAACAGATTAGGGCCTGAAGCAATCCTGCGGTTTTGTGCCCAGCTCACAAGAAAGCGAGTTGAAGAAAGGAGCGCAGGGGCACTGTAATTCACAAACCTGCAGAGTTATAAATGACAGCTATCCTCCAAAAATATATTGAAGTAAGCCTGCGAAGGGGACTTGAAAGCGGGGCAGAATTTCAGGAAAACGATTGCAGGGGGTAGACTGGAATTGCCCTGAAAGCATAGGAAAAGAGGCAGAACATCGACAATGATGCACTTGGCCAAAAACGGCGTATGCGTTTTTTCCTGAATATATTCAGGAAAAATCGCATACGCCCTTTTTGGCCAACCAAGCAAGCCTGTAAAGGAAATCTGCATTACAATGAAGTCTCACTGCCCCCCGGGCAAGAGGGCCATCTGAACAAATTGTGAAATCCAGAAAGGTAGGACAGGATATGGAGAACAGGGAGCCTTGTTATGCTGATTGGCAGGATGTAAATTGCCAACAGCCACCCTGGAGAAGTGTATGGTGTTTCCTGAAACACGTAAGAAATAAAGCAACACAGCCTATGGCAATTGCACTTATGGTCCTATTCCTTAGGGAAATTAAAATCAAAAACAGAGAGCCACCCCAAAGTTTGGGACGGCTGTGTTCCCAAGAAGCTCGTCTACAGTACCAGGTAAATATCCCAGAAAGCAAAAAATGGATAAAGAAGTTGTGGCATGTACGTGCAATGCAGTATCACTCAGCAATGAAATCTGTGTCATCAGGCCCGTAGCGGCATAGTGAGTGGATGCAGGTACGGTGATTCTACGTGAACTACGTCACACAGAAAAAGAAACATCATAAGATATCACTAATACACGGAATGTAAACTTGACTACACATGAACTGAATTACAAAACAGAACAGGGTCACAAATTTAGAAAACCAACTAGTGCTTGCTTATGGGGAAAGGTGCCTTGGGGTGCTGCATAAAACCAGAGACTGAAATTAGCACAGATAACATTCCATAAGCCAAATATGTAATAGACAAGACCTACTCCTTGCTCAACGAAATGGACTCAACACCACATATTCAACGCCTAGGAATATACTTGACTAGGAAGAATCTTAAAACCCATGGATTTATATGTCTCCGTAAGAGAATCAAGCGTGTGTACAGCGGCATAAACGCAGCAGTGAAAATCCGATAAATCCCATTATCAAAATAAATTTCGAAAACAAAACACAAACACAGTGAAATAGAGAGCAATTCTTAAATAATTCACTCAGGGCATGTGATGCAACCGGGATTGACCACATCTACACCCAGAGCTGGTTGAGACATAAGGCTGGACACTTCAGGCTGATAGCATTGGTGAGTTTCGGTGAGCAAATGCAGACCCTTTGAAGTCATACTGCATGGTACCCAATCCATGGGTCCCAACTCTCCAGGTTCAAGGCATTCTTCCTCCAGCTAAAACATGCATGGGAAACCCAGAGTATCGTCCACCGTGTGATTGGGAAACGATTTAAAATGCATCTCAGTTTTCGTATCCTGGTCCTCGGGTTCACCATTCCAGATGCTTTACTAACACTCTCCCCGCTTGGAGAGTCAGTGCCTTTAACCTCCTGTTTGGCACAGCTTGCAATTTCTGTGCAAGATGAACAGGAATAGGGAGAACCAATGAGAGACTAGCTGTAGGTGTCTGCACGGGCAAATGTAACGCTCATTTCCCACCAGGAAGAGGAATTAACCAAAGGCTCAGCGTGCCCTGCCGGAAACAGATTAGGGCCTGAAGCAATCCTGCGGTTTTGTGCCCAGCTCACAAGAAAGCGAGTTGAAGAAAGGAGCTCAGGGGCACTGTAATTCACAAACCTGCAGAGTTATAAATGACAGCTATCCTCCAAAAATATATTGAAGTAAGCCTGCGAAGGGGACTTGAAAGCGGGGCAGAATTTCAGGAAAACGATTGCAGGGGGTACACTGGAATTGCCCTGAAAGCATAGGAAAAGAGGCACAACGTCGACAATGATGCATTTGGCCAAAAAGGGCGTATGCGTTTTTTCCTGAAAAAAACGCATACACCCTTTTTGGCCAACCAAGCAAGCCTGTAAAGGAAATCTGCACTACAATGAAATCTCACTGCCACCCGGGCATAAGGGCCATCTGAAAAAAGTGTAAAATCCAGAAAGGAAGGACAGGATATGGAGAACAGGGAGCCTTGTTATGCTGATTGGCAGGATGTAAATTGCCAGCAGCCACCCTGGAGAAGTGTATGGTGTTTCCTGAAACACGTAACAAACAAAGCAACACAGCCTATGGCACTTCCACTTATGGTCCTATAGCTTACGGAAATTAAAATCAAAAACAGACAGCCACCCCAATATTTGGGACGGCTGTGTTCACAAGAAGCTCGTCTACAGTATCAGGTAAATATCCCAGAAAGCAAAAAATGGATAAAGAAGTTGTGGCACGTACGTACAATGCAATATCACTCAGCAATGAAATCTGTGTCATCAGGCCCGTAGCGGCATAGTGAGTGGATGCAGGTACGGTGATTCTACGTGAACTACGTCACACAGAAAAAGAAACATCATAAGATATCACTAATACACGGAATGTAAACTTGACTACACATGAACTGAATTACAAAAAAGAACAGGGTCTCAAATTTAGAAAACCAACTAGTGCTTGCTTATGGAGAAAGGTGCCTTGGGGTGCTGCATAAAACCAGAGACTGAAATTAGCACAGATGACTTTCCATAAGCCAAATATGTAATAGACAAGACCTACTCCTTGCTCAACAATATGGACCCAACACCACATATTCAACGCCTAGGAATATACCTGACTAGGAAGAATCTTAAAACCCATGGATATATATGTCTCCGTAAGAGAATCAAGCGTGTGTACAGCGGCGGAAATGCAGCAGTGAAAATCCGATAAATCCCATTATCAAAATAAATTTCGAAAACAAAACACAAAGACAGTGAAATAGAGAGCAATTCTTAAATAATTCACTCAGGGCATGTGATGCAACCGGGATTGACCACATCTACACCCAGAGCTGGTTGAGACATAAGGCTGGACACTTCAGGCTGATAGCACTGGTGAGTTTCGGTGAGCAAATGCAAACCCTTTGAAGTCATACTGCATGGTACCCATTCCATGGGTCCCAACTCTCCAGGTTCAAGGCATTCTTCCTCCAGCTAAAACATGCATGGGAAACCCAGATTATCGTCCACCGTGTGATTGGGAAACGATTTAAAATGCATCTCAGTTTTCGTATCCTGGTCCTCGGGTTCACCATTCCAGATGCTTTACTAACACTCTCCCTGCTTGGAGAGTCAGTGCCTTTAACCTCCTGTTTGGCACAGCTTGCCATTTCTGTGCAAGATGAACAGGAATAGGGAGAACCAATGAGAGACTAGCTGTAGGTGTCTGCACGGGCAAATGTAACGCTCATTGCCCACCAGGAAGAGGAATTAAACAAAGGATCAGTGTGCCCTGCTGGAAACAGATTAGGGCCTGAAGCAATCCTGCGGTTTTGTGCCCAGCTCACAAGAAAGCGAGTTGAAGAAAGGAGCTCAGGGGCACTGTACTTCACAAACCTGCAGAGTTATAAATGACAGCTATCCTCCAAAAATATATTGAAGTAAGCCTGCGAAGGGGACTTGAAAGCGGGGCTGAATTTCAGGAAAACGATTGCAGGGGGTAGACTGGAATTGCCCTGAAAGCATAGGAAAAGAGGCACAACGTCGACAATGATGCACTTGGCCAAAAAGGGCGTATGCGTTTTTTCCTGAATATATTCAGGAAAAAACGCATACGCCCTTTTTGGCCAACCAAGCAAGCCTGTAAAGGAAATCTGCACTACAATGAAATCTCACTGCCCCCTCGGGCAAAAGGGCCATCTGAAAAAAGTGTAAAATCCAGAAAGGTAGGACAGGATATGGAGAACAGGGAGCCTTGTTATGCTGATTGGCAGGATGTAAATTGCCAGCAGCCACCCTGGAGAAGTGTATGGTGTTTCCTGAAACACGTAAGAAACAAAGCAACACAGCCTATGGCACTTCCACTTATGGTCCTATAGCTTACGGAAATTAAAATCAAAAACAGACAGCCACCCCAATATTTGGGACGGCTGTGTTCACAAGAAGCTCGTCTACAGTATCAGGTAAATATCCCAGAAAGCAAAAAATGGATAAAGAAGTTGTGGCACGTACGTGCAATGCAATATCACTCAGCAATGAAATCTGTGTCATCAGGCCCGTAGCGGCATAGTAAGTGGATGCAGGTACGGTGATTCTACGTGAACTACGTCACACAGAAAAGAAACATCATAAGATATCACTAATACACGGAATGTAAACTTGACTACACATGAACTGAATTACAAAACAGAACAGGGTCTCAAATTTAGAAAACCAACTAGTGCTTGCTTATGGGGAAAGGTGCGTTGGGGTGCTGCATAAAACCAGAGACTGAAATTAGCACAGATAACATTCCATAAGCCAAATATGTAATAGACAAGACCTACTCCTTGCTCAACGAAATGGACTCAACACCACATATTCAACGCCTAGGAATATACCTGACTAGGAAGAATCTTAAAACCCATGGATATATATGTCTCCGTAAGAGAATCAAGCGTGTGTACAGCGGCGCAAATGCAGCAGTGAAAATCCGATAAATCCCATTATCAAAATAAATTTCGAAAACAAAACACAAAGACAGTGAAATAGAGAGCAATTCTTAAATAATTCACTCAGGGCATGTGATGCAACCGGGATTGACCACATCTACACCCAGAGCTGGTTGAGACATAAGGCTGGACACTTCAGGCTGATAGCACTGGTGAGTTTCGGTGAGCAAATGCAGACCCTTTGAAGTCATACTGCATGGTACCCATTCCATGGGTCCCAACTCTCCAGGTTCAAGGCATTCTTCCTCCAGCTAAAACATGCATCGGAAACCCAGAGTATTGTCCACCGTGTGATTGGGAAACGATTTAAAATGCATCTCAGTTTTCGTATCCTGGTCCTCGGGTTCACCAATCCAGATGCTTTACTAACACTCTCCCCGCTTGGAGAGTCAGTGCCTTTAACCTCCTGTTTGGCACAGCTTGCAATTTCTGTGCAAGATGAACAGGAATAGGGAGAACCAATGAGAGACTAGCTGTAGGTGTCTGCACGGGCAAATGTAACGCTCATTGCCCACCAGGAAGAGGAATTAAACAAAGGCTCAGTGTGCCCTGCTGGAAACAGATTAGGGCCTGAAGCAATCCTGCGGTTTTGTGCCCAGCTCACAAGAAAGCGAGTTGAAGAAAGGAGCTCAGGGGCACTGTATTTCACAAACCTGCAGAGTTATAAATGACAGCTATCCTCCAAAAATATATTGAAGTAAGCCTGCGAAGGGGACTTGAAAGCGGGGCTGAATTTCAGGAAAACGATTGCAGGGGGTAGACTGGAATTGCCCTGAAAGCATAGGAAAAGAGGCACAACGTCGACAATGATGCACTTGGCCAAAAAGGGCGTATGCGTTTTTTCCTGAATATATTCAGGAAAAAACGCATACGCCCTTTTTGGCCAACCAAGCAAGCCTGTAAAGGAAACCTGCACTACAATGAAATCTCACTGCCCCCCCAGGCAAAAGAGCCATCTGAAAAAAGTGTGAAATCCAGAAATATAGGACAGGATATGGAGAACTGGGAGCCTTGTTATGCTGATTGGCAGGATGTAAATTGCCAGCAGCCACCCTGGAGAAGTGTATGGTGTTTCCTGAAACACGTAAGAAACAAAGCAACACAGCCTATGGCACTTCCACTTATGGTCCTATAGCTTACGGAAATTAAAATCAAAAACAGACAGCCACCCCAATATTTGGGACGGCTGTGTTCACAAGAAGCTCGTCTACAGTATCAGGTAAATATCCCAGAAAGCAAAAAATGGATAAAGAAGTTGTGGCACGTACGTGCAATGCAATATAACTCAGCAATGAAATCTGTGTCATCAGGCCCGTTGCGGCATAGTGAGTGGATGCACGTACGGTGATTCTACGTGAACTACGTCACACAGAAAAAGAAACATCATAAGATATCACTAATACACGGAATGTAAACTTGACTACACATGAACTGAATTACAAAACAGAACAGGGTCTCAAATTTAGAAAACCAACTAGTGCTTGCTTATGGGGAAAGGTGCGTTGGGGTGCTGCATAAAACCAGAGACTGAAATTAGCACAGATAACATTCCATAAGCCAAATTTGTAATAGACAAGACCTACTCCTTGCTCAACGAAATGGACTCAACACCACATATTCAACGCCTAGGAATATACCTGACTAAGAAGAATCTTAAAACCCATGGATTTATATGTCTCCGTAAGAGAATCAAGCGTGTGTACAGCGGCCGATACGCACCAGTGAAAATCCGATAAATCCCATTATCAAAATAAATTTCGAAATCAAAACACAAAGACAGTGAAATAGAGAGCGATTCTTAAATAATTCACTCAGGGCATGTGATGCAACCGGGATTGACCACATCTACACCCAGAGCTGTTTGAGACATAAGGCTGGACACTTCAGGCTGATAGCATTGGTGAGTTTTGGTGAGCAAATGCAGACCCTTTGAAGTCATACTGCATGGTACCTATTCCATGGGTCCCAACTCTTCAGGTTCAAGGGATTCTTCCTCCAGCTAAAACATGCATGGGAAACCCACAGTACGGTCCACCGTGTGATTGGGAAACGATTTAAAATGCACCTCAGTTTTCGTATCCTGGTCCTCGGGTTCACCATTCCAGATGCTTTACTAACACTCTCCCTGCTTGGAGAGTCAGTGCCTTTAACCTCCTGTTTGGCACAGCTTGCAATTTCTGTGCAAGATGAACAGGAATAGGGAGAACCAATGAGAGACTAGCTGTAGGTGTCTGCACGGGCAAATGTAACGCTCATTGCCCACCAGGAAGAGGAATTAAACAAAGGCTCAGTGTGCCCTACTGGAAACAGATTAGGGCCTGAAGCAATCCTGCGGTTTTGTGCCCAGCTCACAAGAAAGCGAGTTGAAGAAAGGAGCTCAGGGGCACTGTAATTCACAAACCTGCAGAGTTATAAATGACAGCTATCCTCCAAAAATATATTGAAGTAAGCATGCGAAGGGGACTTGAAAGCGGGGCAGAATTTCAGGAAAACGATTGCAGGGGGTAGACTGGAATTGCCCTGAAAGCATAGGAAAAGAGGCAGAACGTCGACAATGATGCACTTGGCCAAAAAGGGCATATGCGTGTTTTCCTGAATATATTCAGGAAAACACGCATACGCCCTTTTTGGCCAACCAAGCAAGCCTGTAAAGGAAATCTGAACCACAACGAAGTCTCACTGCCCCCCGGGCAAAAGGGCCATCTGAAAAAAGTGTAAAATCCAGAAAGGTAGGACAGGATATGGAGAACAGGGAGCCTTGTTATGCTGATTGGCAGGATGTAAATTGCCAGCAGCCACCCTGGAGAAGTGTATGGTGTTTCCTGAAACACGTAAGAAACAAAGCAACACAGCCTATGGCACTTCCACTTATGGTCCTATAGCTTACGGAAATTAAAATCAAAAACAGACAGCCACCCCAATATTTGGGACGGCTGTGTTCACAAGAAGCTCGTCTAGAGTATCAGGTAAATATCCCAGAACGCAAAAAATGGATAAAGAAGTTGTGGCATGTACGTACAATGCAATATCACTCAGCAATGAAATCTGTGTCATCAGGCCCGTAGCGGCATAGTGAGTGGATGCAGGTACGGTGACTCTACGTGAACTACATCACAAAGAAAAAGAAACATCATAAGATATCACTAATACACGGAATGTAAACTTGACTACACATGAACTGAATTACAAAACAGAACAGGGTCTCAAATTTAGAAAACCAACTAGTTCTTGCTTATGGGGAAAGGTGCCTTGGGGTGCTGCATAAAACCAGAGACTGAAATTAGCACAGATAACTTTCCATAGGCCAAATATGTAATAGACAAGACCTACTCCTTTCTCAACGAAATGGACCCAACACCACATATTCAACGCCTAGGAATATACCTGACTAGGAAGAATCTTAAAACCCATGGATATATATGTCTCCGTAAGAGAATCAAGCGTGTGTACAGCGGCCAAAACGCAGCAGTGAAAATCCGATAAATCCCATTATCAATATAAATTTCGAAAACAAAACACAAAGACAGTGAAATCGAGAGCAATTCTTAACTAATTCACTCAGGGCATGTGATGCAACCGGGATTGACCACATCTACACCCAGAGCTGGTTGAGACATAAGGCTGGACACTTCAGGCTGATAGCATTGGTGAGTTTCGGTGAGCAAATGCAGACCCTTTGAAGTCATACTGCATGGTACCCATTCCATGGGTCCCAACTCTCCAGGTTCAAGGCATTCTTCCTCCAGTTAAAACATGCATGGGAAACCCAGAGTATCGTCCACCGTGTGATTGGGAAACGATTTAAAATGCATCTCAGTTTTCGTATCCTGGTCCTCGGGTTCACCATTCCAGACGCTTTACTAACACTCTCCCCGCTTGGAGAGTCAGTGCCTTTTACCTCCTGTTCGGCACAGCTTGCAATTTCTGTGCAAGATGAACAGTAATAGGGAGAACCAATGAGAGACTAGCTGTAGGTGTCTGCACGGGCAAATGTAACGCTCATTGCCGACCAGGAAGAGGAATTAAACAAAGGCTCAGTGTGCCCTGCTGAAAACAGATTAGGGCCTGAAGCAATCCTGCGGTTTTGTGCCCAGCTCACAAGAAAGCGAGTTGAAGAAAGGAGCTCAGGGGCACTGTAATTCACAAACCTGCAGAGTTATAAATGACAGCTATCCTCCAAAAATATATTGAAGTAAGCCTGCGAAGGGGACTTGAAAGCGGGGCTGAATTTCAGGTAAACGATTGCAGGGGGTAGACTGGAATTGCCCTGAAAGCATAGGAAAAGAGGCAGAACGTCGACAATGATGCACTTGGCCAAAAAGGGCGTATGCGTTTTTTCCTGAATATATTCAGGAAAAAACGCATACGCCCTTTTTGGCCAACCAAGCAAGCCTGTAAAGGAAATCTGCACTACAATGAAGTCTCACTGCCCCCCGGGCAAGAGGGCCATATGAAAAATGTGTAAAATCCAGAAAGTTAGGACAGGATATGGAGAACAGGGAGCCTTGTTATGCTGATTGGCAGGATGTAAATTGCCAGCAGCCACCCTGGAGAAGTGTATGGTGTTTCCTGAAACACGTAAGAAACAAAGCAACACAGCCTATAGCATTTCCACTTATGGTCCTATAGCTTACGGAAATTAAAATCAAAAACAGACAGCCACCCCAATATTTGGGACGGCTGTGTTCACAAGAAGCTCGTCTACAGTATCAGGTAAATATCCCAGAAAGCAAAAAACGGATAAAGAAGTTGTGTCACGTACGTACAATGCAATATCACTCAGCAATGGAATCTGTGTCATCAGGCCCATAGCGGCATAGTGAGAGGATGCAGATACGGTGATTCTACGTGAACTACGTCACACAGAAAAAGAAACATCATAAGATATCACTAATACACGGAATGTAAACTTGACTACACATGAACTGAATTACAAAACAGAACAGGGTCTCAAATTTAGAAAACCAACTAGTGCTTGCTTATGGGGAAAGGTGCCTTGGGGTGCTGCATAAAACCAGAGACTGAAATTAGCACAGATAACATTCTATAAGCCAAATATGTAATAGACAAGACCTACTCCTTGCTCAACGAAATGGACTCAACACGACATATTCAACGCCTAGGAATATACCTGACTAGGAAGAATCTTAAAACCCATGGATATATAAGTCTCCATAAGAGAATCAAGCGTGTGTACAGCGGCTGAAACGCAGCAGTGAAAATCCGATAAATCCCATTATCAAAATAAATTTCGAAAACAAAACACAAAGACAGTGAAATAGAGAGCAATTCTTAACTAATTCACTCAGGGCATGTGATGCAACCGGGATTGACCACATCTACACCCAGAGCTGGTTGAGACATAAGGCTGGACACTTCAGGCTGATAGCATTGGTGAGTTTCGGTGAGCAAATGCAGACCATTTGAAGTCATACTGCATGGTACCTATTCCATGGGTCCCAACTCTTCAGGTTCAAGGGATTCTTCCTCCAGCTAAAACATGCATGGGAACCCCACAGTATGGTCCACCGTGTGACTGGGAAACGATTTAAAATGCATCTCAGTTTTCGTATCCTGGTCCTCGGGTTCACCATTCCAGATGCTTTACTAACACTCTCCCTGCTTGGAGAGTCAGTGCCTTTAACCTCCTGTTTGGCACAGCTTGCAATTTCTGTGCAAGATGAACAGGAATAGGGAGAACCAATGAGAGACTAGCTGTAGGTGTCTGCACGGGCAAATGTAACGCTCATTTCCCACCAGGAAGAGGAATTAACCAAAGGCTCTGCATGCCCTGCCGGAAACAGATTAGGGCCTGAAGCAATCCTGCGGTTTTGTGCCCAGCTCACAAGAAAGCGAGTTGAAGAAAGGAGCTCAGGGGCACTGTAATTCACAAACCTGCAGAGTTATAAATGACAGCTATCCTCCAAAAATATATTGAAGTAAGCCTGCGAAGGGGACTTGAAAGTGGGGCAGAATTTCAGGAAAACGATTGCAGGGGGTAGACTGGAATTGCCCTGAAAGCATAGGAAAAGAGGCAGAACGTCGACAATGATGCACTTGGCCAAAAAGGGCGTATGCGTTTTTTCCTGAATGTATTCAGGAAAAAACGCATACGCCCTTTTTGGCCAACCAAGCAAGCCTGTAAAGGAAATCTGCACTACAATGAAGTCTCACTGCCCCCCGGGCAAAAGGGCCATCTGAAAAAAGTGTAAAATCCAGAAATGTAGGACAGGATATGGAGAACAGGGAGCCTTGTTATGCTGATTGGCAGGATGTAAATTGCCAACAGCCACCCTGGAGAAGTGTATGGTGTTTCCTGAAACACGTAAGAAATAAAGCAACACAGCCTATGGCAATTGCACTTATGGTCCTATTCCTTAGGGAAATTAAAATCAAAAACAGAGAGCGACCCCAAAGTTTGGGACGGCTGTGTTCCCAAGAAGCTCGTCTACAGTACCAGGTAAATATCCCAGAAAGCAAAAAATGGATAAAGAAGTTGTGGCACGTACGTGCAATGCAGTATCACTCAGCAATGAAATCTGTGTCATCAGGCCCGTAGCGGCATAGTGAGAGGATGCAGATACGGTGATTCTACGTGAACTACGTCACACAGAAAAAGAAACATCATAAGATATCACTAATACACGGAATGTAAACTTGACTACACATGAACTGAATTACAAAACAGAACAGGGTCTCAAATTTAGAAAACCAACTAGTGCTTGCTTATGGGGAAAGGTGCCTTGGGGTGCTGCATAAAACCAGAGACTGAAATTAGCACAGATAACATTCTATAAGCCAAATATGTAATAGACAAGACCTACTCCTTGCTCAACGAAATGGACTCAACACCACATATTCAACGCCTAGGAATATACCTGACTAGGAAGAATCTTAAAACCCATGGATATATAAGTCTCCATAAGAGAATCAAGCGTGTGTACAGCGGCCGAAACGCAGCAGTGAAAATCCGATAAATCCCATTATCAAAATAAATTTCGAAAACAAAACACAAAGACAGTGAAATAGAGAGCAATTCTTAACTAATTCACTCAGGGCATGTGATGCAACCGGGATTGACCACATCTACACCCAGAGCTGGTTGAGACATAAGGCTGGACACTTCAGGCTGATAGCATTGGTGAGTTTCGGTGAGCAAATGCAGACCATTTGAAGTCATACTGCATGGTACCTATTCCATGGGTCCCAACTCTTCAGGTTCAAGGGATTCTTCCTCCAGCTAAAACATGCATGGAGATCCCCACAGTATGGTCCACCGTGTGATTGGGAAACGATTTAAAATGCATCTCAGTTTTCGTATCCTGGTCCTCGGGTTCACCATTCCAGATGCTTTACTAACACTCTCCCTGCTTGGAGAGTCACTGCCTTTAACCTCCTGTTTGGCACAGCTTGCAATTTCTGTGCAAGATGAACAGGAATAGGGAGAACCAATGAGAGACTAGCTGTAGGTGTCTGCACGGGCAAATGTAACGCTCATTGCCCACCAGGAAGAGGAATTAACCAAAGGCTCTACATGCCCTGCCGGAAACAGATTAGGGCCTGAAGCAATCCTGCGGTTTTGTGCCCAGCTCACAAGAAAGCGAGTTGAAGAAAGGAGCTCAGGGGCACTGTAATTCACAAACCTGCAGAGTTATAAATGACAGCTATCCTCCAAAAATATATTGAAGTAAGCCTGCGAAGGGGACTTGAAAGCGGGGCAGAATTTCAGGAAAACGATTGCAGAGGGTAGACTGGAATTGCCCTGAAAGCATAGGAAAAGAGGCAGAACGTCGACAATGATGCACTTGGCCAAAAAGCGCGTATGCGTTTTTTCCTGAATATATTCAGGAAAAAACGCATACGCCCATTTTGGCCAACCAAGCAAGCCTGTAAAGGAAATCTGCACTACAATGAAGTCTCACTGCCCCCCGGGCAAAAGGGCCATCTGAAAAAAGTGTAAAATCCAGAAAGGTAGGACAGGATATGGAGAACAGGGAGCCTTGTTATGCTGATTGGCAGGATGTAAATTGCCAACAGCCACCCTGGAGAAGTGTATGGTGTTTCCTGAAACACGTAAGAAATAAAGCAACACAGCCTATGGCAATTGCACTTATGGTCCTATTCCTTAGGCAAATTAAAATCAAAAACAGAGAGCCACCCCAAAGTTTGGGACGGCTGTGTTCCCAAGAAGCTCGTCTACAGTACCAGGTAAATATCCCAGAAAGCAAAAAATGGATAAAGAAGTTGTGGCACGTACGTGCAATGCAGTATCACTCAGCAATGAAATCTGGGTCATCAGGCCCGTAGCGGCATAGTGAGTGGATGCAGGTACGGTGATTCTACGTGAACTACGTCACACAGAAAAAGAAACATCATAAGATATCACTAATGCACGGAATGTAATCTTGACTACACATGAACTGAATTACAAAACAGAACAGGGTCTCAAATTTAGAAAACCAACTAGTGCTTGCTTATGGGGAAAGGTGCCTTGGGGTGCTGCATAAAACCAGAGACTGAAATTAGCACAGATAACATTCCATAAGCCAAATATGTAATAGACAAGACCTACTCCTTGCTCAACGAAATGGACTCAACACCACATATTCAACGCCTAGGAATATAACTGACTAGTAAGAATCTTAAAACCAATGGATATATATTTCTCCGTAAGAGAATCAAGCGTGTGTACAGCGGCCGAAATGCAGCAGTGAAAATCCGATAAATCCCATTATAAAAATAAATTTCGAAATCAAACCCCAAAGGCAGTGAAATAGATAGCAATTCTTAAATAATTCACTCAGGGCATGTGATGCAACCGGGATTTACCACATCTACACCCAGAGCTGGTTGAGACATAAGGCTGGACACTTCAGGCTGATAGCATTGGTGAGTTTCAGTGAGCAAATGCAGACCCTTTGAAGTCATACTGCATGGTACCTATTCCATGGGTCCCAACTCTTCACGTTCAAGGGATTCTTCCTCCAGCTAAAACATGCATAGGAAACCCACAGTATTGTCCACCGTGTGATTGGGAAACGATTTAAAATGCATCTCAGGTTTCGTATCCTGGTCCTCGGGTTCACCATTCCAGATGCTTTACTAACATTCTCCCTGCTTGGAGAGTCAGTGCCTTTAACCTCCTGTTTGGCAGAGCTTGCCATTTCTGTGCAAGATGAACAGGAATAGGGAGAACCAATGAGAGACTAGCTATAGGTGTCTGCACGGGCAAATGTAACGCTCATTGCCCACCAGGAAGAGGAATTAACCAAAGGCTCAGTGTGCCCTGCTGGAAACAGATTACGGCCTGAAGCAATCCTGCGGTTTTGTGCCCAGCTCACAAGAAAGCGAGTTGAAGAAAGGAGCTCAGGGGCACTGTAATTCACAAACCTGCAGAGTTATAAATGACAGCTATCCTCCAAAAATATATTGAAGTAAGCCTGCGAAGGGGACTTGAAAGCGGGGCAGAATTTCAGGAAAACGATTGCAGGGGGTAGACTGGAATTGCCCTGAAAGCATAGGAAAAGAGGCAGAACGTCGACAATGTTGCACTTGGCCAAAAAGGGCGTATGCATTTTTTCCTGAATATATTCAGGAAAAAACGCATACGCCCTTTTTGGCCAACCAAGCAAGCCTGTAAAGGAAATCTGCACTACAATGAAGTCTCACTGCCCCCTGGCAAAAGGGCCATCTGAAAAAAGTGTAAAATCCAGAAAGGTAGGACAGGATATGGAGAACAGGGAGCCTTGTTATGCTGATTGGCAAGATGTAAATTGCCAGCAGCCACCCTGGAGAAGTGTATGGTGTTTCCTGAAACACGTAAGAAACAAGCAAGACAGCCTATGGCACTTCCACTTATGGTCCTATAGCTTACGGAAATTAAAATCAAAAACAGACAGCCACCCCAATATTTGGGATGGCTGTGTTCACAAGAAACTCGTCTACAGTATCAGGTAAATATCCCAGAAAGCAAAAAATGGATAAAGAAGTTGTGGCACGTACGTACAATGCAATATCACTCAGCAATGAAATCTGTGTCATCAGGCCCGTAGCGGCATAGTGAGTGGATGCAGGTACGGTGATTCTACATGAACTACGTCACACAGAAAAAGAAACATCATAAGATATCACTAATACACGTAATGTAAACTTGACTACACATGAACTGAATTATAAAACAGAACAGGGTCTCAAATTTAGAAAACCAACTAGTGCTTGCTTATGGGGAAAGGTGCCTTGGGGTGCTGCATAAAACCAGAGACTGAAATTAGCACAGATAACTTTCCATAAGCCAAATATGTAATAGACAAGACCTACTCCTTGTTCAACGCAATGGACCCAACACCACATATTCAACGCCTAGGAATATGCCTGACTAGGAAGAATCTTAAAACCCATGGATATATATGTCTCCGTAAGAGAATCAAGCGTGTGTACAGCGGCATAAACGCAGCAGTGAAAATCCGATAAATCCCATTATCAAAATAAATTTCAAAAACAAAACACAAAGACAGTGAAATAGAGAGCAATTCTTAAATAATTCACTCAGGGCATGTGATGCAACCGGGATTTAACAGATCTACACCCAGAGCTGGTTGAGACATAAGGCTGGACACTTCAGGCTGATAGCATTGGTGAGTTTCGGTGAGCAAATGCAGACCCTTTGAAGTCATACTGCATGGTACCCATTCCATGGGTCCCAACTCTCCAGGTTCAAGGGATTCTTCCTCCAGCTAAAACATGCATGGGAAACCCAGAGTATCGTCCACCGTGTGATTGGGAAACGATTAAAAATGCATCTCAGTTTTCGTATCCTGGTCCTCGGGTTCACCATTCCAGATGCTTTACTAACACTCTCCCCGCTAGGAGAGTCAGTGCCTTTAACCTCCTCTTTGGCACAGCTTGCAATTTCTGTGCAAGATGAACAGGAATAGGGAGAACCAATGAGAGACTAGCTGTAGGTGTCTGCACGGGCAAATGTAACGCTCATTGCCCACCAGGAAGAGGAATTAAACAAAGGCTCAGTGTGCCCTGCTGGAAACAGATTAGGGCCTGAAGCAATCCTGCGGTTTTGTGCCCAGCTCACAGGAAAGCGAGTTGAAGAAAGGAGCTCAGGGATACTGTAATTCACAAACCTGTAGAGTTATAAATGACAGCTATCCTCCAAAAATATATTGAAGTAAGCCTGCGAAGGGGACTTGAAAGCGGGGCAGAATTTCAGGAAAACGATTGCAGGGGGTAGACTGGAATTGCCCTGAAAGCATAGTTAAAGAGGCACAACGTCGACAATGATGCACTTGGCCAAACAGGGCGTATGCGTTTTTTCCTGAATATATTCAGGAAAAAACGCATACGCCCTTTTTGGCCAACCAAGCAAGCCTGTAAAGGAAATCTGAACTACAATGAAATCTCACTGCCCCCCCGGGCAAAAGGGCCATCTGAAAAATGTGTAAAATCCAGAAAGGTAGGACAGGATATGGAGAACAGGGAGCCTTGTTATGCTGATTGGCAGGATGTAAATTGTGAACAGCCACCCTGGAGAAGTGTATGGTGTTTCCTGAAACACGTAAGAAATAAAGCAACACAGCCTGTGGCAATTGCAATTATGGTCCTATTGCTTAGGGAAATTAAAATCAAAAACGGAGAGCCACACCAATGTTTGGGACGGCTGTGTTCACAAGAAGCTCGTCTACAGTACCAGGTAAATATCCCAGAAAGCAAAAAATGGATAAAGAAGTTGTGGCACGTACGTGCAATGCAATATCACTCAGCAATGAAATCTGTGTCATCAGGCCCGTAGCGGCATAGTGAGTGGATGCAGGTATGGTGATTCTACGTGAACTACGTCACACAGAAAAAGAAACATCATAAGATATCACTAATACACGGAATGTAAACTTGACTACACATGAACTGAATTACAAAACAGAACAGGGTCACAAATTTAGAAAACCAACTAGTGCTTGCTTATGGGGAAAGGTGCCTTGGGGTGCTGCATAAAACCAGAGACTGAAATTAGCACAGATAACATTCCATAAGCCAAATATGTAATAGACAAGACCTACTCCTTGCTCAACGAAATGGACTCAACACCACATATTCAACGCCTAGGAATATACCTGACTAGGAAGAATCTTAAAACCCATGGATTTATATGTCTCCGTAAGAGAATCAAGCGTGTGTACAGCGGCATAAACGCAGCAGTGAAAATCCGATAAATCCCATTATCAAAATAAATTTCGAAAACAAAACACAAACACAGTGAAATAGAGAGCAATTCTTAAATAATTCACTCAGGGCATGTGATGCAACCGGGATTGACCACATCTACACCCAGAGCTGGTTGAGACATAAGGCTGGACACTTCAGGCTGATAGCACAGGTGAGTTTCGGTGAGCAAATGCAGACCCTTTGAAGTCATACTGAATGGTACCCATTCCATGGGTCCCAAATCTCCAGGCTCAAGGCATTCTTCCTCCAGCTAAAACATGCATGGGAAACCCAGAGTATCGTCCACCGTGTGATTGGGAAACGATTTAAAATGCATCTCAGTTTTCGTATCCTGGTCCTCGGGTTCACCATTCCAGATGCTTTACTAACACTCTCCCCGCTTGGAGAGTCAGTGCCTTTAACCTCCTGTTTGGCACAGCTTGCCATTTCTGTGCAAGATGAACAGGAATAGGGAGAACCAATGAGAGACTAGCTGTAGGTGTCTGCACGGGCAAATGTAACGCTCATTGCCCACCTGAAAGAGGAATTAAACAAAGGCTCAGTGTGCCCTGCTGGAAACAGATTAGGGCCTGAAGCAATCCTGCGGTTTTGTGCCCAGCTCACAAGAAAGCAAGTTGAAGAAAGGAGCTCAGGGGCACTGTACTTCACAAACCTGCAGAGTTATAAATGACAGCTATCCTCCAAAAATATATTGAAGTAAGCCTGCGAAGGGGACTTGAAAGCGGGGCTGAATTTCAGGAAAACGATTGCAGGGGGTAGACTGGAATTGCCCTGAAAGCATAGGAAATGAGGCACAACGTCGACAATGATGCACTTGCCCAAAAAGGGCGTATGCGTTTTTTCCTGAATATATTCAGCAAAAAACGCATACGCCCTTTTTGGCCAACCAAGCAAGCCTGTAAAGGAAATCTGCACTACAATGAAATCTCACTGCCCCCCCGGGCAAAAGGGCCATCTGAAAAAAGTGTAAAATCCAGAAAGGTAGGACAGGATATGGAGAACAGGGAGCCTTGTTATGCTGATTGGCAGGATGTAAATTGCCAGCATCCACCCTGGAGAAGTGTATGGTGTTTCCTGAAACACGTAAGAAACAAAGCAACAAAGCCTATGGCACTTCCACTTATGGTCCTATAGCTTACGGAAATTAAAATCAAAAACAGACAGCCACCCCAATATTTGGGACGGCTGTGTTCACAAGAAGCTCGTCTACAGTATCAGGTAAATATCTCAGAAAGCAAAAAATGGATAAAGAAGTTGTGGCACGTACGTACAATGCAATATCACTCAGCAATGAAATCTGTGTCATCAGGCCCGTAGCGGCATAGTGAGTGGATGCAGGTACGATGATTCTACGAGAACTACGTCACACAGAAAAAGAAACATCATAAGATATCACTAATACACGGAATGTAAACTTGACTAAACATGAACTGAATTACAAAACAGAACAGGGTCTCAAATTTAGAAAACCAACTAGTGCTTGCTTATGGGGAAAGGTGCCTTGGGGTGCTGCATAAAACCAGAGACTGAAATTAGCACAGATAACATTCCATAAGCCAAATATGTAATAGACAAGACCTACTCCTTGCTCAACGAAATGGACCCAACACCACATATTCAACGCCTAGGAATATACCTGACTAGGAAGAATCTTAAAACCCATGGATATATATGTCTCCGTAAGAGAATCAAGCGTGTGTACAGCGGCCGAAACGCAGCAGTGAAAATCCGATAAATCCCATTATCAAAATAAATTTCGAAAACAAAACACAAAGACAGTGAAATAGAGAGCAATTCTTAAATAATTCACTCAGGGCATGTGATGCAACCGGGATTGACCACATCTACACCCAGAACTGGTTGAGACATAAGGCTGGACACTTCAGGCTGATAGCCTTGGTGAGTTTCGGTGAGCAAATGCAGACCCTTTGAAGTCATACTGCATGGTACCCATTCCATGGGTCCCAACTCTCCAGGATCAAGGGATTCTTCCTCCAGCTAAAACATGCATGGGAAACCCAGAGTATCGTCCACCGTGTGATTGGGAAACGATTAAAAATGCATCTCAGTTTTCGTATCCTGGTCCTCGGGTTCACCATTCCAGATGCTTTACTAACACTCTCCCCGCTAGGAGAGTCAGTGCCTTTAACCTCCTCTTTGGCACAGCTTGCAATTTCTGTGCAAGATGAACAGGAATAGGGAGAACCAATGAGAGACTAGCTGTAGGTGTCTGCACGGGCAAATGTAACGCTCATTGCCCACCAGGAAGAGGAATTAAACAAAGGCTCAGTGTGCCCTGCTGGAAACAGATTAGGGCCTGAAGCAATCCTGCTGTTTTGTGCCCAGCTCACAAGAAAGCGAGTTGAAGAAAGGAGATCAGGGATACTGTAATTCACAAACCTGTAGAGTTATAAATGACAGCTATCCTCCAAAAATATATTGAAGTAAGCCTGCGAAGGGGACTTGAAAGCGGGGCAGAATTTCAGGAAAACGATTGCAGGGGGTAGACTGGAATTGCCCTGAAAGCATAGTGAAAGAGGCACAACGTCGACAATGATGCACTTGGCCAAACAGGGCGTATGCGTTTTTTCCTGAATATATTCAGGAAAAAACGCATACGCCCTTTTTGGCCAACCAAGCAAGCCTGTAAAGGAAATCTGAACTACAATGAAATCTCACTGCCCACCCGGGCAAAAGGGCCATCTGAAAAATGTGTAAAATCCAGAAAGGTAGGACAGGATATGGAGAACAGGGAGCCTTGTTATGCTGATTGGCAGGATGTAAATTGTGAACAGCCACCCTGGAGAAGTGTATGGTGTTTCCTGAAACACGTAAGAAATAAAGCAACACAGCCTGTGGCAATTGCAATTATGGTCCTATTGCTTAGGGAAATTAAAATCAAAAACGGAGAGCCACACCAATGTTTGGGACGGCTGTGTTCCCAAGAAGCTCGTCTACAGTACCAGGTAAATATCCCAGAAAGCAAAAAATGGATAAAGAAGTTGTGGCACGTACGTGCAATGCAATATCACTCAGCAATGAAATCTGTGTCATCAGGCCCGTAGCGGCATAGTGAGTGGATGCAGGTACGGTGATTCTACGTGAACTACGTCACACAGAAAAAGAAACATCATAAGATATCACTAATACACGGAATGTAAACTTGACTACACATGAACTGAATTACAAAACAGAACAGGGTCACAAATTTAGAAAACCAACTAGTGCTTGCTTATGGGGAAAGGTGCCTTGGGGTGCTGCATAAAACCAGAGACTGAAATTAGCACAGATAACATTCCATAAGCCAAATATGTAATAGACAAGACCTACTCCTTGCTCAACGAAATGGACTCAACACCACATATTCAACGCCTAGGAATATACCTGACTAGGAAGAATCTTAAAACCCATGGATTTATATGTCTCCGTAATCAAGCGTGTGTACAGCGGCATAAACGCAGCAGTGAAAATCCGATAAATCCCATTATCAAAATAAATTTCGAAAACAAAACACAAAGACAGTGAAATACAGAGCAATTCTTAAATAATTCCCTCAGGGCATGTGATGCAACCGGGATTGACCACATCTACACCCAGAGCTGGTTGAGACATAAGGCTGGACACTTCAGGCTGATAGCACAGGTGAGTTTCGGTGAGCAAATGCAGACCCTTTGAAGTCATACTGAATGGTACCCATTCCATGGGTCCCAAATCTCCAGGCTCAAGGCATTCTTCCTCCAGCTAAAACATGCATGGGAAACCCAGAGTATCGTCCACCGTGTGATTGGGAAACGATTTAAAATGCATCTCAGTTTTCGTATCCTGGTCCTCGGGTTCACCATTCCAGATGCTTTACTAACACTCTCCCCGCTTGGAGAGTCAGTGCCTTTAACCTCCTGTTTGGCACAGCTTGCCATTTCTGTGCAAGATGAACAGGAATAGGGAGAACCAATGAGAGACTAGCTGTAGGTGTCTGCACGGGCAAATGTAACGCTCATTGCCCACCTGAAAGAGGAATTAAACAAAGGCTCAGTGTGCCCTGCTGGAAACAGATTAGGGCCTGAAGCAATCCTGCGGTTTTGTGCCCAGCTCACAAGAAAGCAAGTTGAAGAAAGGAGCTCAGGGGCACTGTACTTCACAAACCTGCAGAGTTATAAATGACAGCTATCCTCCAAAAATATATTGAAGTAAGCCTGCGAAGGGGACTTGAAAGCGGGGCTGAATTTCAGGAAAACGATTGCAGGGGGTTGACTGGAATTGCCCTGAAAGCATAGGAAATGAGGCACAACGTCGACAATGATGCACTTGGCCAAAAAGGGCGTATGCGTTTTTTCCTGAATATATTCAGGAAAAAACGCATACGCCCTTTTTGGCCAACCAAGCAAGCCTGTAAAGGAAATCTGCACTACAATGAAATCCCACTGCCCCCCCGGGCAAAAGGGCCATCTGAAAAAAGTGTAAAATCCAGAAAGGTAGGACAGGATATGGAGAACAGGGAGCCTTGTTATGCTGATTGGCAGGATGTAAATTGCCAGCAGCCACCCTGGAGAAGTGTATGGTGTTTCCTGAAACACGTAAGAAACAAAGCAACAAAGCCTATGGCACTTCCACTTATGGTCCTATAGCTTACGGAAATTAAAATCAAAAACAGACAGCCACCCCAATATTTGGGACGGCTGTGTTCACAAGAAGCTCGTCTACAGTATCAGGTAAATATCTCAGAAAGCAAAAAATGGATAAAGAAGTTGTGGCACGTACGTACAATGCAATATCACTCAGCAATGAAATCTGTGTCATCAGGCCCGTAGCGGCATAGTGAGTGGATGCAGGTACGGTGATTCTACGTGAACTACGTCACACAGAAAAAGAAACATCATAAGATATCACTAATACACGGAATGTAAACTTGACTAAACATGAACTGAATTACAAAACAGAACAGGGTCTCAAATTTAGAAAACCAACTAGTGCTTGCTTATGGGGAAAGGTGCCTTGGGGTGCTGCATAAAACCAGAGACTGAAATTAGCACAGATAACATTCCATAAGCCAAATATGTAATAGACAAGACCTACTCCTTGCTCAACGAAATGGACCCAACACCACATATTCAACGCCTAGGAATATACCTGACTAGGAAGAATCTTAAAACCCATGGATATATATGTCTCCGTAAGAGAATCAAGCGTGTGTACAGCGGCCGAAACGCAGCAGTGAAAATCCGATAAATCCCATTATCAAAATAAATTTCGAAAACAAAACACAAAGACAGTGAAATAGAGAGCAATTCTTAAATAATTCACTCAGGGCATGTGATGCAACCGGGATTGACCACATCTACACCCAGAACTGGTTGAGACATAAGGCTGGACACTTCAGGCTGATAGCCTTGGTGAGTTTCGGTGAGCAAATGCAGACCCTTTGAAGTCATACTGCATGGTACCCATTCCATGGGTCCCAACTCTCCAGGTTCAAGGGATTCTTCCTCCAGCTAAAACATGCATGGGAAACCCAGAGTATCGTCCACTGTGTGATTGGGAAATGATTTAAAATGCATCTCAGTTTTCGTTTCCTGGTCCTCGGGTTCACCATTCCAGATGCTTTACTAACACTCTCCCCGCTTGGAGAGTCAGTGCCTTTAACCTCCTGTTTCGCACAGCTTGCAATTTCTGTGCAAGATGAACAGGAATAGGGAGAACCAATGAGAGACTAGCTGTAGGTGTCTGCACGGGCAAATGTAACGCTCATTGCCCACCAGAAAGAGGAATTAAACAAAGGCTCAGTGTGCCCTGCTGGAAACAGATAAGGGCCTGAAGCAATCCTGCGGTTTTCTGCCCAGCTCACAAGAAAGCGAGTTGAAGAAAGGAGCTCAGGGGCACTGTACTTCACAAACCTGCAGTGTTATAAATGACAGCTATCCTCCAAAAATATATTGAAGTAAGCCTGCAAAGGGGACTTGAAAGCGGGGCTGAATTTCAGGAAAACGATTGCAGGGGGTAGACTGGAATTGCCCTGAAAGCATAGGAAAAGAGGCAGAACGTCGACAATGATGCACTTGGCCAAAAAGGGTGTATGCGTTTTTTCCTGAATATATTCAGGAAAAAACGCATACGCCCTTTTTGGACAACCAAGCAAGCCTGTAAAGGAAATCTGCACTACAATGAAGTCTCACTGCCCCCCGGGCAAAAGGGCCATCTGAAAAAAGTGTAAAATCCAGAAAGGTAGGTCAGGATATGGAGAACAGGGAGCCTTGCTATGCTGATTGGCAGGATGTAAATTGCCAGCAGCCACCCTGGAGAAGTGTATGGTGTTTCCTGAAACACGTAAGAAACAAAGCAACACACCCTATGGCACTTCCACTTATGGTCCTATAGCTTACGGAAATTAAAATCAAAAACAGACAGCCACCCCAATATTGCTGACGGCTGTGTTCACAAGAAACTCGTCTACAGTATCAGGTAAATATCCCATAAAACAAAAAATGGATAAAGAATTTGTGGCACGTACGTGCAATGCAATATCACTCAGCAATGAAATCTGTGTCATCAGGCCCGTAGCGGCATAGTGAGTGGATGCAGGTACGGTGATTCTACGTGAACTACGTCACACAGAAAAAGAAACATAATAAGATATCACTAATACACGGAATGTAAACTTGACTACACATGAACTGAATTACAAAACAGAACAGGGTCTCAAATTTAGAAAACCAACTAGTGCTTGCTTATGGGGAAAGGTGCGTTGGGGTGCTGCATAAAACCAGAGACTGAAATTAGCACAGATAACATTCCATAAGCCAAATATGTAATAGACAAGACCTACTACTTGCTCAACGAAATGGACTCAACACCACATATTCAACGCCTAGGAATATACCTGACTAGGAAGAATTTTAAAACCCATGGATATATATGTCTCCGTAAGAGAATCAAGCGTGTGTACAGCGGCTGAAACGCAGCAGTGAAAATCCGATAAATCCCATTATCAAAATAAATTTCGAAAACAAAACACAAAGACAGTGAAATAGAGAGCAATTCTTAAATAATTCACTCAGGGCATGTGATGCAACCGGGATTGACCACATCTACAACCAGAGCTGGTTGAGACATAAGGCTGGACACTTCAGGCTGATAGCATTGGTGAGTTTCGGTGAGCAAATGCAGACCCTTTGAAGTCATACTGCATGGTACCCATTCCATGGGTCCCAACTCTCTAGGTTCAAGGGATTCTTCCTCCAGCTAAAACATGCATGGGTAACCCAGAGTATCGTCCACCGTGTGATTGGGAAACGATTTAAAATGCATCTCAGTTTTCGTATCCTGGTCCTCGGGTTCACCATTCCAGATGCTTTACTAACACTCTCCCTGCTTGGAGAGTCAGTGCCTTTAATCTCCTGTTTGGCACAGCTTGCAATTTCTGTGCAAGATGAACAGGAATAGGGAGAACCAATGAGAGACTAGCTATAGGTGTCTGCACGGGCAAATGTAACGCTCATTTCCCACCAGGAAGAGGAATTAACCAAAGGCTCAGCATGCCCTGCCGGAAACAGATTAGGGCCTGAAGCAATCCTGCGGTTTTGTGCCCAGCTCACAAGAAAGCGAGTTGAAGAAAGGAGCTCAGGGGCACTGTAATTCACAAACCTGCAGAGTTATAAATGACAGCTATCCTCCAAAAATATATTGAAGGAAGCCTGCGAAGGGGACTTGAAAGCGGGGCAGAATTTCAGGGAAACGATTGCAGGGGGTACACTGGAATTGCCCGGAAAGCATAGGAAAAGAGGCAGAACGTCGACAATGATGCACTTGGCCAAAAAGTGTGTATGCGTTTTTTCATGAATATATTCAGGAAAAAACGCATACGCCCTTTTTGGCCAACCAAGCAAGCCTGTAAAAGAAATGTGCACTACAATGAAATCTCACTGCGCCCCCGGGCAAAAGGGCCATCTGAAAAAAGTGTAAAATCCAGAAAGTTAGGACAAGATATGGAGAACAGGGAGCCTTGTTATGCTGATTGGCAGGATGTAAATTGTGAACAGCCACCCTGGAGAAGTGTATGGTGTTTCCTGAAACACGTAAGAAACAAAGCAACAGAGCCTATGGCACTTCCACTTATGGTCCTATAGCTTACGGAAATTAAAATCAGAAACAGACAGCCACCCCAATATTTGGGACGGCTGTGTTCACAAGAAGCTCGTGTACATTATCAGGTAAATATCCCAGAAAGCAAAAAATGGATAAAGAAGTTGTGGCACGTACGTGCAATGCAATATCACTCAGCAATGAAATCTGTGTCATCAGGCCCATAGCGGCATAGTAAGTGGATGCAGGTACGGTGATTCTACGTGAACTACGTCACACAGAAAAAGAAACATCATAAGATATCACTAATACACGGAATGTAAACTTGACTACACATGAACTGAATTACAAAACAGAACAGGGTCTCAAATTTAGAAAACCGACTAGTGCTTGCTTATGGTGAAAGGTGCCTTGGGGTGCTGCATAAAACCAGAGACTGAAATTAGCACAGATAACTTTCCATAATCCAAATATGTAATAAAAAAACCTACTCCTTGCTGAACGAAATGGACCCAACACCAAATATTCAACGCCTAGGAATATACCTGACTAGGAAGAATCTTAAAACCCATGGATATATATGTCTCTGTAAGACAATCAAGCGTTTGTACAGCGGCCGAAACGCAGCAGTGAAAATCCGATAAATCCCATTATCAAAATAAATTTCGAAAACAAAACACAAAGACAGTGAAATAGAGAGCAATTCTTAAATAATTCACTCAGGGCATGTGATGCAACCGGGATTTACCACATCTACACCCAGAGCTGGTTGAGACATAAGGCTGGACACTTCAGCCTGATAGCATTGGTGAGTTTCGGTGAGCAAATGCAGACCCTTTGAAGTCATACTGCATGGTACCCATTCCATGGGTCCCAACTCTCCAGGTTCAAGGGATTCTTCCTCCAGCTAAAACATGCATGGGAAACCCAGAGTATCGTCCACCGTGTGATTGGGAAACGATTTAAAATGCATCTCAGTTTTCGTATCCTGGTCCTCGGGTTCACCATTCCAGATGCTTAACTAACACTCTCCCCACTTGGAGAGTCAGTGCCTTTAACCTCCTGTTTGGCACAGCTTGCAATTTCTGTGCAAGATGAACAGGAATAGGGAGAACCAATGAGAGACTAGCTGTAGGTGTCTGCACGGGCAAATGTAACGCTCATTGCCCACCAGGAAGAGGAATTAAACAAAGGCTCAGCGTGCCCTGCTGAAAACATATTAGGGCCTGAAGCAATCCTTTGGTTTTTTGTCCAGCTCACAAGAAAGCGAGTTGAAGAAAGGAGCTCAGGGGCACTGTACTTCACAAACCTGCAGAGTTATAAATGACAGCTATCCTCCAAAAATATATTGAAGTAAGCCTGCGAAGGGGACTTGAAAGCGGGGCAGAATATCAGGAAAACGATTGCAGGGGGTAGACTGGAATTGCCCTGAAAGCATAGGAAAAGAGGCAGAACATCTACAATGATGCACTTGGCCAAAAAGGGCGTATGCGTTTTTCCCTGAATATATTCAGGAAAAAACGCATACGCCCTTTTTGGACAACCAAGCAAGCCTGTAAAGGAAATCTGCACTACAATGAAGTCTCACTGCCCCCCGGGCAAAAGGGCCATCTGAAAAAAGTGTAAAATCCAGAAAGGTAGGTCAGGATATGGAGAACAGGGAGCCTTGCTATGCAGATTGGCAGGATGTAAATTGACAGCAGCCACCCTGGAGAAGTGTATGGTGTTTCCTGAAACACGTAAGAAACAAAGCAACACAGCCTATGGCACTTCCACTTATGGTCCTATAGCTTACGGAAATTAAAATCAAAAACAGACAGCCACCCCAATATTTCGGACGGCTGTGTTCACAAGAAGCTCGTCTACAATATCAGGTAAATATCCCATAAAACAAAAAATGGATAAAGAATTTGTGGCACGTACGTGCAATGCAATATCACTCAGCAATGAAATCTGTGTCATCAGGCCCGTAGCGGCATAGTGAGTGGATGCAGGTACGGTGATTCTACGTGAACTACGTCACACAGAAAAAGAAACATCATAAGATATCACTAATACACGGAATGTAAACTTGACTAAACATGAACTGAATTACAAAACAGAACAGGGTCTCAAATTTAGAAAACCAACTAGTGCTTGCTTATGGGGAAAGGTGCCTTGGGGTGCTGCATAAAACCAGAGACTGAAATTAGCACAGATAACATTCCATAAGCCAAATATGTAATAGACAAGACCTACTCCTTGCTCAACGAAATGGACCCAACACCACATATTCAACGCCTAGGAATATACCTGACTAGGAAGAATCTTAAAACCCATGGATATATATGTCTCCGTAAGAGAATCAAGCGTGTGTACAGCGGCCGAAACGCAGCAGTGAAAATCCGATAAATCCCATTATCAAAATAAATTTCGAAAACAAAACACAAAGACAGTGAAATAGAGAGCAATTCTTAAATAATTCACTCAGGGCATGTGATGCAACCGGGATTGACCACATCTACACCCAGAACTGGTTGAGACATAAGGCTGGACACTTCAGGCTGATAGCCTTGGTGAGTTTCGGTGAGCAAATGCAGACCCTTTGAAGTCATACTGCATGGTACCCATTCCATGGGTCCCAACTCTCCAGGTTCAAGGGATTCTTCCTCCAGCTAAAACATGCATGGGAAACCCAGAGTATCGTCCACCGTGTGATTGGGAAATGATTTAAAATGCATCTCAGTTTTCGTTTCCTGGTCCTCGGGTTCACCATTCCAGATGCTTTACTAACACTCTCCCCGCTTGGAGAGTCAGTTCCTTTAACCTCCTGTTTCGCACAGCTTGCAATTTCTGTGCAAGATGAACAGGAATAGGGAGAACCAATGAGAGACTAGCTGTAGGTGTCTGCACGGGCAAATGTAACGCTCATTGCCCACCAGAAAGAGGAATTAAACAAAGGCTCAGTGTGCCCTGCTGGAAACAGATTAGGGCCTGAAGCAATCCTGCGGTTTTCTGCCCAGCTCACAAGAAAGCGAGTTGAAGAAAGGAGCTCAGGGGCACTGTAATTCACAAACCTGCAGAGTTATAAATGACAGCTATCCTCCAATAATATATTGAAGGAAGCCTGCGAAGGGGACTTGAAAGCGGGGCAGAGTTTCAGGAAAACCATTGCAGGGGGTAGACTGGAATTGCCCTGAAAGCATAGTAAAAGAGGCACAACGTCGACAATGATGCACTTGGCCAAAAAGGGCGTATGCGTTTTTTCCTGAATATATTCAGGAAAAAACGCATACGCCCTTTTTGGCCAACCAAGCAAGCCTGTAAAGGAAATCTGCACTACAATGAAGTCTCACTGCCCCCCCAGCAAAAGGGCCATCTGAAAAAAGTGTAAAATCCAGAAAGGTAGGACAGGATATGGAGAACAGGGAGCCTTCTTATGCTGATTGGCAGGATGTAAATTGCCAGCAGCCACCCTGGAGAAGTGTATGGTGTTTCCTGAAACACGTAAGAAACAAAGCAACACAGCCTATGGCACTTCCACTTATGGTCCTATAGCTTACGGAAATTAAAATCAAAAACAGACAGCCACCCCAATATTTGGGATGGCTGTGTTCACAAGAAGCTCGTCTACAGTACCAGGTAAATATCCCAGAATGCAAAAAATGGATAAAGAAGTTGTGGCACGTACGTACAATGCAATATCACTCAGCAATGAAATCTGTGTCATCAGGCCCGTAGCGGCATAGTGAGTGGATGCAGGTACGGTGATTCTACGTGAACTACGTCACACAGAAAAAGAAACATCATAAGATATCACTAATACACGGAATGTAAACTTGACTACACATGAACTGAATTACAAAACAGAACAGGGTCTCAAATTTAGAAAACCAACTAGTGCTTGCTTATGGGGAAAGGTGCTTTGGGGTGCTGCATAAAACCAGAGACTGAAATTAGCACACATAACTTTCCATAAGCCAAATATGTAAAAGACAAGACCTACTCCTTGCTCAACGAAATGGACCCAACACCACATATTCAACGCCTAGGAATATACCTGACTAGGAAGAATCTTAAAACCCA
This sequence comes from Phocoena phocoena, assembly GCF_963924675.1. Lineage (NCBI taxonomy): Eukaryota > Metazoa > Chordata > Mammalia > Artiodactyla > Phocoenidae > Phocoena > Phocoena phocoena. Next base: position 1,123,264 of record NW_027077413.1, on the reverse strand, counting down.
TGGATATATATGTCTCCGTAAGAGAATCAAGCGTGTGTACAGCGGCCGATACGCAGCAGTGAAAATCCGATAAATCCCATTATCAAAATAAATTTCGAAAACAAAACACAAAGACAGTGAAATAGAGAGCAATTCTTAAATAATTCACTCAGGGCATGTGATGCAACCGGGATTGACCACATCTACACCCAGAGCTGGTTGAGACATAAGGCTGGACACTTCAGGCTGATAGCATTGGTGAGTTTCGGTGAGCAAATGCAGACCTTTTGAAGTCATACTGCATGGTACCCATTCCATGGGTCCCAACTCTCCAGGTTCAAGGCATTCTTCCTCCAGCTAAAACATGCATGGGAAATCTAGAGTATCGTCCACCGTGTGATTGGGAAACGATTTAAAATGCATCTCAGTTTTCGTATCCTGGTCCTCGGGTTCACCATTCCAGATGCTTTACTAACACTCTCCCCGCTTGGAGAGTCACTGCCTTTAACCTCCTGTTTGGCACAGCTTGCAATTTCTGTGCAAGATGAACAGGAATAGGGAGAACCAATGAGAGACTAGCTGTAGGTGTCTGCACGGGCAAATGTAACGCTCATTGCCCACCAGGAAGAGGAATTAAACAAAGGCTCAGCGTGCCCTGCTGAAAACAGATTAGGGCCTGAAGCAATCCTGCGGTTTTGTGCCCAGCTCACAAGAAAGTGAGTTGACGAAAGGAGCTCAGGGGCACTGTAATTCACAAACCTGCAGAGTTATAAATGACAGCTATCCTCCAAAAATATATTGAAGTAAGCCTGCGAAGGGGACTTGAAAGCGGGGCAGAATTTCAGGAAAACCATTGCAGGGGGTAGACTGGAATTGCCCTGAAAGCATAGGTAAAGAGGCACAACGTCGTCAATGATGCACTTGGCCAAAAAGGGCGTATGCGTTTTTTCCTGAATATATTCAGGAAAAAACGCATACGCCCTTTTTGGCCAACCAAGCAAGCCTGAAAAGGAAATCTGCACTACAATGAAATCTCACTGCCCCCCCCGGGCAAAAGGGCCATCTGAAAAAACGTGTAAAATCCAGAAAGGTAGGACAGGATATGGAGAACAGGGAGCCTTGTTATGCTAATTGGCAGGATGTAAATTGTGAACAGCCACCCTGGAGAAGTGTATGGTGTTTCCTGAAACACGTAAGAAATAAAGCAACACAGCCTATGGCAATTGCACTTATGTTCCTATTGCTTAGGGAAATTAAAATCAAAAACAGAGATCCACCCCAAAGTTTGGGACGGCTGTGTTCCCAAGAAGCTCGTCTACAGGACCAGGTAAATATCCCAGAAAGCAAAAAATGGATAAAGAAGTTGTGGCACGTACGTGCAATGCAATATCACTCAGCAATGAAATCTGTGTCATCAGGCCCGTAGCGGCATAGTGAGTGGATGCAGGTACGGTGATTCTACGTGAACTACGTCACACAGAAAAACAAACATCATAAGATATCACTAATACACGGGATGTAAACTTGACTACACATGAACTGAATTACAAAACAGAACAGGGTCTCAAGTTTAGAAAACCAACTAGTGCTTGCTTATGGGGAAAGGTGCCTTGGGGTGCTGCATAAAACAAGAGACTGAAATTAGCACAGATAACATTCCATAAGCCAAATATGTAATAGACAAGACCTACTCCTTGCTCAACGAAATGGACTCAACACCACATATTCAACGCCTAGGAATATACCTGACTAGGAAGAATCTTAAAACCCATGGATTTATATGTCTCCGTAAGAGAATCAAGCGTGTGTACAGCGGCATAAACGCAACAGTGAAAATCTGATAAATCCCATTATCAAAATAAATTTCAAAAACAAAACACAAAGACAGTGAAAATGAGAGCAATTCTTAAATAATTCACTCAGGGCATGTGATGCAACCGGGATTGACCACATCTACACCCAGAGCTGGTTGAGATATAAGGCTGGACACTTCAGGCTGTAGCATTGGTGAGTTTCGGTGAGCAAATGCAGACCCTTTGAAGTCATACTGCATGGTACCCATTCCATGGGTCCCAACTCTCCAGGTTCAAGGGATTCTTCCTCCAGCTAAAACATGCATGGGAAACCCAGAGTATCGTCCACCGTGTGATTGGGAAATGATTTAAAATGCATCTCAGTTTTCGTTTCCTGGTCCTCGGGTTCACCATTCCAGATGCTTTACTAACACTCTCCCCGCTTGGAGAGTCAGTTCCTTTAACCTCCTGTTTCGCACAGCTTGCAATTTCTGTGCAAGATGAACAGGAATAGGGAGAACCAATGAGAGACTAGCTGTAGATGTCTGCACGGGCAAATGTAACGCTCATTGCCCACCAGAAAGAGGAATTAAACAAAGGCTCAGTGTGCCCTGCTGGAAACAGATTAGGGCCTGAAGCAATCCTGCGGTTTTCTGCCCAGCTCACAAGAAAGCGAGTTGAAGAAAGGAGCTCAGGGGCACTGTAATTCACAAACCTGCAGAGTTATAAATGACAGCTATCCTCCAAAAATATATTGAAGTAAGCCTGCGAAGGGGACTTGAAAGCGGGGCAGAATTTCAGGAAAACCATTGCAGGGGGTAGACTGGAATTGCCCTGAAAGCATAGGAAAAGAGGCACAACGTCGTCAATGATGCACTTGGCCAAAAAGGGCGTATGCGTTTTTTCCTGAATATATTCAGGAAAAAACGCATACGCCCTTTTTGGCCAACCAAGCAAGCCTGTAAAGGAAATCTGCACTACAATGAAGTCTCACTGCCCCCCCAGCAAAAGGGCCATCTGAAAAAAGTGTAAAATCCAGAAAGGTAGGACAGGATATGGAGAACAGGGAGCCTTGTTATGCTGATTGGCAGGATGTAAATTGCCAGCAGCCACCCTGGAGAAGTGTATGGTGTTTCCTGAAACACGTAAGAAACAAAGCAACACAGCCTATGGCACTTCCACTTATGGTCCTATAGCTTACGGAAATTAAAATCAAAAACAGACAGCCACCCCAATATTTGGGATGGCTGTGTTCACAAGAAGCTCGTCTACAGTACCAGGTAAATATCCCAGAATGCAAAAAATGGATAAAGAAGTTGTGGCACGTACGTACAATGCAATATCACTCAGCAATGAAATCTGTGTCATCAGGCCCGTAGCGGCATAGTGAGTGGATGCAGGTACGGTGATTCTACGTGAACTACGTCACACAGAAAAAGAAACATCATAAGATATCACTAATACACGGAATGTAAACTTGACTACACATGAACTGAATTACAAAACAGAACAGGGTCTCAAATTTAGAAAACCAACTAGTGCTTGCTTATGGGGAAAGGTGCTTTGGGGTGCTGCATAAAACCAGAGACTGAAATTAGCACACATAACTTTCCATAAGCCAAATATGTAAAAGACAAGACCTACTCCTTGCTCAATGAAATGGACCCAACACCACATATTCAACGCCTAGGAATATACCTGACTAGGAAGAATCTTAAAACCCATGGATATATATGTCTCCGTAAGAGAATCAAGCGTGTGTACAGCGGCCGATACGCAGCAGTGAAAATCCGATAAATCCCATTATCAAAATAAATTTCGAAAACAAAACACAAAGACAGTGAAATAGAGAGCAATTCTTAAATAATTCACTCAGGGCATGTGATGCAACCGGGATTGACCACATCTACACCCAGAGCTGGTTGAGACATAAGGCTGGACACTTCAGGCTGATAGCATTGGTGAGTTTCGGTGAGCAAATGCAGACCTTTTGAAGTCATACTGCATGGTACCCATTCCATGGGTCCCAACTCTCCAGGTTCAAGGCATTCTTCCTCCAGCTAAAACATGCATGGGAAATCTAGAGTATCGTCCACCGTGTGATTGGGAAACGATTTAAAATGCATCTCAGTTTTCGTATCCTGGTCCTCGGGTTCACCATTCCAGATGCTTTACTAACACTCTCCCCGCTTGGAGAGTCACTGCCTTTAACCTCCTGTTTGGCACAGCTTGCAATTTCTGTGCAAGATGAACAGGAATAGGGAGAACCAATGAGAGACTAGCTGTAGGTGTCTGCACGGGCAAATGTAACGCTCATTGCCCACCAGGAAGAGGAATTAAACAAAGGCTCAGCGTGCCCTGCTGAAAACAGATTAGGGCCTGAAGCAATCCTGCGGTTTTGTGCCCAGCTCACAAGAAAGTGAGTTGACGAAAGGAGCTCAGGGGCACTGTAATTCACAAACCTGCAGAGTTATAAATGACAGCTATCCTCCAAAAATATATTGAAGTAAGCCTGCGAAGGGGACTTGAAAGCGGGGCAGAATTTCAGGAAAACCATTGCAGGGGGTAGACTGGAATTGCCCTGAAAGCATAGGAAAAGAGGCACAACGTCGTCAATGATGCACTTGGCCAAAAAGGGCGTATGCGTTTTTTCCTGAATATATTCAGGAAAAAACGCATACGCCCTTTTTGGCCAACCAAGCAAGCCTGAAAAGGAAATCTGCACTACAATGAAATCTCACTGCCCCCCCCGGGCAAAAGGGCCATCTGAAAAAACGTGTAAAATCCAGAAAGGTAGGACAGGATATGGAGAACAGGGAGCCTTGTTATGCTAATTGGCAGGATGTAAATTGTGAACAGCCACCCTGGAGAAGTGTATGGTGTTTCCTGAAACACGTAAGAAATAAAGCAACACAGCCTATGGCAATTGCACTTATGTTCCTATTGCTTAGGGAAATTAAAATCAAAAACAGAGATCCACCCCAAAGTTTGGGACGGCTGTGTTCCCAAGAAGCTCGTCTACAGGACCAGGTAAATATCCCAGAAAGCAAAAAATGGATAAAGAAGTTGTGGCACGTACGTGCAATGCAATATCACTCAGCAATGAAATCTGTGTCATCAGGCCCGTAGCGGCATAGTGAGTGGATGCAGGTACGGTGATTCTACGTGAACTACGTCACACAGAAAAACAAACATCATAAGATATCACTAATACACGGGATGTAAACTTGACTACACATGAACTGAATTACAAAACAGAACAGGGTCTCAAGTTTAGAAAACCAACTAGTGCTTGCTTATGGGGAAAGGTGCCTTGGGGTGCTGCATAAAACAAGAGACTGAAATTAGCACAGATAACATTCCATAAGCCAAATATGTAATAGACAAGACCTACTCCTTGCTCAACGAAATGGACTCAACACCACATATTCAACGCCTAGGAATATACCTGACTAGGAAGAATCTTAAAACCCATGGATTTATATGTCTCCGTAAGAGAATCAAGCGTGTGTACAGCGGCATAAACGCAACAGTGAAAATCTGATAAATCCCATTATCAAAATAAATTTCAAAAACAAAACACAAAGACAGTGAAAATGAGAGCAATTCTTAAATAATTCACTCAGGGCATGTGATGCATCCGGGATTGACCACATCTACACCCAGAGCTGGTTGAGACATAAGGGTGGACACTTCAGGCTGTAGCATTGGTGAGTTTCGGTGAGCAAATGCAGACCCTTTGAAGTCATACTGCATGGTACCCATTCCATGGGTCCCAACTCTCCAGGTTCAAGGGATGCTTCCTCCAGCTAAAACATGCATGGGATACCCAGAGTATCGTCCACCATGTGATTGGGAAACGATTTAAAATGCATCTCAGTTTTCGTATCCTGGTCCTCGGGTTCACCATTCCAGATGCTTTACTAACACTCTCCCCGCTTGGAGAGTCAGTGCCTTTAACCTCCTCTTTGACACAGCTTGCAATTCCTGTGCAAGATGTACAGGAATAGGGAGAACCAATGAGAGACTAGCTGTAGGTGTCTGCACGGGCAAATGTAACGCTCATTGCCCACCAGGAAGAGGAATTAAACAAAGGCTCAGCGTGCCCTGCTGAAAACAGATTAGGCCCTGAAGCAATCCTGCGGTTTTGTGCCAAGCTCACAAGAAAGTGAGTTGACGAAAGGAGCTCAGGGGCACTGTAATTCACAAACCTGCAGAGTTATAAATGACAGCTATCCTCCAAAAATATATTGAAGTAAGCCTGCGAAGGGGACTTGAAAGCGGGGCAGAATTTCAGGAAAACCATTGCAGGGGGTAGACTGGAATTGCCCTGAAAGCATAGGAAAAGAGGCACAACGTCGTCAATGATGCACTTGGCCAAAAAGGGCGTATGCGTTTTTTCCTGAATATATTCAGGAAAAAACGCATACGCCCTTTTTGGCCAACCAAGCAAGCCTGAAAAGGAAATCTGCACTACAATGAAATCTCACTGCCCCCCCCGGAAAAAGGGCCATCTGAAAAAACGTGTAAAATCCAGAAAGGTAGGACAGGATATGGAGAACAGGGAGCCTTGTTATGCTAATTGGCAGGATGTAAATTGTGAACAGCCACCCTGGAGAAGTGTATGGTGTTTCCTGAAACACGTAAGAAATAAAGCAACACAGCCTATGGCAATTGCACTTATGTTCCTATTGCTTAGGGAAATTAAAATCAAAAACAGAGATCCACCCCAAAGTTTGGGACGGCTGTGTTCCCAAGAAGCTCATCTACAGGACCAGGTAAATATCCCAGAAAGCAAAAAATGGATAAAGAAGTTGTGGCACGTACGTGCAATGCAATATCACTCAGCAATGAAATCTGTGTCATCAGGCCCGTAGCGGCATAGTGAGTGGATGCAGGTACGGTGATTCTACGTGAACTACGTCACACAGAAAAACAAACATCATAAGATATCACTAATACACGGGATGTAAACTTGACTACACATGAACTGAATTACAAAACAGAACAGGGTCTCAAGTTTAGAAAACCAACTAGTGCTTGCTTATGGGGAAAGGTGCCTTGGGGTGCTGCATAAAACAAGAGACTGAAATTAGCACAGATAACATTCCATAAGCCAAATATGTAATAGACAAGACCTACTCCTTGCTCAACGAAATGGACTCAACACCACATATTCAACGCCTAGGAATATACCTGACTAGGAAGAATCTTAAAACCCATGGATTTATATGTCTCCGTAAGAGAATCAAGCGTGTGTACAGCGGCATAAACGCAACAGTGAAAATCTGATAAATCTCATTATCAAAATAAATTTCAAAAACAAAACACAAAGACAGTGAAAATGAGAGCAATTCTTAAATAATTCACTCAGGGCATGTGATGCAACCGGGATTGACCACATCTACACCCAGAGCTGGTTGAGACATAAGGCTGGACACTTCAGGCTGTAGCATTGGTGAGTTTCGGTGAGCAAATGCAGACCCTTTGAAGTCATACTGCATGGTACCCATTCCATGGGTCCCAACTCTCCAGGTTCAAGGGATGCTTCCTCCAGCTAAAACATGCATGGGATACCCAGAGTATCGTCCACCATGTGATTGGGAAACGATTTAAATTGCATCTCAGTTTTCGTATCCTGGTCCTCGGGTTCACCATTCCAGATGCTTTACTAACACTCTCCCCGCTTGGAGAGTCAGTGCCTTTAACCTCCTCTTTGGCACAGCTTGCAATTTCTGTGCAAGATGTACAGGAATAGGGAGAACCAATGAGAGACTAGCTGTAGGTGTCTGCACGGGCAAATGTAACGCTCATTGCCCACCAGGAAGAGGAATTAAACAAAGGCTCAGTGTGCCCTGCTGGAAACAGATTAGGGCCTGAAGCAATCCTGCGGTTTTGTGCCCAGCTCACAAGAAAGCGAGTTGAAGAAAGGAGCTCAGGGGCACTGTAATTCACAAACGTGCAGAGTTATAAATGACAGCTATCCTCCAAAAATATATTGAAGTAAGCCTGCGAAGGGGACTTGAAAGCGGGGCAGAATTTCAGGAAAACGATTGCAGGGGGTAGACTGGAATTGCCCTGAAAGCATAGGAAAAGAGGCACAAAGTCGAAAATGATGCACTTGGCCAAAAAGGGCGTATGCGTTTTTTCCTGAATGTATTCAGGAAAAAACGCATATGCACTTTTTCACCAACCAAGCAAGCCTGTAAAGGAAATCTCCATTACAATGAAGTCTCACTGCCCCCCTGGCAAAAGGGTCATCTGAAAAAAGTGTAAAATCCAGAAAGGTAGGACAGGATATGCAGAACAGGGAGCCTTGTTATGCTGATTGGGAGGATGTAAATTGCGAAGAGCCACCCTGGATAAGTGTATGGTGTTTCCTGAAACACGTAAGAAATAAAGGAACACAGCCTATGGCAATTGCACTTATGGTCCTCTTGCTTAGGGAAATTAAAATCAAAAACAGAGATCCACCCCAAAGTTTGGGACAGCTGTGTTCCCAAGAAGCTCGTCTACAGTACCAGGTAAATATCCCAGAAATCAAAAAATGGATAAAGAAGTTGTGGCACGTACGTGCAATGCAATATCACTCAGCAATTAAATCTGTGTCATCAGGCCCTTAGCGGCATAGTGAGTGGATGCAGGTACGGTGATTCTACGTGAACTACGTCACACAGAAAAAGAAACATCATAATATATCACTAATAAACGGAATGTAAATTTAACTACACATGAACTGAATTACAAAACAGAACAGGGTCTCAAATTTAGAAAAGCAACTAGTGCTTGCTTATGGGGAAATGTGCATTGGGATGCTGCATAAAACCAGAGACTGAAATTAGCACAGATAACTTTCGATCAGCCAAATATGTAATAGACAAGACCTACTCCTTGCTCAACGAAATGGACTCAACACCACATATTCAAGGCCTAGGAATATACCTGACTAGGAAGAATCTTAAAACCCATGGATTTATATGTCTCCATAAGAGAATCAAGCGTGTGTACAGCGGCATAAACACAGCAGTGAAAATCAGATAAATACCATTATCAAAATAAATTTCAAAAACAAAACACAAAGACAGTGAAATAGAGAGCAATTCTTAAACAATTCACTCAGGGCATGTGATGCAACCGGGATTGACCACATCTACACCCACAGCTGGTTGAGACATAAGGGTGGACACTTCAGGCTGATAGCATTGGTGAGTTTCGGTGAGCAAATGCAGACCCTTTGAAGTCATACTGCATGGTACCCATTCCATGGGTCCCAACTCTCCAGGTTCAAGGGATTCTTCCTCCAGCTAAAACATGCATGGGAAACCCAGAGTATCTTCCACCGTGTGATTGGGAAACGATTTAAAATGCATCTCAGTTTTCGTATCCTGGTCCTCGGGTTCACCATTCCAGATGCTTTACTAACACTCTCCCCGCTTAGAGAGTCAGTGCCTTTAACCTCCTCTTTGGCACTGCTTGCAATTTCTGTGCAAGATGAACAAGAATAGGGAGAACCAATGAGAGACTAGCTGTAGGTGTCTGCACGGGCAAATGTAACGCTCATTTCCCACCAGGAAGAGGAATTAAACAAAGACTCAGCGTGCCCTGCTGGAAACAGATTAGGGCCTGAAGGAATCCTGCGGTTTTGTGCCCAGCTCACAAGAAAGCCAGTTGAAGAAAGGAGCTCAGGGGCACTGTAATTCACAAACCTTCAGAGTTATAAATGACAGCTATCCTCCAAAAATATATTGAAGTAAGCCTGCGAAGGGGACTTGAAAGCGGGACAGAATTTCAGGAAAACGATTGCAGGGGGTAGACTGGAATTGCCCTGAAAGCATAGGAAAAGAGGCACAACGTCGACAATGATGTACTTGGCCAAAAAGGGCGTATGCGTTTTTTCCTGAATATATTCAGGAAAAAACGCATACGCCCTTTTTGGCCAACCAAGCAAGCCTGTAAAGGAAATCTGCACTACAATGAAATCTCACTGCCCCCCCGGGCAAAAGGGCCATCTGAAAAAAGTGTAAAATCCAGAAAGGTAGGACAGGATATGGAGAACAGGGAGCCTTGTTATGCTGATTGGCGGGATGTAAATTGTGAACCGCCACCCTGGAGAAGTGTATGGTGTTTCCTGAAACTCGTAAGAAATAAAGCAACACAGCCTATGGCAATTGCACTTATGGTCCTATAGCTTACGGAAATTAAAATCAAAAACAGACAGCCACCCCAATATTTGGGACGGCTATGTTCACAAGAAGCTCGTCTACAGTATCAGGTAAATATCCCAGAAAGCAAAAAATGGATAAACAAGTTGTGGCACGTACGTACAATGCAATATCACTCAGCAATGAAATCTGTATCATCAGGCCCATAGCGGCATAGTGAGTGGATGCAGGTACGGTGATTCTACTTGAACTACGTCACACAGAAAAACAAACACCATAAGATATCACTAATACACGGAATGTAAACTTGACTACACATGAACTGAATTACAAAACAGAACAGGGTCTCAAATTTAGAAAACCAACTAGTGCTTGCTTAATAGACAAGAACTACTCCTTGCTCAAGGAAATGGACCCAACACCACATATTCAATGCCTAGGAATATACCTGACTAGGAAGAATCTTAAAACCCATGGATATATATGTCTCCGTAAGAGAATCAAGCGTGTGTACAGCGGCCGAAACGCAGCAGTGAAAATCCGATAAATCCCATTCTCAAAACAAATTTCGAAAACAAAGCACAAAGACAGTGAAATAGAGAGCAATTCTTAAATAATTCACTCAGGGCATGTGATGCAACTGGGATTGACCACATCTACACCCAGAGCTGGTTGAGACATAAGGCTGGACACTTCAGGCTGATAGCATTGATGAGTTTCGGTGAGCAAATGCAGACCCTTTGAAGTCATACTGCATGGTACCCATTCCATGGGTCCCAACTCTCCAGGTTCAAGGCATTCTTCCTCCAGCTAAAATATGCATGGGAAACCCAGAGTATCGTCCACCGTGTGATTGGGAAACGATTTAAAATGCATCTCAGTTTTCGTATCCTGGTCCTCGGGTTCACCATTCCAGATGCTTTACTAATACTCTCCCCGCTTGGAGAGTCACTGCCTTTAACCTCCTCTTTGGCACAGCTTGCAATTTCTGTGCAAGATGAACAGGAATAGGGAGAACCAATGAGAGACTAGCTGTAGGTGTCTGCACGGGCAAATGTAACGCTCATTGCCCACCAAGAAGAGGAATTAAACAACGGCTCAGTGTGCCCTGCTGGAAAGAGATTAGGGCCTGAAGCAATCCTGCGGTTTTGTGCCCAGCTCACAAGAAAGCGAGTTGAAGAAAGGAGCTCAGGGGCAATGTAATTCACAAACCTGCAGAGTTATAAATGACAGCTATCTTCCAAAAGTATATTGAAGTAAGCCTGCAAAGGGGACTTGAAAGCGGGGCAGAATTTCAGGAAAACGATTGCAGGGGGTAGACTGGAATTGCCCTGAAAGCATAGGAAAAGAGGCACAACGTCGAGAATGATGCACGTGGCGAAAAAGGGCGTATGCGTTTTTTCCTGAATATATTCAGGAAAAAACGCATACGCCCTTTTTGGCCAACCAGGCAAGCCTGTAAAGGAAATCTGCACTACAATGAAGTCTCACTGCCCCCCGGGCAAGAGAGCCATCTGAAAAAAGTGAAAAATCCAGAAAGGTAGGACAGGATATGGAGAACAGGGAGCCTTGTTTTGCTGATTGGCAGGATGTAAATTGCCAACAGCCACCCTGGAAAAGTGTATGGTGTTTCCTGAAACACGTAAGAAATAAAGCAACACAGCCTTTGGCAATTGCACTTATGGTCCTATTCCTTAGGGATATTAAAATCAAAAACAGAGAGCCACCCCAAAGTTTGGGACGGCTGTGTTCCCAGGAAGCTCGTCTACAGTACCAGGTAAATATCCCAGAAAGCAAAAAATGGATAAAGAAGTTGTGGCACGTACGTGCAATGCAATATCACTCAGCAATGAAATCTGTGTCATCAGGCCCGTAGCGGCATAGTGAGTGGATGCAGGTACGGTGATTCTACGTGAAATACGTCACACAGAAAAAGAAACATCATAAGATATCACTAATGCACTGAATGTAAACTTGACTACACATGAACTGAATTAAAAAACAGAACAGGGTCTCAAATTTAGAAAACCAACTAGTGCTTGCTTATGGGGAAAGGTGCGTTGGGGTGCTGCATAAAATCAGAGACTGTAATTAGCACAGATAACTTTCCATAAGCCAAATATGTAATAGACAAGACCTACTCCTTGCTCAACGAAATGGACCCAACACCAGATATTCAACGCCTAGGAATATACCTGACTAGGAAGAATCTTAAAACCCATGGATATATATGTCTCCGTAAGAGAATCAAGCGTGTGTACAGCGGCCGAAACGCAGTAGTGAAAATCCGATAAATCCCATTATCAAAATAAATTTCGAAAGCAAAACACAAAGACAGTGAAATAGAGAGCAATTCTTAAATAATTCACTCAGGGCATGTGATGCAACCGGGATTTACCACATCTACACCCAGAGCTGGTTGAGACATAAGGCTGGACACTTCAGGCTGATAGCATTGGTGAGTTTCGGTGAGCAAATGCAGACCCTTTGAAGTCATACTGCATGGTACCCATTCCATGGGTCCCAACTCTCCAGGTTCAAGGGATTCTTCCTCCAGCTAAAACATGCATGAGAAACCTAGAGTATCGTCCACCGTGTGATTGGGAAACAATTTAAAATGCATCTCAGTTTTTGTATCCTGGTCCTCGGGTTCACCATTCCAGATGCTTTACTAACACTCTCCCCGCTTGGAGAGTCAGTGCCTTTAACCTCCTCTTTGGCACAGCTTGCAATTTCTGTGCAAGATGAACAGGAATAGGGAGAAACAATGAGAGACTAGCTGTAGGTGTCTGCACGGGCAAATGTAACGCTCATTGCCCACCAGGAAGAGGATTTAAACAAAGGCTCAGTGTGCCCTCCTGGAAACAGATTAGGGCCTGAAGCAACCCTGCGGTTTTGTGCCCAGCTCACAAGAAAGCGAGTTGAAGAAAGGAGCTCAGGGGCACTGTAATTCACAAACCTGCAGAGTTATAAATGACAGCTATCTTCCAAAAGTATATTGAAGTAAGCCTCCGAAGGGGACTTGAAAGCGGGGCAGAATTTCAGGAAAACGATTGCAGGGGGTAGACAGGTATTGCCCTGAAAGTATAGGAAAAGAGGCACAACGTCGACAATGATGCACTTGGCCAAAAAGGGCGTATGCGTTTTTTCCTGAATATATTCAGGAAAAAAAGCATACTCCCTTTTTGGCCAACCAAGCAAGCCTGTAAAGGAAATCTGCACTACAATGAAGTCTCACTGCCCCCCGGGCAAGAGGGCCATCTGAAAAAAGTGTAAAATCCAGAAAGGTAGGACAGGATATGGAGAACAGGGAGCCTTGTTATGCTGATTGGCAGGATGTAAATTGCCAGCAGCCACCCTGGAGAAGTGTATGGTGTTTCCTGAAACACGTAAGAAACAAAGCAACACAGCCTATGGCACTTCCACTTATGGTCCTATAGCTTACGGAAATTCAAATCAAAAATAGACAGCCACCCCAATATTTGGGACAGCTGTGTTCACAAGAAGCTCGTCTACAGTATCAGGTAAATATCCCAGAAAGCAAAAAATGGATAAAGAAGTTGTGGCACGTACGTACAATGCAATATCACTCAGCAATGAAATCTGTGTCATAAGGCCCGTAGCAGCATAGTGAGTGGATGCAGATACGGTGAATCTACGTGAACTACGTCACACAGAAAAAGAAACATCATAAGATATCACTAATACACGGAATGTAAACTGGACTACACATGAACTGAATTACAAAACAGAACAGGGTCTCAAATTTAGAAAACCAGCTAGTGCTTGCTTATGGGGAAAGGTGCCTTGGGGTGCTGCATAAAACCAGAGACTGAAATTAGCACAGATAACTTTCCATAAGCCAAATATGTAATAGACAAGACCTACTCCTTGCTCAACGAAATGGACCCAACACCACATATTCAACGCCTAGGAATATACCTGACTAGGAAGAATCTTAAAACCCATGGATATATATGTCTCCGTAAGAGAATCAAGCGTGTGTACAGCGGCCGAAACGCAGCAGTGAAAATCCGATAAATCCCATTATCAAAATAAATTTCGAAAACAAAACACAAAGACAGTGAAATAGAGAGCAATTCTTAAATAATTCACTCAGGGCATGTGATGCAACCGGGATTGACCACATCTACACCCAGAGCTGGTTGAGACATAAGGCTGGACACTTCAGGCTGATAGCATTGGTGAGTTTCGGTGAGCAAATGCAGACCCTTTGAAGTCATACTGCATGGTACCTATTCCATGGGTCCCAACTCTTCAGGTTCAAGGGATTCTTCCTCCAGCTAAAACATGCATGGGAAACCCAGAGTATCGTCCACTGTGTGATTGGGAAACGATTTAAAATGCATCTCAGTTTTCATATCCAGGTCCTCGGGTTCACCATTCCAGATGCTTTACTAAAACTCTCCCTGCTTGGAGAGTCAGTGCCTTTAACCTCCTGTTTGGCACAGCTTGCAATTTTTGTGCAAGATGAACAGGAATAGGGAGAACCAATGAGAGAGTAGCTGTAGGTGTCTGCACGGTCAAATATAACGCTCATTGCCGACCAGGAAGAGTAATTAACCAAAGGCTCAGTGTGCCCTGCCGGAAACAGATTAGGGCCTGAAGCAATCCTGCGGTTTTGTGCCCAGCTCACAAGAAAGCGAGTTGAAGAAAGGAGCTCAGGGGCACTGTAATTCACAAACCTGCAGAGTTTAAATGACAGCTATCCTCCAAAAATATATTGAAGTAAGCCTGCGAAGGGGACTTGAAAGCGGGGCAGAATTTCAGGAAAACGACTGCAGGGTGTAGACTGGAATTGCCCTGAAAGCATAGGAAAAGAGGCACAATGTCAACAATGATGCATTTGGTCAAAAAGGGCGTATGCGTTTTTTCCTGAATATATTCAGGAAAAAACGCATACGCCCTTTTTGGCCAACCAAGCAAGCCTGTAAAGGAAATCTGCACTACAATGAAGTCTCACTGCCCCCTGGGCAAGAGGGCCATCTGAAAAAAGTGTAAAATCCAGAAAGGTAGGACAGGATATGGAGAACAGGGAGCCTTGTTATGCTGATTGGCAGGATGTAAATTGCCAACAGCCACCCTGGAGAAGTGTATGGTGTTTCCTGAAACACGTAAGAAATAAAGCAACACAGCCTATGGCAATTGCACTTATGGTCCTATTCCTTAGGGAAATTAAAATCAAAAACAGAGAGCCACTCCAAGGTTTGGGACGGCTGTGTTTCCAAGAAGCTTGTCTACAGTACCAGGTAAATATCCCAGAAAGCAAAAAATGGATAAAGAAGTTGTGGCACGTACGTGCAATGCAATATCACTCAGCAATTAAATCTGTGTCATCAGGCCCGTAGCGGCATAGTGAGTGGATGCAGCTACGGTGATTCTACGTGAACTACGTCACACAGAAAAAGAAACATCATAAGGTATCACTAATACACGGAATGTAAACTTGACTACACATGAACTGAATTACAAATCAGAAGAGGGTCTCAAATTTAGAAAACCAACTAGTGCTTGCTTATGGGGAAAGGTGCCTTGGGGTGCTGCATAAAACAAGAGACTGAAATTAGCACAGATAACATTCCATAAGCCAAATACGTAATAGACAAGACCTACTCCTTGCTCAACGAAATGGACTCAACACCACATATTCAACGCCTAGGAATATACCTGACTAGGAAGAATCTTAAAACCCATGGATATATATGTCTCCGTAAGAGAATCAAGCGTGTGTACAGCGGCCGAAACGCAGCAGTGAAAATCCGATAAATCCCATTATGAAAATAAATTTCGAAAACAAAACACAAAGACAGTGAAATAGAGAGCAATTCTTAACTAATTCACTCAGGGCATGTGATGCAACCGGGATTGACCACATCTACACCCAGAGCTGGTTGAGACATAAGGCTGGACACTTCAGGCTGATAGCATTGTTGAGTTTCGGTGAGCAAATGCAGACCCTTTGAAGTCATACTGCATGGTACCTATTCCATGGGTCCCAACTCTTCAGGTACAAGGGATTCTTCCTCCAGCTAAAACATGCATGGGAACCCCACAGTATGGTCCACCGTGTGATTGGGAAACGATTTAAAATGCATCTCAGTTTTCGTATCCTGGTCCTCGGGTTCACCATTCCAGATGCTTTACTAAAACTCTCCCCGCTTGGAGAGTCAGTGCCTTTAACCTCCTGTTTGGCACAGCTTGCCATTTCTGTGCAAGATGAACAGGAATAGGGAGAACCAATGAGAGACTAGCTTTAGGTGTCTGCATGGGCAAATGTAACGCTCATTGCCCACGAGGAAGAGGAATTAAACAAAGGCTCAGTGTGCCCTGCTGGAAAAAGTTTAGGGCCTGAAGCAATCCTGCGGTTTTGTGCCCAGCTCACAAGAAAGCGAGTTGAAGAAAGGAGCTCAGGGGCACTGTACTTCACAAACCTGCAGAGTTATAAATGACAGTTATCCTCCAAAAATATATTGAAGTAAGCCTGCGAAGGGGACTTGATAGCGGGGCAGAATTTCAGGAAAACGATTGCAGAGGGTAGACTGGAATTGCCCTGAAAGCATAGGAAAAGAGGCACAACGTCGACAATGATGCACTTGGCCAAAAAGGGCGTATGCGTTTTTTCCTGAATATATTCAGGAAAAAACGCATACGCCCTTTTTGGCCAACCAAGCAAGCCTGTAAAGGAAATCTGCACTACAATGAAATCTCACTGCCCCCCCCGGGCAAAAGGGCCATCTGAAAAAAGTGTAAAATCCAGAAATGTAGGACAGGATATGGAGAACACGGAGCCTTGTTATGCTGATAGGCAGGATGTAAATTGCCAGCAGCCACCCTGGAGAAGTGTATGGTGTTTCCTGAAACACGTAAGAAACAAAGCAACACAGCCTATGGCACTTCCACTTGTGGTCCTATAGCTTACAGAAATTAAAATCAAAAACAGACAGCCACCCCAATATTTGGGACGGCTGTGTTCACAAGAAGCTCGTCTACAGTATCAGGTAAATATCCCAGAAAGCAAAAAATGGATAAAGAAGTTGTGGCACGTACGTACAATGCAATATCACTCAGCAATGAAATCTGTGTCATCAGGCCCGTAGCGGCATAGTGAGTGGATGCAGGTACGGTGATTCTACGTGAACTACGTCACACAGAAAAAGAAACATCATAAGATATCACTAATACACGGAATGTAAACTTGACTACACATGAACTGAATTACAAAAAAGAACAGGGTCTCAAATTTAGAAAACCAACTAGTGCTTGCTTATGGGGAAAGGTGCGTTGTGGTGCTGCATAAAACCAGAGACTGAAATTAGCACAGATAACTTTCCATAAGCCAAATATGTAATAGACAAGACCTACTCCTTGCTCAACGAAATGGACCCAACACCACATATTCAACGCCTAGGAATATACCTGACTAGGAAGAATCTTAAAACCCATGGATATATATGTCTCCGTAAGAGAATCAAGCGTGTGTACAGCGGCCGAAACGCAGCAGTGAAAATCCGATAAATCCCATCATCAAAATAAATTTCGAAAACAAAACACAAAGACAGTGAAATAGAGAGCAATTCTTAAATAATTCACTCAGGGCATGTGATGCAACCAGGATTGACCACATCTACACCCAGAGCTGGTTGAGACATAAGGCTGGACACTTCAGGCTGATAGCATTGGTGAGTTTCGGTGAGCAAATGCAGACCCTTTGAAGTCATACTGCATGGTACCCATTCCATGGGTCCCAACTCTCCAGGTTCAAGGGATTCTTCCTCCAGCTAAAACATGCATGGGAAACCCAGAGTATCGTCCACCGTGTGATTGGGAAATGATTTAAAATGCATCTCAGTTTTCGTTTCCTGGTCCTCGGGTTCAACATTCCAGATGCTTTACTAACACTCTCCCCGCTTGGAGAGTCAGTGCCTTTAACCTCCTGTTTCGCACAGCTTGCAATTTCTGTGCAAGATGAACAGGAATAGGGAGAACCAATGAGAGACTAGCTGTAGGTGTCTGCACGGGCAAATGTAACGCTCATTGCCCACCAGGAAGAGGAATTAAACAAAGGCTCAGTGTGCCCTGCTGGAAACAGATTAGGGACTGAAGCAATCCTGCGGTTTTGTGCCCAGCTCACAAGAAAGCGAGTTGAAGAAAGGAGCTCAGGGGCACTGTACTTCACAAACCTGCAGAGTTATAAATGACAGCTATCCTCCAAAAATATATTGAAGGAAGCCTGCGAAGGGGACTTGAAAGCAGGGCTGAATTTCAGGAAAACGATTGCAGGGGGTAGACTGGAATTGCCCTGAAAGCATAGGAAAAGAGGCACAACGTCGACAATGATGCACTTGGCCAAAAAGGGCATATGCGTTTTTTCCTGAATATATTCAGGAAAAAACGCATATGCCCTTTTTGGCCAACCAAGCAAGCCTGTAAAGGAAATCTGCACTACAATGAAATCTCACTGCCCCCCCCGGGCAAAAGGGCCATCTGAAAAAAGTGTAAAATCCAGAAAGGTAGGACAGGATATGGAGAACAGGGAGCCTTGTTATGCTGATTGGCAGGATGTAAATTGCCAGCAGCCACCCTGGAGAAGTGTATGGTGTTTCCTGAAACACGTAAGAAACAAAGCAACACAGCCTATGGCACTTCCACTTATGGTCCTATAGCTTACGGAAATTAAAATCAAAAACAGACAGCCACCCCAATATTTGGGACGGCTCTGTTCACAAGAAGCTCGTCTACAGTATCAGGTAAATATCCCAGAAAGCAAAAAATGGAAAAAGAAGTTGTGGCACGTACGTGCAATGCAATATAACTCAGCAATGAAATCTGTGTCATCAGGCCCATAGCGGCATAGTGACTGGATGCACGTACGGTGATTCTACGTGAACTACGTCACACAGAAAAAGAAACATCATAAGATATCACTAATACACGGAATGTAAACTTGACTACACATGAACTGAATTACAAAACAGAACAGGGTCTCAAATTTAAAAAACCAACTAGTGCTTGCTTATGGGGAAAGGTGCCTTGGGGTGCTGCATAAAACCAGAGACTGAAATTAGTACAGATAACATTCCATAAGACAAATATGTAATACACAACACCTACTCCTTGCTCAACGAAATGGACTCAACACCACATATTCAACGCCTAGGAATATACCTGACTAGGAAGAATCTTAAAACCCATGGTTATATATGTCTCCGTAAGAGAATCAAGCGTGTGTACAGCGGCCGATACGCAGCAGTGAAAATCCGATAAATCCCATTATCAAAATAAATTTCGAAAACAAAACACAAAGACAGTGAAATAGAGAGCGATTCTTAAATAATTCACTCAGGGCATGTGATGCAACCGGGATTGACCACATCTACACCCAGAGCTGGTTGAGACATAAGGCTGGACACTACAGGCTGATAGCATTTGTGAGTTTCGGTGAGCAAATGCAGACCCTTTGAAGTCCTACTGCATGGTACCTATTCCATGGGTCCCAACTCTTCAGGTTCAAGGGATTCTTCTTCCAGCTAAAACATGCATGGGAAACCCACAGTATGGTCCACCGTGTGATTGGGAAACGATTTAAAATGCATCTCAGTTTTCGTATCCTGGTCCTCGGGTTCACCATTCCAAATGCTTTACTAACACTCTCCCTGCTTGGAGAGTCAGTGCCTTTAACCTCCTGTTTGGCACAGCTTGCAATTTCTGTGCAAGATGAACAGGAATAGGGAGAAACAATGAGAGACTAGCTATAGGTGTCTGCACGGGCAAATGTAACGCTCATCTCCCACCAGGAAGAGGAATTAACCAAAGGCTCAGTGTGCCCTCCCGGAAACAGATTAGGGCCTGAAGCAATCCTGCGGTTTTGTGCCCAGCTCACAAGAAAGCGAGTTGAAGAAAGGAGCTCAGGGGCACTGTAATTCACAAACCTGCAGAGTTATAAATGACAGCTATCCTCCAAAAATATATTGAAGTAAGCCTGCGAAGGGGACTTGAAAGCGGGGCAGAATTTCAGGAAAACGATTGCAGGGGTAGACTGGAATTGCCCTGAAAGCATAGGAAAAGAGGCACAACGTCGACAATGATGCACTTGGCCAAAAAGGGCGGATGCGCTTTTTCCTGAATATATTCAGGAAAAAACGCATACGCCCTTTTTGGCCAACCAAGCAAGCCTGTAAAGGAAATATGCACCACAACGAAGTCTCACTACCCCCCGGGCAAAAGGGCCATCTGAAAAAAGTGTAAAATCCAGAAATGTAGGACAGGATATGGAGAACAGGGAGCCTTGTTATGCTGATTGGCAGGATGTAAATTGCCGGCAGCCACCCTGGAGAAGTGTATGGTGTTTCCTGAAACACGTAAGAAACAAAACAACACAGCCTATGGCACTTCCACTTATGGTCCTATAGCTTACGGAAATTAAAATCAAAAACAGACAGCCACCCCAATATTTGGGACGACTGTGTTCACAAGAAGCTCGTCTACAGTATCAGGTAAATATCCCAGAAAGCAAAAAATGGATAAAGAAGTTGTGGCACGTACGTGCAATGCAATATCACTCAGCAATGAAATCTGTGTCACCAGGCCCGTAGCGGCATAGTGAGTGGATGCAGGTACGGTGATTCTACGTGAACTACGTCACACAGAAAAAGAAACATCATAAGATATCACTAATACATGGAATGTAAACTTGACTACACATGAACTGAATTACAAAAGAGAACAGGGTCTCAAATTTAGAAAACCAACTAGTGCTTGCTTATGGGGAAAGGAGCCTTGGGGTGCTGCATAAAACCAGAGACTGAAATTAGCACAGATAACTTTCCATAAGCCAAATATGTAATAGACAAGACCTACTCCTTGCTCACCGAAATGGACCCAACACCACATATTCAATGCCTAGGAATATTCCTGACTAGGAAGAATCTTAAAACCCATGGATATATATGTCTCCGTAAGAGAATCAAGCGTGTGTACAGCGGCCGAAACGCAGCAGTGAAAATCCGATAAATCCCATTATCAAAATAAATTTCGAAAACAAAACACAAAGACAGTGAAATAGAGAGCAATTCTTAAATAATTCACTCAGGGCATGTGATGCAACCGGGATTTACCACATCTACAACCAGAGCTGGTTGAGACATAAGGCTGGACACTTCAGGCTGATAGCATTGGTGAGTTTTGGTGAGCAAATGCAGACCCTTTGAAGTCATACTGCATGGTACCCATTCCATGGGTCCCAACTCTCCAGGTTCAAGGGATTCGTCCTCCAGCTAAAACATGCATGGGAAACCCAGAATATCGTCCACCGTGTGATTGGGAAACGATTTAAAATGCATCTCAGTTTTCGTATCCTGCTCCTCGGGTTCAACATTCCAGGTGCTTTACTAACACTCTCCCCGCTTGGAGAGTCAGTGCCTTTAACTTCCTCTTTGGCACAGCTTGCAATTTTTGTGCAAGATGAACAGGAATAGGGAGAACCAATGAGAGACTAGCCGTAGGTGTCTGCACGGGCAAATGTAATGCTCATTGCCCACCAGGAAGAGGAATTAAACAAAGGCTCAGCATGCCCTGCTGAAAACAGATTAGGGCCTGAAGCAATCCTGCGGTTTTGTGCCCAGCTCACAAGAAAGCGAGTTGAAGAAAGGAGCTCAGGTGCACTGTAATTCACAAACCTGCAGAGTTATAAATGACAGTTATCCTCCAAAAATATATTGAAGTAAGCCTGCGAAGGGGACTTGAAAGCGGGGCAGAATTTCAGGAAAACGATTGCAGGGGGTAGACTGGAATTGCCCTGAAAGCATAGGAAAAGAGGCAGAACGTCGAAAATGATGCACTTGGCCGAAAAGGGCATATGCGTTTTTTCCTGAATATATTCAGGAAAAAACGCAAAAGCCCTTTTTGGCCAACCAAGCAAGCCTGTAAAGGAAATCTGCACTACAATGAAGTCTCACTGCCCCCGGGCAAAAGGGCCATCTGAAAAAAGTGTAAAATCCAGAAATGTAGGACAGGATATGGAGAACAGGGAGCCGTGTTATGCTGATTGGCAGGATGTAAATTGCCAGCAGCCACCCTGGAGAAGTGTATGGTGTTTCCTGAAACACGTAAGAAACATAGCAACACAGCCTATGGCAATTGCACTTATGGTCCTATTCCTTAGGGAAATTAAAATCAAAAACAGAGAGCCACCCCAAAGTTTGGGACGGCTGTGTTCCCAAGAAGCTCGTCTACAGTACCAGGTAAATATCCCAGAAAGCAAAAAATGGATAAAGAAGTTGTGGCACGTACGTGCAATGCAGTATCACTCAGCAATGAAATCTGTGTCATCAGGCCCGTAGCGGCATAGTGAGTGGATGCAGGTACGGTGATTCTACGTGAACTACGTCACACAGAAAAAGAAACATCATAAGATATCACTAATACACGGAATGTAAACTTGACTACACATGAACTGAATTACAAAACAGAACAGGGTCTCAAATTTAGAAAACCAACTAGTGCTTGCTTATGGGGAAAGGTGCCATGGGGTGCTGTATAAAACCAGAGACTGAAATTAGCACAGATAACATTCCATAAGCCAAATATGTAATAGACAAGACCTAGTCCTTGCTCAACGAAATGGACTCAACACCACATATTCAACGCCTAGGAATATACCTGACTAGGAAGAATCTTAAAACCCATGGATATATATGTCTCCGTAAGAGAATCAAGCGTGTGTACAGCGGCCGAAACGCAGCAGTGAAAATCCGATAAATCCCATTATCAAAATAAATTTCGAAAACAAAACACAAAGACAGTGAAATAGAGAGCAATTCTTAAATAATTCACTCAGGGCATGTGATGCAACCGGGATGGACCACATCTACACCCAGAGCTGGTTGAGACATAAGGCTTGACACTTCAGGCTGATAGCATTGGTGAGTTTCGGTGAGCAAATGCAGACCCTTTGAAGTCATACTGCATGGTACCTATTCCATGGGTCCCAACTCTTCAGGTTCAAGGGATTCTTCCTCCAGCTCAAACATGCATGGGAAACCCACTGTATGGTCCACCGTGTGATTAGGAAACGATTTAAAATGCATCTCAGGTTTCGTATCCTGGTCCTCGGGTTCACCATTCCAGATGCTTAACTAGCACTCTCCCCGCTTAGAGAGTCAGTGCCTTTAACCTCCTCTTTGGCACAGCTTGCAATTTCTGTGCAAGATGAACAGGAATAGGGAGAAGCAATGAGAGACTAGCTGTAGGTGTCTGCACGGGCAAATGTAACGCTCATTGCCCACCAGGAAGAGGAATTAAACAAAGGCTCAGTGTGCCCTGCTGGAAACAGATTAGGGCCTGAAGCAATCCTGCGGTTTTGTGCCCAGCTCACAAGAAAGCAAGTTGAAGAAAGGAGCTCAGGGGCACTGTAATTCACAAACCTGCAGAGTTATAAATGACAGCTACCTTCCAAAAGTCTATTGAAGTAAGCCTGCGTAGGGGACTTGAAAGCGGGGCAGAATTTCAGGAAAACGATTGCAGGGGGTAGACTGGAATTGCCCTGAAAGCATAGGAAAAGAGGCACAAAGTCGACAATGATGCACTTGGCCAAAAAGGGCGTATGGTTTTTTCCTGAATATATTCAGGAAAAAACGCATACGCCCTTTTTGGCCAAACAAGCAAGCCTGTAATGGAAATCTGCACTACAACGAAGTCTCACTGCCCCCCGGGCAAGAGGGCCATCTGAAAAAAGTGTAAAATTCAGAAAGGTAGGACAGGATATGGAGAACAGGGAGCCTTGTTATGCTGATTGGCATGATGTAAATTGCCAACAGCCACCCTGGAGAAGTGTATGGTGTTTCCTGAAACACGTAAGAAATAAAGCAACACAGCCTATGGCAATTGCACTTATGGTCCTATTCCTTAGGGAAGTTAAAATCAAAAACAGAGAGCCACCCCAAAGTTTGGGACGGCTGTGTTCCCAAGAAGCTCGTCTACAGTACCAGGTAAATATCCCAGAAAGCAAAAAATGGATAAAGAAGTTGTGGCACGTACGTGCAATGCAATATCACTCAGCAATGAAATCTGTGTCATCAGGCCCGTAGCGGCATAGTGAGTGGATGCAGGTACGGTGATTCTACGTGAACTACGTCACACAGAAAAAGAAACATCATAAGATATCACTAATACACGGAATGTAAACTTGACTACACATGAACTGAATTACAAAACAGAACAGGGTCTCAAATTTAGAAAACCAACTAGTGCTTGCTTATGGGGAAAGGTGCCTTGGGGTGCTGCATAATACCAGAGACTGAAATTAGCACAGATAACATTCCATAAGCCAAATATGTATTAGACAAGACCTACTCCTTGCTCAACGAAATGGACTCAACACCACATATTCAACGCCTAGGAATATACCTGACTAGGAAGAATCTTAAAACCCATGGATATATATATGTCTCCGTAAGAGAATCAAGCGTGTGTACAGCGGCCGAAATGCAGCAGTGAAAATCCGATAAATCCCATTATCAAAATAAATTTCGAAAACAAAACACAAAGACAGTGAAATAGAGAGCAATTCTTAAATAATTCACTCAGGGCATGTGATGCAACCGGGATTTACCACATCTACACCCAGAGCTGGTTGAGACATAAGGCTGGACACTTCAGGCTGATAGCATTGGTGAGTTTCGGTGAGCAAATGCAGACCCTTTTAAGTCATACTGCATGGTACCCATTCCATGGGTCCCAACTCTCCAGGTTCAAGGCATTCTTCCTCCAGCTAAAACATGCATGGGAAACCCAGAGTATCGTCCACCGTGTGATTGGGAAACGATTTAAAATGCATCTCAGTTTTCGTATCCTGGTCCTCAGGTTCACCATTCCAAATGCTTTACTAAAACTCTCCCCGCTTGGAGAGTCAGTGCCTTTAACCTCCTGTTTGGCAGAGCTTGCAATTTCTGTGCAAGATGAACAGGAATAGGGAGAACCAATGAGAGACTAGCTGTAGGTGTCTGCACGGGCAAATGTAACGCTCATTGCCGACCAGGAACAGGAATTAAACAAAGGCTCAGTGTGCCCTGCTGGAAACAGATTAGGGCCTGAAGCAATCCTGCGGTTTTGTGCCCAGCTCACAAGAAAGCAAGTTGAAGAAAGGAGCTCAGGGGCACTGTAATTCACAAACCTGCAGAGTTATAAATGACAGCTATCTTCCAAAAGTTTATTGAAGTAAGCCTGCGAAGGGAACTTGAAAGCGGGGCAGAATTTCAGGAAAACGACTGCAGGGGGTAGACTGGAATTGCCCTGAAAGCATAGGAAAAGAGGCACAACGTCGACAATGATGCACTTGGCCAAAAAGGGCGTATGCGTTTTTTCCTGAATATATTAAGGAAAAAACGCATACGCACTTTTTGGCCAACCAAGCAAGCCTGTAAAGGAAATGTGCACTACAATGAAGTCTCACTGCCCCCCGGGCAAGAGGGCCATCTGAAAAAAGTGTAAAATCCAGAAAGGTAGGACAGGATATGGAGAACAGGGAGCCTTGTTATGCTGATTGGCAGGATGTAAATTGCCAACAGCCACCCTGGAGAAGTGTATGGTGTTTCCTGAAACACGTAAGAAATAAAGCAACACAGCCTATGGCAATTGCACTTATGGTCCTATTCCTTAGGGAAATTAGAATCAAAAACAGAGAGCCACCCCAAAGTTTGGGACGGCTGTTTTCCCAAGAAGCTCGTCTACAGTACCAGGTAAATATCCCAGAAAGCAAAAAATGGATAAAGAAGTTGTGGCACGTACGTACAATGCAATATCACTCAGCAATGAAATCTGTGTCATCAGGCCCGTAGCGGCATAGTGAGTGGATGCAGGTACGGTGATTCTACGTGAACTACATCACACAGAAAAAGAAACATCATAAGATATCACTAATACACGGAATGTAAACTTGACTACACATGAACTGAATTACAAAACAGAACAGGGTCTCAAATTTAGAAAACCAACTAGTGCTTGCTTATGGGGAAAGGTGCCTTGGGGTGCTGCATAAAACCAGAGACTGAAATTAGCACAGATAACTTTCCATAGGCCAAATATGTAATAGACAAGACCTACTCCTTGCTCAACGAAAAGGACCCAACACCACATATTCAACGCCTAGGAATATACCTGACTAGGAAGAATCTTAAAACCCATGGATATATATGTCTCCGTAAGAGAATCAAGCGTGTGTACAGCGGCCGAAACGCAGTAGTGAATATCCGATAAATCCCATTATCAAAATAAATTTCGAAAACAAAACACAAAGACAGTGAAATAGAGAGCAATTCTTAACTAATTCACTCAGGGCATGTGATGCAACCGGGATTGACCACATCTACACCCAGAGCTGGTTGAGACATAAGGCTGGACACTTCAGGTTCATAGCATTGGTGAGTTTCGGTGAGCAAATGCAGACCCTTTGAAGTCATACTGCATGGTACCCATTCCATGGGTCCCAACTCTTCAGGTTCAAGGGATTCTTCCTCCAGCTAAAACATGCATGGGAACCCCACAGTATGGTCCACCGTGTGATTGGGAAACGATTTAAAATGCATCTCAGTTTTCGTATCCAGGTCCTCCGGTTCCCCATTCCAGATGCTTTACTAACACTCTCCCCGCTTGGAGAGTCAGTGCCTTTAACCTCCTCTTTGGCACAGCTTGCAATTTCTGTGCAAGATGAACAGGAATAGGGAGAACCAATGAGAGACTAGCTGTAGGTGTCTGCACGGGCAAATGTAACGCTCATTGCCCACCAGGAAGAGGAATTAAACAAAGGCTCAGTGTGCCCTGCTGGAAACAGATTAGGGCCTGAAGCAATCCTGCGGTTTTGTGCCCAGCTCACAAGAAAGCGAGTTGAAGAAAGGAGCTCAGGGGCACTGTACTTCACAAACCTGCAGAGTTATAAATGACAGCTATCCTCCAAAAATATATTGAAGTAAGCCTGCGGAGGGGACTTGAAAGCGGGGCTGAATTTCAGGAAAACGATTGCAGGGGGTAGACTGGAATTGCCCTGAAAGCATAGGAAAAGAGGCACAACGTGAACAATGATGCACTTGACCAAAAAGGGCGTATGGGTTTTTTCCTGAATATATTCAGGAAAAAACGCATACGCACTTTTTGGCCAACCAAGAAAGCCTGTAAAGGAAATCTGCACTACAATGAAGTCTCATTGCCCCCCGGGCAAGAGGCCCATCTGAAAAAAGTGTAAAATCCAGAAAGGTAGGACAGGATATGGGGAAGAGGGAGCCTTGTTATGCTGATTGGCAGGATGTAAATTGCCAACAGCCACCCTGGAGAAGTGTATGGTGTTTCCTGAAACACGTAAGAAATAAAGCAACACATCCTATGGCAATTGCACTTATGGTCCTATTCCTTAGGGAAATTAAAATCAAAAACAGAGAGCCACCCCAAAGTTTGGGACGGCTGTGTTCCCAAGAAGCTCGTCTACAGTACCAGGTAAATATCCCAGAAAGCAAAAAATGGATAAAGAAGTTGTGGCACGTACGTGCAATGCAATATCACTCAGCAATGAAATCTGTGTCATCAGGCCCGTAGCGGCATAGTGAGTGGATGCAGGTACGGTGATTCTACGTGAACTACGTCACACAGAAAAAGAAACATCATAAGATATCACTAATACACGGAATGTAAACTTGACTACACATGAACTGAATTACAAAACAGAACAGGGTCTCAAATTTAGAAAACCAACTAGTGCTTGCTTATGGGGAAAGGTGCCTTGGGGTGCTGCATAAAACCAGAGACTGAAATTAGCACAGATAACATTCCATAAGCCAAATATGTAATAGACAAGACCTACTCCTTGCTCAACGAAATGGACTCAACACCACATATTCAACGCCTAGGAATATACCTGACTAGGAAGAATCTTAAAACCCATGGATATATATGTCTCCGTAAGAGAATCAAGCGTGTGTACAGCGGCCGATACGCAGCAGTGAAAATCCGATAAATCCCATTATCAAAATAAATTTCGAAAACAAAACACAAAGACAGTGAAATAGAGAGCAATTCTTAAATAATTCACTCAGGGCATGTGATGCAACCGGGATTTACCACATCTACACCCAGAGCTGGTTGAGACATAAGGCTGGACACTTCAGGCTGATAGCATTGGTGAGTTTCGGTGAGCAAATGCAGACCCTTTGAAGTCATACTGCATGGTACCCATTCCATGGGTCCCAACTCTCCAGGTTCAAGGTGTTCTTCCTCCAGCTAAAACATGCATGGGAAACACAGAGTATCGTCCACCGTGTGATTGGGAAACGATTTAAAATGCATCTCAGTTTTCGTATCCTGGTCCTCAGGTTCACCATTCCAAATGCTTTACTAAAACTCTCCCCGCTTGGAGAGTCAGTGCCTTTAACCTCCTGTTTGGCAGAGCTTGCAATTTCTGTGCAAGATGAACAGGAATAGGGAGAACCAATGAGAGACTAGCTGTAGGTGTCTGCACGGGCAAATGTAACGCTCATTGCCCACCAGGAAGAGGAATTAAACAAAGGCTCAGTGTGCCCTGCTGGAAACAGATTAGGGCCTGAAGCAATCCTGCGGTTTTGTGCCCAGCTCACAAGAAAGCAAGTTGAAGAAAGGAGCTCAGGGGCACTGTAATTCACAAACCTGCAGAGTTATAAATGACAGCTATCTTCCAAAAGTTTATTGAAGTAAGCCTGCGAAGGGAACTTGAAAGCGGGGCAGAATTTCAGGAAAACGACTGCAGGGGGTAGACTGGAATTGCCCTGAAAGCATAGGAAAAGAGGCACAACGTCGACAATGATGCACTTGGCCAAAAAGGGCGTATGCGTTTTTTCCTGAATATATTAAGGAAAAAACGCATACGCACTTTTTGGCCAACCAAGCAAGCCTGTAAAGGAAATGTGCACTACAATGAAGTCTCACTGCCCCCCGGGCAAGAGGGCCATCTGAAAAAAGTGTAAAATCCAGAAAGGTAGGACAGGATATGGAGAAGAGGGAGCCTAGTTATGCTGATTGGCAGGATGTAAATTGCCAACAGCCACCCTGGAGAAGTGTATGGTGTTTCCTGAAACACGTAAGAAATAAAGCAACACAGCCTATGGCAATTGCACTTATGGTCCTATTCCTTACGGAAGTTAGAATCAAAAACAGAGAGCCACCCCAAAGTTTGGGACGGCTGTTTTCCCAAGAAGCTCGTCTACACTACCAGGTAAATATCCCAGAAAGCAAAAAATGGATAAAGAAGTTGTGGCACGTACGTACAATGCAATATCACTCAGCAATGAAATCTGTGTCATCAGGCCCGTAGCGGCATAGTGAGTGGATGCAGGTACGGTGATTCTACGTGAACTACATCACACAGAAAAAGAAACATCATAAGATATCACTAATACACGGAATGTAAACTTGACTACACATGAACTGAATTACAAAACAGAACAGGGTCTCAAATTTAGAAAACCAACTAGTGCTTGCTTATGGGGAAAGGTGCCTTGGGGTGCTGCATAAAACCAGAGACTGAAATTAGCACAGATAACTTTCCAGAGGCCAAATATGTAATAGACAAGACCTACTCCTTGCTCAACGAAAAGGACCCAACACCACATATTCAACGCCTAGGAATATACCTGACTAGGAAGAATCTTAAAACCCATGGATATATATGTCTCCGTAAGAGAATCAAGCGTGTGTACAGCGGCCGAAACGCAGTAGTGAATATCCGATAAATCCCATTATCAAAATAAATTTCGAAAACAAAACACAAAGACAGTGAAATAGAGAGCAATTCTTAACTAATTCACTCAGGGCATGTGATGCAACCGGGATTGACCACATCTACACCCAGAGCTGGTTGAGACATAAGGCTGGACACTTCAGGTTCATAGCATTGGTGAGTTTCGGTGAGCAAATGCAGACCCTTTGAAGTCATACTGCATGGTACCCATTCCATGGGTCCCAACTCTTCAGGTTCAAGGGATTCTTCCTCCAGCTAAAACATGCATGGGAACCCCACAGTATGGTCCACCGTGTGATTGGGAAACGATTTAAAATGCATCTCAGTTTTCGTATCCTGGTCCTCCGGTTCCCCATTCCAGATGCTTTACTAACACTCTCCCCGCTTGGAGAGTCACTGCCTTTAACCTCCTCTTTGGCACAGCTTGCAATTTCTGTGCAAGATGAACAGGAATAGGGAGAACCAATGAGAGACTAGCTGTAGGTGTCTGCACGGGCAAATGTAACGCTCATTGCCCACCAGGAAGAGGAATTAAACAAAGGCTCAGTGTGCCCTGCTGGAAACAGATTAGGGCCTGAAGCAATCCTGCGGTTTTGTGCCCAGCTCACAAGAAAGCGAGTTGAAGAAAGGAGCTCAGGGGCACTGTACTTCACAAACCTGCAGAGTTATAAATGACAGCTATCCTCCAAAAATATATTGAAGTAAGCCTGCGAAGGGGACTTGAAAGCGGGGCTGAATTTCAGGAAAACGATTGCAGGGGGTAGACTGGAATTGCCCTGAAAGCATAGGAAAAGAGGCACAACGTGAACAATGATGCACTTGACCAAAAAGGGCGTATGGGTTTTTTCCTGAATATATTCAGGAAAAAACTCATACGCACTTTTTGGCCAACCAAGAAAGCCTGTAAAGGAAATCTGCACTACAATGAAGTCTCACTGCCCCCCGGGCAAGAGGCCCATCTGAAAAAAGTGTAAAATCCAGAAAGGTAGGACAGGATATGGGGAAGAGGGAGCCTTGTTATGCTGATTGGCAGGATGTAAATTGCCAACAGCCACCCTGGAGAAGTGTATGGTGTTTCCTGAAACACGTAAGAAATAAAGCAACACATCCTATGGCAATTGCACTTATGGTCCTATTCCTTAGGGAAATTAAAATCAAAAACAGAGAGCCACCCCAAAGTTTGGGACGGCTGTGTTCCCAAGAAGCTCGTCTACAGTACGAGGTAAATATCCCAGAAAGCAAAAAATGGATAAAGAAGTTGTGGCACGTACGTGCAATGCAATATCACTCAGCAATGAAATCTGTGTCATCAGGCCCGTAGCGGCATAGTGAGTGGATGCAGGTACGGTGATTCTACGTGAACTACGTCACACAGAAAAAGAAACATCATAAGATATCACTAATACACGGAATGTAAACTTGACTACACATGAACTGAATTACAAAACAGAACAGGGTCTCAAATTTAGAAAACCAACTAGTGCTTGCTTATGGGGAAAGGTGCCTTGGGGTGCTGCATAAAACCAGAGACTGAAATTAGCACATATAACATTCCATAAGCCAAATATGTAATAGACAAGACCTACTCCTTGCTCAACGAAATGGACTCAACACCACATATTCAATGCCTAGGAATATACCTGACTAGGAAGAATCTTAAAACCCATGGATATATATGTCTCCGTAAGAGAATCAAGCGTGTGTACAGCGGCCGATACGCAGCAGTGAAAATCCGATAAATCCCATTATCAAAATAAATTTCGAAAACAAAACACAAAGACAGTGAAATAGAGAGCAATTCTTAAATAATTCACTCAGGGCATGTGATGCAACCGGGATTTACCACATCTACAACCAGAGCTGGTTGAGACATAAGGCTGGACACTTCAGGCTGATAGCATTGGTGAGTTTCGGTGAGCAAATGCAGACCCTTTTAAGTCATACTGCATGGTACCCATTCCATGGGTCCCAACTCTCCAGGTTCAAGGCATTCTTCCTCCAGCTAAAACATGCATGGGAAACCCAGAGTATCGTCCACCGTGTGATTGGGAAACGATTTAAAATGCATCTCAGTTTTCGTATCCTGGTCCTCAGGTTCACCATTCCAAATGCTTTACTAAAACTCTCCCCGCTTGGAGAGTCAGTGCCTTTAACCTCCTGTTTGGCAGAGCTTGCAATTTCTGTGCAAGATGAACAGGAATAGGGAGAACCAATGAGAGACTAGCTGTAGGTGTCTGCACGGGCAAATGTAACGCTCATTGCCGACCAGGAAGAGGAATTAAACAAAGGCTCAGTGTGCCCTGCTGGAAACAGATTAGGGCCTGAAGCAATCCTGCGGTTTTGTGCCCAGCTCACAAGAAAGCAAGTTGAAGAAAGGAGCTCAGGGGCACTGTAATTCACAAACCTGCAGAGTTATAAATGACAGCTATCTTCCAAAAGTATACTGAAGTAAGCCTGCGTAGGGGACTTGAAAGCGGGGCAGAATTTCAGGAAAACGATTGCAGGGGGTAGACAGGAATTGCCCTGAAAGCATAGGAAAAGAGGCACAACGTCGACAATGATGCACTTGGCCAAAAAGGGCGTATGCGTTTTTTCCTGAATATATTCAGGAAAAAACGCATACGCCCTTTTTGGCCAACCAAGCAAGCCTGTAAAGGAAATCTGCACTACAATGAAGTCTCACTGCCCCCCGGGCAGGAGGGACATCTGAAAAAAGTGTAAAATCCAGAAAGGTAGGACAGGATATAGAGAAGAGGGAGCCTAGTTATGCTGATTGGCAGGATGTAAATTGCCAACAGCCACCCTGGAGAAGTGTATGGTGTTTCCTGAAACACGTAAGAAATAAAGCAACACAGCCTATGGCAATTGCACTTATGGTCCTATTCCTTAGGGAAATTAAAATCAAAAACAGAGAGCCACCCCAAAGTTTGGGACGGCTGTGTTCCCAAGAAGCTCGTCTACAGTACCAGGTAAATATCCCAGAAAGCAAAAAATGGATAAAGAAGTTGTGGCACGTACGTGCAATGCAATATCACTCAGCAATGAAATCTGTGTCATCAGGCCCGTAGCGGCATAGTGAGTGGATGCAGGTACGGTGATTCTACGTGAACTACGTCACACAGAAATAGAAACATCAAAAGATATCACTAATACACGGAATGTAAACTTGACTACACATGAACTGAATTACAAAACAGAACAGTGTCACAAATTTAGAAAACCAACTAGTGCTTGCTTATGGGGAAAGGTGCCTTGGGGTGCTGCATAAAACCAGAGACTCAAATTAGCACAGATAACATTCCATAAGCCAAATATGTAATAGACAAGACCTACTCCTTGCTCAACGAAATGGACTCAACACCACATATTCAACGCCTAGGAATATACCTGACTAGGAAGAATCTTAAAACCCATGGATATATATGTCTCCGTAAGAGAATCAAGCGTGTGTACAGCGGCCGATACGCAGCAGTGAAAATCCGATAAATCCCATTATCAAAATAAATTTCGAAAACAAAACACAAAGACAGTGAAATAGAGAGCAATTCTTAAATAATTCACTCAGGGAATGTGATGCAACCGGGATTGACCACATCTACACCCAGAGCTGGTTGACACATAAGGCTGGACACTTCAGGCTGATAGCATTGGTGAGTTTCGGTGAGCAAATGCAGACCCTTTGAAGTCATACTGCATGGTACCTATTCCATGGGTCCCAACTCTTCAGGTTCAAGGGATTCTTCCTCCAGCTAAAACATGCAAGGGAAACCCACAGTATTGTCCACCGTGTGATTGGGAAACGATTTACAATGCATCTCAGTTTTCGTATCCTGGTCCTCGGGTTCACCATTCCAGATGCTTTACTAACACTCTCCCTGCTTGGAGAGTCAGTGCCTTTAACCTCCTGTTTGGCACAGCTTGCAATTTCTGTGCAAGATGAACAGGAATAGGGAGAACCAATGAGAGACTAGCTGTAGGTGTCTGCACGGGCAAATGTAACGCTCATTTCCCACCAGGAAGAGGAATTAACCAAAGGCTCAGCATGCCCTGCCGGAAACAGATTAGGGCCTGAAGCAATCCTGCGGTTTTGTGCCCAGCTCACAAGAAAGCGAGTTGAAGAAAGGAGTTCAGGGGCACTGTAATTCACAAACCTGCAGAGTTATAAATGACAGCTATCTTCCAAAAGTATACTGAAGTAAGCCTGCGTAGGGGACTTGAAAGCGGGGCAGAATTTCAGGAAAACGATTGCAGGGGGTAGACAGGAATTGCCCTGAAAGCATAGGAAAAGAGGCACAACGTCGACAATGAGGCACTTGGCCAAAAAGGGCGTATGCGTTTTTTCCTGAATATATTCAGGAAAAAACGCATACGCCCTTTTTGGCCAACCAAGCAAGCCTGTAAAGGAAATCTGCACTACAATGAAGTCTCACTGCCCCCCGGGCAGGAGGGACATCTGAAAAAAGTGTAAAATCCAGAAAGGTAGGACAGGATATGGAGAAGAGGGAGCCTAGTTATGCTGATTGGCAGGATGTAAATTGCCAACAGCCACCCTGGAGAAGTGTATGGTGTTTCCTGAAACACGTAAGAAATAAAGCAACACAGCCTATGGCAATTGCACTTATGGTCCTATTCCTTAGGGAAATTAAAATCAAAAACAGAGAGCCACCCCAAAGTTTGGGACGGCTGTGTTCCCAAGAAGCTCATCTACAGTACCAGGTAAATATCCCAGAAAGCAAAAAATGGATAAAGAAGTTGTGGCACGTACGTGCAATGCAATATCACTCAGCAATGAAATCTGTGTCATCAGGCCCGTAGCGGCATAGTGAGTGGATGCAGGTACGGTGATTCTACGTGAACTACGTCACACAGAAATAGAAACATCAAAAGATATCACTAATACACGGAATGTAAACTTGACTACACATGAACTGAATTACAAAACAGAACAGGGTCACAAATTTAGAAAACCAACTAGTGCTTGCTTATGGGGAAAGGTGCCTTGGGGTGCTGCATAAAACCAGAGACTGAAATTAGCACAGATTACATTCCATAAGCCAAATATGTAATAGACAAGACCTACTCCTTGCTCAACGAAATGGACTCAACACCACATATTCAACGCCTAGGAATATACCTGACTAGGAAGAATCTTAAAACCCATGGATATATATGTCTCCGTAAGAGAATCAAGCGTGTGTACAGCGGCCGATACGCAGCAGTGAAAATCCGATAAATCCCATTATCAAAATAAATTTCGAAAACAAAACACAAAGACAGTGAAATAGAGAGCAATTCTTAACTAATTCACTCAGGGAATGTGATGCAACCGGGATTGACCACATCTACACCCAGAGCTGGTTGACACATAAGGCTGGACACTTCAGGCTGATAGCATTGGTGAGTTTCGGTGAGCAAATGCAGACCCTTTGAAGTCATACTGCATTGTACCTATTCCATGGGTCCCAACTCTTCAGGTTCAAGGGATTCTTCCTCCAGCTAAAACATGCAAGGGAAACCCACAGTATGGTCCACCATTTGATTGGGAAACGATTTACAATGCATCTCAGTTTTCGTATCCTGGTCCTCGGGTTCACCATTCCAGATGCTTTACTAACACTCTCCCTGCTTGGAGAGTCAGTGCCTTTAACCTCCTGTTTGGCACAGCTTGCAATTTCTGTGCAAGATGAACAGGAATAGGGAGAACCAATGAGAGACTAGCTGTAGGTGTCTGCACGGGCAAATGTAACGCTCATTTCCCACCAGGAAGAGGAATTAACCAAAGGCTCAGCATGCCCTGCCGGAAACAGATTAGGGCCTGAAGCAATCCTGCGGTTTTGTGCCCAGCTCACAAGAAAGCGAGTTGAAGAAAGGAGCTCAGGGGCACTGTAATTCACAAACCTGCAGAGTTATAAATGACAGCTATCCTCCAAAAATATATTGAAGTAAGCCTGCGAAGGGGACTTGAAAGCGGGGCAGAATTTCAGGAAAACGATTGCAGGAGGTAGACTGGAATTGCCCTGAAAGCATAGGAAAAGAGGCAGAACGTCGACAATGATGCACGTGGCCAAAAAGGGCGTATGCGTTTTTTCCTGAATATATTCAGGAAAAAACGCATACGCCCTTTTTGGCCAACCAAGCAAGCCTGTAATGGAAATCTGCACTACAATGAAGTCTCACTGCCCCCCGGGCAAGAGGGCCATCTGAAAAAAGTGTAAAATCCAGAAAGGTAGGACAGGATATGGAGAACAGGGAGCCTTGTTATGCTGATTGGCAGGATGTAAATTGCCAACAGCCACCCTGGAGAAGTGTATGGTGTTTCCTGAAAAACATAAGAAATAAAGCAACACAGCCTATGGCAATTGCACTTATGGTCCTATTCCTTAGGGAAATTAAAATCAAAAACAGAGAGCCACCCCAAAGTTTGGGACGGCTGTGTTCCCAAGAAGCTCGTCTACAGTACCAGGTAAATATCCCAGAAAGCAAAAAATGGATAAAGAAGTTGTGGCACGTACGTGCAATGCAATATCACTCAGCAATGAAATCTGTGTCATCAGGCCCGTAGCGGCATAGTGAGTGGATGCAGGTACGGTGATTCTACGTGAACTACGTCACACAGAAAAAGAAACATCATAAGATATCACTAATACACGGAATGTAAACTTGACTACACATGAACTGAATTACAAAACAGAACAGGGTCTCAAATTTAGAAAACCAACTAGTGCTTGCTTATGGGGAAAGGTGCCTTGGGGTGCTGCATAAAACCAGAGACTGAAATTAGTACAGATAACATTCCATAAGACAAATATGTAATAGACAAGACCTACTCCTTGCTCAACGAAATGGACTCAACACCACATATTCAACGCCTAGGAATATACCTGACTAGGAAGAATCTTAAAACCCATGGATATATATGTCTCCGTAAGAGAATCAAGCGTGTGTACAGCGGCCGATACGCAGCAGTGAAAATCCGATAAATCCCATTATCAAAATAAATTTCGAAAACAAAACACAAAGACAGTGAAATAGAGAGCAATTCTTAAATAATTCACTCAGGGCATGTGATGCAACCGGGATTGACGACATCTACACCCAGAGCTGGTTGAAACATAAGGCTGGACACTACAGGCTGATAGCATTGGTGAGTTTCGGTGAGCAAATGCAGACCCTTTGAAGTCATACTGCATGGTCCCTATTCCATGGGTCCCAACTCTTCAGGTTCAAGGGATTCTTACTCCAGCTAAAACATGCATGGGAAACCCACAGTATGGTCCACCGTGTGATTGGGAAATGATTTAAAATGCATCTCAGTTTTCGTATCCTGGTCCTCGGGTTCACCATTCCAGATGCTTTACTAACATTCTCCCCGCTTGGAGAGTCAGTGCCTTTAACCTCCTGTTTCGCACAACTTGCAATTTCTGTGCAAGATGAACAGGAATAGGGAGAACCAATGAGAGACTAGCTGTAGGTGTCTGCACGGGCAAATGTAACGCTCATTTCCCACCAGGAAGAGGAATTAAACAAAGGCTCAGTGTGCCCTGCCGGAAACAGATTAGGGCCTGAAGCAATCCTGCGGTTTTGTGCCCAGCTCACAAGAAAGCGAGATGAAGAAAGGAGCTCAGGGGCACTGTAATTCACAAACCTGCAGAGTTATAAATGACAGCTATCCTCCAAAAATATATTGAAGTAAGCCTGCGAAGGGGACTTGAAAGGGGGGCAGAATTTCTGGAAAACGATTGCAGGGGGTAGACTGGAATTGCCCTGAAAGCATAGGAAAAGAGGCAGAACGTCGACAATGATGCACTTGGCCAAAAAGGGCGTATCCGTTTTTTCCTGATTATATTCAGGAAGAAACGCATACGCCCTTTTTGGCCAACCAAGCAAGCCTGTAAAGGAAATCTGCACTACAATGAAGTCTCACTGCCACCCGGGCAAGAGGGCCATCTGAAAAAAGAGTAAAATCCAGAAAGGTAGGACAGGATATGGAGAACAGGGAGCCTTGTTATGCTGATTGGCAGGATGTAAATTGCCGGCAGCCACCCTGGAGAAGTGTATGGTGTTTCCTGAAACACTTAAGAAACAAAGCAACACAGCCTATGGCACTTCCACTTATGGTCCTATAGCTTACGGAAATTAAAATCAAAAACAGACAGCCACCCCAATATTTGGGACGGCTGTGTTCAGAAGAAGCTCGTCTACAGTATCAGGTAAATATCCCAGAAAGCAAAAAATGGATAAAGAAGTTGTGGCACGTACGTGCAATGCAATATCACTCAGCAATGAAATCTGTGTCATCAGGCCCGTAGCGGCATAGTGAGTGGATGCAGGTACGGTGATTCTACGTGAACTACGTCACACAGAAAAAGAAACATCATAAGATATCACTAATACACGAATGTAAACTTGACTACACATGAACTGAATTACAAAACAGAACAGGGTCTCAAATTTAGAAAACCAACTAGTGCTTGCTTATGGGGAAAGGTGCCTTGGGGTGCTGCATAAAACCAGAGACTGAAATTAGCTCAGATAACCTTCCATAAGCCAAATATGTAATAGACAAGACCTACTCCTTGCTCAACGAAATGGACCCAACACCAGATATTCAACGCCTAGGAATATACCTGACTAGGAAGAATCTTAAAACCCATGGATATATATGTCTCCGTAAGAGAATCAAGCGTGTGTACAGCGGCCGAAACGCAGCAGTGAAAATCCGATAAATCCCATTATCAAAATAAATTTCGAAAACAAAACACAAAGACAGTGAAATAGAGAGCAATTCTTAAATAATTCACTCAGGGCATGTGATGCAACCGGGATTGACCACATCTACACCCAGAGCTGGTTGAGACATAAGGCTGGACACTTCAGGCTGATAGCATTGGTGAGTTTTGGTGAGCAAATGCAGACCCTTTGAAGTCATACTGCATGGTACCCATTCCATGGGTCCCAACTCTCCAGGTTCAAGGGATTCTTCCTCCAGCTAAAACATGCATGGGAAACCCAGAGTATCGTCCACCGTGTTATTGGGAAACGATTTAAAATGCATCTCAGTTTTCGTTTCCTGGTCCTCGGGTTCACCATTCCAGATGCTTTACTAACACTCTCCCCGCTTGGAGAGTCACTGCCTTTAACCTCCTGTTTGGCACAGCTTGCAATTTCTGTGCAAGATGAACAGGAATAGGGAGAACCAATGAGAGACTAGCTGTAGGTGTCTGCACGGGCAAATGTAACGCTCATTGCCGACCAGGAAGAGGAATTAAACAAAGGCTCAGCGTGCCCTGCTGAAAAGAGATTAGGGCCTGAAGCAATCCTGCGGTTTTGTGCCCAGCTCACAAGAAAGCAAGTTGAAGAACGGAGCTCAGGGGCACTGTAATTCACAAACCTGCAGAGTTATAAATGACAGCTATCCTCCAAAAATATATTGAAGTAAGCCAGCGAAGGGGACTTGAAAGCGGGACAGAATTTCAGGAAAACGATTGCAGGGGGTAGACTGGAATTGCCCTGAAAGCATAGGAAAAGAGGCAGAACGTCGACAATGATGCACTTGGCCAAAAAGGGCGTATGCGTTTTTCCCTGAATATATTCAGGAAAAAACGCATACGCCCTTTATGGCCAAACAAGCAAGCCTGTAAAGGAAATCTGCACTACAATGAAGTCTCACTGCCCCCCGGGCAAAAGGGCCATCTGAAAAAAGTGTAAAATCCAGAAAGGTAGGACAGGATATGGAGAACAGGGAGCCTTGTTATGCTGATTGGCAGGATGTACATTGCCAGCAGCCACCCTGGCGAAGTGTATGGTGTTTCCTGAAACACGTAAGAAACAAAGCAACACATCCTATGGCACTTCCACATATGGTCCTATAGCTTACGGAAATTAAAATCAAAAACAGACAGCCACCCCAATATTTGGGACGGCTGTGTTCACAAGAAGCTCGTCTACAGTATCAGGTAAATATCCCAGAAAGCAAAAAATGGATAAAGAAGTTGTGGCACGTACGTACAATGCAATATCACTCAGCAATGAAATCTGTGTCATCAGGCCCGTAGCGGCATAGTGAGTGGATGCAGGTACGGTGATTGTACGTGAACAACGTCACAAAGAAAAAGAAACATCATAAGATATCACTAATACACGGAATGTAAACTTGACTACACATGAACTGAATTACAAAACAGAACAGGGTCTAAAATTTAGAAAACCAACTAGTGCTTGCTTATGGGGAAAGGTGCCTTGGGGTGCTGCATAAAACCAGAGACTGAAATTAGCTCAGATAACTTTCCATAAGCCAAATATGTAATAGACAAGACCTACTCCTTGCTCAACGAAATGGACCCAAAACCACATATTCAACGCCTAGGAATATACCTGACTAGGAAGAATCTTAAAACCCATGGATATATATGTCTCCGTAAGAGAATGAAGCGTGTGTACAGCGGCCGAAACGCAGCAGTGAAAATCCGATAAATCCCATTATCAAAATAAATTTCGAAAACAAAACACAAAGACAGTGAAATAGAGAGCAATTCTTAAATAATTCACTCAGGGCATGTGATGCAACCGGGATTGACCACATCTACACCCAGAGCTGGTTGAGACATAAGGCTGGACACTTCAGGCTGATAGCATTGGTGAGTTTCGGTGAGCAAATGCAGACCCTTTGAAGTCATACTGCATGGTACCCATTCCATGGGTCCCAAATCTCCAGGTTCAAGGGATTCTTCCTCCAGCTAAAACATGCATGGGAAACCCAGAGTATCGTCCACCGTGTGATTGGGAAACGATTTAAAATGCATCTCAGTTTTCGTTTCCTGGTCCTCGGGTTCACCATTCCAGATGCTTTACTAACACTCTCCCCGCTTAGAGAGTCAGTGCCT
The DNA here is from genome assembly GCF_963924675.1 of Phocoena phocoena. Classification (NCBI taxonomy): domain Eukaryota; kingdom Metazoa; phylum Chordata; class Mammalia; order Artiodactyla; family Phocoenidae; genus Phocoena; species Phocoena phocoena. Next base: position 1,082,673 of record NW_027077413.1, on the reverse strand, counting down.
TTAACCTACTCTTTGGCACAGCTTGCAATTTCTGTGCAAGATGAACAGGAATAGGGAGAACCAATGAGAGACTAGCTGTAGGTGTCTGCACGGGCAAATGTAATGCTCATTGCCCACCAGGAAGAGGAATTAAACAAAGGCTCAATGTGCCCTGCTGGAAACAGATTAGGGCCTGAAGCAATCCTGCGGTTTTGTGCCCAGCTCACAAGAAAGCGAGTTGAAGAAAGGAGCTCAGGGTCACTGTAATTCACAAACCTGCAGAGTTATAAATGACAGCTATCTTCCAAAAGTATATTGAAGTAAGCCTGCGTAGGGGAATTGAAAGCGGGGCAGAATTTCAGGAAAACGATTGCAGGGGGTAGACTGGAATCGCCCTGAAAGCATAGGAAAAGAGGCACAACGTCGACAATGATGCACTTGGCCAAAAAGGGCGTATGCGTTTTTTCCTGAATATATTCAGGAAAAAACGCATACCCCCTTTTTGGCCAAACAAGCAAGCCTGTAATGGAAATCTGCACTACAATGAAGTCTCACTGCCCCCCGGGAAAGAGGGCCATCTGAAAAAAGTGTAAAATCCAGAAAGGTAGGACAGGATATGGAGAACAGGGAGCCTTGTTATGCTGATTGGCAGGATGTAAATTGCCAACAGCCACCCTGGAGAAGTGTATGGTGTTTCCTGAAACACGTAAGAAATAAAGCAACACAGCCTATGGCAATTGCACTTATGTTCCTATTCCTTAGGGAAATTAAAATCAAAAACAGAGAGCCACCCCAAAGTTTGGGACGGCTGTGTTCCCAAGAAGCTCGTCTACAGTACCAGGTAAATATCCCAGAAAGCAAAAAATGGATAAAGAAGTTGTGGCACGTACGTGCAATGCAATATCACTCAGCAATGAAATCTGTGTCATCAGGCCCGTAGCGGCATAGTGAGTGGATGCAGGTACGGTGATTCTACGTGAACTACGTCACACAGAAATAGAAACATCATAAGATATCACTAATACACGGAATGTAAACTTGACTACACATGAACTGAATTACAAAACAGAACAGGGTCTCAAATTTAGAAAGCCAACTAGTGCTTGCTTATGGGGAAAGGTGCCTTGGGGTGCTGCATAAAACCAGAGACTGAAATTAGCACAGATAACATTCCATAAGCCAAATATGTAATAGACAAGACCTACTCCTTGCTCAACGAAATGGACTCAACACCACATATTCAACGCCTAGGAATATACCTGACTAGGAATAATCTTAAAAGCCATGGATATATATGTCTCCGTAAGAGAATCAAGCATGTGTACAGCGGACGAAACGCAGCAGTGAAAATCCGATAAATCCCATTATCAAAATAAATTTCGAAAACAAAACACAAAGACAGTGAAATAGAGAGCAATTCTTAACTAATTCACTCAGGGCATGTGATGCAACCGGGATTGACCACATCTACACCCAGAGCTGGTTGAGACATAAGGCTGGACACTTCAGGCTGATAGCATTGGTGAGTTTCGGTGAGCAAATGCAGACCCTTTGAAGTCATACTGCATGGTACCTATTCCATGGGTCCCAACTCTTCAGGTTCAAGGGATTCTTCCTCCAGCTAAAACATGCATGGGAACCCCACAGTATGGTCCACCGTGTGATTGGGAAACGATTTAAAATGCATCTCAGTTTTCGTATCCTGGTCCTCGGGTTCACCATTCCAGATGCTTTACTAACACTCTCCCCGCTTGGAGAGTCACTGCCTTTAACCTCCTCTTTGGCACAGCTTGCAATTTCTGTGCAAGATGAACAGGAATAGGGAGAACCAATGAGAGACTAGCTGTAGGTGTCTGCACGGGCAAATGTAACGCTCACTGCCGACCAGGAAGAGGAATTTAACAAAGGCTCAGCGTTCTCTGCTGAAAACATATTAGGGCCTGAAGCAATCCTGCGGTTTTGTGCCCAGCTCACAAGAAAGCGAGTTGAAGAAAGGAGCTCAGGGGCACTGTAATTCACAAACCTGCAGAGTTATAAATGACAGCTATCCTCCAAAAATATAATGAAGTAAGCCTGCGAAGGGGACTTGAAAGCGGGACAGAATTTCAGGAAAACGATTGCAGGGGGTAGACTGGAATTGCCCTGAAAGCATAGGAAAAGAGGCAGAACGTCGACAATGATGCACTTGGCCAAAAAGGGCGTATGCGTTTTTTCCTGAATATATTCAGGAAAAAACGCATACGCCCTTTTTGGCCAAACAAGCAAGCCTGTAAAGGAAATCTGCACTACAATGAAGTCTCACTGCCCCCCGGGCAAAAGGGCCATCTGAAAAAAGTGTAAAATCCAGAAAGGTAGGACAGGATATGGAGAACAGGGAGCCTTGTTATGCTGATTGGCAGGATGTAAATTGCCAGCAGCCATCCTGGCGAAGTGTATGGTGTTTCCTGAAACACGTAAGAGACAAAGCAACACATCCTATGGCACTTCCACATATGGTCCTATAGCTTACGGAAATTAAAATCAAAAACAGACAGCCACCCCAATATTTGGGACGGCTGTGTTCACAAGAAGCTCGTCTACAGTATCAGGTAAATATCCCAGAAAGCAAAAAATGGATAAAGAAGTTGTGGCACGTACGTACAATGCAATATCACTCAGCAATGAAATCTGTGTCATCAGGCCCGTAGCGGCATAGTGAGTGGATGCAGTTACGGTGATTGTACGTGAACAACGTCACACAGAAAAAGAAACATCATAAGATATCACTAATACACGGAATGTAAACTTGACTACACATGAACTGAATTACAAAACAGAACAGGGTCTAAAATTTAGAAAACCAACTAGTGCTTGCTTATGGGGAAAGGTGCCTTGGGGTGCTGCATAAAACCAGAGACTGAAATTAGCTCAGATAACTTTCCATAAGCCAAATATGTAATAGACAAGACCTACTCCTTGCTCAACGAAATGGACCCAAAACCAGATATTCAACGCCTAGGAATATACCTGACTAGGAAGAATCTTAAAACCCATGGATATATATGTCTCCGTAAGAGAATCAAGCGTGTGCACAGCGGCCGAAACGCAGCAGTGAAAATCCGATAAATCCCATTATCAAAATAAATTTCGAAAACAAAAACAAAGACAGTGAAATAGAGAGCAATTCTTAACTAATTCACTCAGGGCATGTGATGCAACCGGGATTGACCACATCTACACCCAGAGCTGGTTGAGACATAAGGCTGGACACTTCAGGCTGATAGCATTGGTGAGTTTCGGTGAGCAAATGCAGACCCTTTGAAGTCATACTGCATGGTACCTATTCCATGGGTCCCAACGCTTCAGGTTCAAGGGAATCTTCCTCCAGCTAAAACATGCATAGGAACCCCACAGTATGGTCCACCGTGTGATTGGGAAACGATTTAAAATGCATCTCAGTTTTCGTATCCTGGTCCTCGGGTTCACCATTCCAGATGCTTTACTAACACTCTCCCCGCTTGGAGAGTCACTGCCTTTAACCTCCTGTTTGGCACAGCTTGCAATTTCTGTGCAAGATGAACAGGAATAGGGAGAACCAATGAGAGACTAGCTGTAGGTGTCTGCACGGGCAAATGTAATGCTCATTGCCGACCAGGAAGAGGAATTAAACAAAGGCTCAGCGTGCCCTGCTGAAAACAGATTAGGGCCTGAAGCAATCCTGCGGTTTTGTGCCCAGCTCACAAGAAAGTGAGTTGAAGAAAGGAGCTCAGGGGCACTGTAATTCACAAACCTGCAGAGTTATAAATGACAGCTATCCTCCAAAAATATATTGAAGTAAGCCTGCGAAGGGGACTTGAAAGCGGGGCAGAATTTCAGGAAAACGATTGCAGGGGGTAGACTGGAATTGCCCTGAAAGCATAGGAAAAGAGGCAGAACGTCGACAATGATGCACTTGGGCAAAAAGGGCGTATGCGTTTTTTCCTGAATATATTCAGGAAAAAACGCATACGCCCTTTTTGGCCAACCAAGCAAGCCTGTAAAGGAAATCTGCACTACAATGAAGTCTCACTGCCCCCCGGGCAAAAGGGCCATCTGAAAAAAGTGTAAAATCCAGAAAGGTAGGACAGGATATGGAGAACAGGGAGCCTTGTTATGCTGATTGGCAGGATGTAAATTGCCAGCAGCCACCCTGGAGAAGTGTATGGTGTTTCCTGAAACATGTAAGAAACAAAGCAACACAGCCTATGGCACTTCCACTTATGGTCCTATAGCTTACGGAAATTAAAATCAAAAACAGACAGCCACCCCAATATTTGGGATGGCTGTGTTCACAAGAAGCTGGTCTACAGTATCAGGTAAATATCCCAGAAAGCAAAAAATGGATAAAGAAGTTGTGGCACGTACGTACAATGCAATATCACTCAGCAATGAAATCTGTGTCATCAGGCCCGTAGCGGCATAGTGAGTGGATGCAGGTACGGTGATTCTACGTGAACTACGTCACACAGAAAAAGAAACATCATAAGATATCAGTAATACACGGAATGTAAACTTGACTACACATGAACTGAATTACAAAACAGAACAGGGTCACAAATTTAGAAAACCAACTAGTGCTTGCTTATGGGGAAAGGTGCCTTGGGGTGCTGCATAAAACCAGAGACTGAAATTAGCACAGATAACTTTCCATAAGCCAAATATGTAATAGACAAGACCTACTCCTTGTTCAACAAAATGGACCCAACACCACATATTCAATGCCTAGGAATATAGCTGACTAGGAAGAATCTTAAAACCCGTGGATATATATGTCTCTGTAAGAGAATCAAGCATGTGTACAGCAGCATAAACGCAGCAGTGAAAATCCGATAAATCCCATTATCAAAATATATTTCAAAAACAAAACACAAAGACAGTGAAATAGAGAGCAATTCTTAAATAATTCACTCAGGGCATGTGATGCAACCGGGATTTAACACATCTACACCCAGAGCTGGTTGAGACATAAGGCTGGACACTTCAGGCTGATAGCATTGGTGAGTTTCGGTGAGCAAATGCAGACCCTTTGAAGTCATACTGCATGGTACCCATTCCATGGGTCCCAACTCTCCAGGTTCAAGGGATTCTTCCTCCAGCTAAAACATGCATGGGAAACCCAGAGTATCATCCACCGTGTGATTGGGAAACGATTTAAAATGCATCTCAGTTTTCGTAACCTGGTCCTCGGGTTCACCATTCCAGATGCTTTACTAACACTCTCCCCGCTTGGAGAGTCAGTGCCTTTAACCTCCTCTTTGGCACAGCTTGCAATTTCTGTGCAAGATGAACAGGAATAGGGAGAACCAATGAGAGACTAGCTGTAGGTGTCTGCACGGGCAAATGTAACGCTCATTGCCCACCAGGAAGAGGAATTAAACAAAGGCTCAGTGTGTCCTGCTGGAAACAGATTAGGGCCTGAAGCAATCCTGCGGTTTTGTGCCCAGCTCAGAAGAAAGCGAGTTGAAGAGAGGAGCTCAGGGGCACTCTAATTCACAAACCTGCAGAGTTATAAATGACAGCTATCCTCCAAAAATATATTGAAGTAAGCCTGCGAAGGGGACTTGAAAGCGGGGCAGAATTTCAGGAAAACGATTGCAGGGGGTAGACTGGAATTGCCCTGAAAGCATAGGAAAAGAGGCAGAACGTCGACAATGATGCACTTGGCCAAAAAGTGCGTATGCGTTTTTTCCTGAATATATTCAGGAAAAAAGGCATACGCCCTTTTTGGCCAACCAAGCAAGCCTGTAAAGGAAATCTGCACTACAATGAAATCTCACTGCCCCCCCGGGCAAAAGGGCCATCTGAAAAAAGTGTAAAATCCAGAAAGGTAGGACAGGATATGGAGAACAGGGAGCCTTGTTATGCTGATTGGCAGGATGTAAATTGCCAACAGCCACCCTGGAGAAGTGTATGGTGTTTCCTGAAACACGTAAGAAATAAAGCAACACAGCCTATGGCAATTGCAATTATGGTCCTATTGCTTAGGGAAATTAAAATCAAAAACGGAGAGCCACCCCAAAGTTTGGGACGGCTGTGTTCCCAAGAAGCTCGTCTACAGTACCAGGTAAATATCCCAGAAAGCAAAAAATGGATAAAGAAGTTGTGGCACGTACGTGCAATGCAATATAACTCAGCAATGAAATCTGTGTCATCAGGCCCGTAGCGGCATAGTGAGTGGATGCACGTACGGTGATTCTACGTGAACTACGTCACACAGAAAAAGAAACATCATAAGATATCAGTAATACACGGAATGTAAACTTGACTACACATGAACTGAATTACAAAACAGAACAGGGTCACAAATTTAGAAAACCAACTAGTGCTTGCTTATGGGGAAAGGTGCCTTGGGGTGCTGCATAAAACCAGAGACTGAAATTAGCACAGATAACTTTCCATAAGCCAAATATGTAATAGACAAGACCTACTCCTTGTTCAACAAAATGGACCCAACACCACATATTCAACGCCTAGGAATATAGCTGACTAGGAAGAATCTTAAAACCCATGGATTTATATGTCTCCGTAAGAGAATCAAGCATGTGTACAGCAGCATAAACGCAGCAGTGAAAATCCGATAAATCCCATTATCAAAATATATTTCAAAAACAAAACACAAAGACAGTGAAATAGAGAGCAATTCTTAAATAATTCACTCAGGGCATGTGATGCAACCGGGATTTAACACATCTACACCCAGAGCTGGTTGAGACATAAGGCTGGACACTTCAGGCTGATAGCATTGGTGAGTTTCGGTGAGCAAATGCAGACCCTTTGAAGTCATACTGCATGGTACCCATTCCATGGGTCCCAACTCTCCAGGTTCAAGGGATTCTTCCTCCAGCTAAAACATGCATGGGAAACCCAGAGTATCGTCCACCGTGTGATTGGGAAACGATTTAAAATGCATCTCAGTTTTCGTATCCTGGTCCTCGGGTTCACCATTCCAGATGCTTTACTAACACTCTCCCCGCTTGGAGAGTCAGTGCCTTTAACCTCCTCTTTGGCACAGCTTGCAATTTCTGTGCAAGATGAACAGGAATAGGGAGAACCAATGAGAGACTAGCTGTAGGTGTCTGCACGGGCAAATGTAACGCTCATTGCCCACCAGGAAGAGGAATTAAACAAAGGCTCAGTGTGTCCTGCTGGAAACAGATTAGGGCCTGAAGCAATCCTGCGGTTTTGTGCCCAGCTCAGAAGAAAGCGAGTTGAAGAAAGGAGCTCAGGGGCACTCTAATTCACAAACCTGCAGAGTTATAAATGACAGCTATCCTCCAAAAATATATTGAAGTAAGCCTGCGAAGGGGACTTGAAAGCGGGGCAGAATTTCAGGAAAACGATTGCAGGGGGTAGACTGGAATTGCCCTGAAAGCATAGGAAAAGAGGCAGAACGTCGACAATGATGCACTTGGCCAAAAAGTGCGTATGCGTTTTTTCCTGAATATATTCAGGAAAAAACGCATACGCCCTTTTTGGCCAACCAAGCAAGCCTGTAAAGGAAATCTGCACTACAATGAAATCTCACTGCCCCCCCGGGCAAAAGGGCCATCTGAAAAAAGTGTAAAATCCAGAAAGGTAGGACAGGATATGGAGAACAGGGAGCCTTGTTATGCTGATTGGCAGGATGTAAATTGCCAACAGCCACCCTGGAGAAGTGTATGGTGTTTCCTGAAACACGTAAGAAATAAAGCAACACAGCCTATGGCAATTGCAATTATGGTCCTATTGCTTAGGGAAATTAAAATCAAAAACGGAGAGCCACCCCAAAGTTTGGGACGGCTGTGTTCCCAAGAAGCTCGTCTACAGTACCAGGTAAATATCCCAGAAAGCAAAAAATGGATAAAGAAGTTGTGGCACGTACGTGCAATGCAATATAACTCAGCAATGAAATCTGTGTCATCAGGCCCGTAGCGGCATAGTGAGTGGATGCACGTACGGTGATTCTACGTGAACTACGTCACACAGAAAAAGAAACATCATAAGATATCAGTAATACACGGAATGTAAACTTGACTACACATGAACTTAATTACAAAACAGAACAGGGTCACAAATTTAGAAAACCAACTAGTGCTTGCTTATGGGGAAAGGTGCCTTGGGTTGCTGCATAAGCAGAGACTGAAATTAGCACAGATAACATTCCATAAGCCAAATATGTAATAGACAAGACCTACTCCTTGCTCCACGAAATGGACTCAACACCACATATTCAACGCCTAGGAATATACCTGACTAGGAAGAATCTTAAAACCCATGGATTTATATGTCTCCGTAAGAGAACCAAGTGTGTGTACAGCGGCCGAAACGCAGCAGTGAAAATCCGATAAATCCCATTATCAAAATAAATTTCGAAAACAAAACACAAAGACAGTGAAATAGAGAGCAATTCTTAAATAATTCACTCAGGGCATGTGATGCAACCGGGATTGACCACATCTACACCCAGAGCTGGTTGAGACATAAGGCTGGACACTTCAGGCTGATAGCATTGGTGAGTTTCGGTGAGCAAATGCAGACCCTTTGAAGTCATACTGCATGGTACCCATTCCATGGGACCCAACTCTCCAGGTTCAAGGGATTCTTCCTCCAGCTAAAACATGCATGGGAAACCCAGAGTATCGTCCACCGTGTGATTGGGAAACGATTTAAAATGCATCTCAGTTTTCGTATCCTGGTCCTCGGGTTCACCATTCCAGATGCTTTACTAACACTCTCCCCGCTTGGAGAGTCAGTGCCTTTAACCTCCTCTTTGGCACAGCTTGCAATTTCTGTGCAAGATGAACAGGAATAGGGAGAACCAATGAGAGACTAGCTGTAGGTGTCTGCACGGGCAAATGTAACGCTCATTTCCCACCAGGAAGAGGAATTAACCAAAGGCTCAGCGTGCCCTGCCGGAAACAGATTAGGGCCTGAAGCAATCCTACGGTTTTGTGCCCAGTTCACAAGAAAGCGAGTTGAAGAAAGGAGCTCAGGGGCACTGTAATTCACAAACCTGCAGAGTTATAAATGACAGCTATCCTCCAAAAATATATTGAGGGCTTCCCTGGTGGCGCAGTGGTTGAGAGTCCGCCTGCCGATACAGGGGACACGGGTTCGTGCCCCGGTCTGGGAAGATCCCACATGCCGCAGAGCGGCTGGGCCCGTGAGCCATGGCCGCTGAGCCTGCGCGTCCGGAGCCTGTCCTCCGCAACGGGAGAGGCCACAACAGTGAGAGGCCCGCGTAACGCATTAAAAAAAAAAAAAAATATTGAAGTAAGCCTGCGAAGGGGACTTGAAGGCTTGGCAGAATTTCAGGAAAACGATTGCAGGGGGTAGACTGGAATTGCCCTGTAAGCATAGGAAAAGAGGCAGAACGTCGACAATGATGCACTTGGCCAAAAAGGGCGTATGCGTTTTTTCCTGAATATATTCAGGAAAAAACGCATATGCCCTTTTTGGCCAACCAAGCAAGCCTGTAAAGGAAATCTGCACTACAATGAAATCTCACTGCCCCACCGGGCAAAAGGGCCATCTGAAAAAAGTGTAAAATCCAGAAAGGTAGGACAGGATATGGAGAACAGGGAGCCTTGTTATGCTGATTGGCAGGATGTAAATTGCCAGCAGCCACCCTGGAGAAGTGTATGGTGTTTCCTGAAACACGTAAGAAACAAAGCAACACAGCCTATGGCACTTCCACTTATGGTCCTATAGCTTACGGAAATTAAAATCAAAAACAGACAGCCACCCCAATATTTGGGACGGCTGTGTTCACAAGAAGCTCGTCTACAGTATCAGGTAAATATCCCAGAAAGCAAAAAATGGATAAAGAAGTTGTGGCACGTACGTGCAATGCAATATCACTCAGCAATGAAATCTGTGTCATCAGGCCCGTAGCGGCATAGTGAGTGGATGCAGGTACGGTGATTCTACATGAACTACGTCACACAGAAAAAGAAACATCATAAGATATCACTAATACACGGAATGTAAACTTGACTACACATGAACTGAATTACAAAACAGAACAGGGTCTCAAATTTAGAAAACCAACTAGTGCTTGGTTATGGGGAAAGGTGCGTTGGGGTGCTGCATAAAACCAGAGACTGAAATTAGCACAGATAACTTTCCATAAGCCAAATATGTAATAGACAAGACCTACTCCTTGCTCAAAGAAATGGACCCAACACCACATATTCAACGCCTAGGAATATACCTGACTAGGAAGAATCTTAAAACCCATGGATATATATGTCTCCGTAAGAAAATCAAGCGTGTGTACAGCGGCCGAAACGCAGCTGTGAAAATCCGATAAATCCCATTATCAAAATAAATTTCGAAAACAAAACACAAAGACAGTGAAATAGAGAGCAATTCTTAAATAATTCACTCAGGGCATGTGATGCAACCGGGATTGACCACATCTACACCCAGAGCTGGTTGAGACATAAGGCTGGACACTTCAGGCTGATAGCATTGGTGAGTTTCGGTGAGCAAATGCAGACCCTTTGAAGTCATACTGCATGGTACCCATTCCATGGGTCCCAACTCTCCAGGTTCAAGGGATTCTTCCTCCAGCTAAAACATGCATGGGAAACCCAGAGTATCGTCCACTGTGTGATTGGGAAATGATTTAAAATGCATCTCAGTTTTCGTTTCCTGGTCCTCGGGTTCACCATTCCAGATGCTTTACTAACACTCTCCCCGCTTGGAGAGTCAGTGCCTTTAACCTCCTGTTTCGCACAGCTTGCAATTTCTGTGCAAGATGAACAGGAATAGGGAGAACCAATGAGAGACTAGCTGTAGGTGTCTGCACGGGCAAATGTAACGCTCATTGCCCACCAGGAAGAGGAATTAAACAAAGGCTCAATGTGCCCTGCTGGAAACAGATTAGGGCCTGAAGCAATCCTGCGGTTTTGTGCCCAGCTCACAAGAAAGCGAGTTGAAGAAAGGAGCTCAGGGTCACTGTAATTCACAAACCTGCAGAGTTATAAATGACAGCTATCTTCCAAAAGTATATTGAAGTAAGCCTGCGTAGGGGAATTGAAAGCGGGGCAGAATTTCAGGAAAACGATTGCAGGGGGTAGACTGGAATCGCCCTGAAAGCATAGGAAAAGAGGCACAACGTCGACAATGATGCACTTGGCCAAAAAGGGCGTATGCGTTTTTTCCTGAATATATTCAGGAAAAAACGCATACCCCCTTTTTGGCCAAACAAGCAAGCCTGTAATGGAAATCTGCACTACAATGAAGTCTCACTGCCCCCCGGGAAAGAGGGCCATCTGAAAAAAGTGTAAAATCCAGAAAGGTAGGACAGGATATGGAGAACAGGGAGCCTTGTTATGCTGATTGGCAGGATGTAAATTGCCAACAGCCACCCTGGAGAAGTGTATGGTGTTTCCTGAAACACGTAAGAAATAAAGCAACACAGCCTATGGCAATTGCACTTATGTTCCTATTCCTTAGGGAAATTAAAATCAAAAACAGAGAGCCACCCCAAAGTTTGGGACGGCTGTGTTCCCAAGAAGCTCGTCTACAGTACCAGGTAAATATCCCAGAAAGCAAAAAATGGATAAAGAAGTTGTGGCACGTACGTGCAATGCAATATCACTCAGCAATGAAATCTGTGTCATCAGGCCCGTAGCGGCATAGTGAGTGGATGCAGGTACGGTGATTCTACGTGAACTACGTCACACAGAAATAGAAACATCATAAGATATCACTAATACACGGAATGTAAACTTGACTACACATGAACTGAATTACAAAACAGAACAGGGTCTCAAATTTAGAAAGCCAACTAGTGCTTGCTTATGGGGAAAGGTGCCTTGGGGTGCTGCATAAAACCAGAGACTGAAATTAGCACAGATAACATTCCATAAGCCAAATATGTAATAGACAAGACCTACTCCTTGCTCAACGAAATGGACTCAACACCACATATTCAACGCCTAGGAATATACCTGACTAGGAATAATCTTAAAAGCCATGGATATATATGTCTCCGTAAGAGAATCAAGCATGTGTACAGCGGACGAAACGCAGCAGTGAAAATCCGATAAATCCCATTATCAAAATAAATTTCGAAAACAAAACACAAAGACAGTGAAATAGAGAGCAATTCTTAACTAATTCACTCAGGGCATGTGATGCAACCGGGATTGACCACATCTACACCCAGAGCTGGTTGAGACATAAGGCTGGACACTTCAGGCTGATAGCATTGGTGAGTTTCGGTGAGCAAATGCAGACCCTTTGAAGTCATACTGCATGGTACCTATTCCATGGGTCCCAACTCTTCAGGTTCAAGGGATTCTTCCTCCAGCTAAAACATGCATGGGAACCCCACAGTATGGTCCACCGTGTGATTGGGAAACGATTTAAAATGCATCTCAGTTTTCGTATCCTGGTCCTCGGGTTCACCATTCCAGATGCTTTACTAACACTCTCCCCGCTTGGAGAGTCACTGCCTTTAACCTCCTCTTTGGCACAGCTTGCAATTTCTGTGCAAGATGAACAGGAATAGGGAGAACCAATGAGAGACTAGCTGTAGGTGTCTGCACGGGCAAATGTAACGCTCACTGCCGACCAGGAAGAGGAATTTAACAAAGGCTCAGCGTTCTCTGCTGAAAACATATTAGGGCCTGAAGCAATCCTGCGGTTTTGTGCCCAGCTCACAAGAAAGCGAGTTGAAGAAAGGAGCTCAGGGGCACTGTAATTCACAAACCTGCAGAGTTATAAATGACAGCTATCCTCCAAAAATATAATGAAGTAAGCCTGCGAAGGGGACTTGAAAGCGGGACAGAATTTCAGGAAAACGATTGCAGGGGGTAGACTGGAATTGCCCTGAAAGCATAGGAAAAGAGGCAGAACGTCGACAATGATGCACTTGGCCAAAAAGGGCGTATGCGTTTTTTCCTGAATATATTCAGGAAAAAACGCATACGCCCTTTTTGGCCAAACAAGCAAGCCTGTAAAGGAAATCTGCACTACAATGAAGTCTCACTGCCCCCCGGGCAAAAGGGCCATCTGAAAAAAGTGTAAAATCCAGAAAGGTAGGACAGGATATGGAGAACAGGGAGCCTTGTTATGCTGATTGGCAGGATGTAAATTGCCAGCAGCCACCCTGGCGAAGTGTATGGTGTTTCCTGAAACACGTAAGAGACAAAGCAACACATCCTATGGCACTTCCACATATGGTCCTATAGCTTACGGAAATTAAAATCAAAAACAGACAGCCACCCCAATATTTGGGACGGCTGTGTTCACAAGAAGCTCGTCTACAGTATCAGGTAAATATCCCAGAAAGCAAAAAATGGATAAAGAAGTTGTGGCACGTACGTACAATGCAATATCACTCAGCAATGAAATCTGTGTCATCAGGCCCGTAGCGGCATAGTGAGTGGATGCAGTTACGGTGATTGTACGTGAACAACGTCACACAGAAAAAGAAACATCATAAGATATCACTAATACACGGAATGTAAACTTGACTACACATGAACTGAATTACAAAACAGAACAGGGTCTAAAATTTAGAAAACCAACTAGTGCTTGCTTATGGGGAAAGGTGCCTTGGGGTGCTGCATAAAACCAGAGACTGAAATTAGCTCAGATAACTTTCCATAAGCCAAATATGTAATAGACAAGACCTACTCCTTGCTCAACGAAATGGACCCAAAACCAGATATTCAACGCCTAGGAATATACCTGACTAGGAAGAATCTTAAAACCCATGGATATATATGTCTCCGTAAGAGAATCAAGCGTGTGCACAGCGGCCGAAACGCAGCAGTGAAAATCCGATAAATCCCATTATCAAAATAAATTTCGAAAACAAAAACAAAGACAGTGAAATAGAGAGCAATTCTTAACTAATTCACTCAGGGCATGTGATGCAACCGGGATTGACCACATCTACACCCAGAGCTGGTTGAGACATAAGGCTGGACACTTCAGGCTGATAGCATTGGTGAGTTTCGGTGAGCAAATGCAGACCCTTTGAAGTCATACTGCATGGTACCTATTCCATGGGTCCCAACGCTTCAGGTTCAAGGGAATCTTCCTCCAGCTAAAACATGCATAGGAACCCCACAGTATGGTCCACCGTGTGATTGGGAAACGATTTAAAATGCATCTCAGTTTTCGTATCCTGGTCCTCGGGTTCACCATTCCAGATGCTTTACTAACACTCTCCCCGCTTGGAGAGTCACTGCCTTTAACCTCCTGTTTGGCACAGCTTGCAATTTCTGTGCAAGATGAACAGGAATAGGGAGAACCAATGAGAGACTAGCTGTAGGTGTCTGCACGGGCAAATGTAATGCTCATTGCCGACCAGGAAGAGGAATTAAACAAAGGCTCAGCGTGCCCTGCTGAAAACAGATTAGGGCCTGAAGCAATCCTGCGGTTTTGTGCCCAGCTCACAAGAAAGTGAGTTGAAGAAAGGAGCTCAGGGGCACTGTAATTCACAAACCTGCAGAGTTATAAATGACAGCTATCCTCCAAAAATATATTGAAGTAAGCCTGCGAAGGGGACTTGAAAGCGGGGCAGAATTTCAGGAAAACGATTGCAGGGGGTAGACTGGAATTGCCCTGAAAGCATAGGAAAAGAGGCAGAACGTCGACAATGATGCACTTGGGCAAAAAGGGCGTATGCGTTTTTTCCTGAATATATTCAGGAAAAAACGCATACGCCCTTTTTGGCCAACCAAGCAAGCCTGTAAAGGAAATCTGCACTACAATGAAGTCTCACTGCCCCCCGGGCAAAAGGGCCATCTGAAAAAAGTGTAAAATCCAGAAAGGTAGGACAGGATATGGAGAACAGGGAGCCTTGTTATGCTGATTGGCAGGATGTAAATTGCCAGCAGCCACCCTGGAGAAGTGTATGGTGTTTCCTGAAACATGTAAGAAACAAAGCAACACAGCCTATGGCACTTCCACTTATGGTCCTATAGCTTACGGAAATTAAAATCAAAAACAGACAGCCACCCCAATATTTGGGATGGCTGTGTTCACAAGAAGCTGGTCTACAGTATCAGGTAAATATCCCAGAAAGCAAAAAATGGATAAAGAAGTTGTGGCACGTACGTACAATGCAATATCACTCAGCAATGAAATCTGTGTCATCAGGCCCGTAGCGGCATAGTGAGTGGATGCAGGTACGGTGATTCTACGTGAACTACGTCACACAGAAAAAGAAACATCATAAGATATCAGTAATACACGGAATGTAAACTTGACTACACATGAACTGAATTACAAAACAGAACAGGGTCACAAATTTAGAAAACCAACTAGTGCTTGCTTATGGGGAAAGGTGCCTTGGGGTGCTGCATAAAACCAGAGACTGAAATTAGCACAGATAACTTTCCATAAGCCAAATATGTAATAGACAAGACCTACTCCTTGTTCAACAAAATGGACCCAACACCACATATTCAATGCCTAGGAATATAGCTGACTAGGAAGAATCTTAAAACCCGTGGATATATATGTCTCTGTAAGAGAATCAAGCATGTGTACAGCAGCATAAACGCAGCAGTGAAAATCCGATAAATCCCATTATCAAAATATATTTCAAAAACAAAACACAAAGACAGTGAAATAGAGAGCAATTCTTAAATAATTCACTCAGGGCATGTGATGCAACCGGGATTTAACACATCTACACCCAGAGCTGGTTGAGACATAAGGCTGGACACTTCAGGCTGATAGCATTGGTGAGTTTCGGTGAGCAAATGCAGACCCTTTGAAGTCATACTGCATGGTACCCATTCCATGGGTCCCAACTCTCCAGGTTCAAGGGATTCTTCCTCCAGCTAAAACATGCATGGGAAACCCAGAGTATCATCCACCGTGTGATTGGGAAACGATTTAAAATGCATCTCAGTTTTCGTAACCTGGTCCTCGGGTTCACCATTCCAGATGCTTTACTAACACTCTCCCCGCTTGGAGAGTCAGTGCCTTTAACCTCCTCTTTGGCACAGCTTGCAATTTCTGTGCAAGATGAACAGGAATAGGGAGAACCAATGAGAGACTAGCTGTAGGTGTCTGCACGGGCAAATGTAACGCTCATTGCCCACCAGGAAGAGGAATTAAACAAAGGCTCAGTGTGTCCTGCTGGAAACAGATTAGGGCCTGAAGCAATCCTGCGGTTTTGTGCCCAGCTCAGAAGAAAGCGAGTTGAAGAGAGGAGCTCAGGGGCACTCTAATTCACAAACCTGCAGAGTTATAAATGACAGCTATCCTCCAAAAATATATTGAAGTAAGCCTGCGAAGGGGACTTGAAAGCGGGGCAGAATTTCAGGAAAACGATTGCAGGGGGTAGACTGGAATTGCCCTGAAAGCATAGGAAAAGAGGCAGAACGTCGACAATGATGCACTTGGCCAAAAAGTGCGTATGCGTTTTTTCCTGAATATATTCAGGAAAAAAGGCATACGCCCTTTTTGGCCAACCAAGCAAGCCTGTAAAGGAAATCTGCACTACAATGAAATCTCACTGCCCCCCCGGGCAAAAGGGCCATCTGAAAAAAGTGTAAAATCCAGAAAGGTAGGACAGGATATGGAGAACAGGGAGCCTTGTTATGCTGATTGGCAGGATGTAAATTGCCAACAGCCACCCTGGAGAAGTGTATGGTGTTTCCTGAAACACGTAAGAAATAAAGCAACACAGCCTATGGCAATTGCAATTATGGTCCTATTGCTTAGGGAAATTAAAATCAAAAACGGAGAGCCACCCCAAAGTTTGGGACGGCTGTGTTCCCAAGAAGCTCGTCTACAGTACCAGGTAAATATCCCAGAAAGCAAAAAATGGATAAAGAAGTTGTGGCACGTACGTGCAATGCAATATAACTCAGCAATGAAATCTGTGTCATCAGGCCCGTAGCGGCATAGTGAGTGGATGCACGTACGGTGATTCTACGTGAACTACGTCACACAGAAAAAGAAACATCATAAGATATCAGTAATACACGGAATGTAAACTTGACTACACATGAACTGAATTACAAAACAGAACAGGGTCACAAATTTAGAAAACCAACTAGTGCTTGCTTATGGGGAAAGGTGCCTTGGGGTGCTGCATAAAACCAGAGACTGAAATTAGCACAGATAACTTTCCATAAGCCAAATATGTAATAGACAAGACCTACTCCTTGTTCAACAAAATGGACCCAACACCACATATTCAACGCCTAGGAATATAGCTGACTAGGAAGAATCTTAAAACCCGTGGATATATATGTCTCTGTAAGAGAATCAAGCATGTGTACAGCAGCATAAACGCAGCAGTGAAAATCCGATAAATCCCATTATCAAAATATATTTCAAAAACAAAACACAAAGACAGTGAAATAGAGAGCAATTCTTAAATAATTCACTCAGGGCATGTGATGCAACCGGGATTTAACACATCTACACCCAGAGCTGGTTGAGACATAAGGCTGGACACTTCAGGCTGATAGCATTGGTGAGTTTCGGTGAGCAAATGCAGACCCTTTGAAGTCATACTGCATGGTACCCATTCCATGGGTCCCAACTCTCCAGGTTCAAGGGATTCTTCCTCCAGCTAAAACATGCATGGGAAACCCAGAGTATCGTCCACCGTGTGATTGGGAAACGATTTAAAATGCATCTCAGTTTTCGTATCCTGGTCCTCGGGTTCACCATTCCAGATGCTTTACTAACACTCTCCCCGCTTGGAGAGTCAGTGCCTTTAACCTCCTCTTTGGCACAGCTTGCAATTTCTGTGCAAGATGAACAGGAATAGGGAGAACCAATGAGAGACTAGCTGTAGGTGTCTGCACGGGCAAATGTAACGCTCATTGCCCACCAGGAAGAGGAATTAAACAAAGGCTCAGTGTGTCCTGCTGGAAACAGATTAGGGCCTGAAGCAATCCTGCGGTTTTGTGCCCAGCTCAGAAGAAAGCGAGTTGAAGAAAGGAGCTCAGGGGCACTCTAATTCACAAACCTGCAGAGTTATAAATGACAGCTATCCTCCAAAAATATATTGAAGTAAGCCTGCGAAGGGGACTTGAAAGCGGGGCAGAATTTCAGGAAAACGATTGCAGGGGGTAGACTGGAATTGCCCTGAAAGCATAGGAAAAGAGGCAGAACGTCGACAATGATGCACTTGGCCAAAAAGTGCGTATGCGTTTTTTCCTGAATATATTCAGGAAAAAACGCATACGCCCTTTTTGGCCAACCAAGCAAGCCTGTAAAGGAAATCTGCACTACAATGAAATCTCACTGCCCCCCCGGGCAAAAGGGCCATCTGAAAAAAGTGTAAAATCCAGAAAGGTAGGACAGGATATGGAGAACAGGGAGCCTTGTTATGCTGATTGGCAGGATGTAAATTGCCAACAGCCACCCTGGAGAAGTGTATGGTGTTTCCTGAAACACGTAAGAAATAAAGCAACACAGCCTATGGCAATTGCAATTATGGTCCTATTGCTTAGGGAAATTAAAATCAAAAACAGACAGCCACCCCAAAGTTTGGGACGGCTGTGTTCCCAAGAAGCTCGTCTACAGTACCAGGTAAATATCCCAGAAAGCAAAAAATGGATAAAGAAGTTGTGGCACGTACGTGCAATGCAATATAACTCAGCAATGAAATCTGTGTCATCAGGCCCGTAGCGGCATAGTGAGTGGATGCACGTACGGTGATTCTACGTGAACTACGTCACACAGAAAAAGAAACATCATAAGATATCAGTAATACACGGAATGTAAACTTGACTACACATGAACTTAATTACAAAACAGAACAGGGTCACAAATTTAGAAAACCAACTAGTGCTTGCTTATGGGGAAAGGTGCCTTGGGTTGCTGCATAAGCAGAGACTGAAATTAGCACAGATAACATTCCATAAGCCAAATATGTAATAGACAAGACCTACTCCTTGCTCCACGAAATGGACTCAACACCACATATTCAACGCCTAGGAATATACCTGACTAGGAAGAATCTTAAAACCCATGGATTTATATGTCTCCGTAAGAGAACCAAGTGTGTGTACAGCGGCCGAAACGCAGCAGTGAAAATCCGATAAATCCCATTATCAAAATAAATTTCGAAAACAAAACACAAAGACAGTGAAATAGAGAGCAATTCTTAAATAATTCACTCAGGGCATGTGATGCAACCGGGATTGACCACATCTACACCCAGAGCTGGTTGAGACATAAGGCTGGACACTTCAGGCTGATAGCATTGGTGAGTTTCGGTGAGCAAATGCAGACCCTTTGAAGTCATACTGCATGGTACCCATTCCATGGGACCCAACTCTCCAGGTTCAAGGGATTCTTCCTCCAGCTAAAACATGCATGGGAAACCCAGAGTATCGTCCACCGTGTGATTGGGAAACGATTTAAAATGCATCTCAGTTTTCGTATCCTGGTCCTCGGGTTCACCATTCCAGATGCTTTACTAACACTCTCCCCGCTTGGAGAGTCAGTGCCTTTAACCTCCTCTTTGGCACAGCTTGCAATTTCTGTGCAAGATGAACAGGAATAGGGAGAACCAATGAGAGACTAGCTGTAGGTGTCTGCACGGGCAAATGTAACGCTCATTTCCCACCAGGAAGAGGAATTAACCAAAGGCTCAGCGTGCCCTGCCGGAAACAGATTAGGGCCTGAAGCAATCCTACGGTTTTGTGCCCAGTTCACAAGAAAGCGAGTTGAAGAAAGGAGCTCAGGGGCACTGTAATTCACAAACCTGCAGAGTTATAAATGACAGCTATCCTCCAAAAATATATTGAGGGCTTCCCTGGTGGCGCAGTGGTTGAGAGTCCGCCTGCCGATACAGGGGACACGGGTTCGTGCCCCGGTCTGGGAAGATCCCACATGCCGCAGAGCGGCTGGGCCCGTGAGCCATGGCCGCTGAGCCTGCGCGTCCGGAGCCTGTCCTCCGCAACGGGAGAGGCCACAACAGTGAGAGGCCCGCGTAACGCATTAAAAAAAAAAAAAAATATTGAAGTAAGCCTGCGAAGGGGACTTGAAGGCTTGGCAGAATTTCAGGAAAACGATTGCAGGGGGTAGACTGGAATTGCCCTGTAAGCATAGGAAAAGAGGCAGAACGTCGACAATGATGCACTTGGCCAAAAAGGGCGTATGCGTTTTTTCCTGAATATATTCAGGAAAAAACGCATATGCCCTTTTTGGCCAACCAAGCAAGCCTGTAAAGGAAATCTGCACTACAATGAAATCTCACTGCCCCACCGGGCAAAAGGGCCATCTGAAAAAAGTGTAAAATCCAGAAAGGTAGGACAGGATATGGAGAACAGGGAGCCTTGTTATGCTGATTGGCAGGATGTAAATTGCCAGCAGCCACCCTGGAGAAGTGTATGGTGTTTCCTGAAACACGTAAGAAACAAAGCAACACAGCCTATGGCACTTCCACTTATGGTCCTATAGCTTACGGAAATTAAAATCAAAAACAGACAGCCACCCCAATATTTGGGACGGCTGTGTTCACAAGAAGCTCGTCTACAGTATCAGGTAAATATCCCAGAAAGCAAAAAATGGATAAAGAAGTTGTGGCACGTACGTGCAATGCAATATCACTCAGCAATGAAATCTGTGTCATCAGGCCCGTAGCGGCATAGTGAGTGGATGCAGGTACGGTGATTCTACATGAACTACGTCACACAGAAAAAGAAACATCATAAGATATCACTAATACACGGAATGTAAACTTGACTACACATGAACTGAATTACAAAACAGAACAGGGTCTCAAATTTAGAAAACCAACTAGTGCTTGGTTATGGGGAAAGGTGCGTTGGGGTGCTGCATAAAACCAGAGACTGAAATTAGCACAGATAACTTTCCATAAGCCAAATATGTAATAGACAAGACCTACTCCTTGCTCAAAGAAATGGACCCAACACCACATATTCAACGCCTAGGAATATACCTGACTAGGAAGAATCTTAAAACCCATGGATATATATGTCTCCGTAAGAAAATCAAGCGTGTGTACAGCGGCCGAAACGCAGCTGTGAAAATCCGATAAATCCCATTATCAAAATAAATTTCGAAAACAAAACACAAAGACAGTGAAATAGAGAGCAATTCTTAAATAATTCACTCAGGGCATGTGATGCAACCGGGATTGACCACATCTACACCCAGAGCTGGTTGAGACATAAGGCTGGACACTTCAGGCTGATAGCATTGGTGAGTTTCGGTGAGCAAATGCAGACCCTTTGAAGTCATACTGCATGGTACCCATTCCATGGGTCCCAACTCTCCAGGTTCAAGGGATTCTTCCTCCAGCTAAAACATGCATGGGAAACCCAGAGTATCGTCCACTGTGTGATTGGGAAATGATTTAAAATGCATCTCAGTTTTCGTTTCCTGGTCCTCGGGTTCACCATTCCAGATGCTTTACTAACACTCTCCCCGCTTGGAGAGTCAGTGCCTTTAACCTCCTGTTTCGCACAGCTTGCAATTTCTGTGCAAGATGAACAGGAATAGGGAGAACCAATGAGAGACTAGCTGTAGGTGTCTGCACGGGCAAATGTAACGCTCATTGCCCACCAGGAAGAGGAATTAAACAAAGGCTCAGTGTGCCCTGCTGGAAACAGATTAGGGCCTGAAGCAATCCTGCGGTTATGTGCCCAGCTCACAAGAAAGCGAGTTGAAGAAAGGAGCTCAGGGGCACTGTACTTCACAAACCTGCAGAGTTATAAATGACAGCTATCCTCCAAAAATATATTGAAGTAAGCCTGCGAAGGGGACTTGAAAGCGGGGCTGAATTTCAGGAAAACGATTGCAGGGGGTAGACTGGAATTGCCCTGAAAGCATAGGAAAAGAGGCACAACGTCGACAATGATGCACTTGGCCAAAAAGGGCGTATGCGTTTTTTCCTGAATATATTCAGGAAAAAACGCATACGCCCTTTTTGGCCAACCAAGCAAGCCTGTAAAGGAAATCTGCACTACAATGAAATCTCACTGCCCCCCCCGGGCAAAAGGGCCATCTGAAAAAAGTGTAAAATCCAGAAAGGTAGGACAGGATATGGAGAACAGGGAGCCTTGTTATGCTGATTGGCAGGATGTAAATTGCCAGCAGCCACCCTGGCGAAGTGTATGGTGTTTCCTGAAACACGTAAGAAACAAAGCAACACAGCCTATGGCACTTCCACTTATGGTCCTATAGCTTACGGAAATTAAAATCAAAAACAGACAGCCACCCCAATATTTGGGACGGCTGTGTTCACAAGAAGCTCGTCTACAGTATCAGGTAAATATCCCAGAAAGCAAAAAATGGATAAAGAAGTTGTGGCACGTACGTACAATGCAATATCACTCAGCAATGAAATCTGTGTCATCAGGCCCGTAGCGGCATAGTGAGTGGATGCAGGTACGGTGATTCTACGTGAACTACGTCACACAGAAAAAGAAACATCATAAGATATCACTAATACAGGGAATGTAAACTTGACTACACATGAAATGAATTACAAAACAGAACAGGGTCTCAAATTTAGAAAACCAACTAGTGCTTGCTTATGGGGAAAGGTGCGTTGGGGTGCTGCATAAAACCAGAGACTGAAATTAGCACAGATAACTTTCCATAAGCCAAATATGTAATAGACAAGACCTACTCCTTGCTCAACGAAATGGACCCAACACCACATATTCAACGCCTAGGAATATACCTGACTAGGAAGAATCTTAAAACCCATGGATATATATGTCTCCGTAAGAGAATCAAGCGTGTGTACAGCGGCCGAAACGCAGTAGTGAAAATCCGATAAATCCCATTATCAAAATAAATTTCGAAAACAAAACACAAAGACAGTGAAATAGAGAGCAATTCTTAAATAATTCACTCAGGGCATGTGATGCAACTGGGATTTAACACATCTACACCCAGAGCTGGTTGAGACATAAGGCTGGACACTTCAGGCTGATAGCATTGGTGAGTTTCGGTGAGCAAATGCAGACCCTTTGAAGTCATACTGCATGGTACCCATTCCATGGGTCCCAACTCTCCAGGTTCAAGGGATTCTTCCTCCAGCTAAAACATGCATGGGAAACCCAGAGTATCGTCCACCGTGTGATTGGGAAACGATTTAAAATGCATCTCAGTTTTCGTATCCTGGTCTTCGGGTTCACCATTCCAGATGCTTTACTAACACTCTCCCCGCTTGGAGAGTCAGTGCCTTTAACCTCCTGTTTGGCACAGCTTCCAATTTCTGTGCAAGATGAACAGGAACAGGGAGAACCAATGAGAGACTAGCTGTAGGTGTCTGCACGGGCAAATGTAATGCTCATTGCCCACCAGGAAGAGGAATTAAACAAAGGCTCAGCATGCCCTGCTGAAAAGAGATTAGGGCCTGAAGCAATCCTGCGGTTTTGTGCCCAGCTCACAAGAAAGCGAGTTGAAGAAAGGAGCTCCGGGGCACTGTACTTCACAAACCTGCAGAGTTATAAATGACAGCTATCCTCCCAAAATATATTGAAGTAAGCCTGCGAAGGGGACTTGAAAGCGGGGCTGAATTTCAGGAAAACGATTGCACGGGGTAGACTGGAATTGCCCCGAAAGCATAGGAAAAGAGGCACAACGTCGACAATGATGCACTTGGCCAAAAAGGGCGTATGCGTTTTTTCCTGAATATATTCAGGAAAAAACGCATACGCCCTTTTTGGCCAACCAAGCAAGCCTTTAAAGGAAATCTGCACTACAATGAAATCTCACTGCCCCCCCGGGCAAAAGGGCCATCTGAAAAAAGTGTAAAATCCAGAAAGGTAGGACAGGATATGGAGAACAGGGAGCCTTGTTATGCTGATTGGCAGGATGTAAATTGCCAGCAGCCACCCTGGCGAAGTGTATGGTGTTTCCGGAAACACGTAAGAAGCAAAGCAACACAGCCTATGGCACTTCCACTTATGGTCCTATAGCTTACGGAAATTAAAATCAAAATCAGACAGCCACCCCAATATTTGGGACGGCTGTGTTCACAAGAAGCTCGTCTACAGTATCAGGTAAATATCCCAGAAAGCAAAAAATGGATAAAGAAGTTGTGGCACGTACGTACAATGCAATATCACTCAGCAATGAAATCTGTGTCATCAGGCCCGTAGCGGCATAGTGAGTGGATGCAGGTACGGTGATTCTACGTGAACTACGTCACACAGAAAAAGAAACATCATAAGATATCACTAATACACGGAATGTAAACTTGACTACACATGAACTGAATTACAAAACAGAACAGGGTCTCAAATTTAGAAAACCAACTAGTGCTTGCTTATGGGGAAAGGTGCGTTGGGGTGCTGCATAAAACCAGAGACTGAAATTAGCACAGATAACTTTCCATAAGCCAAATATGTAATAGACAAGACCTACTCCTTGCTCAATGAAATGGACCCAACACCGCATATTCAACGCCTAGGAATATACCTGACTAGGAAGAATCTTAAAACCCATGGATATATATGTCTCCGTAAGAGAATCAAGCGTGTGTACAGCAGCCGAAACGCAGCAGTGAAAATCCGATAAATCCCATTATCAAAATAAATTTCGAAAACAAAACACAAAGACAGTGAAATAGAGAGCAATTCTTAAATAATTCACTCAGGGCATGTGATGCAACCGGGATTGACCACATCTACACCCAGAGCTGTTTGAGACATAAGGCTGGACACTTCTGGCTGATAGCACTGGTGAGTTTCGGTGAGCAAATGCAGACCCTTTGAAGTCATACTGCATGGTACCCATTCCATGGGTCCCAACTCTCCAGGTTCAAGGCATTCTTCCTCCAGCTAAAACATGCATGGGAAACCCAGAGTATCGTCCACCGTGTGATTGGGAAACGATTTAAAATGCATCTCAGTTTTCGTATCCTGGTCCTCGGGTTCACCATTCCAGATGCTTTACTATCACTCTCCCCGCTTGGAGAGTCAGTGCCTTTAACCTCCTGTTTCGCACAGCTTGCAATTTCTGTGCAAGATGAACAGGAATAGGGAGAACCAATGAGAGACTAGCTGTAGGTGTATGCACGGGCAAATGTAACGCTCATTGCCCACCAGGAAGAGAAATTAAACAAAGGCTCAGCGTGCCCTGCCTGCAACAGATTAGGGCCTGAAGCAATCCTGCGGTTTTGTGCCCAGCTCACAAGAAAGCGAGTTGAAGAAAGGAGCTCAGGGGCACTGTAATTCACAAACCTGCAGAGTTATAAATGACAGCTATCCTCCAAAAATATATTGAAGTAAGCCTGCGAAGGGGACTTGAAAGCGGGGCAGTATTTCAGGAAAACGATTGCAGGGGGTAGACTGGAATTGCCCTGAAAGCATAGGAAAAGAGGCAGAACGTCGACAATGATGCACTTGGCCAAAAAGGGCGTATGCGTTTTTTCCTGAATATATTCAGGAAAAAACGCATACGCCCTTTTTGGCCAACCAAGCAAGCCTGTAAAGGAAATCTGCACTACAATGAAGTCTCACTGCCCCCCCCCCCCCCCGGACAAAAGGGCCATCTGAAAAAAGTGTAAAATCCAGAAAGGTAGGACAGGATATGGAGAACAGGGAGCCTTTTTATGCTGATTGGCAGGATGTAAATTGCCAGCAGCCACCCTGGAGAAGTGTATGGTGTTTCCTGAAACACGTAACAAACAAAGCAACACAGCCTATGGCACTTCCACTTATGGTCCTATAGCTTATGGAAATTAAAATCAAAAACAGAGAGCCACCCCAAAGTTTGGGACGGCTGTGTTCACAAGAAGCTCGTCTACAGTATCAGGTAAATATCCCAGAAAGCAAAAAATGGATAAAGAAGTTGTGGCACGTACGTGCAATGCAGTATCACTCAGCAATGAAATCTGTGTCATCAGGCCCGTAGCGGCATAGTGAATGGATGCAGGTACGGTGATTCTACGTGAACTACGTCACACAGAAAAAGAAACATCATAAGATGTCACTAATACACGGAATGTAAACTTGACTACACATGAACTGAATTACAAAACAGAACAGGGTCTCAAATTTAGAAAACCAACTAGTGCTTGCTTATGGGGAAAGGTGCCATGGGGTGCTGCATAAAACCAGAGACTGAAATTAGCACATATAACATTCCATAAGCCAAATATGTAATACACAAGACCTACTCCTTGCTCAACGAAATGGACTCAACACCACATATTCAACGCCTAGGAATATACCTGACTAGGAAGAATCTTAAAACCCATGGATATATATCTCTCCGTAAGAGAATCAAGCGTGTGTACTGCGGCCGAAACGCAGCAGTGAAAATCCGATAAATCCCATTATCAAAATAAATTTCGAAAACAAAACACAACGACAGTGAAATAGAGAGCAGTTCTTAAATCATTCATTCAGCGCATGTGATGCAACCGGGATTTACCACATCTATACCCAGAGCTGGTTGACACATAAGGCTGGACACTTCAGGCTGATAGCATTGGTGAGTTTCGGTGAGCAAATGCAGACCCTTTGAAGTCATACTGCATGGTACTTATTCCATGGGTCCCAACTCTTCAGGTTCAAGGTATTCTTCCTCCAGCTAAAACATGCATGGGAAACCCAGAGTATGGTCCACCGTGTGATTGGGAAACGATTTATAATGCATCTCAGTTTTCGTATCCTGTTCCTCGGGTTCACCATTCCAGATGCTTTACTAACACTCTCCCTGCTTGGAGAGTCAGTGCCTTTAACCTCCTGTTTGGCACAGCTTGCCATTTCTGTGCAAGATGAACAGGAATAGGGAGAACCAATGAGAGACTAGCTGTAGGTGTCTGCACGGGCAAACGTAACGCTCATTTCCCACCAGGAAGAGGAATTAACCAAATGCTCAGCATGCCCTGCCGGAAACAGATTAGGGCCTGAAGCAACCCTGCGGTTTTGTGCCCAGCTCACAAGAAAGCGAGTTGAAGAAAGGAGCTCAGGGGCACTGTAATTCACAAACCTGCAGAGTTATAAATGACAGCTATCCTCCAAAAATATATTGAAGTAAGCCTGCGAAGGGGACTTGAAAGCGGGGCAGAATTTCAGGAAAACGATTTCAGGGGGTAGACTGGAATTGCCCTGAAAGCATAGGAAAAGAGGCAGAACGTCGACAATGATGCACTTGGCCAAAAAGGGCGTATGCGTTTTTTCCTGAATATATTCAGGAAAAAACACATACGCCCTTTTTGGCCAACTAAGCAAGCCTGTAAAGGAAATCTGCACTACAATGAAGTCTCACTGCCCCCCGGGCAAGAGGGCCATCTGAAAAAAGGGTAAAATCCAGAATGGTAGGACAGGATATGGAGAACAGGGAGCCTTGTTATGATGAATGGCAGGATGTAAATTGCCAACAGCCACCCTGGAGAAGTGTATGCTGTTTCCGGATAAACGTAAGAAATAAAGCAACACAGCCTATGGCAATTGCACTTATGGTCCTATTCCTTAGGGAAATTAAAATCAAAAACAGAGAGCCACCCCAATATTTGGGACGGCTGTGTTCACAAGAAGCTCGTCTACAGTATCAGGTAAATATCCCAGAAAGCAAAAAATGGATAAAGAAGTTGTGGCACGTACGTACAATGCAATATCACTCAGCAATGAAATCTGTGTCATCAGGCCCGTAGCGGCATAGTGAGTGGATGCAGGTACGGTGATTCTACGTGAACTACGTCACACAGAAAAAGAAACATCATAAGATATCACTAATACACGGAATGTAAACTTGACTACACATGAACTGAATTACAAAACAGAACAGGGTCTCAAATTTAGAAAACCAACTAGTGCTTGCTTATGGGGAAAGGTGCCTTGGGGTGCTGCATAAAACCAGAGACTGAAATTAGCACAGATAACATTCCATAAGCCAAATATGTAATAGACAAGACCTACTCCTTGCTCAACGAAATGGACTCAACACCACATATTCAACGCCTAGGAATATACCTGACTAGGAAGAATCTTAAAACCCATGGATATATAGGTCTCCGTAAGAGAATCAAGCATGTGTACAGCGGCCGAAACGCAGCAGTGAAAATCCGATAAATCCCATTATCAAAATAAATTTCGAAAACAAAACACAAAGACAGTGAAATAGAGAGCAATTCTTAACTAATTCACTCAGGGCATGTGATGCAACCGGGATTGACCACATCTACACCCAGAGCTGGTTGAGACATAAGGCTGGACACTTCAGGCTGATAGCATTGGTGAGTTTCGGTGAGCAAATGCAGACCCTTTGAAGTCATACTGCATGGTACCTATTCCATGGGTCCCAACTCTTCAGGTTCAAGGGATTCTTCCTCCAGCTAAAACATGCATAGGAAACCCACAGTATGGTCCACCGTGTGATTGGGAAAGGATTTAAAATGCATCTCAGGTTTCGTATCCTGGTCCGCGGGTTCACCATTCCAGATGCTTTACTAACATTCTCCCTGCTTGGAGAGTCAGTGCCTTTAACCTCCTGTTTGGCACAGCTTGCAATTTCTGTGCAAGATGAACAGGAATAGGGAGAACCAATGAGAGACTAGCTATAGGTGTCTGCACGGGCAAATGTAACGCTCATTGCCGAACAGGAAGAGGAATTAACCAAAGGCTCAGTGTGCCCTTCTGGAAACAGATTAGGGCCTGAAGCAATCCTGCGGTTTTGTGCCCAGCTCACAAGAAAGCGAGTTGAAGAAAGGAGCTCAGGGGCACTGTAATTCACAAACCTGCAGAGTTATAAATGACAGCTATCCTCCAAAAATATATTGAAGTAAGCCTGCGAAGGGGACTTCAAAGCGGGGCAGAATTTCAGGAAAACGATTGCAGGGGGTAGACTGGAATTGCCCTGAAAGCATAGGAAAACAGGCAGAACGTCGACAATGATGCACATGGCCAAAAAGGGCGTATGCGTTTTTTCCTGAATATATTCAGGAAAAAACGCATACGCCCTTTTTGGCCAACCAAGCAAGCCTGTAAAGGAAATCTGCACTACACTGAAGTCTCACTGCCCTCCGGGCAAAAGGGCCATCTGAAAAAAGTGTAAAATCCAGAAAGGTAGGACAGGATATGGAGAACAGGGAGCCTTGTTATGCTGATTGGCAGGATGTAAATTGCCAGCAGCCACCCTGGAGAAGTGTATGGTGTTTCCTGAAACACGTAAGAAACAAAGCAACACAGCCTATGGCACTTCCACTTATGGTCCTATAGCTTACGGAAATTAAAATCAAAAACAGACAGCCACCCCAATATTTGGGACGGCTGTGTTCACAAGAAGCTCGTCTACAGTATCAGGTAAATATCCCAGAAAGCAAAAAATGGATAAAGAAGTTGTGGCACGTACGTACAATGCAATATCACTCAGCAATGAAATCTGTGTCATCAGGCCCGTAGCGGCATAGTGAGTGGATGCAGGTACGGTGATTCTACGTGAACTACGTCACACAGAAAAAGAAACATCATAAGATATCACTAATACACGGAATGTAAACTTGACTACACATGAACTGAATTACAAAACAGAACAGGGTCTCAAATTTAGAAAACCAACTAGTGCTTGGTTATGGGGAAAGGTGCGTTGGGGTGCTGCATAAAACCAGAGACTGAAATTAGCACAGATAACTTTCCATAAGCCAAATATGTAATAGACAAGACCTACTCCTTGCTCAACGAAATGGACCCAACACCACATATTCAACGCCTAGGAATATACCTGACTAGGAAGAATCTTAAAACCCATGGATATATATGTCTCCGTAAGAGAATCAAGCATGTGTACAGCGGCCGAAACGCAGCAGTGAAAATCCGATAAATCCCATTATCAAAATAAATTTCGAAAACAAAACACAAAGACAGTGAAATAGAGAGCAATTCTTAAATAATTCACTCAGGGCATGTGATGCAACCGGGATTTACCACATCTACACCCAGAGCTGGTTGAGACATAAGGCTGGACACTTCAGGCTGATAGCATTCGTGAGTTTCGGTGAGCAAATGCAGACCCTTTGAAGTCATACTGCATGGTACCCATTCCATGGGTCCCAACTCTCCAGGTTCAAGGGATTCTTCCTCCAGCTAAAACATGCATGGGAAACCCAGAGTATCGTCCACCGTGTGATTGGGAAACGATTTAAAATGCATCTCAGTTTTCGTATCCTGGTCCTCGGGTTCACCATTCCAGATGCTTTACTAACACTCTCCCCGCTTGGAGAGTCAGTGCCTTTAACCTCCTGTTGGGCACAGCTTGCAATTTCTGTGCAAGATGAACAGGAATAGGGAGAACCAGTGAGAGACTAGCTGTAGGTGTCTGCACGGGCAAATGTAATGCTCATTGCCGAACAGGAAGAGGAATTAAACAAAGGCTCAGCGTGCTCTGCTGAAAACAGATTAGGGCCTGAAGCAATCCTGCGGTTTTGTGCCCAGCTCACAAGAAAGCGAGTTGAAGAAAGGAGCTCAGGGGCACTGTAATTCACAAACCTGCAGAGTTATAAATGACAGCTATCCTCCAAAAATATATTGAAGTAAGCCTGCGAAGGGGACTTGAAAGCGGGGCAGAATTTCACGAAAACGATTGCAGGGTGCAGACTGGAATTGCCCTGAAAGGATAGGAAAAGAGGCACAACGTCGACAGTGATGCAGTTGGGCAAAAAGGGCGTATGCGTTTTTTCCTGAATATATTCAGGAAAAAACGCATACGCACTTTTTGGCCAACCAAGCAAGCCTGTAAATGAAATCTGCACTACAATGATGTCTCACTGCCCCCCGGGCAAAAGGGCCATCTGAAAAAAGTGTAAAATCCAGAAATGTAGGACAGGATATGGAGAAGAGGGAGCCTTGTTATGCTGATTGGCAGGATGTAAATTGCCGGCAGCCACCCTGGAGAAGTGTATGGTATTTCCTGAAACACGTAAGAAACAAAGCAACACAGCCTATGGCACTTCCACTTATGGTCCTATAGCTTACGGAAATTAAAATCAAAAACAGACAGCCACCCCAATATTTGGGACGGCTGTGTTCACAAGAAGCTCGTCTACAGTATCAGGTAAATATCCCAGAAAGCAAAAAAATGGATAAATAAGTTGTGGCACGTACGTACAATGCAATATCACTCAGCAATGAAATCTGTGTCATCAGGCCCGTAGCGGCATAGTGAGTGGATGCAGGTACGGTGATTCTACGTGAACTACGTCACACAGAAAAAGAAACATCATAAGATATCACTAATAGACGGAATGTAAACTTGACTACATATGAACTGAATTACAAAACAGAACATGGTCTCAAATTTAGAAAACCAACTAGTGCTTGCTTATGGGGAAAGGTGCCTTGGGGTGCTGCATAAAACCAGAGACTGAAATTAGTACCGATAACATTCCATAAGACAAATATGTAATAGACAAGACCTACTCCTTGCTCAACGAAATGGACTCAACACCACATATTCAACGCCTAGGAATATACCTGACTAGGAAGAATCTTAAAACCCATGGTTATATATGTCTCCGTAAGAGAATCAAGCGTGTGTACAGCGGCCGATACGCAGCAGTGAAAATCCGATAAATCCCATTATCAAAATAAATTTCAAAAACAAAACACAAAGACAGTGAAATAGAGAGCGATTCTTAAATAATTCACTCAGGGCATGTGATGCAACCGGGATTGACCACATCTACACCCAGAGCTGGTTGAGACATAAGGCTGGACACTACAGGCTGATAGCATTTGTGAGTTTCGGTGAGCAAATGCAGATCCTTTGAAGTCATACTGCATGGTACCTATTCCATGGGTCCCAACTCTTCAGGTTCAAGGGATTCTTCCTCCAGCTAAAACATGCATGGGAAACCCACAGTATGGTCCACCGTGTGATTGGGAAACGATTTAAAATGCATCTCACTTTTCGTATCCTGGTCCTCGGGTTCACCATTCCAGATGCTTTACTAACACTCTCCCTGCTTGGAGAGTCAGTGCCTTTAACCTCCTGTTTGGCACAGCTTGCAATTTCTGTGCAAGATGAACAGGAATAGGGAGAAACAATGAGAGACTAGCTATAGGTGTCTGCACGGGCAAATGTAAGGCTCATTTCCCACCAGGAAGAGGAATTAACCAAAGGCTCAGTGTGCCCTGCTGGAAACAGATTAGGGCCTGAAGCAATCCTGCGGTTTTGTGCCCAGCTCACAAGAAAGCGAGTTGAAGAAAGGAGCTCAGGGGCACTGTAATTCACAAACCTGCAGAGTTATAAATGACAGCTATCCTCCAAAACTATATTGAAGTAAGACTGCGAAGGGGACTTGAAAGCGGGGCAGAATTTCAGGAAAACGATTGAAGGGGGTAGACTGGAATTGCCCTGAAAGCATAGGAAAAGAGGCAGAACGTCGACAATGATGCACTTGGCCAAAAAGGGCGTATGCGTTTTTTCCTGAATATATTCAGGAAAAAACGCATACGCCCTTTTTGGCCAACCAAGCAAGCCTGTAAAGGAAATCTGCACTACAATGAAGTCTCACTCCCCCCCCCCCCCCGGGAAAAAGGGTGATCTGAAAAAAGTGTAAAATCCAGAAATGTAGGACAGGATATGGAGAACAGGGAGCCTTGTTATGCTGATTGGCAGGATGTAAATTGCCGGCAGCCACCCTGGAGAAGTGTATGGTGTTTCCTGAAACACGTAAGAAACAAAGCAACACAGCCTATGGCACTTCCACTTATGGTCCTATAGCTTACGGAAATTAAAATCAAAAACAGACAGCCACCCCAATATTTGGGACGGCTGTGTTCACAAGAAGCTCGTCTACAGTATCAGGTAAATATCCCAGAAAGCAAAAAATGGATAAAGAAGTTGTGGCACGTACGTACAATGCAATATCACTCAGCAATGAAATCTGTGTCATCAGGCCCGTAGCGGCATAGTGAGTGGATGCAGGTACGGTGATTCTACGTGAACTACGTCACACAGAAAAAGAAACATCATAAGATATCACTAATACACGGAATGTAAACTTGACTACACATGAACTGAATTACAAAACAGAACAGGGTCTCAAATTTAGAAAACCAACTAGTGCTTGCTTATAGGGAAAGGTGCGTTGGGGTGCTGCATAAAACCAGAGACTGAAATTAGCACAGATAACTTTCCATAAGCCAAATATGTAATAGACAAGACCTACTCCTTGCTCAACGAAATGGACCCAATACCACATATTCAACGCCTAGGAATATACCTGACTAGGAAGAATCTTAAAACCCATGGATATATATGTCTCCGTAAGAGAATCAAGCATGTGTACAGCGGACGAAACGCAGCAGTGAAAATCCGATAAATCCCATTATCAAAATAAATTTCGAAAACAAAACACAAAGACAGTGAAATAGAGAGCAATTCTTAAATAATTCACTCAGGGCATGTGATGCAACCGGGATTTACCACATCTACACCCAGAGCTGGTTGAGACATAAGGCTGGACACTTCAGGCTGATAGCATTCGTGAGTTTCGGTGAGCAAATGCAGACCCTTTGAAGTCATACTGCATGGTACCCATTCCATGGGTCCCAACTCTCCAGGTTCAAGGGATTCTTCCTCCAGCTAAAACATGCATGGGAAACCCAGAGTATCGTCCACCGTGTGATTGGGAAACGATTTAAAATGCATCTCAGTTTTCGTATCCTGGTCCTCGGGTTCACCATTCCAGATGCTTTACTAACACTCTCCCCGCTTGGAGAGTCAGTGCCTTTAACCTCCTGTTGGGCACAGCTTGCAATTTCTGTGCAAGATGAACAGGAATAGGGAGAACCAGTGAGAGACTAGCTGTAGGTGTCTGCAAGGGCAAATGTAATGCTCATTGCCGACCAGGAAGAGGAAATAAACAAAGGCTCAGCATGCCCTGCTGAAAACAGATTAGGGCCTGAAGCAATCCTGCGGTTTTGTGCCCAGCTCACAAGAAAGCGAGTTGAAGAAAGGAGCTCAGGGGCACTGTAATTCACAAACCTGCAGAGTTATAAATGACAGCTATCCTCCAAAAATATATTGAAGTAAGCCTGCGAAGGGGACTTGAAAGCGGGGCAGAATTTCACGAAAACGATTGCAGTGCGTAGACCGGAATTGCCCTGAAAGCATAGGAAAAGAGGCAGAACGTAGACAATGATGCACTTGGCCAAAAAGGGCGTATGCGATTTTTCCTGAATATATTCAGGAAAAAACGCATACGCCCTTTTTGGCCAACCAAGCAAGCCTGTAAAGGAAATCTGCACTACAATGAAGTCTCACTGCCCCCCGGGCAAAAGGGCCATCTGAAAAAAGTGTAAAATCCAGAAAGGTAGGACAGGATATGGAGAACAGGGAGCCTTGTTATGCTGATTGGCAGGATGTAAATTGCCAGCAGCCACCCTGGAGAAGTGTATGGTGTTTCCTGAAACACGTAAGAAACAAAGCAACACAGCCTATGGCACTTCCACTTATGGTCCTATAGCTTACGGAAATTAAAATCAAAAACAGACAGCCACCCCAATATTTGGGACGGCTGTGTTCACAAGAAGCTCGTCTACAGTATCAGGTAAATATCCCAGAAAGCAACAAATGGATAAAGAAGTTGTGGCACGTACGTGCAATGCAATATCACTCAGCAATGAAATCTGTGTCATCAGGCCCGTAGCGGCATAGTGAGTGGATGCAGGTACGGTGATTCTACGTGAACTACGTCACACAGGAAAACAAACATCATAAGATATCACTAATACACGGAATGTAAACTTGACTACACATGAACTGAATTACAAAACAGAACAGGGTCTCAAATTTAGAAAACCAACTAGTGCTTGCTTATGGGGAAAGGTGCCTTGGGGTGCTGCATAAAACCAGAGACTGAAATTAGCACAGATAACATTCCATAAGCCAAATATGTAATAGACAAGACCTACTCCTTGCTCAACGAAATGGACTCAACACCACATATTCAACGCCTGGGAATATACCTGACTAGGAAGTATCTTAAAACCCATGGATATATATGTCTCCGTAAGACAATCAAGCGTGTGTACAGCGGCGGAAATGCAGCAGTGAAAATGCGATAAATCCCATTATCAAAATAAATTTCGAAAACAAAACACAAAGACAGTGAAATAGAGAGCAATTCTTAAATAATTCACTCAGGGCATGTGATGCAACCGGGATTGACCACATCTACACACACAGCTGTTTGAGTCATAAGGCTGGACACTTCAGGCTGCTAGCATTGGTGAGTTTCGGTGAACAACTGCAGACCCTTTGAAGTCATACTGCATGGTACCCATTCCATGGGTCCCAACTCTCCAGGTTCAAGGCATACTTCCTCCAGCTAAAACATGCATGGGAAACCCAGAGTATCGTCCACCGTGTGATTGGGAAATGATTTAAAATGCATCTCAGTTTTCGTATCCTGGTCCTCGGGTTCACCATTCCAGATGCTTTACTAACACTCTCCCCGCTTGGAGAGTCAGTGCCTTTAACCTCCTCTTTGACACAGCTTGCAATTTCTGTGCAAGATGAACAGGAATAGGGAGAACCAATGAGAGACTAGCTGTAGGTGTCTGCACGGGCAAATGTAACGCTCATTGCCCACCAGGAAGAGGAATTAAACAAAGGCTCAGTGTGCCCTGCTGGAAACAGATTAGGGCCTGAAGCAATCCTGCGGTTTTGTGCCCAGCTCACAAGAAAGCGAGTTGAAGAAAGGAGCTCAGGGGCACTGTAATTCACAAACCTGCAGAGTTATAAATGACAGCTATCCTCCAAAAATATATTGAAGTAAGCCTGCGAAGGGGAATTGAAAGTGGGGCAGAATTTCAGGAAAACGATTGAAGGGGGTAGACTGGAATTGCCCTGAAAGCATAGGAAAAGAGGCACAAGGTCGACAATCATGCAGTTGGCCAAAAAGTGCGTATGCGTTTTTTCCTGAATATATTCAGGAAAAAACGCATACGCACTTTTTGGCCAACCAAGCAAGCCTGTAAAGGAAATCTGCACTACAATGAAGTCTCACTGCCCCCCGGGCAAAAGGGCCATCTGAAAAAAGTGTAAAATCCAGAAATGTAGGACAGGATATGGAGAATAGGGAGCCTTGTTATGCTGATTGGCAGGATGTAAATTGCCGGCAGCCACCCTGGAGAAGTGTATGGTGTTTCCTGAAACACGTAAGAAACAAAGCAACACAGCCTATGGCACTTCCACTTATGGTCCTATAGCTTACGGAAATTAAAATCAAAAACAGACAGCCACCCCAATATTTGGGACGGCTGTGTTCACAAGAAGCTCGTCTACAGTATCAGGTAAATATCCCAGAAAGCAAAAAATGGATAAAGAAGTTTTGGCACGTACGTACAATGCAATATCACTCAGCAATGAAATCTGTGTCATCAGGCCCGTAGCGGCATAGTGAGAGGATGCAGATACTGTGATTCTACGTGAACTACGTCACAGAGAAAAAGAAACATCATAAGATATCACTAATACACGGAATGTAAACTTGACTACACATGAACTGAATTACAAAACAGAACAGGGTCTCAAATTTAGAAAACCAACTAGTGCTTGCTTATGGGGAAAGGTGCCTTGGGGTGCTGCATAAAACCAGAGACTGAAATTAGCACAGATAACATTCCATAAGCCAAATATGTAATAGACAAGACCTACTACTTGCTCAACGAAATGGACTCAACACCACATATTCAACGCCTAGGAATATACCTGACTAGGAAGAATCTTAAAACCCATGGATATATATGTCTCCGTAAGAGAATCAAGCGTGTGTACAGCGGCCGAAACGCAGCAGTGAAAATCCGATAAATCCCATTATCAAAATAAATTTCTAAACAAAACACAAAGACAGTGAAATAGAGAGCAATTCTTAAATAATTCACTCAGGGAATGTGATGCAACTGGGATTGACCACATCTACACCCAGAGCTGGTTGACACATAAGGCTGGACACTTCAGGCTGATAGCATTGGTGAGTTTCGGTGAGCAAATGCAGACCCTTTGAAGTCATACTGCATGGTACCTATTCCATGGGTCCCAAATCTTCAGGTTCAAGGGATTCTTCCTCCAGCTAAAACATGCATGGGAAACCCACAGTATGGTCCACCGTGTGATTGGGAAACGATTTACAATGCATCTCAGTTTTCGTATCCTGGTCCTCAGGTTCACCATTCCAGATGCTTTACTAACACTCTCCCTGCTTGGAGAGTCAGTGCCTTTAACCTCCTGTTTGGCACAGCTTGCAATTTCTGTGCAAGATGAACAGGAATAGGGAGAACCAATGAGAGACTAGCTGTAGGTGTCTGCACGGGCAAATGTAACGCTCATTTCCCACCAGGAAGAGGAATTAACCAAAGGCTCTGCATGCCCTGCCGGAAACAGATTAGGGCCTGAAGCAATCCTGCGGTTTTGTGCCCAGCTCACAAGAAAGCGAGTTGAAGAAAGGAGCTCAAGGGCACTGAAATTCACAAACCTGCAGAGTTATAAATGACAGCTATCCTCCAAAAATATATTGAAGTAAGCCTGCGAAGGGGAATTGAAAGTGGGGCAGAATTTCAGGAAAACGATTGCAGGGGGTAGACTGGAATTGCCCTGAAAGCATAGGAAAAGAGGCACAAGGTCGACAATCATGCAGTTGGCCAAAAAGTGCGTATGCGTTTTTTCCTGAATATATTCAGGAAAAAACGCATACGCACTTTTTGGCGAACCAAGCAAGCCTGTAAAGGAAATCTGCACTACAATGAAGTCTCACTGCCCCCCGGGCAAAAGGGCCATCTGAAAAAAGTGTAAAATCCAGAAATTTTGGACAGGATATGGAGAACAGGGAGCCTTGTTATGCTGATTGGCAGGATGTAAATTGCCAGCAGCCACCCTGGAGAAGTGTATGGTGTTTCCTGAAACACGTAAGAAACAAAGCAACACAGCCTATGGCACTTCCACTTATGGTCCTATAGCTTATGGAAATTAAAATAAAAAACAGACAGCCACCCCAATATTTGGGACGGCTGTGTTCACAAGAAGCTCGTCTACACTATCAGGTAAATATCCCAGAAAGAAAAAATGGATAAAGAAGTTGTGGCACGTACGTACAATGCAATATCACTCAGCAATGAAATCTGTGTCATCAGGCCCGTAGCGGCATAGTGAGTGGATGCAGGTACGGTGATTCTACGTGAACTACGTCACACAGAAAAAGAAACATCATAAGATATCACTAATACACGGAATGTAAACTTGACTACACATGAACTGAATTACAAAACAGAACAAGGTCTCAAATTTAGAAAACCAACTAGGGCTTGCTTATGGGGAAAGGTGCCTTGGGGTGCTGCATAAAACCAGAGACTGAAATTAGCACAGATAACTTTCCATAAGCCAAATATGTAATAGACAAGACCTACTACTTGCTCAACGATATGGACCCAACACCACATATTCAACGCCTAGGAATATACCTGACTAGGAAGAATCTTAAAACCCATGGATATATATGTCTCCGTATGAGAATCAAGCGTGTTTAGAGCGGGCGACATGCAGCAGTGAAAATTCGATAAATCCCATTATCAAAATAAATTTCGAAAACAAAACACAAAGACAGTGAAATAGAGAGCAATTCTTAAATAAATCACTCAGGGCATGTGATGCAACCGGGATTTACCACATCTACACCCAGAGCTGGTTGAGACATAAGGCTGGACACTTCAGGCTGATAGCATTGGTGAGTTTCGTTGAGCAAATGCAGACCCTTTGAAGTCATACTGAATGGTACCCATTCCATGGGTCCCAACTCTCCAGGTTCAAGGGATTCTTCCTCCAGCTAAAACATGCATGGGAAACCCAGAGTATCATCCACCGTGTGATTGGGAAACGATTTAAAATGCATCTCAGTTTTCGTATCCTGGTTCTCGGGTTCACCATTCCAGATGCCTTTCTAAAACTCTCCCCGCTTGGAGAGTCAGTGCCTTTAACCTCCTGTTTGGCACAGCTTGCAATTTCTGTGCAAGATGAACAGGAATAGGGAGAACCAATGAGAGACTAGCTGTAGGTGTATGCAGGGGCAAATGTAACACTCATTGCCCACCAGGAAGAGGAATTAAACAAAGGCTCAGCGTGCACTGCCGGAAACAGATTAGGGCCTGAAGCAATCCTGCGGTTTTTTGCCCAGCTCACAAGAAAGCGAGTTGAAGAACGGAGCTCAGGGGCACTGTAATTCACAAACCTGCAGAGTTATAAATGACAGCTATCCTCCAAAAATATATTGAAGTAAGCCTGCGAAGGGGACTTGAAAGCGGGGCAAAATTTCAGGAAAACGATTGCAGGGGGTAGACTGGAATTGCCCTGAAAGCATAGGAAAAGAGGCAGAACGTCGACAATGATGCACTTGGCCAAAAAGTGCGTATGCGTTTTTTCCTGAATATATTCAGGAAAAAACGCATACGCTCTTTTTGGCCAACCAAGCAAGCCTGTAAAGGAAATCTGCACTATAATGAAGTCTCACTGCCCCCCGGGCAAAAGGGCCATCTGAAAAAAGTGTAAAATCCAGAAATGTAGGACAGGATATGGAGAACAGGGAGCCTTGTTATGCTGATTGGCAGGATGTAAACTGCCAGCAGCCACCCTGGAGAAGTGTATGGTGTTTCCTGAAACACGTAAGAAACAAAGCAACACAGCCTATGGCACTTCCACTTATGGTCCTATAGCTTACGGAAATTAAAATAAAAAACAGACAGCCACCCCAATATTTGGGACGGCTGTGTTCACAAGAAGCTCGTCTACACTATCAGGTAAATATCCCAGAAAGCAAAAAATGGATAAAGAAGTTGTGGCACGTACGTACAATGCAATATCACTCAGCAATGAAATCTGTGTCATCAGGCCCGTAGCGGCATAGTGAGTGGATGCAGGTACGGTGATTCTACGTGAACTACGTCACACAGAAAAAGAAACATCATAAGATATCACTAATACACGGAATGTAAACTTGACTACACATGAACTGAATTACAAAACAGAACAGGGTCTCAAATTTAGAAAACCAACTAGTGCTTGCTTATGGGGAAACGTGCCTTGGGGGGCTGCATAAAACCAGAGACTGAAATTAGCACAGATAACTTTCCATAAGCCAAATATGTAATAGACAAGACCTACTCCTTGCTCAACGAAATGGAACCAACACCACATATTCAACGCCTAGGAATATACCTCACTAGGAAGAATCTAAAAACCGATGGATATATATGTCTCCGTATGAGAATCAAGCGTGTGTACAGCGGCCGAAAGGCAGCAGTGAATATCCGATAAATCCCATTATCAAAATAAATTTCCAAAACAAAACACAAAGACAGTGAAATAGAGAGCAATTATTAAATAATTCACTCAGGGCATGTGATGCAACTGGGATTTACCACATCTACACCCAGAGCTGGTTGAGACATAAGGCTGGACACTTCAGGCTGATAGCATTGGTGAGTTTCAGTGAGCAAATGCAGACCCTTTGAAGTCATACTGCATGGTACCCATTCCATGGGTCCCAACTCTTCAGGTTCTAGGGATTCTTCCTCCAGCTAAAACATGCATGGGAAACCCAGAGTATCGTCCTCCGTGTGATTGGGAAACGATTTAAAATGCATCTCAGTTTTCTTATCCTGGTCCTCGGGTTCACCATTCCAGATGCTTTACTAACACTCTCCCCGCTTGGAGAGTCAGTGCCTTTAACCTCCTGTTTGGCACAGCTTGCAATTTCTGTGCAAGATGAACAGGAATAGGGAGAACCAATGAGAGACTAGCTGTAGGTGTCTGCACGGGCAAATATAACGCTCATTGCCCACCAGGAAGAGGAATTAAACAAAGGCTCAGCGTGCCCTGCTGAAAACAGATTAGGGACTGAAGCAATCCTGCGGTTTTGTGCCCAGCTCACAAGAAAGCAAGTTGAAGAAAGGAGCTCAGGGGCACTGTAATTCACAAACCTGCAGAGTTATAAATGACAGTTATCCTCCAAAAATATATTGAAGTAAGCCTGTGAAGGGGACTTGAAAGCGGGGCAGAATTTCAGGAAAACGATTGCAGGGGGTAGACTGGAATTGCCCTGAAAGCATAGGAAAAGAGGCAGAACGTCGACAATGATGCACTTGGCCGAAAAGGGCGTATGCGTTTTTTCCTGAATATTCAGGAAAAAACGCATACGCCCTTTTTGGCCAACCAAGCAAGCCTGTAAAGGAAATCTGCACTACAATGAAGTCTCACTGCCCCCCGGGCAAAAGGGCCATCTGAAAAAAGTGTAAGATGCAGAAATGTAGGACAGGATATGGAGAACAGGGAGCCTTGTTATGCTGATTGGCAGGATGTAAATTGCCAGCAGCCAACCTGGAGAAGTGTATGGTGTTTCCTGAAACACGTAAGAAACAAAGCAACACAGCCTATGGCAATTGCACTGATGGTCCTATACCTTAGGGAAATTAAAATCAAAAACAGAGAGCCACCCCAAAGTTTGGGACGGCTGTGTTCCCAAGAAGCTCGTCTACAGTACCAGGTAAATATCCCAGAAAACAAAAAATGGATAAAGAAGTTGTGGCACGTACGTGCAATGCAGTATCACTCAGCAATGAAATCTGTGTCATCAGGCCCGTAGCGGCATAGTGAATGGATTCAGGTACGGTGATTCTACGTGAACTACGTCACACAGAAAAAGAAACATCATAAGATATCACTAATACACGGAATGCAAACTTGACTACACATGAACTGAATTACAAAACAGAACAGGGTCTCAAATTTAGAAAACCAACTAGTGCTTGCTTATGGGGAAAGGTGCCATGGGGTGCTGCATAAAACCAGAGACTGAAATTAGCACAGATAACATTCCATAAGCCAAATATGTAATAGACAAGACCTACTCCTTGCTCAACGAAATGGACTCAACACCACATATTCAACGCCTAGGAATATACCTGAATAGGAAGAATCTTAAAACCCATGGATATATATGTCTCCGTAAGAGAATCAAGCGTGTGTACAGCGGCCGAAACGCAGCAGTGAAAATCCGATAAATCCGATTATCAAAATAAATTTCGAAAACAAACACAAAGACAGTGAAATAGAGAGCAATTCTTAAATAATTCACTCAGGGCATGTGATGCAACCGGGATTTACCACATCTACACCCAGAGCTGGTTGAGACATAAGGCTGGACACTTCAGGCTTATAGCTTTGGTGAGTTTCGGTGAGCAAATGCAGACCCTTTGAAGTCATACTGCATGGTACCCATTCCATGGGTCCCAACTCTCCAGGTTCAAGGGATTCTTCCTCCAGCTAAAACATGCATGGGAAACCCAGAGTATCATCCACCGTGTGATTGGGAAACGATTTAAAATGCATCTCAGTTTTCGTATCCTGGTCCTCGGGTTCACCATTCCAGATGCTTTACTAACACTCTCCCTGCTTGGAGAGTCAGGGCCTTTAACCTCCTGTTTGGCACAGCTTGCAATTTCTGTGCAAGATGAACAGGAATAGGGAGAACCAATGAGAGACTAGCTGTAGGTGTCTGCACGGGCAAACGTAACGCTCATTTCCCACCAGGAAGAGGAATTAACCAAAGGCTCAGCATGCCCTGCCGGAAACAGATTAGGGCCTGAAGCAACCCTGCGGTTTTGTGCCCAGCTCACAAGAAAGCGAGTTGAAGAAAGGAGCTCAGGGGCACTGTAATTCACAAACCTGCAGAGTTATAAATGACAGCTATCCTCCAAAAATATATTGAAGTAAGCCTGCGAAGGGGACTTGAAAGCGGGGCAGAATTTCAGGAAAACGATTGCAGGGGGTAGACTGGAATTGCCCTGAAAGCATAGGAAAAGAGGCAGAACGTCGACAATGATGCACTTGGCCAAAAAGGGCGTATGCGTTTTTTCCTGAATATATTCAGGAATAAACCCATACGCCCTTTTTGGCCAACTAAGCAAGCCTGTAAAGGAAATCTGCACTACAATGAAGTCTCACTGCCCCCCGGGCAAGAGGGACACCTGAAAAAAGTGTAAAATCCAGAATGGTAGGACAGGATATGGAGAACAGGGAGATTGTTATGCTGATTGGCAGGATGTAAATTGCCAACAGCCACCCTGGAAAAGTGTATGGTGTTTCCTGAAACACGTAAGAAATAAAGCAACACAGCCTATGGCAATTGCACTTATGGTCCTATTCCTTAGGGAAATTAAAATCAAAAACAGAGAGCCACCCCAAAGTTTGGGACGGCTGTGTTCCCAAGAAGCTCGTCTACAGTACCAGGTAAATATCCCAGAAAGCAAAAAATGGATAAAGAAGTTGTGGCACGTACGTGCAATGCAATATCACTCAGCAATGAAATCTGTGTCATCAGGCCCGAAGCGGCATAGTGAGTGGATGCAGGTACGGTGATTCTACGTGAACTACGTCACACAGAAAAAGAAACATCATAAGATATCACTAATACACGGAATGTAAACTTGACTACACATGAACTGAATTACAAAACAGAACAGGGTCTCAAATTTAGAAAACCAACTAGTGCTTGCTTATGGGGAAAGGTGCCTTGGGGTGCTGCATAAACCAGAGACTGAAATTAGCACAGATAACATTCCATAAGCCAAATATGTAATAGACAAGACCTACTCCTTGCTCAACGAAATGGACTCAACACCACATATTCAAAGCCTAGGAATATACCTGACTA
Organism: Phocoena phocoena; assembly: GCF_963924675.1. NCBI lineage: Eukaryota > Metazoa > Chordata > Mammalia > Artiodactyla > Phocoenidae > Phocoena > Phocoena phocoena. Next base: position 1,039,055 of record NW_027077413.1, on the reverse strand, counting down.
GGAAGAATCTTAAAACCCATGGATATATATGTCTCCGTAAGAGAATCAAGCGTGTGTACAGCGACCGAAATGCAGCAGTGAAAATCCGATAAATCCCATTATCAAAATAAATTTCGAAAACAAAACACAAAGACAGTTAAATAGAGAGCAATTCTTAACTAATTCACTCAGGGCATGTGATGCAACCGGGATTGACCACATCTACACCCAGAGCTGGTTGAGACATAAGGCTGGACACTTCAGGCTGATAGCATTGGTGAGTTTCGGTGAGCAAATGCAGACCCTTTGAAGTCATACTGCATGGTACCTATTCCATGGGTCCCAACTCTTCAGGTTCAAGGGATTCTTCCTCCAGCTAAAACAGGCATGGGAACCCCACAGTATGGTCCACCGTGTGATTGGGAAACGATTTAAAATGCATCTCAGTTTTCGTATCCTGGTCCTCGAGTTCACCATTCCAGATGCTTTACTAACACTCTCCCCGCTTGGAGAGTCAGTGCCTTTAACCTCCTGTTTGGCACAGCTTGCAATTTCTGTGCAAGATGAACAGGAATAGGGAGAACCAATGAGAGACTAGCTGTAGGTGTATGCACGGGCAAATGTAACACTCATTGCCCACCAGGAAGAGGAATTAAACAAAGGCTCAGCGTGCCCTGCCGGAAACAGATTAGGGCCTGAAGCAATCCTGCGGTTTTTTGCCCAGCTCACAAGAAAGCGAGTTGAAGAAAGGAGCTCAGGGGCAGTGTAATTCACAAACCTGCAGAGTTATAAATGACAGCTATCCTCCAAAAATATATTGAAGTAAGCCTGCGAAGGGGACTTGAAAGCGGGGCAAAATTTCAGGAAAACGATTGCAGGGGGTAGACTGGAATTGCCCTGAAAGCATAGGAAAAGAGGCAGAACGTCGACAATGATGCACTTGGCCAAAAAGTGCGTATGCGTTTTTTCCTGAATATATTCAGGAAAAAACGCATACGCCCTTTTTGGCCAACCAAGCAAGCCTGTAAAGGAAATCTGCACTACAATGAAGTCTCACTGCCCCCCGGGCAAAAGGGCCATCTGAAAAAAGTGTAAAATCCAGAAATGTAGGACAGGATATGGAGAACAGGGAGCCTTGTTATGCTGATTGGCAGGATGTAAATTGCCAGCAGCCACCCTGGAGAAGTGTATGGTGTTTCCTGAAACACGTAAGAAACAAAGCAACACAGCCTATGGCACTTCCACTTATGGTCCTATAGCTTACGGAAATTAAAATAAAAAACAGACAGCCACCCCAATATTTGGGACGGCTGTGTTCACAAGAAGCTCGTCTACACTATCAGGTAAATATCCCAGAAAGCAAAAAATGGATAAAGAAGTTGTGGCACGTACGTACAATGCAATATCACTCAGCAATGAAATCTGTGTCATCAGGCCCGTAGCGGCATAGTGAGTGGATGCAGGTACGGTGATTCTACGTGAACTACGTCACACAGAAAAAGAAACATCATAAGATATCACTAATACACGGAATGTAAACTTGACTACACATGAACTGAATTACAAAACAGAACAGGGTCTCAAATTTAGAAAACCAACTAGTGCTTGCTTATGGGGAAAGGTGCCTTGGGGGGCTGCATAAAACCAGAGACTGAAATTAGCACAGATAACTTTCCATAAGCCAAATATGTAATAGACAAGACCTACTTCTTGCTCAACGAAATGGAACCAACACCACATATTCAACGCCTAGGAATATACCTGACTAGGAAGAATCTAAAAACCCATGGATATATATGTCTCCGTATGAGAATCAAGCGTGTGTACAGCGGCCGAAACGCAGCAGTGAATATCCGATAAATCCCATTATCAAAATAAATTTCCAAAACAAAACACAAAGACAGTGAAATAGAGAGCAATTCTTAAATAATTCACTCAGGGCATGTGATGCAACCGGGATTTACCACATCTACACCCAGAGCTGGTTGAGACATAAGGCTGGACACTTCAGGCTGATAGCATTGGTGAGTTTCAGTGAGCAAATGCAGACCCTTTGAAGTCATACTGCATGGTACCCATTCCATGGGTCCCAACTCTCCAGGTTCTAGGGATTCTTCCTCCAGCTAAAATATGCATGGGAAACACAGAGTATCGTCCTCCGTGTGATTGGGAAACGATTTAAAATGCATCTCAGTTTTCTTATCCTGGTCCTCGGGTTCACCATTCCAGATGCTTTACTAACACTCTCCCCGCTTGGAGAGTCAGTGCCTTTAACCTCCTGTTTGGCACAGCTTGCAATTTCTGTGCAAGATGAACAGGAATAGGGAGAACCAATGAGAGACTAGCTGTAGGTGTCTGCACGGGCAAATGTAACGCTCATTGCCCACCAGGAAGAGGAATTAAACAAAGGCTCAGCGTGCCCTGCTGAAAACAGATTAGGGCCTGAAGCAATGCTGCGGTTTTGTGCCCAGCTCACAAGAAAGCAAGTTGAAGAAAGGAGCTCAGGGGCACTGTAATTCACAAACCTGCAGAGTTATAAATGACAGTTATACTCCAAAAATATATTGAAGTAAGCCTGCGAAGGGGACTTGAAAGCGGGGCAGAATTTCAGGAAAACGATTGCAGGGGGTAGACTGGAATTGCCCTGAAAGCATAGGAAAAGAGGCAGAACGTCGACAATGATGCACTTGGCCAAAAAGGGCGTATGCGTTTTTTCCTGAATATATTCAGGAAAAAACGCATACGCCCTTTTTGGCCAACCAAGCAAGCCTGTAAAGGAAATCTGCACTACAATGAAGTCTCACTGCCCCCCCCCCCCCCCCCCCCGGGCAAAAGGGCCATCTGAAAAAAGTGTAAAATCCAGAAAGGTAGGACAGGATATGGAGAACAGGGAGCCTTGTTATGCTGATTGGCAGGATGTAAATTGCCAGCAGCCACCCTGGAGAAGTGTATGGTGTTTCCTGAAACACGTAACAAACAAAGCAACACAGCCTATGGCACTTCCACTTATGGTCCTATAGCTTATGGAAATTAAAATCAAAAACAGAGAGCCACCCCAAAGTTTGGGACGGCTGTGTTCACAAGAAGCTCGTCTACAGTATCAGGTAAATATCCCAGAAAGCAAAAAATGGATAAAGAAGTTGTGGCACGTACATGCAATGCAGTATCACTCAGCAATGAAATCTGTGTCATCAGGCCCGTAGCGGCATAGTGAATGGATGCAGGTACGGTGATTCTACGTGAACTACGTCACACAGAAAAAGAAACATCATAAGATGTCACTAATACACGGAATATAAACTTGACTACACATGAACTGAATTACAAAACAGAACAGGGTCTCAAATTTAGAAAACCAACTAGTGCTTGCTTATGGGGAAAGGTGCCATGGGGTGCTGCATAAAACCAGAGACTGAAATTAGCACAGATAACATTCCATAAGCCAAATATGTAATACACAAGACCTACTCCTTGCTCAACGAAATGGACTCAACACCACATATTCAACGCCTAGGAATATACCTGACTAGGAAGAATCTTAAAACCCATGGATATATATGTCTCCGTAAGAGAATCAAGCGTGTGTACTGCGGCCGAAACGCAGCAGTGAAAATCCGATAAATCCCATTATCAAAATAAATTTCGAAAACAAAACACAACGACAGTGAAATAGAGAGCAATTCTTAAATCATTCATTCAGCGCATGTGATGCAACCGGGATTTACCACATCTATACCCAGAGCTGGTTGACACATAAGGCTGGACACTTCAGGCTGATAGCATTGGTGAGTTTCGGTGAGCAAATGCAGACCCTTTGAAGTCATACTGCATGGTACTTATTCCATGGGTCCCAACTCTTCAGGTTCAAGGTATTCTTCCTCCAGCTAAAACATGCATGGGAAACCCACAGTATGGTCCACCGTGTGATTGGGAAACGATTTATAATGCATCTCAGTTTTCGTATCCTGTTCCTCGGGTTCACCATTCCAGATGATTTACTAACACTCTCCCTGCTTGGAGAGTCAGTGCCTTTAACCTCCTGTTTGGCACAGCTTGCCATTTCTGTGCAAGATGAACAGGAATAGGGAGAACCAATGAGAGACTAGCTGTAGGTGTCTGCACGGGCAAACGTAACGCTCATTTCCCACCAGGAAGAGGAATTAACCAAATGCTCAGCATGCCCTGCCGGAAACAGATTAGGGCCTGAAGCAACCCTGCGGTTTTGTGCCCAGCTCACAAGAAAGCGAGTTGAAGAAAGGAGCTCAGGGGCACTGTAATTCACAAACCTGCAGAGTTATAAATGACAGCTATCCTCCAAAAATATATTGAAGTAAGCCTGCGAAGGGGACTTGAAAGCGGGGCAGAATTTCAGGAAAACGATTGCAGGGGGTAGACTGGAATTGCCCTGAAAGCATAGGAAAAGAGGCAGAACGTCGACAATGATGCACTTGGCCAAAAAGGGCGTATGCGTTTTTTCCTGAATATATTCAGGAAAAAACCCATACGCCCTTTTTGGCCAACTAAGCAAGCCTGTAAAGGAAATCTGCACTACAATGAAGTCTCACTGCCCTCCGGGCAAGAGGGCCATCTGAAAAAAGGGTAAAATCCAGAATGGTAGGACAGGATATGGAGAACAGGGAGCCTTGTTATGATGATTGGCAGGATGTAAATTGCCAACAGCCACCCTGGAGAAGTGTATGCTGTTTCCGGATAAACGTAAGAAATAAAGCAACACAGCCTATGGCAATTGCACTTATGGTCCTATTCCTTAGGGAAATTAAAATCAAAAACAGAGAGCCACCCCAAAGTTTGGGACGGCTGTGTTCCCAAGAAGCTCGTCTACAGTACCAGGTAAATATCCCAGAAAGCAAAAAATGGATAAAGAAGTTGTGGCACGTACGTGCAATGCAATATCACTCAGCAATGAAATCTGTGTCATCAGGCCCGTAGCGGCATAGTGAGTGGATGCAGGTACGGTGATTCTACGTGAACTACGTCACACAGAAAAAGAAACATCATAAGATATCACTAATACACGGAATGTAAACTTGACTACACATGAACTGAATTACAAAACAGAACAGGGTCTCAAATTTAGAAAACCAACTAGTGCTTGCTTATGGGGAAAGGTGCCTTGGGGTGCTGCATAAAACCAGAGACTGAAATTAGCACAGATAACATTCCATAAGCCAAATATGTAATAGACAAGACCTACTCCTTGCTCAACGAAATGGACTCAACACCACATATTCAACGCCTAGGAATATACCTGACTAGGAAGAATCTTAAAACCCATGGATATATAGGTCTCCGTAAGAGAATCAAGCATGTGTACAGCGGCCGAAACGCAGCAGTGAAAATCCGATAAATCCCATTATCAAAATAAATTTCGAAAACAAAACACAAAGACAGTGAAATAGAGAGCAATTCTTAACTAATTCACTCAGGGCATGTGATGCAACCGGGATTGACCACATCTACACCCAGAGCTGGTTGAGACATAAGGCTGGACACTTCAGGCTGATAGCATTGGTGAGTTTCGGTGAGCAAATGCAGACCCTTTGAAGTCATACTGCATGGTACCTATTCCATGGGTCCCAACTCTTCAGGTTCAAGGGATTCTTCCTCCAGCTAAAACATGCATGGGAACCCCACAGTATGGTCAACCGTGTGATTGGGAAACGATTTAAAATGCATCTCAGTTTTCGTATCCTGGTCCTCGGGTTCACCATTCCATATGCTTTACTAACACTCTCCCCGCTTGGAGAGTCACTGCCTTTAACCTCCTGTTTGGCACAGCTTGCAATTTCTGTGCAAGATGAACAGGAATAGGGAGAACCAATGAGAGACTAGCTGTAGGTGTATGCACGGGCAAATGTAACGCTCATTGCCCACCAGGAAGAGGAATTAAACAAAGGCTCAGCGTGCCCTGCTGAAAAGAGATTAGGGCCTGAAGCAATCCTGCGGTTTTGTGCCCAGCTCACAAGAAAGCGAGTTGAAGAAAGGAGCTCAGGGGCACTGTAATTCACAAACCTGCAGAGTTATAAATGACAGCTATCCTCCAAAAATATATTGAAGTAAACCTGCGAAGGGGACTTGAAAGCGGGGCAGAATTTCAGGAAAACGAGTGCAGGGGGTAGACTGGAATTGCCCTGAAAGCATAGGAAAAGAGGCAGAGCGTCGACAATGATGCACTTGGCCAAAAAGGGCGTATGCGTTTTTTCCTGAATATATTCAGGAAAAAACGCATACGCCCTTTTTGGCCAACCAAGCAAGCCTATAAAGGAAACCTGCACTACAATGAAGTCTCACTGCCCCCCGGGCAAAGGACCATCTGAAAAAAGTGTAAAATCCAGAAAGGTAGGACAGGATATGTAGAACAGGGAGCCTTGTTATGCTGATTGACAGGATGTAAATTGCCAGCAGCCACCCTGGAAAAGTGTATGGTGTTTCCTGAAACACATAAGAAACAAAGCAACACAGCCTATGGCACTTCCACTTATGGTCCTATAGCTTACGGAAATTAAAATCAAAAACAGACAGCCACCCCAATATTTGGGACGGCTGTGTTCACAAGAAGCTAGTCTACAGTATCAGGTAAATATCCCAGAAAGCAAAAAATGGATAAAGAAGTTGTGGCACGTACGTACAATGCAATATCACTCAGCAATGAAATCTGTGTCATCAGGCCCGTAGCGGCATAGTGAGTGGATGCAGGTACGGTGATTCTACGTGAACTACGTCACACAGAAAAAGAAACATCATAAGATATCACTAATACACGGAATGTAAACTTGACTACACATGAACTGAATTACAAAACAGAACAGGGTCTCAAATTTAGAAAACCAACTAGTGCTTGCTTATGGGGAAAGGTGCCTTGGGGTGCTGCATAAAACCAGAGACTGAAATTAGCACAGATAACATTCCATAAGCCAAATATGTAATAGACAAGACCTACTCCTTGCTCAACGAAATGGACTCAACACCACATATTCAACGCCTAGGAATATACCTGACTAGGAAGAATCTTAAAACCCATGGATATATAGGTCTCCGTAAGAGAATCAAGCATGTGTACAGCGGCCGAAACGCAGCAGTGAAAATCCGATAAATCCCATTATCAAAATAAATTTCGAAAACAAAACACAAAGACAGTGAAATAGAGAGCAATTCTTAAATAATTCACTCAGGGCATGTGATGCAACCGGGATTGACCACATCTACACCCAGAGCTGGTTGAGACATAAAGCTGGACACTTCAGGCTGATAGCATTGGTGAGTTTCGGTGAGCAAATGCAGACCCTTTGAAGTCATACTGCATGGTACCTATTCCATGGGTCCCAACTCTTCAGGTTCAAGGGATTCTTCCTCCAGCTAAAACATGCATAGGAAACCCACAGTATGGTCCACCGTGTGATTGGGAAACGATTTAAAATGCATCTCAGGTTTCGTATCCTGGTCCTCGGGTTCACCATTCCAGATGCTTTACTAACATTCTCCCTGCTTGGAGAGTCAGTGCCTTTAACCTCCTGTTTGGCACAGCTTGCAATTTCTGTGCAAGATGAACAGGAATAGGGAGAACCAATGAGAGACTAGCTATAGGTGTCTGCACGGGCAAATGTAACGCTCATTGCCCACCAGGAAGAGGAATTAACCAAAGGCTCAGTGTGCCCTTCTGGAAACAGATTAGGGCCTGAAGCAATCCTGCGGTTTTGTGCCCAGCTCACAAGAAAGCGAGTTGAAGAAAGGAGCTCAGGGGCACTGTAATTCACAAACCTGCAGAGTTATAAATGACAGCTATCCTCCAAAAATATATTGAAGTAAGCCTGCGAAGGGGACTTGAAAGCGGGGCAGAATTTCAGGAAAACGATTGCAGGGGGTAGACTGGAATTGCCCTGAAAGCATAGGAAAAGAGGCAGAACGTCGACAATGATGCACTTGGCCAAAAAGGGCGTATGCGTTTGTTCCTGAATATATTCAGGAAAAAACGCATACGCCCTTTTTGGCCAACCAAGCAAGCCTGTAAAGGAAATCTGCACTACAATGAAGTCTCACTGCCCCCCGGGCAAAAGGGCCATCTGAAAAAAGTGTAAAATCCAGAAAGGTAGGACAGGATATGGAGAACAGGGAGCCTTGTTATGCTGATTGGCAGGATGTAAATTGCCAGCAGCCACCCTGGAGAAGTGTATGGTGTTTCCTGAAACACGTAAGAAACAAAGCAACACAGCCTATGGCACTTCCATTTATGGTCCTATAGCTTACGGAAATTAAAATCAAAAACAGACAGCCACCCCAATATTTGGGATGGCTGTGTTCACAAGAAGCTCGTCTACAGTATCAGGTAAATATCCCAGAAAGCAAAAAATGGATAAAGAAGTTGTGGCACGTACGTACAATGCAATATCACTCAGCAATGAAATCTGTGTCATCAGGCCCGTAGCGGCATAGTGAGTGGATGCAGGTATGGTGATTCTACGTGAACTACGTCACACAGAAAAAGAAACATCATAAGATATCACTAATACACGGAATGTAAACTTGACTACACATGAACTGAATTACAAAACAGAACAGGGTCTCAAATTTAGGAAGCCAACTAGTGCTTGCTTATGGGGAAAGGTGCCTTGGGGTGCTGCATAAAACCAGAGACTGAAATTAGCACAGATAACTTTCCATAAGCCAAATATGTAATAGACAAGACCTACTCCTTGTTCAACGAAATGGACCCAACACCACATATTCAACGCCTAGGAATATACCTGACTAGGAATAATCTTAAAACCCATGGATATATATGTCTCCGTAAGAGAATCAAGCATGTGTACAGCGGCATAAACGCAGCAGTGAAAATCCGATAAATCCCATTATCAAAATAAATTTCAAAAACAAAACACAAAGACAGTGAAATAGAGAGCAATTCTTAAATAATTCACTCAGGGCATGTGATGCAACCGGGATTTAACACAACTACACCCAGAGCTGGTTGAGACATAAGGCTGGACACTTCAGGCTGATAGCATTGGGGAGTTTCGGTGAGCAAATGCAGACCATTTGAAGTCATACTGCATGGTACCCATTCCATGGGTCCCAACTCTCCAGGTTCAAGGGATTCTTCCTCCAGCTAAAACATGCATGGGAAACCCAGAGTATCGTCCACCGTGTGATTGGGACACGATTTAAAATGCATCTCAGTTTTCGTATCCTGGTCCTCGGGTTCACCATTCCAGATGCTTTACTAACACTCTCCCCGCTTGGAGAGTCAGTGCCTTTAACCTCCTGTTTGGCACAGCTTGCAATTTCTATGCAAGATGAACAGGAATAGGGAGAACCAATGAGAGACTAGCTGTAGGTGTCTGCACGGGCAAATGTAACGCTCATTGCCGACCAGGAAGAGGAATTAAACAAAGGCTCAGCGTGCCCTGCTGAAAACAGATTAGGGCCTGAAGCAATCCTGCGGTTTTGTGCCCAGCTCACAAGAAAGCGAGTTGAAGAAAGGAGCTCAGGGGCACTGTAATTCACAAACCTGCAGAGTTATAAATGACAGCTATCCTCCAAAAATATAATGAAGTAAGCCTGCGAAGGGGACTTGAAAGCGGGGCAGAATTTCAGGAAAACGATTGCAGGGGGTAGACTGGAATTGCCCTGAAAGCATAGGAAAAGAGGCACAACGTCGACAATGATGCACTTGGCCAAAAAGGGCGTATGCGTTTTTTCCTGAATATATTCAGGAAAAAACGCATACGCCATTTTTGGCCAACCAAGCAAGCCTGTAAAGGAAATCTGTACTACCATGAAGTCTCACTGCCCCCCGGGCAAAAGGGCCATCTGAAAAAAGTGTAAAATCCAGAAAGGTAGGACAGGATATGGAGAACAGGGAGCCTTGTTATGCTGATTGGCAGGATGTAAATTGCCAGCAGCCACCCTGGATAAGTGTATGGTGTTTCCTGAAACACGTAAGAAATAAAGCAACACAGCCTATGGCAATTGCACTTATGTTCTTATTCCTTAGGGAAATTAAAATCAAAAACAGAGAGCCACCCCAAAGTTTGGGACGGCTGTGTTCACAAGAAGCTCGTCTACAGTACCAGGTAAGTATCCCAGAAAGCAAAAAATGGATAAAGAAGTTGTGGCACGTACGTGCAATGCAATATCACTCAGCAATGAAATCTGTGTCATCAGGCCCGTAGCGGCATAGTCAGTGGATGCAGGTACGGTGATTCTACGTGAATTACGTCACACAGAAAAAGAAACATCATAAGATATCACTAATACACGGAATGTAAACTTGACTACACATGAACTGAATTACAAAACAGAACAGGGTCTCAAATTTAGAAAACCAACTAGTGCTTGCTTATGGGGATAGGTGCGTTGGGGTGCTGCATAAAACCAGAGACTGAAATTAGCACAGATAACTTTCCATAAGCCAAATATGTAATAGACAAGACCTACTCCTTGCTCAACGAAATGGACTCAACACCACATATTCAACGCCTAGGAATATACCTGACTAGGAAAAATCTTAAAACCCATGGATATATATGTCTCCGTAAGAGAATCAAGCATGTGTACAGCGGCCGATACACAGCAGTGAAAATCCGATAAATCCCATTATCAAAATAAATTTCGAAAACAAAACACAAAGACAGTGAAATAGAGAGCAATTCTTAAATAATTCACTCAGGGCATGTGATGCAACTGGGATTGACCACATCTACACCCAGAGCTGATTGAGACATAAGGCTGGACACTTCAGGCAAATAGCATTGGTGAGTTTCGGTGAGCAAATGCAGACACTTTGAAGTCATACTGCATGGTATCTATTCCATGGGTCCCAACTCTTCAGGTTCAAGGGATTCTTCCTCCAGCTAAAACATGCATAGGAAACCGACAGTATGGTCCACCGTGTGATTGGGAAACGATTTAAAATGCATCTCAGGTTTCGTATCCTGGTCCTCGGGTTCACCATTCCAGATGATTTACTAACACTCTCCCCGCTTGGAGAGTCAGTGCCTTTAACCTCCTGTTTCGCACAGCTTGCAATTTCTGTGCAAGATGAACAGGAATAGGGAGAACCAATGAGAGACTAGCTGTAGGTGTCTGCACGGGCAAATGTAACGCTCATTGCCCACCAGGAAGAGGAATTAAACAAAGGCTCAGTGTGCCCTGCTGGAAACAGATTAGGGCCTGAAGCAATCCTGCGGTTTTGTGCCCAGCTCACAAGAAAGTTAGTTGAAGAAAGGAGCTCAGGGGCACTGTATTTCACAAACCTGCAGAGTTATAAATGACAGCTATCCTCCAAAAATATATTGAAGTAAGCCTGCGAAGGGGACTTGAATGCGGGGCAGAATTTCAGGAAAACGATTGCAGGGGGTAGACTGGAATTGCCCTGAAAGCATAGGAAAAGAGGCACAACGTCGACAATGATGCACTTGGCCAAAAAGGGCGTATGCGTTTTTTCCTGAATATATTCAGGAAAAAACGCATACGCCCTTTTTGGCCAACCAAGCAAGCCTGTAAAGGAAATCTGCACTACAATGAAATCTCACTGCCCCCCCGGGCAAAAGGGCCATCTGAAAAAAGTGTAAAATCCAGAAAGGTAGGACAGGATATGGAGAACAGGGAGCCTTGTTATGCTGATTGGCAGGATGTAAATTGCCAGCAGCCACCCTGGAGAAGTGTATGGTGTTTCCTGAAACACGTAAGAAACAAAGCAACACAGCCTATGGCACTTCCACTTATGGTCCAATAGTTTACGGAAATTAAAATCAAAAACAGACAGCCACCCCAATATTTGGGACGGCTGTGTTCACAAGAAGCTCGTCTACAGTATCAGGTAAATATCCCAGAAAGCAAAAAATGGATAAAGAAGTTGTGGCAAGTACGTACAATGCAATATCACTCAGCAATGAAATCTGTGTCATCAGGCCCGTAGCGGCATAGTGAGTGGATGCAGGTACGGTGATTCTACGTGAACTACGTCACACAGAAAAAGAAACATCATAAGATATCACTAATACACGGAATGTAAACTTGACTACACATGAACTGAATTACAAAACAGAACAGGGTCTCAAATTTAGAAAACCAACTAGTGCTTGCTTATGGGGAAAGGTGCCTTGGGGTGCTGCATAAAACCAGAGACTGAAATTAGCACAGATAACTTTCCATAGGCCAAATATGTAATAGACAAGACCTACTCGTTGCTCAACGAAATGGACTCAACACCACGTATTCAACGCATAGGAATATATCTGACTAGGAAGAATCTTAAAACCCATGGATATATATGTCTCCGTAAGAGAATCAATCGTGTGTACAGCGGCCGAAACGCAGCAGTGAAAATCCGATAAATCCCATTATCAAAATAAATTTCGAAAACAAAACACAAAGACAGTGAAATAGAGAGCAATCCTTAACTAATTCACTCAGGGCATGTGATGCAACCGGGATTGACCACATCTACACCCAGAGCTGGTTGAGACATAAGGCTGGACACTTCAGGCTGATAGCATTGGTGAGTTTCGGTGAGCAAATGCAGACCCTTTGAAGTCATACTGCATGGTACCCATTCCATGGGTCCCAACTCTCCAGGTTCAAGGCATTCTTCCTCCAGTTAAAACATGCATGGGAAACCCAGAGTATCGTCCACCGTGTGATTGGGACACGATTTAAAATGCATCTCAGTTTTCGTATCCTGGTCCTCGGGTTCACCATTCCAGATGCTTTACTAACACTCTCCCCGCTTGGAGAGTCAGTGCCTTTAACCTCCTGTTTGGCACAGCTTGCAATTTCTGTGCAAGATGAACAGGAATAGGGAGAACCAATGAGAGACTAGCTGTAGGTGTCTGCACGGGCAAATGTAACGCTCATTGCCGACCAGGAAGAGGAATTAAACAAAGGCTCAGCGTGCCCTGCTGAAAACAGATTAGGGCCTGAAGCAATCCTGCGGTTTTGTGCCCAGCTCACAAGAAAGCGAGTTGAAGAACGGAGCTCAGGGGCACTGTAATTCACAAACCTGCAGAGTTATAAATGACAGCTATCCTCCAAAAATATATTGAAGTAAGCCTGCAAAGGGGACTTGAAAGCGGGGCAGAATTTCAGGAAAACGATTGCAGGGGGTAGACTGGAATTGCCCAGAAAGCATAGGAAAAGAGGCAGAACGTCGACAATGATGCACTTGGCCAAAAAGGGCGTATGCGTTTTTTCCTGAATATATTCAGGAAAAAACGCATACGCCCTTTTTGGCCAACCAAGCAAGCCTGTAAAGGAAATCTTTACTACAATGAAGTCTCACTGCCCCCTCGGCAAAAGGGCCATCTGAAAAAAGTGTAAAATCCAGAAAGGTAGGACAGGATATGGAGAAGAGGGAGCCTTGTTATGCTGATTGGCAGGATGTAAATTGCCAGCAGCCACCCTGGAGAAGTGTATGGTGTTTCCTGAAACACGTAAGAAATAAAGCAACACAGCCTATGGCAACTGCACTTATGGTCCTATTCCTTAGGGAAATTAAAATCAAAAACAGAGAGCCACCCCAATATTTGGGACGGCTGTGTTCACAAGAAGCTCGTCTACAGTATCAGGTAAATATCCCAGAAAGCAAAAAATGGATAAAGAAGTTGTGGCACGTACGTACAATGCAATATAACTCAGCAATGAAATCTGTGTCATCAGGCCCGTAGCGGTATAGTGAGTGGATGCAGGTACGGTGATTTTACGTGAACTACGTCACACAGAAAAAGAAACTTCATAAGATATCACTAATACACGGAATGCAAACTTGACTACACATGAACTGAATTACAAAACAGAACAGGGTCTCAAATTTAGAAAACCAACTAGTGCTTGCTTATGGGGAAAGGCGCCTTGGGATGCTGCATAAAACCAGAGACTGAAATTAGCACAGATAACTTTCCATAAGCCAAATATGTAATAGAAAAGACCTACTCCTTGCTCAACGAAATGGACCCAACACCACATATTCAACGCCTAGGAATATACCTGACTAGGAAGAATCTTAAAACCCATGGATATATATGTCTCCGTAAGAGAATCAAGCGTGTGTACAGCGGCCGAAACGCAGCAGTGAAAATCCGATAAATCCCATTCTCAAATGAAATTTCGAAAACAAAGCACAAAGACAGTGAAATAGAGAGCAATTCTTAAATAATTCACTACGGGCATGTGATGCAACCGGGATTGACCATATCTACACCCAGAGCTGGTTGAGACATAAGGCTGGACACTTCAGGCTGATAGCATTGGTGAGTTTCGGTGAGCAAATGCAGACCCTTTGAAGTCATACTGCATGGTACCCATTCCATGGGTCCCAACTCTCCAGGTTCAAGGCATTCTTCCTCCAGCTAAAATATGCATGGGAAACCCAGAGTATCGTCCACCGTGTGATTGGGAAAAGATTTAAAATGCATCTCAGTTTTCATATCCTGGTCCTCAGGTTCACCATTCCAGATGCTTTACTAACACTCTCCCCGCTTGGAGAGTCACTGCCTTTAACCTCCTCTTTGGCACAGCTTGCAATTTCTGTGCAAGATGAACAGGATTAGGGAGAACCAATGAGAGACTAGCTGTAGGTGTCTGCACGGGCAAATGTAACGCTCATTGCCCACCAGGAAGAGGAATTAAACAACGGCTCTGTGTGCCCTGCTGGAAACAGATTAGGGCCTGAAGCAATCCTGCGGTTTTGTGCCCAGCTCACAAGAAAGCGTGTTGAAGAAAGGAGCTCAGGGGCAATGTAATTCACAAACCTGCAGAGTTATAAATGACAGCTATCTTCCAAAAGTATATTGAAGTAAGCCTGCAAAGGGGACTTGAAAGTGGGGCAGAATTTCAGGAAAACGATTGTGGGGGGTAGACTGGAATTGCCCTGAAAGCATAGGAAAAGAGGCACAACGTCGACAATGATGCACTTGGCAAAAAATGGGCGTATGCGTTTTTTCCTGAATATATTCAGGAAAAAACGCATACGCCCTTTTTGGCCAACCAAGCAAGCCTGTAAAGGAAATCTGCACCACAACGAAGTCTCACTGCCCCCCGGGCAAAAGGGCCATCGGAAAAAAGTGTAAAATCCAGAAAAGTAGGACAGGATATGGAGAACAGGGAGCCTTGTTATGCTGATTGGCAGGATGTAAATTGCCAGCAGCCACCCTGGAGAAGTGTATGGTGTTTCCTGAAACACGTAAGAAACAAAGCAACACAGCCTATGGCACTTCCACTTATGGTCCTATAGCTTATGGAAATTAAAATCAAAAACAGACAGCCACCCCAATATTTGGGACGGCTGTGTTCACAAGAAGCTCGTCTACAGTATCAGGTAAATATCCCAGAAAGCAAAAAATGGATAAAGAAGTTGTGGCACGTACGTACAATGCAATATCACTCAGCAATGAAATCTGTGTCATCAGGCCCGTAGCGGCATAGTGAGTGGATGCAGGTACGGTGATTCTACGTGAACTACGTCACACAGAAAAAGAAACATCATAAGATATCACTAATACACGGAATGTAAACTTGACTACACATGAACTGAATTACAAAACAGAACAGGGTCTCAAATTTAGAAAACCAACTAGTGCTTGCTTATAGGGAAAGGTGCGTTGGGGTGCTGCATAAAACCAGAGACTGAAATTAGCACAGATAACTTTCCATAAGCCAAATATGTAATAGACAAGACCTACTTCTTGCTCAACGAAATGGACCCAACACCACATATTCAACGCCTAGGAATATACCTGACTAGGAAGAATCTTAAAACCCATGGATATATATGTCTCCGTAAGAGAATCAAGCATGTGTACAGCGGCCGGAATGCAGCAGTGAAAATCCGATAAATCCCATTATCAAAATAAATTTCGAAAACAAAACACAAAGACAGTGAAATAGAGAGCAATTCTTAAATAATTCACTCAGGGCATGTGATGCAACTGGGATTTACCACATCTACACCCAGAGCTGGTTGAGACATAAGGCTGGACACTTCAGGCTGATAGCATTCGTGAGTTTCGGTGAGCAAATGCAGACCCTTTGAAGTCATACTGCATGGTACCCATTCCATGGGTCCCAACTCTCCAGGTTCAAGGGATTCTTCCTCCAGCTAAAACATGCATGGGAAACCCAGAGTATCGTCCACCGTGTGATTGGGAAACGATTTAAAATGCATCTCAGATTTCGTATCCTGGTCCTCGGGTTCACCATTCCAGATGCTTTACTAATACTCTCCCCGCTTGGAGAGTCAGTGCCTTTAACCTCCTGTTGGGCACAGCTTGCAATTTCTGTGCAAGATGAACAGGAATAGGGAGAACCAGTGAGAGACTAGCTGTAGGTGTCTGCACGGGCAAATGTAATGCTCATTGCCGACCAGGAAGAGGAATTAAACAAAGGCTCAGCGTGCCCTGCTGAAAACAGATTAGGGCCTGAAGCTATCCTGCAGTTTTGTGCCCAGCTCACAAGAAAGCGAGTTGAAGAAAGGAGCTCAGGGGCACTGTAATTCACAAACCTGCAGAGTTATAAATGACAGCTATCCTCCAAAAATATATTGAAGTAAGCCTGCGAAGGGGACTTGAAAGCGGGGCAGAATTTCACGAAAACGATTGCAGGGTGTAGACTGGAATTGCCCTGAAAGGATAGGAAAAGAGGCACAACGTCGACAGTGATGCAGTTGGGCAAAAAGGGCGTATGCGTTTTTTCCTGAATATATTCAGGAAAAAACGCATACGCACTTTTTGGCCAACCAAGCAAGCCTGTAAATGAAATCTGCACTACAATGATGTCTCACTGCCCCCCGGGCAAAAGGGCCATCTGAAAAAAGTGTAAAATCCAGAAATGTAGGACAGGATATGGAGAAGAGGGAGCCTTGTTATGCTGATTGGCAGGATGTAAATTGCCGGCAGCCACCCTGGAGAAGTGTATGGTATTTCCTGAAACACGTAAGAAACAAAGCAACACAGCCTATGGCACTTCCACTTATGGTCCTATAGCTTACGGAAATTAAAATCAAAAACAGACAGCCACCCCAATATTTGGGACGGCTGTGTTCACAAGAAGCTCGTCTACAGTATCAGGTAAATATCCCAGAAAGCAAAAAAATGGATAAATAAGTTGTGGCACGTACGTACAATGCAATATCACTCAGCAATGAAATCTGTGTCATCAGGCCCGTAGCGGCATAGTGAGTGGATGCAGGTACGGTGATTCTACGTGAACTATGTCACACAGAAAAAGAAACATCATAAGATATCACTAATAGACGGAATGTAAACTTGACTACATATGAACTGAATTACAAAACAGAACAGGGTCTCAAATTTAGAAAACCAACTAGTGCTTGCTTATGGGGAAAGGTGCCTTGGGGTGCTGCATAAAACCAGAGACTGAAATTAGTACCGATAACATTCCATAAGACAAATATGTAATAGACAAGACCTACTCCTTGCTCAACGAAATGGACTCAACACCACATATTCAACGCCTAGGAATATACCTGACTAGGAAGAATCTTAAAACCCATGGTTATATATGTCTCCGTAAGAGAATCAAGCGTGTGTACAGCGGCCGATACGCAGCAGTGAAAATCCGATAAATCCCATTATCAAAATAAATTTCGAAAACAAAACACAAAGACAGTGAAATAGAGAGCGATTCTTAAATAATTCACTCAGGGCATGTGATGCAACCGGGATTGACCACATCTACACCCAGAGCTGGTTGAGACATAAGGCTGGACACTACAGGCTGATAGCATTTGTGAGTTTCGGTGAGCAAATGCAGATCCTTTGAAGTCATACTGCATGGTACCTATTCCATGGGTCCCAACTCTTCAGGTTCAAGGGATTCTTCCTCCAGCTAAAACATGCATGGGAAACCCACAGTATGGTCCACCGTGTGATTGGGAAACGATTTAAAATGCATCTCACTTTTCGTATCCTGGTCCTCAGGTTCACCATTCCAGATGCTTTACTAACACTCTCCCTGCTTGGAGAGTCAGTGCCTTTAACCTCCTGTTTTGCACAGCTTGCAATTTCTGTGCAAGATGAACAGGAATAGGGAGAAACAATGAGAGACTAGCTATAGGTGTCTGCACGGGCAAATGTAAGGCTCATTTCCCACCAGGAAGAGGAATTAACCAAAGGCTCAGTGTGCCCTGCTGGAAACAGATTAGGGCCTGAAGCAATCCTGCGGTTTTGTGCCCAGCTCACAAGAAAGCGAGTTGAAGAAAGGAGCTCAGGGGCACTGTAATTCACAAACCTGCAGAGTTATAAATGACAGCTATCCTCCAAAACTATATTGAAGTAAGACTGCGAAGGGGACTTGAAAGCGGGGCAGAATTTCAGGAAAACGATTGAAGGGGGTAGACTGGAATTGCCCTGAAAGCATAGGAAAAGAGGCAGAACGTCGACAATGATGCACTTGGCCAAAAAGGGCGTATGCGTTTTTTCCTGAATATATTCAGGAAAAAACGCATACGCCCTTTTTGGCCAACCAAGCAAGCCTGTAAAGGAAATCTGCACTACAATGAAGTCTCACTCCCCCCCCCCCCCGGGCAAAAGGGTCATCTGAAAAAAGTGTAAAATCCAGAAATGTAGGACAGGATATGGAGAACAGGGAGCCTTGTTATGCTGATTGGCAGGATGTAAATTGCCGGCAGCCACCCTGGAGAAGTGTATGGTGTTTCCTGAAACACGTAAGAAACAAAGCAACACAGCCTATGGCACTTCCACTTATGGTCCTATAGCTTACGGAAATTAAAATCAAAAACAGACAGCCACCCCAATATTTGGGACGGCTGTGTTCACAAGAAGCTCGTCTACAGTATCAGGTAAATATCCCAGAAAGCAAAAAATGGATAAAGAAGTTGTGGCACGTACGTACAATGCAATATCACTCAGCAATGAAATCTGTGTCATCAGGCCCGTAGCGGCATAGTGAGTGGATGCAGGTACGGTGATTCTACGTGAACTACGTCACACAGAAAAAGAAACATCATAAGATATCACTAATACACGGAATGTAAACTTGACTACACATGAACTGAATTACAAAACAGAACAGGGTCTCAAATTTAGAAAACCAACTAGTGCTTGCTTATAGGGAAAGGTGCGTTGGGGTGCTGCATAAAACCAGAGACTGAAATTAGCACAGATAACTTTCCATAAGCCAAATATGTAATAGACAAGACCTACTCCTTGCTCAACGAAATGGACCCAACACCACATATTCAACGCCTAGGAATATACCTGACTAGGAAGAATCTTAAAACCCATGGATATATATGTCTCCGTAAGAGAATCAAGCATGTGTACAGCGGACGAAACGCAGCAGTGAAAATCCGATAAATCCCATTATCAAAATAAATTTCGAAAACAAAACACAAAGACAGTGAAATAGAGAGCAATTCTTAAATAATTCACTCAGGGCATGTGATGCAACCGGGATTTACCACATCTACACCCAGAGCTGGTTGAGACATAAGGCTGGACACTTCAGGCTGATAGCATTCGTGAGTTTCGGTGAGCAAATGCAGACCCTTTGAAGTCATACTGCATGGTACCCATTCCATGGGTCCCAACTCTCCAGGTTCAAGGGATTCTTCCTCCAGCTAAAACATGCATGGGAAACCCAGAGTATCGTCCACCGTGTGATTGGGAAACGATTTAAAATGCATCTCAGTTTTCGTATCCTGGTCCTCGGGTTCACCATTCCAGATGCTTTACTAACACTCTCCCCGCTTGGAGAGTCAGTGCCTTTAACCTCCTGTTGGGCACAGCTTGCAATTTCTGTGCAAGATGAACAGGAATAGGGAGAACCAGTGAGAGACTAGCTGTAGGTGTCTGCACGGGCAAATATAATGCTCATTGCCGACCAGGAAGAGGAATTAAACAAAGGCTCAGCGTGCCCTGCTGAAAACAGATTAGGGCCTGAAGCAATCCTGCGGTTTTGTGCCCAGCTCACAAGAAAGCGAGTTGAAGAAAGGAGCTCAGGGGCACTGTAATTCACAAACCTGCAGAGTTATAAATGACAGCTATCCTCCAAAAATATATTGAAGTAAGCCTGCGAAGGGGACTTGAAAGCGGGGCAGAATTTCACGAAAACGATTGCAGGGTGTAGACTGGAATTGCCCTGAAAGGATAGGAAAAGAGGCACAACGTCGACAGTGATGCAGTTGGGCAAAAAGGGCGTATGCGTTTTTTCCTGAATATATTCAGGAAAAAACGCATACGCACTTTTTGGCCAACCAAGCAAGCCTGTAAATGAAATGTGCACTACAATGATGTCTCACTGCCCCCCGGGCAAAAGGGCCATCTGAAAAAAGTGTAAAATCCAGAAATGTAGGACAGGATATGGAGAAGAGGGAGCCTTGTTATGCTGATTGGCAGGATGTAAATTGCCGGCAGCCACCCTGGAGAACTGTATGGTATTTCCTGAAACACGTAAGAAACAAAGCAACACAGCCTATGGCACTTCCACTTATGGTCCTATAGCTTACGGAAATTAAAATCAAAAACAGACAGCCACCCCAATATTTGGGACGGCTGTGTTCACAAGAAGCTCGTCTACAGTATCAGGTAAATATCCCAGAAAGCAAAAAAATGGATAAATAAGTTGTGGCACGTACGTACAATGCAATATCACTCAGCAATGAAATCTGTGTCATCAGGCCCGTAGCGGCATAGTGAGTGGATGCAGGTACGGTGATTCTACGTGAACTACATCACACAGAAAAAGAAACATCATAAGATATCACTAATACACGGAATGTAAACTTGACTACATATGAACTGAATTACAAAACAGAACAGGGTCTCAAATTTAGAAAACCAACTAGTGCTTGCTTATGGGGAAAGGTGCCTTGGGGTGCTGCATAAAACCAGAGACTGAAATTAGTACCGATAACATTCCATAAGACAAATATGTAATAGACAAGACCTACTCCTTGCTCAACGAAATGGACTCAACACCACATATTCAACGCCTAGGAATATACCTGACTAGGAAGAATCTTAAAACCCATGGTTATATATGTCTCCATAAGAGAATCAAGCGTGTGTACAGCGGCCGATACGCAGCAGTGAAAATCCGATAAATCCCATTATCAAAATAAATTTCGAAAACAAAACACAAAGACAGTGAAATAGAGAGCGATTCTTAAATAATTCACTCAGGGCATGTGATGCAACCGGGATTGACCACATCTACACCCAGAGCTGGTTGAGACATAAGGTTGGACACTACAGGCTGATAGCATTTGTGAGTTTCGGTGAGCAAATGCAGATCCTTTGAAGTCATACTGCATGGTACCTATTCCATGGGTCCCAACTCTTCAGGTTCAAGGGATTCTTCCTCCAGCTAAAACAAGCATTGGAAACCCACAGTATGGTCCACCGTGTGATTGGAAACGATTTAAAATGCATCTCACTTTTCGTATCCTGGTCCTCGGGTTCACCATTCCAGATTCTTTACTAACACTCTCCCTGCTTGGAGAGTCAGTGCCTTTAACCTCCTGTTTGGCACAGCTTGCAATTTCTGTGCAAGATGAACAGGAATAGGGAGAAACAATGAGAGACTAGCTATAGGTGTCTGCACCGGGCAAATGTAAGGCTCATTTCCCACCAGGAAGAGGAATTAACCAAAGGCTCAGTGTGCCCTGCTGGAAACAGATTAGGGCCTGAAGCAATCCTGCGGTTTTGTGCCCAGCTCACAAGAAAGCGAGTTGAAGAAAGGAGCTCAGGGGCACTGTAATTCACAAACCTGCAGAGTTATAAATGACAGCTATCCTCCAAAACTATATTGAAGTAAGACTGCGAAGGGGACTTGAAAGCGGGGCAGAATTTCAGGAAAACGATTGAAGGGGGTAGACTGGAATTGCCCTGAAAGCATAGGAAAAGAGGCAGAACGTCGACAATGATGCACTTGGCCAAAAAGGGCGTATGCGTTTTTTCCTGAATATATTCAGGAAAAAACGCATACGCCCTTTTTGGCCAACCAAGCAAGCCTGTAAAGGAAATCTGCACTACAATGAAGTCTCACTCCCCCCCCCCCCCCGGGCAAAAGGGTCATCTGAAAAAAGTGTAAAATCCAGAAATGTAGGACAGGATATGGAGAACAGGGAGCCTTGTTATGCTGATTGGCAGGATGTAAATTGCCGGCAGCCACCCTGGAGAAGTGTATGGTGTTTCCTGAAACACGTAAGAAACAAAGCAACACAGCCTATGGCACTTCCACTTATGGTCCTATAGCTTACGGAAATTAAAATCAAAAACAGACAGCCACCCCAATATTTGGGACGGCTGTGTTCACAAGAAGCTCGCCTACAGTATCAGGTAAATATCCCAGAAAGCAAAAAATGGATAAAGAAGTTGTGGCACGTACGTACAATGCAATATCACTCAGCAATGAAATCTGTGTCATCAGGCCCGTAGCGGCATAGTGAGTGGATGCAGGTACGGTGATTCTACGTGAACTACGTCACACAGAAAAAGAAACATCATAAGATATCACTAATACACGGAATGTAAACTTGACTACACATGAACTGAATTACAAAACAGAACAGGGTCTCAAATTTAGAAAACCAACTAATGCTTGCTTATGGGGAAAGGTGCGTTGGGGTGCTGCATAAAACCAGAGACTGAAATTAGCACAGATAACTTTCCATAAGCCAAATATGTAATAGACAAGACCTACTCCTTGCTCAACGAAATGGACCCAACACCACATATTCAATGCCTAGGAATATACCTGACTAGGAAGAATCTTAAAACCCATGGATATATATGTCTCCGTAAGAGAATCAAGCGTGTGTACAGCGGCCGAAACGCAGCAGTGAAAATCCGATAAATCCCATTATCAAAATAAATTTCGAAAACAAAACACAAAGACAGTGAAATAGAGAGCAATTCTTAAATAATTCACTCAGGGCATGTGATGCAACCGGGATTGACCACATCTACACCCAGAGCTGGTTGAGACATAAGGCTGGACACTTCAGGCTGATAGCATTGGTGAGTTTCGGTGAGCAAATGCAGACCCTTTGAAGTCATACTGCATGGTACCCATTCCATGGGTCCCAACTCTCCAGGTTCAAGGGATTCGTCCTCCAGCTAAAACATGCATGGGAAACCCAGAGTATTGTCCACCGTGTGATTGGGAAACGATTTAAAATGCACCTCAGTTTTCGTATCCTGGTCCTCGTGTTCACCATTCCAGATGCTTTACTAACACTCTCCCTGCTTGGAGAGTCAGTGCCTTTAACCTCCTGTTTGGCACAGCTTGCAAATTCTGTGCAAGATGAACAGGAATAGGGAGAACCAATGACAGACTAGCTATAGGTGTCTGCACGGGCAAATGATACGCTCATTTCCCACCAGGAAGAGGAATTAACAAAGGCTCAGTGTGCCCTGCTGGAAACAGATTAGGGCCTGAAGCAATCCTGCGGTTTTGTGCCCAGCTCACAAGAAAGCGAGTTGAAGAAAGGAGCTCAGGGGCACTGTAATTCACAAACCTGCAGAGTTATAAATGACAGCTATCCTCCAAAAATATATTGAAGTAAGCCTGCGAAGGGGACTTGAAAGCGGGGCAGAATTTCAGGAAAACGATTGCTGGGGGTAGACTGGAATTGCCCTGAAAGCATAGGAAAAGAGGCAGAACGTCGAAAATGATGCACTTGGCCAAAAAGGGCGTATGCGTTTTTTCCTGAATATATTCAGGAAAAAACGCATACGCACTTTTTGGCCAACCAAGCAAGCCTGTAAAGGAAATCTGCACTACAATGAAGTCTCACTGCCCCCCGGGCAAAAGGGCCATCTGAAAAAAGTGTAAAATCCAGAAAGGTAGGACAGGATATGGAGAACAGGGAGCCTTGTTATGCTGATTGGCAGGATGTAAATTGCGAGCAGCCACCCTGGAGAAGTGTATGGTGTTTCCTGAAACACGTAAGAAACAAAGCAACACAGCCTATGGCACTTCCACTTATGGTCCTATAGCTTACGGAAATTAAAATCAAAAACAGACAGCCACCCCAATATTTGGGACGGCTGTGTTCACAAGAAGCTCGTCTACAGTATCAGGTAAATATCCCAGAAAGCAAAAAATGGATAAAGAAGTTGTGGCACGTACGTGCAATGCAATATCACTCAGCAATGAAATCTGTGTCATCAGGCCCGTAGCGGGATAGTAAGTGGATGCAGGTACGGTGATTCTACGTGAACTACGTCACACAGAAAAAGAAACATCATAAGATATCACTAATACACGGAATGTAAACTTGACTACACATGAACTGAATTACAAAACAGAACAGGGTCTCAAATTTAGAAAACCAACTAGTGCTTGCTTATGGGGAAAGGTGCGTTGGGGTGCTGCATAAAACCAGAGACTGAAATTAGCACAGATAACATTCCATAAGCCAAATATGTAATAGAGAAGACCTACTCCTTGCTCAACGAAATGGACTCAACACCACATATTCAACGCCTAGGAATATACCTGACTAGGAAGAATCTTAAAACCCATGGATATATATGTCTCCGTAAGAGAATCAAGCGTGTGTACAGCGGCGGAAATGCAGCAGTGAAAATCCGATAAATCCCATTATCAAAATAAATTTCGAAAACAAAACACAAAGACAGTGAAATAGAGAGCAATTCTTAAATAATTCACTCAGGGCATGTGATGCAACCGGGATTGACCACATCTACACACACAGCTGGTTGAGTCATAAGGCTGGACACTTCAGGCTGCTAGCATTGGTGAGTTTCGGTGAACAACTGCAGACCCTTTGAAGTCATACTGCATGGTACCCATTCCATGGGTCCCAACTCTCCAGGTTCAAGGCATACTTCCTCCAGCTAAAACATGCATGGGAAACCCAGAGTATCATCCACCGTGTGATTGGGAAACGATTTAAAATGCATCTCAGTTTTCGTATCCTGGTCCTCGGGTTCACCATTCCAGATGCTTTACTAACACTCTCCCCGCTTGGAGAGTCAGTGCCTTTAACCTCCTGTTTGGCACAGCTTGCCATTTCTGTGCAAGATGAACAGGAATAGGGAGAACCAGTGAGAGACTAGCTGTAGGTGTCTGCACGGGCAAATGTAACGCTCATTGCCCAACAGGAAGAGGAATTAAACAAAGGCTCAGTGTGCCCTGCTGGAAACAGATTAGGGCCTGAAGCAATCCTGCGGTTTTCTGCCCAGCTCACAAGAAATCGAGTTGAAGAAAGGAGCTCAGGGGCACTGTACTTCACAAACCTGCAGAGTTATAAATGACAGCTATCCTCCAAAAATATATTGAAGTAAGCCTGTGAAGGGGACTTGAAAGCGGGGCAGAATTTCAGGAAAACGATTGCAGGGGGTAGACTGGAATTGCCCTGAAAGCATAGGAAAAGAGGCACAACGTCGACAATGATGCACTTGGCCAAAAAGGGCGTATGCGTTTTTTCCTGAATATATTCAGGAAAAAACGCATACGCCCTTTTTGGCCAACCAAGCAAGCCTGTAAAGGATATCTGCACTACAATGAAATCTCACTGCCCCCCCGGGCAAAAGGGCCATCTGAAAAAAGTGTAAAATCCAGAAAGGTTGGACAGGATATGGAGAACAGGGAGCCTTGTTATGCTGATTGGCAGGATGTAAATTTCCAGCAGCCACCCTGGAGAAGTGTATGGTGTTTCCTGAAACACGTAAGAAACAAAGCAACACAGCCTATGGCACTTCCACTTATGGTCCTATAGCTTACGGAAATTAAAATCAAAAACAGACAGCCACCCCAATATTTGGGACGGCTGTGTTCACAAGAAGCTCGTCTACAGTATCAGGTAAATATCCCAGAAAGCAAAAAATGGATAAAGAAGTTGTGGCACGTACGTACAATGCAATATCACTCAGCAATGAAATCTGTGTCATCAGGCCCGTAGCGGCATAGTGAGTGGATGCAGGTACGGTGATTCTACGTGAACTACGTCACACAGAAAAAGAAACATCATAAGATATCACTAATACACGGAATGTAAACTTGACTACACATGAACTGAATTACAAAAAAGAACAGGGTCTCAAATTTAGAAAACCAACTAGTGCTTGCTTATGGGGAAAGGTGCCTTGGGGTGCTGCATAAAACCAGAGACTGAAATTAGCACAGATAACTTTCCATAAGCCAAATATGTAATAGACAAGACCTACTCCTTGCTCAACGAAATGGACCCAACACCACATATTCAACGCCTAGGAATATACCTGACTAGGAAGAATCTTAAAACCCATGGATATATATGTCTCCGTAAGAGAATCAAGCGTGTGTACAGCGGCCGAAACGCAGCAGTGAAAATCCGATAAATCCCATTATCAAAATAAATTTCGAAAACAAAACACAAAGACAGTGAAATAGAGAGCAATTCTTAACTAATTCACTAAGGGCATGTGATGCAACCGGGATTGACCACATCTACACCCAGAGCTGGTTGAGACATAAGGCTGGACACTTCAGGCTGATAGCATTGGTGAGTTTCGGTGAGCAAATGCAGACCCTTTGAAGTCATACTGCATGGTACCCATTCCATGGGTCCCAACTCTCCAGGTTCAAGGCATTCTTCCTCTAGCTAAAACATGCATGGGAAATCCAGAGTATTGTCCACCGTGTGATTGGGAAACGATTTAAAATGCATCTCAGTTTTCGTATCCTGGTCCTCCGGTTCACCATTCCAGATGCTTTACTAACACTCTCCCCGCTTGGAGAGTCAGTGCCTTTAACCTCCTGTTTGGCACAGCTTGCCATTTCTGTGCAAGATGAACAGGAATAGGGAGAACCAATGAGAGACTAGCTGTAGGTGTCTGCACGGGCAAATGTAACGCTCATTGCCCAACAGGAAGAGGAATTAAACAAAGGCTCAGTGTGCCCTGCTGGAAACAGATTAGGGCCTGAAGCAATCCTGCGGTTTTCTGCCCAGCTCACAAGAAAGCGAGTTGAAGAAAGGAGCTCAGGGGCACTCTACTTCACAAACCTGCAGAGTTATAAATGACAGCTATCCTCCAAAAATATATTGAAGTAAGCCTGCGAAGGGGACTTGAAAGCGGGGCAGAATTTCAGGAAAACGATTGCAGGGGGTAGACTGGAATTGCCCTGAAAGCATAGGAAAAGAGGCACAACGTCGACAATGATGCACTTGGCCAAAAAGGGCGTATGCGTTTTTTCCTGAATATATTTGGCCAACCAAGCAAGCCTGTAAAGGAACTCTGCACTACAATGAAATCTCACTGCCCCCCCCGGGCAAAAGGGCCATCTGAAAAAAGTGTAAAATCCAGAAAGGTAGGACAGGATATGGAGAACAGGGAGCCTTGTTATGCTGATTGGCAGGATGTAAATTGCCAGCAGCCAGCCTGGAGAAGTGTATGGTGTTTCCTGAAACACGTAAGAAACAAAGCAACACAGCCTATGGAACTTCCACTTATGGTCCTATAGCTTACGGAAATTAAAATCAAAAACAGACAAACCACCCCAATATTTGGGATGGCTGTGTTCACAAGAAGCTCGTCTGCAGTATCAGGTAAATATCCCAGAAAGCAAAAAATGGATAAAGAAGTTGTGGCACGTACGTACAATGCAATATCACTCAGCAATGAAATCTTTGTCATCAGGCCCGTAGCGGCATAGTGAGTGGATGCAGGTACGGTGATTCTACATGAACTACGTCACAAAGAAAAAGAAACATCATAAGATATCACTAATACACGGAATGTAAACTTGACTACACATGAACTGAATTACAAAACAGAACAGGGTCTCAAATTTAGAAAACCAACTAGTGCTTGCTTATGGGGAAAGGTGCCTTGGGGTGCTGCATAAAACCAGAGACTGAAATTAGCACAGATAACTTTCCATAAGCCAAATATGTAATAGACAAGACCTACTCCTTGCTCAACGAAATGGACTCAACACCACATATTCAACGCCTAGGAATATACCTGACTAGGAAGAATCTTAAAACCCATGGATATATATGTCTCCGTAAGAGAATCAAGCGTGTGTACAGTGGCCGAAACGCAGCAGTGAAAATCCGATAAATCCCATTATCAAAATAAATTTCGAAAACAAAACACAAAGACAGTGAAATAGAGAGCAATTCTTAAATAATTCACTCAGGGCATGTGATGCAACCGGGATTGACCACATCTACACCCAGAGCTGGTTGAGACATAAGGCTGGACACTTCTGGCTGATAGCACTGGTGAGTTTCGGTGAGCAAATGCAGACCCTTTGAAGTCATACTGCATGGTACCCATTCCATGGGTCCCAACTCTCCAGGTTCAAGGCATTCTTCCTCCAGCTAAAACATGCATGGGAAACCCAGAGTATCGTCCACCGTGTGATTGGGAAACGATTTAAAATGCATCTCAGTTTTCGTATCCTGGTCCTCGGGTTCACCATTCCAGATGCTTTACTAACTCTCTCCCCGCTTGGAGAGTCAGTGCCTTTAACCTCCTGTTTGGCACAGCTTGCCATTTCTGTGCTAGATGAGCAGGAATAGGGAGAACCAATGAGAGACTAGCTGTAGGTGTCTGCACGGGCAAATGTAACGCTTATTGCCCACCAGGAAGAGGAATTAAACAAAGGCTCAGTGTGCCCTGCTGGAAACAGATTAGGGCCTGAAGCAATCCTGCGGTTTTGTGCCCAGCTCACAAGAAAGCGAGTTGAAGAAAGGAGCTCAGGGGCACTGTACTTCACAAACCTGCAGAGTTATAAATGACAGCTATCCTCCAAAAATATATTGAAGTAAGCCTGCGAAGGGGACTTGAAAGCGGGGCTGAATTTCAGGAAAACGATTGCAGGGGGTAGACTGGATTTGCCCTGAAAGCATAGGAAAAGAGGCAGAACGTCGACAATGATGCACTTGGCCAAAAAGGGCGTATGAGTTTTTTCCTGAATATATTTCCTGAATATATTCAGGAAAAAACGCATACGCCCTTTTTGGCCAACCAAGCAAGCCTGTAAAGGAAATCTGCACTACAATGAAATCTCACTGCCCCCACGGGCAAAAGGGCAATCTGAAAAAATTGTAAAATCCAGAAAGGTAGGACAGGATATGGAGAACAGGGAGCCTTGTTATGCTGATTGGCAGGATGTAAATTGCCAGCAGCCACCCTGGAGATGTGTATGGTGTTTCCTGAAACACGTAAGAAACAAAGCAACAGAGCCTATGGCACTTCCACTTATGGTCCTATAGCTTACGGAAATTAAAATCAAAAACAGACAGCCACCCCAATATTTGGGACGGCTGTGTTCACAAGAAGCTCGTCTACAGTATCAGGAAAATATCCCAGAAAGCAAAAAATGGATAAAGAAGTTGTGGCACGTACGTGCAATGCAATATCACTCAGCAATGAAATCTGTGTCATCAGGCCCATAGCGGCATAGTAAGTGGATGCAGGTACGGTGATTCTACGTGAACTACGTCACACAGAAAAAGAAACATCATAAGATATCACTAATAAACGGAATGTAAACTTGACTGCACATGAACTGAATTACAAAACAGAACAGGGTCTCAAATTTAGAAAACCAACAAGTGCTTGCTTATGGGGAAAGGTGCGTTGGGGTGCTGCATAAAACCAGAGACTGAAATTAGCACAGATAACATTCCATAAGCCAAATATGTAATAGACAAGACCTACTCATTGCTCAACGAAATGGACTCAACACCACATATTCACCGCCTAGGAATATACCTGACTAGGAAGAATCTTAAAACCCATGGATATATATGTCTCCGTAAGAGAATCAAGCGTGTGTACAGCGGCGGAAATGCAGCAGTGAAAATCCGATAAATCCCATTATCAAAATAAATTTCGAAAACAAAACACAAAGACAGTGAAATAGAGAGCAATTCTTAAATAATTCACTCAGGGCATGTGATGCAACCGGGATTGACCACATCTACACACACAGCTGGTTGAGTCATAAGGCTGGACACTTCAGGCTGCTAGCATTGGTGAGTTTCGGTGAACAACTGCAGACCCTTTGAAGTCATACTGCATTGTACCCATTCCATGGGTCCCAACTCTACAGGTTCAAGGCATACTTCCTCCAGCTAAAACATGCATGGGAAACCCAGAGTATCGTCCACCGTGTGATTGGGAAACGATTTAAAATGCATCTCAGTTTTCGTATCCTGGTCCTCGGGTTCACCATTCCAGATGCTTTACTAACACTCTCCCCGCTTGGAGAGTCAGTGCCTTTAACCTCCTGTTTGGCACAGCTTGCCATTTCTGTGCAAGATGAACAGGAATAGGGAGAACCAATGAGAGACTAGCTGTAGGTGTCTGCACGGGCAAATGTAACGCTCATTGCCCAACAGGAAGAGGAATTAAACAAAGGCTCAGTGTGCCCTGCTGGAAACAGATTAGGGCCTGAAGCAATCCTGCGGTTTTGTGCCCAGCTCACAAGAAAGCGAGTTGAAGAAAGGAGCTCAGGGGCACTGTATTTCACAAACCTGCAGAGTTATAAATGACAGCTATCCTCCAAAAATATATTGAAGTAAGCCTGCGAAGGGGACTTGAAAGCGGGGCAGAATTTCAGGAAAACGATTGCAGGGGGTAGACTGGAATTGCCCTGAAAGCATAGGAAAAGAGGCACAACGTCGACAATGATGCACTTGGCCAAAAAGGGCGTATGCGTTTTTTCCTGAATATATTCAGGAAAAAACGCATACGCCCTTTTTGGCCAACCAAGCAAGCCTGTAAAGGAAATCTGCACTACAATGAAATCTCACTGCCCCCCCGGGCAAAAGGGCCATCTGAAAAAAGTGTAAAATCCAGAAAGGTAGGACAGGATATGGAGAACAGGGAGCCTTGTTATGCTGATTGGCAGGATGTAAATTGCCAGCAGCCACCCTGGAGAAGTGTATGGTGTTTCCTGAAACACGTAAGAAACAAAGCAACACAGCCTATGGCACTTCCACTTATGGTCCTATAGCTTACGGAAATTAAAATCAAAAACAGACAGCCACCCCAATATTTGGGACGGCTGTGTTCACAAGAAGCTCGTCTACAGTATCAGGTAAATATCCCAGAAAGCAAAAAATGGATAAAGAAGTTGTGGCACGTACGTACAATGCAATATCACTCAGCAATGAAATCTGTGT
This sequence comes from Phocoena phocoena, assembly GCF_963924675.1. Taxonomy (NCBI): domain Eukaryota; kingdom Metazoa; phylum Chordata; class Mammalia; order Artiodactyla; family Phocoenidae; genus Phocoena; species Phocoena phocoena. The sequence goes on along the minus strand of NW_027077413.1, from coordinate 1,007,926 downwards.
CATCAGGCCCGTAGCGGCATAGTGAGTGGATGCAGGTACGGTGATTCTACGTGAACTACGTCACACAGAAAAAGAAACATCATAAGATATCACTAATACACGGAATGTAAACTTGACTACACATGAACTGAATTACAAAACAGAACAGGGTCTCAAATTTAGAAAACCAACTAGTGCTTGCTTATGGGGAAAGGTGCCTTGGGGTGCTGCATAAAACCAGAGACTGAAATTAGCACAGATAACTTTCCATAAGCCAAATATGTAATAGACAAGACCTACTCCTTGCTCAACGAAATGGACCCAACACCACATATTCAACGCCTAGGAATACACCTGACTAGGAAGAATCTTAAAACCCATGGATATATATGTCTCCGTAAGAGAATCAAGCGTGTGTACAGCGGCCGAAACGCAGCAGTGAAAATCCGATAAATCCCATTATCAAAATAAATTTTGAAAACAAAACACAAAGACAGTGAAATAGAGAGCAATTCTTAAATAATTCACTCAGGGCATGTGATGCAACCGGGATTGACCACATCTACACCCAGAGCTGATTGAGACATAAGGCTGGACACTTCAGGCTAATAGCATTGGTGAGTTTCGGTGAGCAAATGCAGACACTTTGAAGTCATACTGCATGGTACCTATTCCATGGGTCCCAACTCTTCAGGTTCAAGGGATTCTTCCTCCAGCTAAAACATGCATAGGAAACCCACAGTATTGTCCACCGTGTGATTGGGAAACGATTTAAAATGCATCTCAGTTTTCGTATCCTGGTCCTCGGGTTCACCATTCCAGATGCTTTACTAACACTCTCCCCGCTTGGAGAGTCAGTGCCTTTAACCTCCTCTTTGGCACAGCTTGCAATTTCTGTGCAAGATGAACAGGAATAGGGAGAACCAATGAGAGACTAGCTGTAGGTGTCTGCACGGGCAAATGTAACGCTCATTGCCCACCAGGAAGAGGAATTAAACAAAGGCTCAGTGTGCCCTGCTGGAAACAGATTAGGGCCTGAAGCAATCCTGCGGTTTTGTGCCCAGCTCACAAGAAACCGAGTTGAAGAAAGGAGCTCAGGGGCACTGTAATTCACAAACCTGCAGAGTTATAAATGACAGCTATCTTCCAAAAGTATATTGAAGTAAGCCTTCGTAGGGGACTTGAAAGCGGGGCAAAATTTCAGGAAAACGATTGCAGGGGGTAGACTGGAATTGCCCTGAAAGCATAGGAAAAGAGGCACAACGTCGACAATGATGCACTTGGCCAAAAAGGGAGTATGCGTTTTTTCCTGAATATATTCAGGAAAAAACGCATACGCCCTTTTTGGCCAACCAAGCAAGCCTGTAAAGGAAATCTGCACTACAATGAAGTCTCACTGCCCCCCGGGCAAAAGGGCCATCTGAAAAAAGTGTAAAATCCAGAAAGGTAGGACAGGATATGGGGATCAGGGAGCCTTGTTATGCTGATTGGCAGGATGTAAATTGCCAACAGCCACCCTGGAGAACTGTATGGTGTTTCCTGAAACACGTAAGAAATAAAGCAACACAGCCTATGGCAATTGCACTTATGGTCCTAATCCTTAGGGAAATTAAAATCAAAAACAGAGAGCCACCCCAAAGTTTGGGACGGCTGTGTTCCCAAGAAGCTCGTCTACAGTACCAGGTAAATATCCCAGAAAGCAAAAAATGGATAAAGAAGTTGTGGCACGTACGTGCAATGCAATATCACTCAGCAAAGAAATCTATGTCATCAGGCCCGTAGCGGCATAGTGAGTGGATGCAGGTACGGTGATTCTACGTGAACTACGTCACACAGAAAAAGAAACATCATAAGCTATCACTAATACACGGAATGTAAACTTGACTACACATGAACTGAATTACAAAACAGAACAGGGTCTCATATTTAGAAAACCAACTAGTGCTTGCTTATGGGGAAAGGTGCCTTGGGGTGCTGCATAAAACCAGAGACTGAAATTAGCACAGATAACTTTCCATAAGCCAAATATGTAATAGACAAGACCTACTCCTTGCTCAACGAAATGGACCCAACACCACATATTCAACGCCTAGGAATATGCCTGACTAGGAAGAATCTTAAAAGCCATGGATATATATGTCTCCGTAAGAGAATCAAGCGTGTGTACAGCGGCCGAAACGCAGCAGTGAAAATCCGATAAATCCCATTATCAAAATAAATTTCGAAAACAAAACACAAAGACAGTGAAATAGAGAGCAATTCTTAACTAATTCACTAAGGGCATGTGATGCAACCGGGATTGACCACATCTACACCCAGAGCTGGTTGAGACATAAGGTTGGACACTTCAGGCTGATAGCATTGGTGAGTTTCGGTGAGCAAATGCAGACCCTTTGAAGTCATACTGCATGGTACCCATTCCATGGGTCCCAACTCTCCAGGTTCAAGGCATTCTTCCTCTAGCTAAAACATGCATGGGAAATCCAGAGTATTGTCCACCGTGTGATTGGGAAACGATATAAAATGCATCTCAGTTTTCGTATCCTGGTCCTCGGGTTCACCATTCCAGATGCTTTACTAACACTCTCCCCGCTTGGAGAGTCAGTGCCTTTAACCTCCTGTTTGGCACAGCTTGCCATTTCTGTGCAAGATGAACAGGAATAGGGAGAACCAATGAGAGACTAGCTGTAGGTGTCTGCACGGGCAAATGTAACGCTCATTGCCCAACAGGAAGAGGAATTAAACAAAGGCTCAGTGTGCCCTGCTGGAAACAGATTAGGGCCTGAAGCAATCCTGCGGTTTTCTGCCCAGCTCACAAGAAAGCGAGTTGAAGAAAGGAGCTCAGGGGCACTCTACTTCACAAACCTGCAGAGTTATAAATGACAGCTATCCTCCAAAAATATATTGAAGTAAGCCTGCGAAGGGGACTTGAAAGCGGGGCAGAATTTCAGGAAAACGATTGCAGGGGGTAGACTGGAATTGCCCTGAAAGCATAGGAAAAGAGGCACAACGTCGACAATGATGCACTTGGCCAAAAAGGGCGTATGCGTATTTTCCTGAATATATTTGGCCAACCAAGCAAGCCTGTAAAGGAAATCTGCACTACAATGAAATCTCACTGCCCCCCCGGGCAAAAGGGCCAACTGAAAAAAGTGTAAAATCCAGAAAGTTAGGACAGGATATGGAGAACAGGGAGCCTTGTTATGCTGATTGGCAGGATGTAAATTGCCAGCAGCCACCCTGGAGAAGTGTATGGTGTTTCCTGAAACACGTAAGAAACAAAGCAACACAGCCTATGGCACTTCCACTTATGGTCCTATAGCTTACGGAAATTAAAATCAAAAACAGACAGCCACCCCAATATTTGGGACGGCTGTGTTCACAAGAAGCTCTTCTACAGTATCAGGTAAATATCCCAGAAAGCAAAAAATGGATAAAGAAGTTGTGGCACGTACCTGCAATGCAATATCACTCAGCAATGAAATCTGTGTCATCAGGCCCGTAGCGGGATAGTAAGTGGATGCAGGTACGGTGATTCTACGTGAACTACGTCACACAGAAAAAGAAACATCATAAGATATCACTAATACACGGAATGTAAACTTGTCTACACATGAACTGAATTACAAAACAGAACAGGGTCTCAAATTTAGAAAACCAACTAGTGCTTGCTTATGGGGAAAGGTGCGTTGGGGTGCTGCATAAAACCAGAGACTGAAATTAGCACAGATAACATTCCATAAGCCAAATATGTAATAGACAAGACCTACTCCTTGCTCAACGAAATGGACTCAACACCACATATTCAACGCCTAGGAATATACCTGACTAGGAAGAATCTTAAAACCCATGGATATATATGTCTCTGTAAGAGAATCAAGCATGTGTACAGCGGCGGAAATGCAGCAGTGAAAATCCGATAAATCCCATTATCAAAATAAATTTCGAAAACAAAACACAAAGACAGTGAAATAGAGAGCAATTCTTAAATAATTCACTCAGGGCATGTGATGCAACCGGGATTGACCACATCTACACCCAGAGCTGGTTGAGACATAAGGCTGGACACTTCAGGCTGATAGCACTGGTGAGTTTCGGTGAGCAAATGCAGACCCTTTGAAGTCATACTGCATGGTACCGATTCCATGGGTCCCAACTCTCCAGGTTCAAGGCATTCTTCCTCCAGCTAAAACATGCATGGGAAACCCAGAGTATCGTCCACCGTGTGATTGGGAAACGATTTAAAATGCATCTCAGTTTTCGTATCCTGGTCCTCGGGTTCACCATTCCAGATGCTTTACTAACACTCTCCCCGCTTGGAGAGTCAGTGCCTTTAACCTCCTGTTTGGCACAGCTTGCCATTTCTGTGCAAGATGAACAGGAATAGGGAGAACCAATGAGAGACTAGCTGTAGGTGTCTGCACGGGCAAATGTAACGCTCATTGCCCACCATGAGGAGGAATTAAACAAAGGCTCAGTGTGCCCTGCTGGAAACAGATTAGGGCCTGAAGCAATCCTGCGGTTTTGTGCCCAGCTCACAAGAAAGCGAGTTGAAGAAAGGAGCTCAGGGGCACTGTACTTCACAAACCTGCAGAGTTATAAATGACAGCTATCCTCCAAAAATATATTGAAGTAAGCCTGCGAAGGGGACTTGAAAGCGGGGCTGAATTTCAGGAAAACGATTGCAGGGGGTAGACTGGAATTGCCCTGAAAGCATAGGAAAAGAGGCACAACGTCGACAATGATGCACTTGGCCAAAAAGGGTGTATGCGTTTTTTCCTGAATATATTTGGCCAACCAAGCAAGCCTGTAAAGGAACTCTGCACTACAATGAAATCTCACTGCCCCCCCCGGGCAAAAGGGCCATCTGAAAAAAGTGTAAAATCCAGAAAGGTAGGACAGGATATGGAGAACAGGGAGCCTTGTTATGCTGATTGGCAGGATGTAAATTGCCAGCAGCCACCCTGGAGAAGTGTATGGTGTTTCCTGAAACACGTAAGAAACAAAGCAACACAGCCTATGGAACTTCCACTTATGGTCCTATAGCTTACGGAAATTAAAATCAAAAACAGACAAACCACCCCAATATTTGGGATGGCTGTGTTCACAAGAAGCTCGTCTGCAGTATCAGGTAAATATCCCAGAAAGCAAAAAATGGATAAAGAAGTTGTGGCACGTACGTACAATGCAATATCACTCAGCAATGAAATCTTTGTCATCAGGCCCGTAGCGGCATAGTGAGTGGATGCAGGTACGGTGATTCTACATGAACTACGTCACAAAGAAAAAGAAACATCATAAGATATCACTAATACACGGAATGTAAACTTGACTACACATGAACTGAATTACAAAACAGAACAGGGTCTCAAATTTAGAAAACCAACTAGTGCTTGCTTATGGGGAAAGGTGCCTTGGGGTGCTGCATAAAACCAGAGACTGAAATTAGCACAGATAACTTTCCATAAGCCAAATATGTAATAGACAAGACCTACTCCTTGCTCAACGAAATGGACTCAACACCACATATTCAACGCCTAGGAATATACCTGACTAGGAAGAATCTTAAAACCCATGGATATATATGTCTCCGTAAGAGAATCAAGCGTGTGTACAGTGGCCGAAACGCAGCAGTGAAAATCCGATAAATCCCATTATCAAAATAAATTTCGAAAACAAAACACAAAGACAGTGAAATAGAGAGCAATTCTTAAATAATTCACTCAGGGCATGTGATGCAACCGGGATTGACCACATCTACACCCAGAGCTGGTTGAGACATAAGGCTGGACACTTCTGGCTGATAGCACTGGTGAGTTTCGGTGAGCAAATGCAGACCCTTTGAAGTCATACTGCATGGTACCCATTCCATGGGTCCCAACTCTCCAGGTTCAAGGCATTCTTCCTCCAGCTAAAACATGCATGGGAAACCCAGAGTATCGTCCACCGTGTGATTGGGAAACGATTTAAAATGCATCTCAGTTTTCGTATCCTTGTCCTCGGGTTCACGATTCCAGATGCTTTACTAACTCTCTCCCCGCTTGGAGAGTCAGTGCCTTTAACCTCCTGTTTGGCACAGCTTGCCATTTCTGTGCTAGATGAGCAGGAATAGGGAGAACCAATGAGAGACTAGCTGTAGGTGTCTGCACGGGCAAATGTAACGCTTATTGCCCACCAGGAAGAGGAATTAAACAAAGGCTCAGTGTGCCCTGCTGGAAACAGATTAGGGCCTGAAGCAATCCTGCGGTTTTGTGCCCAGCTCACAAGAAAGCGAGTTGAAGAAAGGAGCTCAGGGGCACTGTACTTCACAAACCTGCAGAGTTATAAATGACAGCTATCCTCCAAAAATATATTGAAGTAAGCCTGCGAAGGGGACTTGAAAGCGGGGCTGAATTTCAGGAAAACGATTGCAGGGGGTAGACTGGATTTGCCCTGAAAGCATAGGAAAAGAGGCAGAACGTCGACAATGATGCACTTGGCCAAAAAGGGCGTATGAGTTTTTTCCTGAATATATTTCCTGAATATATTCAGGAAAAAACGCATACGCCCTTTTTGGCCAACCAAGCAAGCCTGTAAAGGAAATCTGCACTACAATGAAATCTCACTGCCCCCACGGGCAAAAGGGCAATCTGAAAAAAGTGTTGAATCCAGAAAGGTAGGACAGGATATGGAGAACAGGGAGCCTTGTTATGCTGATTGGCAGGATGTAAATTGCCAGCAGCCACCCTGGAGAAGTGTATGGTGTTTCTTGAAACACGTAAGAAACAAAGCAACAGAGCCTATGGCACTTCCACTTATGGTCCTATAGCTTACGGAAATTAAAATCAAAAACAGACAGCCACCCCAATATTTGGGACGGCTGTGTTCACAAGAAGCTCGTCTACAGTATCAGGAAAATATCCCAGAAAGCAAAAAATGGATAAAGAAGTTGTGGCACGTACGTGCAATGCAATATCACTCAGCAATGAAATCTGTGTCATCAGGCCCGTAGCGGCATAGTAAGTGGATGCAGGTACGGTGATTCTACGTGAACTACGTCACACAGAAAAAGAAACATCATAAGATATCACTAATAAACGGAATGTAAACTTGACTGCACATGAACTGAATTACAAAACAGAACAGGGTCTCAAATTTAGAAAACCAACTAGTGCTTGCTTATGGGGAAAGGTGCGTTGGGGTGCTGCATAAAACCAGAGACTGAAATTAGCACAGATAACATTCCATAAGCCAAATATGTAATAGACAAGACCTACTCATTGCTCAACGAAATGGACTCAACACCACATATTCAGCGCCTAGGAATATACCTGACTAGGAAGAATCTTAAAACCCATGGATATATATGTCTCCGTAAGAGAATCAAGCGTGTGTACAGCGGCGGAAATGCAGCAGTGAAAATCCGATAAATCCCATTATCAAAATAAATTTCGAAAACAAAACACAAAGACAGTGAAATAGAGAGCAATTCTTAAATAATTCACTCAGGGCATGTGATGCAACCGGGATTGACCACATCTACACACACAGCTGGTTGAGTCATAAGGCTGGACACTTCAGGCTGCTAGCATTGGTGAGTTTCGGTGAACAACTGCAGACCCTTTGAAGTCATACTGCATTGTACCCATTCCATGGGTCCCAACTCTACAGGTTCAAGGCATACTTCCTCCAGCTAAAACATGCATGGGAAACCCAGAGTATCGTCCACCGTGTGATTGGGAAACGATTTAAAATGCATCTCAGTTTTCGTATCCTGGTCCTCGGGTTCACCATTCCAGATGCTTTACTAACACTCTCCCCGCTTGGAGAGTCAGTGCCTTTAACCTCCTGTTTGGCACAGCTTGCCATTTCTGTGCAAGATGAACAGGAATAGGGAGAACCAATGAGAGACTAGCTGTAGGTGTCTGCACGGGCAAATGTAACGCTCATTGCCCAACAGGAAGAGGAATTAAACAAAGGCTCAGTGTGCCCTGCTGGAAACAGATTAGGGCCTGAAGCAATCCTGCCGTTTTGTGCCCAGCTCACAAGAAAGCGAGTTGAAGAAAGGAGCTCAGGGGCACTGTATTTCACAAACCTGCAGAGTTATAAATGACAGCTATCCTCCAAAAATATATTGAAGTAAGCCTGCGAAGGGGACTTGAAAGCGGGGCAGAATTTCAGGAAAACGATTGCAGGGGGTAGACTGGAATTGCCCTGAAAGCATAGGAAAAGAGGCACAACGTCGACAATGATGCACTTGGCCAAAAAGGGCGTATGCGTTTTTTCCTGAATATATTCAGGAAAAAACACATACGCCCTTTTTGGCCAACCAAGCAAGCCTGTAAAGGAAATCTGCACTACAATGAAATCTCACTGCCCCCCCGGGCAAAAGGGCCATCTGAAAAAAGTGTAAAATCCAGAAAGGTAGGACAGGATATGGAGAACAGGGAGCCTTGTTATGCTGATTGGCAGGATGTAAATTGCCAGCAGCCACCCTGGAGAAGTGTATGGTGTTTCCTGAAACACGTAAGAAACAAAGCAACACAGCCTATGGCACTTCCACTTATGGTCCTATAGCTTACGGAAATTAAAATAAAAAACAGACAGCCACCCCAATATTTGGGACGGCTGTGTTCACAAGAAGCTCGTCTACAGTATCAGGTAAATATCCCAGAAAGCAAAAAATGGATAAAGAAGTTGTGGCACGTACGTACAATGCAATATCACTCAGCAATAAAATCTGTGTCATCAGGCCCGTAGCGGCATAGTGAGTGGATGCAGGTACGGTGATTCTACGTGAACTACGTCACACAGAAAAAGAAACATCATAAGATATCACTAATACACGGAATGTAAACTTGACTACACATGAACTGAATTACAAAACAGAACAGGGTCTCAAATTTAGAAAACCAACTAGTGCTTGCTTATGGGGAAAGGTGCCTTGGGGTGCTGCATAAAACCAGAGACTGAAATTAGCACAGATAACTTTCCATAAGCCAAATATGTAATAGACAAGACCTACTCCTTGCTCAACGAAATGGACCCAACACCACATATTCAACGCCTAGGAATACACCTGACTAGGAAGAATCTTAAAACCCATGGATATATATGTCTCCGTAAGAGAATCAAGCGTGTGTACAGCGGCCGAAACGCAGCAGTGAAAATCCGATAAATCCCATTATCAAAATAAATTTTGAAAACAAAACACAAAGACAGTGAAATAGAGAGCAATTCTTAAATAATTCACTCAGGGCATGTGATGCAACCGGGATTGACCACATCTACACCCAGAGCTGATTGAGACATAAGGCTGGACACTTCAGGCTAATAGCATTGGTGAGTTTCGGTGAGCAAATGCAGACACTTTGAAGTCATACTGCATGGTACCTATTCCATGGGTCCCAACTCTTCAGGTTCAAGGGATTCTTCCTCCAGCTAAAACATGCATAGGAAACCCACAGTATTGTCCACCGTGTGATTGGGAAACGATTTAAAATGCATCTCAGTTTTCGTATCCTGGTCCTCGGGTTCACCATTCCAGATGCTTTACTAACACTCTCCCCGCTTGGAGAGTCAGTGCCTTTAACCTCCTCTTTGGCACAGCTTGCAATTTCTGTGCAAGATGAACAGGAATAGGGAGAACCAATGAGAGACTAGCTGTAGGTGTCTGCACGGGCAAATGTAACACTCATTGCCCACCAGGAAGAGGAATTAAACAAAGGCTCAGTGTGCCCTGCTGGAAACAGATTAGGGCCTGAAGCAATCCTGCGGTTTTGTGCCCAGCTCACAAGAAACCGAGTTGAAGAAAGGAGCTCAGGGGCACTGTAATTCACAAACCTGCAGAGTTATAAATGACAGCTATCTTCCAAAAGTATATTGAAGTAAGCCTTCGTAGGGGACTTGAAAGCGGGGCAAAATTTCAGGAAAACGATTGCAGGGGGTAGACTGGAATTGCCCTGAAAGCATAGGAAAAGAGGCACAACGTCGACAATGATGCACTTGGCCAAAAAGAGCGTATGCCTTTTTTCCTGAATATATTTAGGAAAAAACGCATACGCCCTTTTTGGCCAACCAAGCAAGCCTGTAAAGGAAATCTGCACTACAATGAAATCTCTCTGCCCCCCCGGGCGAAAGGGCCATCTGAAAAAAGTGTAAAATCCAGAAAGGTAGGACAGGATATGGGGATCAGGGAGCCTTGTTATCCTGATTGGCAGGATGTAAATTGCCAACAGCCACCCTGGAGAAGTGTATGGTGTTTCCTGAAACACGTAAGAAATAAAGCAACACAGCCTATGGCAATTGCACTTATGGTCCTAATCCTTAGGGAAATTAAAATCAAAAACAGAGAGCCACCCCAAAGTTTGGGACGGCTGTGTTCCCAAGAAGCTCGTCTACAGTACCAGGTAAATATCCCAGAAAGCAAAAAATGGATAAAGAAGTTGTGGCACGTACGTGCAATGCAATATCACTCAGCAATGAAATCTATGTCATCAGGCCCGTAGCGGCATAGTGAGTGGATGCAGGTACGGTAATTCTACGTGAACTACGTCACACAGAAAAAGAAACATCATAAGCTATCACTAATGCACGGAATGTAAACTTGACTACACATGAACTGAATTACAAAACAGAACAGGGTCTCATATTTAGAAAACCAACTAGTGCTTGCTTATGGGGAAAGGTGCCTTGGGGTGCTGCATAAAACCAGAGACTGAAATTAGCACAGATAACTTTCCATAAGCCAAATATGTAATAGACAGGACCTACTCCTTGTTCAACGAAATGGACCCAACACCACATATTCAACGCCTAGGAATATGCCTGACTAGGAAGAATCTTAAAAGCCATGGATATATATGTCTCCGTAAGAGAATCAAGCGTGTGTACAGCGGCATAAACGCAGCAGTGAAAATCCGATAAATCCCATTATCAAAATAAATTTCAAAAACAAAACACAAAGACAGTGAAATAGAGAGCAATTCTTAAATAATTCACTTAGGGCATGTGATGCAACCGGGATTTAACAGATCTACACCCAGAGCTGGTTGAGACATAAGGCTGGACACTTCAGGCTGATAGCATTGGTGAGTTTCGGTGAGCAAATGCAGACCCTTTGAAGTCATACTGCATGGTACCCATTCCATGGGTCCCAACTCTCCAGGTTCAAGGGATTCTTCCTCCAGCTAAAACATGCATGGGAAACCCAGAGTATCGTCCACCGTGTGATTGGGAAACGATTTAAAATGCATCTCAGTTTTCGTATCCTGGTCCTCGGGTTCACCATTCCAGATGCTTTACTAACACTCTCCCCGCTTGGAGAGTCAGTGTCTTTAACCTCCTGTTTGGCACCGCTTGCAATTTCTGTGCAAGATGAACAGGAATAGGGAGAACCAATGAGAGACTAGCTGTAGGTGTCTGCACAGGCAAATGTAACGCTCATTGCCGACCAGGAAGAGGAATTAAACAAAGGCTCAGCGTGCCCTTCTGAAAACAGATTAGGGCCTGAAGCAATCCTGCGGTTTTGTGCCCAGCTCACAAGAAAGCGAGTTGAAGAAAGGAGCTCAGGGGCACTGTAATTCACAAACCTGCAGAGTTATAAATGACAGCTATCCTCCAAAAATATATTGAAGTAAGCCTGCGAAGGGGACTTGAAAGCGGGGCAGAATTTCAGGAAAACGATTGCAGGGGGTAGACTGGAATTGCCCTGAAAGCATAGGAAAAGAGGCACAACGTGAACAATGATGCAGTTGGCCAAAAAGGGCGTATGCTTTTTTTCCTGAATATATTCAGGAAAAAACGCATACGCCCTTTTTGGCCAACCAAGCAAGCCTGTAAAGGAAATCTGCACTACAATGAAGTCTCACTGCCCACCCCCCCCCCCGGGCAAAAGGGCCATCTGAAAAAAGTGTAAAATCCAGAAAGGTAGGACAGGATATGGAGAACAGGGAGCCTTGTTATGCTGATTGGCAGGATGTAAATTGCCAGCAGCCACCCTTGAGAAGTGTATGGTGTTTCCTGAAACACGTAAGAAACAAAGCAACACAGCCTATGGCACTTCCACTTATGGTCCTATAGCTTACGGAAATTAAAATCAAAAACAGACAGCCACCCCAATATTTGGGACGGCTGTGTTCACAAGAAGCTCGTCTACAGTATCAGGTAAATATCTCAGAAAGCAAAAAATGGATAAAGAATTTGTGGCACGTACGTACAATGCAATATCACTCAGCAATGAAATCTGTGTCATCAGGCCCGTAGCGGCATAGTGAGTGGATGCAGGTACGGTGATTCTACGTGAACTACGTCACACAGAAAAAGAAACATCATAAGATATCACTAATACACGGAATGTAAACGTGACTACACATGAACTGAATTACAAAACAGAACAGGGTCTCAAATTTAGAAAACCAACTAGTGCTTGCTTATGGGGAAAGGTGCCTTGGGGTGCTGCATAAAACCAGAGACTGAAATTAGCACAGATAACTTTCCATAAGCGAAATATGTAATAGACAAGACCTACTCCTTGCTCAACAAAATGGACCCAACACCACATATTCAACGCCTAGGAATATACCTGACTAGGAAGAATCTTAAAACCCATGGATATATATGTCTCCGTAAGAGAATCAAGCGTGTATACAGCGGGCGAAACGCAGCAGTGAAAATTCGATAAATCCAATTATCAAAATAAATTTCGGAAACAAAACACAAAGACAGTGAAATAGAGAGCAATTCTTAAATAATTCACTCAGGACATGTGATGCAACCGGGATTTACCACATCTACACCCAGAGCTGGTTGAGACATAAGGCTGGACACTTCAGGCTGATAGCATTGGTGAGTTTCGGTGAGCAAATGCAGACCCTTTGAAGTCATACTGCATGGTACCCATTCCATGGGTCCCAACTCTCCAGGTTCAAGGGATACTTCCTCCAGCTAAAACATGCATGGGAATCCCAGAGTATCATCCACCGTGTGATTGAGAAACGATTTAAAATGCATCTCAGTTTTCGTATCCTGGTTCTCGGGTTCACCATTCCAGATGCTTTACTAACACTCTCCCCGCTTGGAGAGTCAGTGCCTTTAACCTCCTGTTTCGCACAGCTTGCAATTTCTGTGCAAGATGAACAGGAATAGGGAGAACCAATGAGAGACTAGCTGTAGGTGTATGCACGGGCAAATGTAATGCTCATTGCCCACCAGGAAGAGGAATTAAACAAAGGCTCAGCGTGCCCTGCCGGAAACAGATTAGGGCCTGAAGCAATCCTGCGGTTTTGTGCCCAGCTCACAAGAAAGCGAGTTGAAGAAAGGAGCTCAGGGGCACTGTAATTCACAAACCTGCAGAGTTATAAATGACAGCTATCCTCCAAAAATATATTGAAGTAAGCCTGCGAAGGGGACTTCAAAGCGGGGCAGAATTTCAGGAAAACGATTGCAGGGGGTAGACTGGAATTGCCCTGAAACCATAGGAAAAGAGGCAGAACGTCGACAATGATGCACTTGGCCAAAAAGGGCGTATGCGTTTTTTCCTGTATATATTCAGGAAAACACGCATAAGCCCTTTTTGGCCAACCAAGCAAGCCTGTAAAGGAAATCTGCACTACAATCAAGTCTCACTGCCCCCCGGGCAAAAGGGCCATCTGAAAAAAGTGTAAAATCCAGAAATGTAATACAGGATATGGAGAACAGGGAGCCTTGTTATGCTGATTGGCAGGATGTAAATTGCCAGCAGCCACACTGGAGAAGTGTATGGTGTTTCCTGAAACACGTAAGAAACAAAGCAACACAGCCTATGGCACTTCCACTTATGGTCCTATAGCTTACGGAAATTAAAATCAAAAACAGACAGCCACCCCAATATTTGGGACGGCTGTGTTCACAAGAAGCCCGTCTACAGTATCAGGTAAATATCCCAGAAAGCAAAAAATGGATAAAGAAGTTGTGGCACGTACGTACAATGCAATATCACTCAGCAATGAAATCTGTGTCATCAGGCCCGTAGCGGCATAGTGAGTGGATGCAGGTACGGTGATTCTACGTGAACTACGTCACACAGAAAAAGAAACATCATAAGATATCACTAATACACGGAATGTAAACTTGACTACACATGAACTGAATTACAAAAAAGAACAGGGTCTCAAATTTAGAAAACCAACTAGTGCTTGCTTATGGGGAAAGGTGCCTTGGGGTGCTGCATAAAACCAGAGACTGAAATTAGCACAGATAACTTTCCATAAGACAAATATGTAATAGACAAGACCTACTCCTTGCTCAACGAAATGGACCCAACACCACATATTCAACGCCTAGGAATATACCTGACTAGGAAGAATCTTAAAACCCATGGATATATATGTCTCCGTAAGAGAATCAAGCGTGTGTACAGCGGCCGAAACGCAGCAGTGAAAATCCGATAAATCCCATTATCAAAATAAATTTCGAAAACAAAACACAAAGACAGTGAAATAGAGAGCAATTCTTAAATAATTCACTCAGGGCATGTGATGCAATTGGGATTGACCACATCTACACCCAGAGCTGCTTGAGACATAAGGCTGGACACTTCAGGCTGATAGCTTTGGTGAGTTTCGGTGAGCAAATGCAGACCCTTTGAAGTCATACTGCATGGTACCCATTCCATGGGTCCCAACTCTCCAGGTTCAAGGGATTCTTCCTCCAGCTAAAACATGCATGGGAAACCCAGAGTATCGTCCACCGTGTGATTGGGAAATGATTTAAAATGCATCTCAGTTTTCGTATCCTGGTCCTCGGGTTCACCATTCCAGATGCTTTACTATCACTATCCCCGCTTGGAGAGTCAGTGCCTTTAACCTCCTGATTCGCACAGCTTGCTATTTCTGTGCAAGATGAACAGGAATAGGGAGAACCAATAAGAGACTAGCTGTAGGTGTCTGCACGGGCAAATGTAACGCTCATTGCCCACCAGGAAGAGGAATTAAACAAAGGCTCAGTGTGCCCTGCTGGAAACAGATTAGGGCCTGAAGCAATCCTGCGGTTTTGTGCCCAGCTCACAAGAAAGCGAGTTGAAGAAAGGAGCTCAGGGGCACTGTACTTCACAAACCTGCAGAGTTATAAATGACAGCTATCCTCCAAAAATATATTGAAGTAAGCCTGCGAAGGGGACTTGAAAGCGGGGCAGAATTTCAGGAAAACGATTGCAGGGGGTAGACTGGAATTGCCCTGAAAGCATAGGAAAAGAGGCACAACGTCGACAATGATGCACTTGGCCAAAAAGGGCGTATGCGTTTTTTCCTGAATATATTCAGGAAAAAACGCATACGCCCTTTTTGGCCAACCAAGCAAGCCTGTAAAGGAAATCTGCACTACAATGAAATCTCACTGCCCCCCCGGGCAAAAGGGCCATCTGAAAAAAGTGTAAAATCCAGAAAGGTAGGACAGGATATGGAGAACAGGGAGCCTTGTTATGCTGATTGGCAGGATGTAAATTGCCAGCAGCCACCCTGGAGAATGTATGGTGTTTCCTGAAACACGTAAGAAACAAAGCAACACAGCCTATGGCACTTCCACATATGGTCCTATAGCTTACGGAAATTAAAATCAAAAACAGACAGCCACCCCAATATTTGGGACGGCTGTGTTCACAAGAAGCTCGTCTACAGTATCAGGTAAATATCCCAGAAAGCAAAAAATGGATAAAGAAGTTGTGGCACGTATGTGCAATGCAATATCACTCAGCAATGAAATCTGTGTCATCAGGCCCGTAGCGGCATAGTGAGTGGATGCAGGTACGGTGATTCTACGTGAACTACGTCACACAGAAAAAGAAACATCATAAGATATCACTAATACACGGAATGTAAACTTGACTACACATGAACTGAATTACAAAACAGAACAGGGTCTCAAATTTAGAAAACCAACTAGTGCTTGCTTATGGGGAAAGGTGCGTTGGGGTGCTGCATAAAACCAGAGACTGAAATTAACACAGATAACATTCCATAAGCCAAATATGTAATAGACAAGACCTACTCCTTGCTCAACGAAATGGACTCAACACCACATATTCAACACCTAGGAATATACCTGACTAGGAAGAATCTTAAAAGCCATGGATATATATGTCTCCGTAAGAGAATCAAGCGTGTGTACAGCGGCGGAAATGCAGCAGTGAAAATCCGATAAATCCTATTATCAAAATAAATTTCGAAAACAAAACACAAAGACAGTGAAATAGAGAGCAATTCTTAAATAATTCACTCAGGGCATGTGATGCAACCGGGATTGACCACATCTACACCCAGAGCTTGTTGAGACATAAGGCTGGACACTTCAGGCTGATAGCACTGGTGAGTTTCGGTGAGCAAATGCAGACCCTTAGAAGTCATACTGCATGGTACCCATTCCATATGTCCCAAATCTCCAGGTTCAAGGCATTCTTCCTCCAGCTAAAACATGCTTGGGAAAACCAGAGTATTGTCCACCGTGTGATTGGGAAACGATTTAAAATGCATCTCAGTTTTCGTATCCTGGTCCTCGGGTTCACCATTCCAGATGCTTTACTAACACTCTCCCCGCTTATAGAGTCAGTGCCTTTAACCTCCCGTTTGGCACAGCTTGCCATTTCTGTGCAAGATGGACAGGAATAGGGAGAACCAATGAGAGACTAGCTGTAGGTGTCTGCACGGGCAAATGTAACGCTCATTGCCCACCAGGAAGAGGAATTAAACAAAGGCTCAGTGTGCCCTGCTGGAAACAGATTAGGGCCTGAAGCAATCCTGCGGTTTTGTGCCCAGCTCACAAGAAAGCGAGTTGAAGAAAGGAGCTCAGGGGCACTGTACTTCACAAACCTGCAGAGTTATAAATGACAGCTATCCTCCAAAAATATATGGAAGTAAGCCTGCGAAGGGGACTTGAAAGCGGGGCTGAATTTCAGGAAAACGATTGCAGGGGGTAGACTGGAATTTCCCTGAAAGCATAGGAAAAGAGGCACAACGTCGACAATGATGCACCTGGCCAAAAAGGGCGTATGCGTTTTTTCCTGAATATATTCTGGAAAAAACGCATACGCCCTTTTTGGCCAACCAAGCAAGCCTGTAAAGGAAATCTGCACTACAATGAAGTCTCACTGCCCCCCGGGCAAAAGGGCCATCTGAAAAAAGTGTAAAATCCAGAAATGTAGGACAGGATATGGAGAACAGGGAGCCTTGTTATGCTGATTGGCAGGATGTAAATTGCCGGCAGCCACCCTGGAGAAGTGTATGGTGTTTCCTGAAACACGTAAGAAACAAAGCAACACAGCCTATGGCACTTCCACTTATGGTCCTATAGCTTACGGAAATTAAAATCAAAAACAGACAGCCACCCCAATATTTGGGACGGCTGTGTTCACAAGAAGCTCGTCTACAGTATCAGGTAAATATCCCAGAAAGCAAAAAATGGATAAAGAAGTTGTGGCACGTACGTACAATGCAATATCACTCAGCAATGAAATCTGTGTCATCAGGCCCGTAGCGGCATAGTGAGTGGATGCAGGTACGGTGATTCTACGTGAACTACGTCACACAGAAAAAGAAACATCATAAGATATCACTAATACACGGAATGTAAACTTGACTACACATGAACTGAATTACAAAACAGAACAGGGTCTCAAATTTAGAAAACCAACTAGTGCTTGCTTATGGGGAAAGGTGCCTTGGGGTGCTGTATAAAACCAGAGACTGAAATTAGTACAGATAACATTCCATAAGCCAAATATGTAATAGACAAACCTACTCCTTGCTCAACGAAATGGACCCAACCCCACATATTCAACGCCTAGGAATATACCTGACTAGGAAGAATCTTAAAACCCATGGATATATATGTCTCCGTAAGAGAATCAAGCGTGTGTACAGCGGCTGAAACGCAGCAGTGAAAATCCGATAAATCCCATTATCAAAATAAATTTCGAAAACAAAACACAAAGACAGTGAAATAGAGAGTAATTCTTAAATAATTCACTCAGGGCATGTGATGCAACCGGGATTGACCACATCTACACCCAGAGCTGGTTGAGACATAAGGCTGGACACTTCAGGCTAATAGCACTGGTGAGTTTCGGTGAGCAAATGCAGACCCTTTGAAGTCATACTGCATGGTACCCATTCCATGGGTCCCAACTCTCCAGGTTCAAGGCATTCTTCCTCCAGCTAATACATGCATGGGAAACCCAGAGTATCGTCCACCGTGTGATTGGGAAACGATTTAAAATGCATCTCAGTTTTCGTATCCTGGTTCTCGGGTTCACCATTCCAGATGCTTTACTAACACTCTCCCCGCTTGGAGAGTCAGTGCCTTTAACCTCCTGTTTCGCACAGCTTGCAATTTCTGTGCAAGATGAACAGGAATAGGGAGAACCAATGAGAGACTAGCTATAGGTGTCTGCACGGGCAAATGTAACGCTCATTTCCCACTAGGAAGAGGAATTAAACAAAGGCTCAGTGTGCCCTGCTGGAAACAGATTAGGGCCTGAAGCAATCCTGCGGTTTTGTGCCCAGCTCACAAGAAAGTGAGTTGAAGAAAGGAGCTCAGGGGCACTGTACTTCACAAACCTGCAGAGTTATAAATGACAGCTATCCTCCAAAAATATATTGAAGTAAGCCTGCGAAGGGGACTTGAAAGGGGGGCAGAATTTCAGGAAAACGATTGCAGGGGGTAGACTGGAATTGCCCTGAAAGCATAGGAAAAGGGGCAGAACGTCGACAATGATGCACTTGGCCAAAAAGGGCGTATGCGTTTTTTCCTGAATATATTCAGGAAAAAACGCATACGCCCTATTTGGCCAACCAAGCAAGCCTGTAAAGGAAATCTGCACTACAATGAAGTCTCACTGCCCCCCCCCCCCCGGGCAAAAGGGCCATCTGAAAAAAGTGTAAAATCCAGAAAGGTAAGACAGGATATGGAGAACACGGAGCCTTGTTATGCTGATTGGCAGGATGTAAATTGCCGGCAGCCACCCTGGAGAAGTGTATGGTGTTTCCTGAAACACGTAAGAAACAAAGCAACACAGCCTATGGAACTTCCACTTATGGTCCTTTAGCTTACGGAAATTAAAATAAAAAACAGACAGCCACCCCAATATTTGGGACGGCTGTGTTCAAAAGAAGCTCGTCTACAGTATCAGATAAATATCCCAGAAAGCAAAAAATGGATAAAGAAGTTGTGGCACGTACGTACAATGCAATATCACTCAGCAATGAAATCTGTGTCATCAGGCCCGTAGCGGCATAGTGAGTGGATGCAGGTACGGTGATTCTACGTGAACTACGTCACACAGAAAAAGAAACATCATAAGATATCACTAATACACGGAATGTAAACTTGACTACACATGAACTGAATTACAAAACAGAACTGGGTCTCAAATTTAGAAAATCAACTAGTGCTTGCTTATGGAGAAAGGTGCGTTGGGGTGCTGCATAAAACCAGAGACTGAAATTAGCACAGATAACTTTCCATAAGCCAAATATGTAATAGACAAGACCTATTCCTTGCTCAACGAAATGGACCCAAAACCACATATTCAACGCCTAGGAATATACCTGACTAGGAAGACTCTTAAAACCCATGGATATATATGTCTCCATAAGAGAATCAAGCGTGTGTACAGCGGCCGAAACGCAGCAGTGAAAATTCGAGAAATCCCATTATCAAAATAAATTTCGAAAACAAAACACAAAGACAGTGAAATAGAGAGCAATTCTTAAATAATTCACTCAGGGCATGTGATGCAACCGGGATTGACCACATCTACACCCAGAGCTGGTTGAGACATAAGGCTGGACACTTCAGGCTGATAGCAGTGGTGAGTGTCGGTGAGCAAATGCAGACCCTTTGAAGTCATACTGCATGGTACCCATTCCATGGGTCCCAACTCTCCAGGTTCAAGGGATTCTTCCTCCAGCTAAAACATGCATGGGAAACCCAGAGTATCGTCCACCGTGTGATTGGGAAACGATTTAAAATGCATCTCAGTTTTCGTATCCTGGTCCTCGGGTTCACCATTCCAGATGCTTTACTAACACTCTCCCCGCTTAGAGAGTCAGTGCCTTTAACCTCCTCTTTGGCACAGCTTGCAATTTCTGTGCAAGATGAACAGGAATAGGGAGAACCAATGAGAGACTAGCTGTAGGTGTCTGCACGGGCAAATGTAACGCTCACTGCCCACCAGGAAGAGGAATTAAACAAAGGCTCAGTGTGCCCTGCTGGAAACAGATTAGGGCCTGAAGCAATCCTGCGGTTTTGTGCCCAGCTCACAAGAAAGCGAGTTGAAGAAAGGAGCTCAGGGGCACTGTAATTCACAAACCTGCAGAGTTATAAATGACAGCTATCTTCCAAAAGTATATTGAAGTAAGCCTGCGAAGGGGACTTGAAAGTGGTGCAGAATTTCAGGAAAACGATTGCACGGGGCAGACTGGAATTGCCCTGAAAGCATAGGAAAAGAGGCACAACGTCCACAATGATGCACTTGGCCAAAAAGGGCGTATGCGTTTTTTCCTGAATATATTCAGGAAAAAACGCATACGCCCTTTTTGGCCAACCAAGCAAGCCTGTAAAGGAAATCTGCACTACAATGAAGTCTCACTGCCCCCCGGGCAAGAGGGCCATCTGAAAAAAGTGTAAAATCCAGAAAGGTAGGACAGGATATGGAGAACAGGGAGCCTTGTTATGCTGATTGGCAGGATGTAAATTGCCAGCAGCCACCCTGGAGAAGTGTATGGTGTTTCCTGAAACACGTAAGAAATAAAGCAACACAGCCTATGGCAATTGCACTTATGGTCCTATTCCTTAGGGAAATTAAAATCAAAAACAGAGAGCCACTCCAAAGTTTGGGACGGCTGTGTTTCCAAGAAGCTCGTCTACACTACCAGGTAAATATCCCAGAAATCAAAAAATGGATAAAGAAGTTGTGGCACGTACGTGCAATGCAATATCACTCAGCAATGAAATCTGTGTCATCAGGCCCGTAGCGGCATAGTGAGTGGATGCAGGTACGGTGATTCTACGTGAACTACATCACACAGAAAAAGAAACATCATAAGATATCACTAATACACGGAATGTAAACTTGACTACACATGAACTGAATTACAAAACAGAACAGGGTCTCAAATTTAGAAAACCAACTAGTGCTTGCTTATGGGGAAAGCTGCCTTGGGGTGCTGCATAAAACCAGAGACTGAAATTAGCACAGATAACATTCCATAAGCCAAATATGTAATAGACAAGACCTACTCCTTGCTCAACGAAATGGACTCAACACCACATATTCAACACCTAGGAATATACCTGACTAGGAAGAATCTTAAAACCCATGGATATATATGTCTCTGTAAGAGAATCAAGCGTGTGTACAGCGGCCGAAACGCAGCAGTGAAAATCTGATAAATCCCATTATCAAAATAAATTTCGAAAACAAAGCACAAAGACAGTGAAATAGAGTGCAATTCTTAACTAATTAACTCAGGGCATGTGATGCAACCGGGATTGACCACATCTACACCCAGAGCTGGTTGAGACATAAGGCTGGACACTTCAGGCTGATAGCATTGGTGAGTTTCGGTGAGCAAATGCAGACCCTTTGAAGTCATACTGCATGGTACCTATTCCATAGGTCCCAACTCTTCAGGTTCAAGGGATTCTTCCTCCAGCTAAAACATGCATGGGAACCCCACAGTATGGTCCACCGTGTGATTGGGAAACGATTTAAAATGCATCTCAGTTTTCGTATCCTGGTCCTCGGGTTCACCATTCCAGATGCTTTACTAACATTCTCCCTGCTTGGAGAGTCAGTGCCTTTAACCTCCTGTTTGGCACAGCTTGCAATTTCTGTGCAAGATGAACAGGAATAGGGAGAACCAATGAGAGACTAGCTATAGGTGTCTGCACGGGCAAATATAACGCTCATTGCCCACCAGGAAGAGGAATTAACCAAAGGCTCAGTGTGCCCTGCTGGAAACAGATTAGGGCCTGAAGCAATCCTGCGGTTTTGTGCCCAGCTCACAAGAAAGCGAGTAGAAGAAAGGAGCTCAGAGGCACTGTAATTCACAAACCTGCAGAGTTATAAATGACAGCTATCCTCCAAAAATATATTGAAGTAAGCCTGCGAAGGGGACTTGAAAGCGGGGCAGAATTTCAGGAAAACGATTGCAGGGGGTAGACTGGAATTGCCCTGAAAGCATAGGAAAAGAGGCAGAACGTCGACAATGATGCACTTGGCCAAAAAGGGCGTATGCGTTTTTTCCTGAATATATTCAGGAAAAAACGCATACGCCCTTTTTGGCCAATCAAGCAAGTCTGTAAAGGAAATCTGCACTACAATGAAGTCTCACTGCCCCCCAGGCAAAAGGGCCATCTGAAAAAAGTGTAAAATCCAGAAAGGTAGGACAGGATATGGAGAACAGGGAGCCTTGTTATGCTGATTGTCAGGATGTAAATTGCCGGCAGCCAGCCTGGAGAAGTGTATGGTGTTTCCTGAAACACGTAAGAAACAAAGCAACACAGCCTATGGCACTTCCACTTATGGTCCTATAGCTTACGGAAATTAAAATCAAAAACAGGCAGCCACCCCAATATTTGGGATTGCTGTGTTCACAAGAAGCTCGTCTACAGTATCAGGTAAATATCCCAGAAAGCAAAAAATGGACAAAGAAGTTGTGGCACGTACGTGCAATGCAATAACACTCAGCAATGAAATCTGTGTCATCAGGCCCGTAGCGGCATAGTAAGTGGATGCAGGTACGGTGATTCTACGTGAAATTTTCACACAGAAAAAGAAACCTCATAAGATATCACTAATACACGGAATGTAAACTTGACTACACATGAACTGAATTACAAAACAGAACAGGGTCTCAAATTTAGAAAACCAACTAGTGCTTGCTTATGGGAAAAGGTGCCTTGGGGGGCTGCATAAAACCAGAGACTGAAATTAGCACAGATAACATTCCATAAGCCAAATATGTAATAGACAAGACCTACTCCTTGCTCAACGAAATGGACTCAACACCACATATTCAACGCCTAGGAATATACCTGACTAGGAAGAATCTTAAAACCCATGGATATATATGTCTCGGTAAGAGAATCAAGCATGTGTACAGCGGCGGAAATGCAGCAGTGAAAATCCGATAAATCCCATTATCAAAATAAATTTCGAAAACAAAACACAAAGACAGTGAAATAGAGAGCAATTCTTAAATAATTCACTCAGGGCATGTGATGCAACCGGGATTGACCACATCTACACCCAGAGCTGGTTGAGACATAAGGCTGGACACTTCAGGCTGATAGCATTGGTGAGTTTCGGTGAGCAAATGCAGACCCTTTGAAGCCATACTGCATGGTATCCAATCCATGTTTCCCAACTCTCCAGGTTCAAGGCATTCTTCCTCTAGCTAAAACATGCATGGGAAACCCAGAGTATCGTCCACCGTGTGATTGGGAAACGATTTAAAATGCATCTCAGTTTTCGTATCCTGGTCCTCGGGTTCACCATCCCAGATGCTTTACTAACACTCTCCCCGCTTGGAGAGTCAGTGCCTTTAACCACCTGTTTGGCACAGCTTGCAATTTCTGTGCAAGATGAACAGGAATAGGGGAACCAATGAGAGACTAGCTGTAGGTGTCTGCACGGGCAAATGTAACGCTCATTTCCCACCAGGAAGAGGAATTAACCAAAGGCTCAGCTTGCCCTGCCGGAAACAGATTAGAGCCTGAAGCAATCCTGCGGTTTTGTGCCCAGCTCACAAGAAAGTGAGTTGAAGAAAGGAGCTCAGGGGCACTGTACTTCACAAACCTGCAGAGTTATAAATGACAGCTATCCTCCAAAAATATATTGAAGTAAGCCTGCGAAGGGACTTGAAAGCGGGGCTGAATTTCAGGAAAACGATTGCAGGGGGTAGACTGGAATTGCCCTGAAAGCATAGGAAAAGAGGCAGAACGTCGACAATGATGCACTTGGCCAAAAAGGGCGTATGCGTTTTTTCCTGAATATATTCAGGAAAAAACGCATACGCCCTTTTTGGCCAACCAAGCAAGCCTGTAAAGGAAATCTGCACTACAATGAAATCTCACTGCCCCCCGGGCAAAAGGGCCATCTGAAAAAAGTGTAAAATCCAGAAAGGTAGGACAGGATATGGAGAACAGGGAGCCTTGTTATGCTGATTGGCATGATGTAAATTGCCAGCAGCCACCCTGGAGAAGTGTATGGTGTTTCCTGAAACACGTAAGAAACAAAGCAACACAGCCTATGGCACTTCCGCTTATGGTCCTATAGCTTACGGAAATTAAAATCAAAAACAGACAGCCACCGCAATATTTGGGACGGCTGTGTTCATAGGAAGCTCGTCTACAGTATCAGGTAAATATCCCAGAAAGCAAAAAATGGATAAAGAAGTTGTGGCACGTACGTACAATGCAATACCACTCAGCAATGAAATCTGTGTCATCAGGCCCGTAGCGGCATAGTGAGTGGATGCAGGTACGGTGTTTCTACGTGAACTACGTCACACAGAAAAAGAAACATCATAAGATATCACTAATACACGGAATGTAAACTTGACTACACATGAACTGAATTACAAAAAAGAACAGGGTCTCAAATTTAGAAAATCAACTAGTGCTTGCTTATGGGGAAAGGTGCCTTGGGGTGCTGCATAAAACCAGAGACTGAAATTAGCACAGATAACTTTCCATAAGCCAAATATGTAATAGACAAGACCTACTCCTTGCTCAACGAAATGGACTCAACACCACATATTCAACGCCTAGGAATATACCTGACTAGGAAGAATCTTAAAACCCATGGATATATATGTCTCCGTAAGAGAATCAAGCGTGTGTACAGTGGCCGAAACGCAGCAGTGAAAATCCGATAAATCCCATTATCAAAATAAATTTCGAAAACAAAACACAAAGACAGTGAAATAGAGAGCAATTCTTAAATAATTCACTCAGGGCATGTGATGCAACCGGGATTGACCACATCTACACCCAGAGCTGGTTGAGACATAAGGCTGGACACTTCAGGCTGATAGCATTGGTGAGTTTCGGTGAGCAAATGCAGACCCTTTGAAGTCATACTGCATGGTACCCATTCCATGGGTCCCAACTCTCCAGGTTCAAGGGATTCTTCCTCCAGCTAAAACATGCATGGGAAACCCAGAGTATCGTCCACCGTGTGATTGGGAAATGATTTAAAATGCATCTCAGTTTTCGTTTCCTGGTCCTCGGGTTCACCATTCCAGATGCTTTACTAACACTCTCCCCGCTTGGAGAGTCAGTGCCTTTAACCTCCTCTTTGGAACAGCTGGCAATTTCTGTGCAAGGTCAACAGGAATAGGGAGAACCAATGAGAGACTAGCTGTAGGTGTCTGCACGGGCAAATGTAACGCTCATTGCCCACCAGGAAGAGGAATTAAACAAAGGCACAGTGTGCCCTGCTGGAAACAGATTAGGGCCTGAAGCAATCCTGCGGTTTTGTGCCCAGCTCACAAGAAAGCGAGTTGAAGAAAGGAGCTCAGGGGCACTGTACTTCACAAACCTGCAGAGTTATAAATGACAGCTATCCTCCAAAAATATATTGAAGTAAGCCTGCGAAGGGGACTTGAAAGCGGGGCTGAATTTCAGGAAAACGATTGCAGGGGGTAGACTGGAATTGCCCTGAAAGCATAGGAAAAGAGGCACAACGTGGACAATGATGCACTTGGCCAAAAAGGGCGTATGCGTTTTTTCCTGAATATATTCAGGAAAAAACGCATACGCCCTTTTTGGCCAAGCAAGCAAGCCTGTAAAGGAAATCTGCACTACAATGAAATCTCACTGCCCCCCCGGGCAAAAGGGCCATCTGAAAAAAGTGTAAAATCCAGAAATTTAGGACAGGATATTGAGAACAGGGAGCCTTGTTATGCTGATTGGCAGGATGTAAATTGCCAGCAGCCACCCTGGAGAAGTGTATGGTGTTTCCTGAAACACGTAAGGAACAAAGCAATACAGACTATGGCACTTCCACTTATGGTCCTATAGCTTACGGAAATAAAAATCAAAAACAGACAGCCACCCCAATATTTGGGACGGCTGTGTTCACAAGAAGCTCGTCTACAATATCAGGTAAATATCCCAGAAAGCAAAAAATGGATAAAGAAGTTGTGGCACGTACGTGCAATGCAATATCACTCAGCAATGAAATCTGTGTCATCAGGCCCGTAGCGGCATAGTAAGTGGATGCAGGTACGGTGATTCTACGTGAACTACGTCACACAGAAAAAGAAACATCATAAGATATCACAAATACACGGAATGTAAACTTGACTACACATGAACTGAATTACAAAACAGAACAGGGTCTCAAATTTAGAAAACCAACTAGTGCTTGCTTATAGGGAAAGGTGCCTTGGGGTGCTGCATAAAACCAGAGACTGAAATTAGCACAGATAACATTCCATAAGCCAAATATGTAATAGACAAGACCTACTCCTTGCTCAACGAAATGGACTCAACACCACATATTCAACGCCTAGGAATATACCTGACTAGGAAGAATCTTAAAACCCATGGATATATATGTCTCCGTAAGAGAATCAAGTGTGTGTACAGTGGCCGAAACGCAGCAGTGAAAATCCGATAAATCCCATTATCAAAATAAACTTCGAAAACAAAACACAAAGACAGTGAAATAGAGAGTAATTCTTAAATAATTCACTCAGGGCATGTGATGCAACCGGGATTGACCACATCTACACCCAGAGCTGGTTGAGACATAAGGCTGGACACTTCAGGCTGATAGCATTGGTGAGTTTCGGTGAGCAAATGCAGACCCTTTGAAGTCATACTGCATGGTACCCATTCCATGGGTCCCAACTCTCCAGGTTCAAGGGATTCTTCCTCCAGCTAAAACATGCATGGGAAACCCAGAGTATCGTCCACTGTGTGATTGGGAAACGATTTAAAATGCATCTCAGTTTTCGTTTCCTGGTCCTCGGGTTCACCATTCCAGATGCTTTACTAACACTCTCCCCGCTAGGAGAGTCAGTGCCTTTAACCTCCTGTTTGGCACAGCTTGCCATTTCTGTGCAAGATGAACAGGAATAGGGAGAACCAATGAGAGACTAGCTGTAGGTGTCTGCACGGGCAAACGTAATGCTCATTGCCCACCAGGAAGAGGAATTAAACAAAGGCTCAGTGTGCCCTGCTGGAAACAGATTAGGGCCTGAAGCAATCCTGCGGTTTTGTGCCCAGCTCACAAGAAAGCGAGTTGAAGAAAGGAGCTCAGGGGCACTGTACTTCACAAACCTGCAGAGTTATAAATGACAGCTATCCTCCAAAAATATATTGAAGTAAGCCTGCGAAGGGGACTTGAAAGCGGGGCTGAATTTCAGGAAAACGATTGCAGGGGGTAGACTGGAATTGCCCTGAAAGCATAGGAAAAGAGGCACAACGTCGACAATGATGCACTTGGCCAAAAAGGGCGTATGCGTTTTTTCCTGAATATATTCAGGAAAAAACGCATACGCCCTTTTTGGCCAACCAAGCAAGCCTGTAAAGGAAATCTGCACTACAATGAAATCTCACTGCCCCCCGGGCAAAAGGGCCATCTGAAAAAAGTGTAAAATCCAGAAAGGTAGGACAGGATATGGAGAACAGGGAGCCTTGTTATGCTGATTGGCAGGATGTAAATTGCCAGCAGCCACCCTGGAGAAGTGTATGGTGTTTCCTGAAACACGTAAGAAACAAAGCAACACAGCCTATGGCACTTCCACTTATGGTCCTATAGCTTACGGAAATTAAAATCAAAAACAGACAGCCACCCCAATATTTGGGACGGCTGTGTTCACAAGAAGCTCGTCTACAGTATCAGGTAAATATCCCAGAAAGCAAAAAATGGATAAAGAAGTTGTGGCACGTACGTGCAATGCAATATCACTCAGCAATGAAATCTGTGTCATCAGGCCCGTAGCGGCATAGTGAGTGGATGCACGTACGGTAATTCTACGTGAACTACGTCACACAGAAAAAGAAACATCATAAGATATCACTAATACACGGAATGTAAACTTGACTACACATGAACTGAATTACAAAGCAGAACAGGGTCTCAAATTTAGAAAACCAACTAGTGCTTGCTTATGGGGAAAGGTGCGTTGGGGTGCTGCATAAAACCAGAGACTGAAATTAGCACAGATAACTTTCCATAAGCCAAATATGTAATAGAGAAGACCAACTCCTTGCTCAACGAAATGGACCCAACACCACATATTCAACGCCTAGGAATATACCTGACTAGGAAGAATCTTAAAACCCATGGATATATATGTCTCCGTAAGAGAATCAAGCGTGTGTCCAGCAGCCGAAACGCAGCAGTGAAAATCCGATAAATCCCATTATCAAAATAAATTTCGAAAACAAAACACAAAGACAGTGAAATAGAGAGCAATTCTTAAATAATTCACTCAGGGCATGTGATGCAACCGGGATTGACCACATCTACACCCATGGCTGGTTGAGACATAAGGCTGGACACTTCAGGCTGATAGCATTGGTGAGTTTCGGTGAGCAAATGCAGACCCTTTGAAGTCATACTGCATGGTACCCATTCCATGGGTCCCAACTCTCCAGGTTCAAGGGATTCTTCCTCCAGCTAAAACATGCATGGGAAACCCAGAGTATCGTCCACTGTGTGATTGGGAAATGATTTAAAATGGATCTCAGTTTTCGTTTCCTGGTCCTCGGGTTCACCATTCCACATGCTTTACTAACACTCTCCCTGCTTGGAGAGTCAGTGCCTTTAACCTCCTGTTTGGCACAGCTTGCAATTTCTGTGCAAGATGAACAGGAATAGGGAGAACCAATGAGAGACTAGCTGTAGGTGTCTGCACGGGCAAATGTAACGCTCATTGCCCACCAGGAAGAGGAATTAAACAAAGGCTCAGTGTGCACTGCTGGAAACAGATTAGGGCCTGAAGCAATCCTGCGGTTTTGTGCCCAGCTCACAAGAAAGCGAGTTGAAGAAAGGAGCTCAGGGGCACTGTACTTCACAAACCTGCAGAGTTATAAATGACAGCTATCCTCCAAAAATATATTGAAGTAAGCCTGCGAAGGGGATTTGAAAGCGGGGCTGAATTTCAGGAAAACGATTGCAGGGGGTAGACTGGAATTGCCCTGAAAGCATAGGAAAAGAGGCACAACGTCGACAATGATGCACTTGGCCAAAAAGGGAGTATGCGTTTTTTCCTGAATATATTCAGGAAAAAACGCATACGCCCTTTTTGGCCAACCAAGCAAGCCTGTAAAGGAAATCTGCACTACAATGAAATCTCACTGCCCCCCCGGGCAAAAGGGCCATCTGAAAAAAGTGTAAAATCCAGAAAGGTAGGACAGGATATGGAGAACAGGGAGCCTTGTTATGCTGATTGGCAGGATGTAAATTGCCAGCAGCCACCCTGGAGAAGTGTATGGTGTTTCCTGAAACACGTAAGAAACAAAGCAACACAGCCTATGGCACTTCCACGTATGGTCCTATAGCTTACGGAAATTAAAATCAAAAACAGACAGCCACCCCAATATTTGGGACGGCTGTGTTCACAAGAAGCTCGTCTACAGTATCAGGTAAATATCCCAGAAAGCAAAAAATGGATAAAGAAGTTGTTGCACGTACGTGCAATGCAATATAACTCAGCAATGAAATCTGTGTCATCAGGCCCGTAGCGGCATAGTGAGCGGATGCACGTATGGTGATTCTACATGAACTACGTCACACAGAAAAAGAAACATCATAAGATATCACTAATACACGGAATGTAAACTTGACTACACATGAAGTGAATTACAAAACAGAACAGGGTCTCAAATTTAGAAAACCAACTAGTGCTTGCTTATGGGGAAAGGTGCGTTGGGGTGCTGCATAAAACCAGAGACTGAAATTAGCACAGATAACATTCCATAAGCCAAATATGTAATAGACAAGACCTACACCTTGCTCAACGAAATGGACTCTACACCACATATTCAACGCCTAGGAATATACCTGACTAGGAAGAATCTTAAAACCCATGGATATATATGTCTCCGTAAGAGAATCAAGCGTGTGTACAGCGGCGGAAATGCAGCAGTGAAAATCCGATAAATCCCATTATCAAAATAAATTTCGAAAACAAAACACAAAGACAGTGAAATAGAGAGCAATTCTTAAATAATTCACTCAGGGCATGTGATGCAACCGGGATTGACCACATCTACACCCAGAGCTGGTTGAGACATAAGGCTGGACACTTCAGGCTGATAGCAGCGGTGAGTTTCGGTGAGCAAATGCAGACCCTTTGAAGTCATACTGCATGGTACCCATTCCATGGGTCCCAACTCTCCAGGTTCAAGGCATTCTTCCTCCAGCTAAAACATGCATGGGAAACCCAGAGTATCGTCCACCGTGTGATTGGGAAACGATTTAAAATGCATCTCAGTTTTCGTATCCTGGTCCTCGGGTTCACCATTCCAGATGCTTTACTAACACTCTCCCCGCTTGGAGAGTCAGTGCCTTTAACTTCCTGTTTGGCACAGCTTGCCATTTCTGTGCAAGATGAACAGGAATAGGGAGAACCAATGATAGACTAGCTGTAGGTGTCTGCACGGGCAAATGTAACGCTCATTGCCCAGCAGGAAGAGGAATTAAACAAAGGCTCAGTGTGCCCTGCTGGAAACAGATTAGAGCCTGAAGCAATCCTGCGGTTTTGTGCCCAGCTCACAAGAAAGCGAGTTGAAGAAAGGAGCTCAGGGGCACTGTACTTCACAAACCTGCAGAGTTATAAATGACAGCTATCCTCCAAAAATATATTGAAGTAAGCCTGCGAAGGGGACTTGAAAGCGGGGCTGAATTTCAGGAAAACGATTGCAGGGGGTAGACTGGAATTGCCCTGAAAGCATAGGAAAAGAGGCACAACGTCGACAATGATGCACTTGACCAAAAAGGGCGTATGCGTTTTTTCCTGAATATATTCAGGAAAAAACGCATACGCCCTTTTTGGCCAAACAAGCAAGCCTGTAAAGGATATCTGCACTACAATGAAATCTCACTGCCCCCCCGGGCAAAAGGGCCATCTGAAAAAAGTGTAAAATCCAGAAAGGTAGGACAGGATATGGAGAACAGGGAGCCTTGTTATGCTGATTGGCAGGATGTAAATTGCCAGCAGCCACCCTGGAGAAGTGTATGGTGTTTCCTGAAACACGTAAGAAACAAAGCAACACAGCCTATGGCACTTCCACTTATGGTCCTATAGCTTACGGAAATTAAAATCAAAAACAGACAGCCACCCCAATATTTGGGACGGCTGTGTTCACAAGAAGCTCGTCTACAGTATCAGGTAAATATCCCAGAAAGCAAAAAATGGATAAAGAAGTTGTGGCACGTACGTGCAATGCAATATCACTCAGCAATGAAATCTGTGTCATCAGGCCCGTAGCGGCATAGTAAGTGGATGCAGGTACGGTGATTCTACGTGAACTACGTCACACAGAAAAAGAAACATCATAAGATATCACTAATACACGGAATGTAAACTTGACTACACATGAACTGAATTACAAAACAGAACAGGGTCTCAAATTTAGAAAACCAACTAGTGCTTGCTTATGGGGAAAGGTGCCTTGGGGTGCTGCATAAAACCAGAGACTGAAATTAGCACAGATAACTTTCCATAAGCCAAATATGTAATAGACAAGACTTACTCCTTGCTCAACGAAATGGACCCAACACCACATATTCAACGCCTAGGAATATACCTGACTAGGAAGAATCTTAAAACCCATGGATATATATGTCTCCGTAAGAGAATCAAGCGTGTGTACAGCGGCCGAAACGCAGCAGTGAAAATCCGATAAATCCCATTATCAAAATAAATTTCGAAAACAAAACATAAAGACAGTGAAATAGAGAGCAATTCTTAAATAATTCACTCAGGGCATGTTATGCAACCGGGATTGACCACATCTACACCCAGAGCTGTTTGAGACATAAGGCTGGACACTTCAGGCTGATAGCATTGTTGAGTTTCGGTGAGCAAATGCAGACCCTTTGAAGTCATACTGCATGGTACCCATTCCATGGGTCCCAACTCTCCAGGTTCAAGGGATTCTTCCTCCAGCTAAAACATGCATGGGAAACCAACAGTATCGTCCACCGTGTGATTGGGAAATGATTGAAAATGCAACTCAGTTTTCGTATCCTGGTCCTCGGGTTCACCATTCCAGATGCTTTACTAACACTCTCCCCGCTTGGAGAGTCAGTGCCTTTAACCTCCTGTTGGGCACAGCTTGCAATTTCTGTGCAAGATGAACAGGAATAGGGAGAACCAATGAGAGACTAGCTGTAGCTGTCTGCACGGGCAAATGTAACGCTCATTGCCCACCAGGAAGAAGAATTAAACAAAGGCTCAGTGTGCCCTGCTGGAAACAGATTAGGGCCTGGAGCAATCATGCGGTTTTGTGCCCAGCTCACAAGAAAGCGAGTTGAAGAAAGGAGCTCAGGGGCACTGTACTTCACAAACCTGCAGAGTTATAAATGACAGCTATCCTCCAAAAATATATTGAAGTAAGCCTGTGAAGGGGACTTGAAAGCGGGGCTGAATTTCAGGAAAACGATTGAAGGGGGTAGACAGGAATTGCCCTGAAAGCATAGGAAAAGAGGCACAACGTCGACAATGATGCACTTGGCCAAAAAGGGCGTATGCGTTTTTTCCTGAATATATTCAGGAAAAAACGCATACGCCCTTTTTGGCCAACCAAGCAAGCCTGTAAAGGAAATCTGCACTACAATGAAATCTCACTGCCCCCCGGGCAAGAGGGCCATCTGAAAAAAGTGTAAAATCCAGAAAGGTAGGACAGGATATGGAGAACAGGGAGCCTTGTTATGCTGATTGGCAGGATGTAAATTGCCAGCAGCCACTCTGGAGAAGTGTATGGTGTTTCCTGAAACACGTAAGAAACAAAGCAACACAGCCTATGGCACTTCCTCTTATGGTCTTATAGCTTACGGAAATTAAAATAAAAAACCGACATCCACCGCAATATTTGGGACGGCTGTGTTCACAAGAAGCTCGTCTACAGTATCAGGTAAATATCCCAGAAAGCAAAAAATGGATAAAGAAGTTGTGGCACGTACGTACAATGCAATATCACTCAGCAATGAAATCTGTGTCATCAGGCCCGTAGCGGCATAGTGAGTGGATGCAGGTACGGTGATTCTATGTGAACTACGTCACACAGAAAAAGAAACATCATAAGATATCACTAATACACGGAATGTAAACTTGACTACACATGAACTGAATTACAAAACAGAACAGGGTCTCAAATTTAGAAAACCAACTAGTGCTTGCTTATGGGGAAAGGTGCATTGGGGTGCTGCTAAAACCAGAGACTGAAATTAGCACAGATAACATTCCTTAAGCCAAATATGTAATAGACAAGACCTACTCCTTGCTCAACGAAATGGACCCAACACCACATATTCAACGCCTAGGAATATACCTGACTAGGAAGAATCTTAAAACCCATGGATTTATATGTCTCCGTAAGAGAATCAAGCGTGTGTACAGCGGCCGAAACGCAGCAGTGAAAATCCGATAAATCCCATTATCAAAATAAATTTCGAAAACAAAACACAAAGACAGTGAAATAGAGACCAATTCTTAAATAATTCACCGAAGGCATGTGATGCAACAGGGATTGACCACATCTACACCCAGAGCTGGTTGAGACATAAGGCTTGACAGTTCAGCCTGATAGCATTGGTGAGTTTCGGTGAGCAAATGCAGACCCTTTGAAGTCATACTGCATGGTAACCATTCCATGGGTCCCAACTCTCCAGGTTAAAGGGATTCTTCCTCCAGCTAAAACATGCATGGGAAACCCAGAGTATCGTCCACCGTGTGATTGGGAAACGATTTAAAATGCATCTCAGTTTTCGTATCCTGGTCCTCGGGTTCACCATTCCAGATGCTTTACTAACACTCTCCCCGCTTGGAGAGTCTGTGCGTTTAACCTCCTCTTTGGCACAGCTTGCAATTTCTGTGCAAGATGAACAGGAATAGGGAGAACCAATGAGAGACTAGCTGTAGGTGTCTGCCCGGGAAATGTAACGCTCATTGCCCACCAGGAAGAGGAATTAAACAAAGGCTCAGCGTGCCCTGCTGAAAACAGTTTAGGGCCTGAAGCAATCCTTTGGTTTTGTGTCCAGCTCACAAGAAAGCGAGTTGAAGAAAGGAGCTCAGGGACACTGTAATTCACAAACCTGCAGAGTTATAAATGACAGCTCTCCTCCAAAAATATATTGAAGTAAGCCTGCGAAGGGGACTTGAAAGCGGGGCAGAATTTCAGGAAAACGATTGCAGGGGGTAGACTGGAATTGCCCTGAAAGCATAGGAAAAGAGGCAGAACATCGACAATGATGCACTTGGCCAAAAAGGGCGTATGCGTTTTTTCCTGAATATATTCAGGAAAAAACGCATACGCCCTTTTTGGCCAACCAAGCAAGCCTGTAAAGGAAATCTGCACTACAATGAAGTCTCACTGCCCCCCGGGCAAAAGGGCCATCTGAAAAAAGTGTAAAATCCAGAAAGGTAGGACAGGATATGGAGAACAGGGAGCCTTGTTATGCTGATTGGCAGGATGTAAATTGCCAGCAGCCACCCTGGAGAAGTGTATGGTGTTTCCTGAAACACGTAAGAAATAAAGCAACACAGCCTATGGCACTTGCACTTATGGTCCTATAGCTTAGGGAAATTAAAATCAAAAACAGACAGCCACCCCAATGTTTGGGACGGCTGTGTTCACAGGAAGCTCGTCTACAGTACCAAGTAAATATCCCTGAAAGCAAAAAATGGATAAAGAAGTTGTGGCACGTACGTGCAATGCAGTATCACTCAGCAATGAAATCTGTGTCATCAGGCCGTAGCGGTTAGTGAGTGGATGCATGTACGGTGATTCTACGTGAACTACATCACACAGAAAAAGAAACATCATAAGATATCACTAATACATGGAATGTAAATTTAACTACACATGAACTGAATTACAAAACAGAACAGGGTCTCAAATTTTGAAAACCAACTAGTGCTTGCTTATGGGGAAATGTGCGTTGGGATGCTGCATAAAACCAGAGACTGAAATTAGCACAGATATCTTTCCATAAGCCAAATATGTAATAGACAAGACCTACTCCTTGCTCAACGAAATGGACTCAACACCACATATTCAACGCCTAGGAATATACCTGACTAGGAAGAATCTTAAAACACATGGATTTATATGTCTCCGTAAGAGAATCAAGCGTGTGTACAGCGGCATAAACGCAGCAGTGAAAATCCGATAAATCCCATTATCAAAATAAATTTAAAAAACAAAACACAAAGACAGTGAAATCGAGAGCAATTCTTAAACAATTCACTCAGGGCATGTGATGCAACCGGGATTGACCACATCTACACCCAGAGCTGGTTGAGACATAAGGCTGGACACTTCAGGCTGATAGCATTGGTGAGTTTCGGTGAGCAAATGCAGACCCTTTGAAGTCATACTGCATGGTACCCATTCCATGGGTCCCAACTCTCTAGGTTCAAGGTATTCTTCCTCCAGCTAAAACATGCATGGGAAACCCAGAGTATCGTCCACCGTGTGATTGGGAAACGATTTAAAATGCATCTCAGTTTTCGTATCCTGGTCCTCGGGTTCACCATTCCAGATGCTTTACTAACACTCTCCCCGCTTGGAGAGTCAGTGCCTTTAACCTCCTCTTTGGCACAGCTTGCAATTTCTGTGCAAGATGAACAGGAATAGGGAGAACCAATGAGAGACTAGTTGTAGGTGTCTGCACGGGCAAATGTAATGCTCATTTCCCACCAGGAAGAGGAATTAACCAAACGCTCAGCGTGCCCTGCTGGAAAGAGATTAGTGCCTGAAGCAATCCTGCGGTTTTGTGCCCAGCTCACAAGAAAGCGAGTTGAAGAAAGGAGCTCAGGGGCACTGTAATTCACAAACCTGCAGAGTTATAAATGACAGCTATCTTCCAAAAATATATTGAAGTAAGCCTGCAAAGGGGACTTGAAAGCGGGGCAGAAATTCAGGAAAACGATTGAAGGGTTAAACTGGAATTGCACTTAAAGAATAGGAAAAGAGGCAGAACGTCGATAATGATGCACTTGTCCAAAAAGTGCGGATGCTTTTTTCCCTAAATATATTCAGGAAAAAACGCATACGCACTTTTTGGCCAACCAAGAAGCTTGTAAATAAACCTGCACTACAATGAAATCTCAGTGCCCCCCAGGGCAAAAGGGCCATTTAAAAAAATTGTAAAATCCAGAAACGGAGGACAGGCAATGGAAAACAGGGATCCTTATTATGCTGATGCATATGATGTAAATTGCCGACAGCCTTTCTGGAGAAGTGTTATGTGTTTCCTGAAACACGTAAGAAACAAAGCAACACAGCCTATGGCACTTCCACTTATGGTCCTACAGCTTAGGGAAATTAAAATCAAAAACACCCAGCCACCTCAAAGTTTGGGACCTCTCTGTTCACAAGAACCTCGTTTACAGTACCAGGTAAATATCTCAGAGAGCAAACAATGGATAAAAAAGTTGTGGTACGTACGTACAATGGAATATCACTCAGCAATGAAATCTGTGTCATCAGGCCCGTAGTGGCATAGTGAGTGGATACAGGTATGGTGATTCTACGTGAAATAAGTCACACATAAAAAGAAACATCATAAAATATCACTAATACACAGTATGTAAACTTGACTACACATGAACTGAATTACAAAACAGAACAGTCTCAAATTTAGAAAATCAACTTGTGCTTTCTTATGGAGAAAGGTGCGTTGGAGTGCTGCATAAAACCAGAGACTGAAATTAGCACAGATACCGTTCCATAAGCCAAATATGTAATAGACAAGACGTACTCCTTGCTCAATGAAATGGACTCAACACCACATATTCAACGCCTATGAATATACCTGACTAGGAAGAATCTTAAAACCCGTGGATATTTATGTCTCCGTAAGAGAATCAAGAGTGTGTACAGCGGCATTAACGCAGCAGTGAAAATCCGATAAATCCCAGTGTCAAAAAAAATTTCAAAAACAAAACACAATGACAGTGAAATAGAGAGCAATTCTTAAATAACTCACACAGGGCATGTGATGCAACCTGGTTTACCACATCTACACCCAGAGCTGGGTTAGAGATAAGGCTTGACCCTTTGGGCTGATAGCATTGGTGAGGTTCAGTGAGCAAATGCAGACCCTTTGATGTCATACTGCCTGGTACCCATTCCATGGTTCCCAACTCTCCAGGTTCAAGGGATTCTTCCTTCTGCTAAAATTTGCATGGGAAACCCAGAGTATGCTCCACCGTGTGACTGGGAAACCTTTTTACATGCATGTCTGTTTTCGTCCCCTGGTACTCAGGTTCACCATTCCAGACCCTTTTCTTACACTCTCCCCATTTGGAGAGTCAGTGCCTTTAACCTCCTGTTTGGCACTGTTTGCAATTTCTGCACAAGATGAACAGGAATAAGGAGAACCAATGGGAGACTATCTGTAGGTGTGTGCACGGGCAAATATTTTTTTTAACATCTTTATTGGGGTATAATTGCTTTACAATGGTGTGTTAGTTTTTGCTTTATAACAAAGTGAATCAGCTATACATATACATATGCTCCCTGTGTCTTCCCTCTTGTGTCTCCCTCCCTCCCTCTCTCCCCCTTCCACCCCTCCAGGCTGTCCCAACACCCCGAGCTAATATCCCTGTGCCTTGCGGCTGCTTCCCCCTTGCTATCTATCTTACTACATTTGTTAGTGTGTATATGTCCATGACTCTCTCTCGCCCTGTCAAAACTCACCATTCCCCCTCCCCATATCCTCAATTCCGTTCTCCAGTAGGTCTGCGCCTCTATTCCTGTCTTATCCCTAGGTTCTTCATGACATTTTTTTCCTTTAAATTCCATATATATGTGTTAGCATACGCTATTTGTCTTTTTCTTTCTGACTTACTTCACTCTGTATGACAGACTCTAGGTCTATCCATCTCATTACAAATAACTCAGTTTCATTTCTTTTTAAGGCTGAGTAATATTCCATTGTGTATATGTGCCACATCTTCTTTATCCATTCGTCCGATGATGGGCGCTTAGGTTCTTTCCATCTCCGGGCTATTGTAAATAGAGCTGCAATGAACATTTTGGTACATGACTCTTTTTGAATTTTGGTTTTCTCAGGGTATATGCCCAGTATGCACGGGCAATTTTAACACTCATTTCCCAACAGGAAAAGGAATTAACCAAAGGCTCAGCATGCCGTGCTGGAACAAGATTAGGGCCTGAAGCAATCCTGCGGTTTTGTGGCCAGCTCACAAGAAAGCGAGTTGAGGAAAGGAGCTCAGGGGCACTGTCATTCACATACCTGCAGACTTATAAATGACAGAAATCGTACAAAAATATATTGAATTAAGGCTGCGAAGAGGACTTGAAAGTGGGGCAGAATTGCTGGAATCCGATTTCAGGAGGTAGACGTGAATTGCTCTGAAAGCATAAGAGAAGTGGCAGAACCTCGTCAATGAAGCACTTGGCCAAAAAGGGCATATGCATTTTTTCCAGGGCCATCATTCACGGGAGTAGGAGGCTCCCAGCATGCTCCAGTGGCCAACAGAGGACCCACGTCGCCAAGGCGATGTGAGCTAGCCAGGCAGGAGTGACCTGACATCAGAGGGCCCACCTCACAGAATGGTAGGGAACCCAGCCAGGATCAGACTCTCCCCAGAGGGCCCACATCACCAAGGTGATGGGAACCAGGCAGGAGTGTCCTCACACCCGTGGGGCCACATCATCAAAAGTTGAGGTACCCAGCACATGTGGCCTCAAACCAGAGGACCCACATCACCATGGGTTTCAGAGTGAGGCAGGCAGGATTAACCTCACAACACATGTCCCATTGTATACAAAAGGTGTGGAAACCAGCAGTTGGATCTTCCTAGCAGGCGGCCCAGAGCACTGAGGCTATGAGATCCAGGCCGGCATGAACTCACAACAGAGGGCCCTCATTGTGATTCTGTAAGCAACCCAGCCGTTGTGACCTCAGAGCAGAAGGCCCACATCCCCATGGGGAAGGGAAACAAGCAGGAGTGTCATCGCAAGAGTGGGCACACATGAAAAAATGTGGGGAGCCCAGCAATTAGTGCCTGATGCCAGAGGGCCCTCATCACCGAGGGGCGGTGGCTCCCAGCCAGCTCCGACTGCTACCAGAGGGGCGACGTCGCCAATGCGGAGTGCGACAACCAGGCAGGAGTGACCTCAGAGCAGAGGGTCAACCTCACAGAAGTGTGAAGAACCAAAGAGGATCAGATTCTCACCAGAGGGCCCACATCACCAAGGGAATGGGAACCAGGCAGGAGTGTCCTCACACTAGTGGGGCCACATCACCGAAAAGTGAGGGACCCAGCACACGTGGCCTCAAACCAGAGGACACACATCACAAGGGAGCTGGGATTGAGGCAGGCAGGAGGAGCCTCAAAACAGAGGGACCATAGAATTAAAGAGGTGAAGAATCCCGCAGTTGGAACCTCCCAGCAGGCGGCCAGGAGCAGCGAGACTATGGGATCCAGGCCGGAGTGATCTCACACCAGAGGGCCGTCATCATGAAACTGTGAGCAACCTAGGCGTTGGGATCTCAGAGCAGAAGGCCCACATTCCCATGGGGTTGGGAACCTGTCAGAAGTGTACTCGCACCACAGGGCACACATCAGAGAATTTAGGGAACCCAGGAGTTAGGGCCTGACGCCAGAGGGCCCTCATTACCAAGGGGAGGAGACTCCAATCAGGCACCAACACCCAACTGAGGTCCCACGTCGCCAAGGTGACGTGTGACAGCCAGGTAGGAGTGACCTCACCGCAGAGGGCCTACCTCACAGAAGGGTGAGGAACACAGCCAGGATAAGACTCTCACCAGAGGGCCCACATCACCAAGGTGATCAGAACCAGGCAGGAGAGTCTTCACACCAGTGTGGCCACATCATAGAAAGGTGAGGAACCCAGCACATGTGGCCTAAACCAGAAGACCCACATTTCCAAGGGGCTCGGAATGAGGCAGGCAGGAGTAGCCTCACAACACAGGGCCCATAGAATAAAAAAGCTGAGGAATCCAGCAATGGGAACCTCCCAGCAGGCGGCCAAGAGCACCAAGTCTATGTGATTCAGGCCGCAGTAAACTCACAGCAGAGGGTCCACATCATGAAACTGCGAGCAACCCAGCCATTTGGACCTCAGAGCAGAAGGTCCACATCCCCAAGGTGTTGGGAGCATGGCAGGAGTGTCCTCGCACCACTTAGCACATATCAGAAAATGTGGGTACCCAGCAGTTAGGGCCTGACGCCAGAGGGCCCTTATCACTGAGGGGAGGAGGCTCCCAGCATGTTCCAACTACCACAAGAGGGCCCACGTCGCCAAGGCGGGGTGTGCCAGCCAGGCAGGAGTGACCTCACAGCAGACGGCCCACCTCAAAGAAGTGTGAGGAACCCAACCAGGATCAGACTCTCACCAGAGGGCCCATATCACCAAGGGGACGGGAACCAGGCACGAGTGTCCTCACACCAGTGGGGCCACATCACTAAAAGATGAGGAAACTGGCACATGTGGCCACAAACCAGAGGACCTACATCACCAAGGGGCTGGGAGTGACACAGGCAGGAGGAGCCTCCCAACACAGGGCCCAAAGAATAAAAAAGGTGAGGAACCCAGCAGTTGGAACTTCCCAGCAGGCGGCCCAGAGTACAGAGGCTATGGGATCTAGGAATGAGTGAACTAACACCAGAGAGCTAACATCAGGAAACTGTGAGCAACCCAGTCGTTGGAACCTCAGAGCAGAAGACCCATATCGCCATGGGGATGGGAACATTTCACGAGTGTCCTGGCATCACTGGGCTCACATCAGAAAACCTGGGGAGCCCAGCAGTTAGAGCCTGACGCCAGAGGGACCTCATCACCGAGGACAGGAGTCTCCAAAAGGATCCAACTGCCACCAGAGGGCCGACGTCACCAAGGCAATGGGAGCAAGCCAGGCAGGAGTTACCTCAGAGCACAGGGACCACCTCACAGAACGGTAAGGAACCCAGCCAGGATCAGACTCTCACCAGAGGGGCCACATCACCAAGGGGCTGGGAAACAGGCACGAGTGTCCTCACACCATTGGGGCCACATCATCGAAAGGTGAGGGACCCAGCACACGTGGCCTCACACCAGAGGACACACATCACAACGGGGCTGGGATTGAGGCAGGCAGGAGGGCCCATAGAATAAAAAAGGTGAGGAATCCCGCAGTTGGAACCTCCCAGCAGGCCCCCAGGAGCAGCAAGCCTATGGGATCTAGGCCGGAATGAACGCACATCAGAGGGCCCTCATCATGAAACTGTGAGCACCCCAGCCGTTGGGACCTCAGAGCAGAAGGCCCAAATTCCCATGGGGTTGGGAACCTGACAGGAGTGTACTCGCACCACAGGTCGCACATCTGCAAATTTTGGGAGCCCAGGAGTTAGGGTCTGATGCAAGAGGGCCCTCATTACCGAGGGACGGAGACTCGCAGCAGACACCAACTCCCAACTGAGGGCCCACGTCACCAAGGTGATGTGTGCCAGCCAGGCAGGAGTGACCTCACCGCAGAGGGCCTACCTCACAGAAGGGTGAGGAAACCAGCCAGGATAAGACTCTCACCAGAGGGCCCACATCACCAAGGGGATCGGAACCAGGCAGGAGGGTCCTCACACCAGTGTGGCCACATTATAGAAAGGTGAGGAACCCAGAACATGTGGCCTAAAACAGGGGACCCACATCTCCAAGGGGCTAGGAGTGAGGCAAGCAGGAGTATCCTCACAAAACAGAGCCCACAGAATAAAAGTTGTGAGGAATCCAGCAGTTGGAACCGGCCAGTAGGCCGCCCAGAGCACAGAGTCTATGGGATCCAGGCCACAGCAAACTCACAGCAGAGGTCCCACATCATGAAACTGTGAGCAACCCAGCGGATGGGACCTCAGAGCAGAAGGCCCACATCCCTATGGGGATGGAAACCTGACAGGAGTGTCCTCGGCCCACTTCCACGAATCAGAAAATGTGGGAACCCAGCAGTTAGGACCTGAGGCCAGAGGACCCTCATCACCGAGGGGAGGAGGCTCCCAGCAGGCTTTAACTGCCACCATAAGGCCGATGTCACCAAGGCGGGGTGTGCCAACCAGGCAGGAGTGACCTCAGAGCAGAAAGCCCACCTCACAGAAGTGTGAGGAACTCAACAAGGATCAGACTGTCACCAGAGGGCCAACATCACCAAGGGAATGGGAACCAGGCAGGAGTGTCCTCACACCAGTGGGGCTACATCACCATAATTTGAGGGACCCAGCACACGTGGCCTCAAACCTGAGGACACACATCACCAAGGGGCTGGGAGTGAGGCAGGCCAGAGGATCCTCAAAACAGAGGGACCATAGAATAAAAAAGGTGAGGAATCCCACAGTTGGAACCTCCGGCAGGCAGCCAGGAGCAGCGAGGCTATGGGATCTAGGCAGGAGTGAACTCACACCAGAGGGCCCTC
Organism: Phocoena phocoena; assembly: GCF_963924675.1. Classification (NCBI taxonomy): domain Eukaryota; kingdom Metazoa; phylum Chordata; class Mammalia; order Artiodactyla; family Phocoenidae; genus Phocoena; species Phocoena phocoena. The sequence continues at coordinate 965,313 of NW_027077413.1, read as the reverse complement.
ATCATGAAACTGTGAGCAACACAGCCTTTGGGACCTCAGAGCAGAAGGCTCACATCCCCATGGGGATGGGAACCTGGCAGGAGTGTCCTTGCACCACTTAGCACGAATCAGAAAATGTGGGAACCCAGCAGTTAGGGCCTGAGGCCAGAGGGCCCTCATCACTGAGGGGAGGAGGCTCCCAGCAGGCTCCAACTGCCACCATATGGCCGACGTTGCCAAGGCGGGGTGTGCCAGCCAGGCAGGAGTGAGCTCAGAGCAGAGGGCCCACCTCACAGAAGGGTGAGGAACCTAACCAGGATCAGACTCTCACCAGAGGGCCAACATCACCAAGGTGATGGGAACCAGGCAAGACTGTCCTAACAGCAGTGGGGCCAACATCACCAAGGGAATGGGAACCAGGCAAGAGTGTCCTCACACCAGTGTGGCCACATTATAGAAAGGTGAGGAACACAGCACATGTGGCCTCAAACAAGGGGACACACATCACGAAGGGGCTGGGAGTGAGGCATGCAGGAGGAGACGCACAACCGAGGGCCCATAGAATAAAAAAGGTGAGGAATCGAGAAGTTGGAAACTCCAAGCTGGAGGCCCAGAGCACTGACACTATGGGATACAGGCCAGAGTGAACACACAGCAAAGGGCCCACATCATGAAACTGTGAGCAACCCAGCAGTTGGGACCACAGAACAGAAGTCCCACATGCCCATGGGGATGGGAACCTGGCAGGAGTGACTCGCACCACTGGGCACACATCAGAAAATGTGTGGAGCCCAGCACTTAGGGCCTGACACCAGAAGGCCCTCATCACTGAGGGGAGGAGGCCCCAGCACACTCCAACTGCCACCAGAGGGTCCACATCGCCAAGGCGACGTGCGCCAGCCAGGCAGGATTGACCTCACAGCAGAGGGCCCACATCATGAAAGTGTGAGCAACCCAGCCGTTAGGACCTCAGAACAGAAGGCCCACACGCTCATGAGGATGGGAACCTGGCAGGAGTGCCCTCGTACCACTTAGCACGTATCAGAAAATGTGGGAACCCCGCCATTAGGGTCTGACGCCAGAGGGCCTCATCACCGCGGGAAGGAGGCTCCCAGCAGGCTCCAACTGCCACCAGGGTGCCGAAGTCAACAAGGCGGGTTGTGCCAGCCAGGCAGGAGTGACCTCAGAGAAGAGGGCTCACCTCACGGATGTGTGAGGAACCCAACCAGGATCAGAGTCTCACCAGAGGGCCCACATCACCAAGGGGATGGGAACCAGGCAGGAGTGTCCACACACCAGTGGGGCCACATCATCAAAAGATGAGGAACCCATCACATATGGCCTCAAACCTGAGGACATACATCACCATGTGGCTGGGAGTGAGGCAGGTATCTGGAGGGGCACATTTAACTCTAATTTCCCACCAGGAAGAGGAATTAACCAAAGGCTCAGAGTGCCGTGCTGGACCCTGATTATGGCCTGAAGCAAACCTGCAGTTTTGTGGCCAGCTTACAAGGAAGCGAGTTAAGAAAGGAGCTCAGGGGCACTGTAATTCACAAACCTGCAGAGATAAATGACAGCTATTGGCAAAAATATATCGAAGTAAGTCTGCAAAGAGGACTTGAAAACGAGGCAGAATTGCAGGAATCATATTTCAAGAGGTAGATTGGAATTGCATTTAAAGCATATGAAAAGCGGCAGATCTTTGACAGTGATGCACATGGACAAAAAGTGCGTATACATTTTTCCTGAATATATTCAGGAAAAAACGCATATGAACATTTTGGCCAACCAAGCACTCCAGCAATGGAAATCCACACTACAATGAAGTCACATTTCCCATTCGTCAAAAAGGCCATCTGAATAAAGTGTAAAAACCAGAAACACAGGACAGGCCATGGAGAACAGGGAGCTGTGTTATGCTGATGGGCGGGATGTAAATTGCCAACAGACACTCTAGAGATGTTCATGGTGTATCCTGAAACATCTAAAAAACAAAGCTACAGAGCCTAGGGCACTTCCACTTTTGGCCCTATAGCTTAGGAAAATTAAAATCAACAAGACACAGCCAACACAAAATTTAGGGCTGCTGTGTTTACAAGAACCTCGAGTCCAGTACAAATTAAATATCCCAGAAAGAAAAAAATGGATAAAGAAGTTGTGCTACTTACGTACAACGGAATATCACTCAGCAGTGAAATCAATGTCATCAGGCCTGTAGCAGCAAATTGAGTGGATTTAATTATGATGATTCTAAGAGAAATATATCACACAAAGAAAGATAATTATCATAAGATATCACTAATAGAGGGAGTGTAAACTTGGCTACACATAAACTGAATTACAAAACCGAACAGAGTCTCACATTTAGATAAAAACCTTATGCTTGCTTAAGGGGAAAGTTGAGTTGGGCTGCTGTATAAAAACAGATTGAAATTAGCACACATACCATTCCATAAGCCAAATACGTAATAAACAAGACCTACTCTTTGCTCAACGAAATAGACTCATCCATGGTGTATCACCTCACACCTATTAGAATGGGCATCATCAGAAAATCTACAAACAACAAATGCTGGAAACGGTGTGGAGATAAGGAATCCTCTTCCACTATTGTTGGGAACGTAAATTGATACAGTCACTGTGGAGAACATTATGGAGTTTCTTATAAAACTAAGAATAGAATTACCATATGATACAGCAATCCCTCTACTGGGCATATACCCAGACAAAACCATAAATCAAAAAGAGACATTCACCACAATGTTCATTGCATCACTATTTACACTATCCAGGAAATGGAAGCAACCTAAATGCACACAGACAGACGAATGCATAAAGATGTGGTACATATATAAAATGGAATATTACTAAGCCATAAAAAGGAATGAAATTGGGACATTTGTAGAGACGTTGATGGATCTAGAGACTGTCATACAGAGTGAAGTAAGTCAGAAAGAGAAAAACAAATCTTGTATATTAATGCATATATGTGGAACCTAGAAAAATTGTACAGATGAACCGTTTTGCAAGGCAGAAATAGAGCAATACATGTATACAACAAACGTATGGACAACAAGGGGGGAAAGCTGTTGGGGATGGTGGTGGGAGGAGTTGAGATATTGGGATTGGTATGTATACATTTATATGTATAAAGTAGATAACCAAAAACAACCTGCTGTATAAAAATATAAAATTAAATTCAAAATAAAAAAATAAAATTAAAAAAAGTAAAACAGAAAAATATTCTTCCCTTCACATACATGTATTTATATGAATAAATTATTTCCATGCTTATATCTGTAAATACACAAAAGAGGAATAAAATCTACCTTGAACCAAAAACGAAAAAAAGATAAAAAAGAACAGAACCCACCAGTTACACAGAGGAAAACCGTTTCAGGGCACTTGCTCCAATTGCAAACAATTCTGAAGTTGGTCAGTGGTGGGGAATCATCTCCCATTCAGCCAGCATGCTCCTCCCAACAAGCGTCCTCACTGCAAAGCTGGGGGACCGTGCCGAGGTATCTGTGAGTAAACGTGGGCCGAGCCCCAGGCCAGCTGCTGCTGAAATGTTCCCACCCTTCCAAGGCTAAACACCTGAATATGTACAAGGACTTGAAAACCTAGAGGAAGGGCCATGGAGCCACATGAGGGACAGCATGCCAGCCGACTTGGTGCCTGCAGGCCAGCCAGGATGGTCCTGGCCCTGGGTGCTCTTCTGGAAGCTCTCCATTTCCCTGCCTGAGATACCCCTGCTGTCCCGGCCCCCACTGCTTTCTTCCTTCCTCACCTGTGCCCAGGGAGAAATTCCAGCGGCAGGTGTGGGTGACACATCCTCTTCTTTAGCAGGTAGCATCTTGGCAACTGCTGCAGAAAGTCCAGCAGAGCCCCACTCACACTGGGACACCCACAAACCCGTGGCCTCTCACTCCCTCCCACCAGCCCAGCCCCGAGACTGCTGACAGGGCAGAGAAAATGGCGTCAGGCACAGCTGCAGGGGCTCTTGCTGCCTGGAGCGGTGTTTATATTGATCTCAACCCAGGCACACCTGGGGAGGGCTGGCCGGCACGGTCAGGCTTCCCAAGCCAGCCAATAATCACCCCTCAGGGGCTCACAGTTGCTGAAAATGGAACTTGCTGAATTGGCCAGGTCCAAGGAACAGGTGTGGGCTCCTGAGAGTCAGGATAGACAAGGGGCTGCAGCTCTGGCTTGTTTTCTAATTATATTATCTGGCCCATGAGTGGGAGACAACTTCAAGAAAACCCTCTCCTAATGAGAGGAACCCAGGAGTCAGGGAGAGGAGGGGTGGGTGGTGGTTGGAGACAGAGGCCTGGTGCCCCGGGTGCAGTGGAAGTCTCTGGAAGACCAGGTGGAGGAGGCCGCACAGAGTGATGCCCAGGGTCACAGACCTGTCAGAGCTGCTGTTTGTTAGTTCAAGTCCTGCTCTGAGGTGCTCTGTGTCAGATCTGAGCGACAGGTGAGCTGGGAGTGCTCTGCAATGAGGGCTATGTGCACGGTTCCTGTGTGCCCAGCCCTGCCAAGGTACCTGCAAGGGTAGCTCTGTATCCTGGGAGGGGCCTGACCACGGGAGCCCCATGGACTGCAGAGGACCTGCCCAGGGAATCCCATATCCTGGGAGGGGCCTGAACACGAGAGCCCCGTGGGCTGGGGTGGGGGTAGGGTACCTGCCCAGGTGAGCTCCATATCCTGGGATTGGCCTGACCTCGAGAGCCCCATGGGCTGCTGGAGTCCTGGTAAAGGATGTCAGGACAGTCAGTGAAGCCACTGAGGATATACCTCCAGTAGTTCCTAAATCCTACACCCTGCTGGTCATTCTACCAACCACCAGGACTTGGTATTCTGTATTAGTCTTCACTGATGCCTTCTTTTGTATTCCATTAGTCCCAGAGTCACAAGAAATTTTGGCTTGTGAGTGACAGGACTCAACATACAACTAAAACAATACTTCCAGGCTGTCTTGCCCCAAGGGTTCAAAAATTCCCACACCATCTTTGGGGAAAGCTCAGCTAAAGACCTAAAAGTTCTACCTCTGGAAAAGGAAACACTCCTTCAATATTCAGACGACATTCTGATCGCCAGCCCTACTAAGGAGGCCTCAGAACTACCAAGCCAATAAAGGATAGAAGTTGTCCACGAAAAAGCTCAAGTATCACAGACTACGGTGACCTGCCTGGGCTTCATTCTCACAGAAGGTCGGAGAAGCCCATCCCAGGAAAGGGAAGAAACAATTTACAGCCTTACCCCTTTCTGAAACTAGAAGACAGCTTAGGGGTTCCTGGGGAAGCCAGGGTTTCCTGCCTCTGGATCCCTAACTACAGTCTACTAGCTGGGCCTCTATATGAAACACTGAAAGGAAAAGATGATGATCCTTTTGAATAGAATCCAGAAGTGGCCTTTCAAGAATGGAAAGAGCAGTCAATTCAGACCCTTGCCCTGGAACTCCCTAATTTAGCTAAACCCTTTGACCTTTACATTCCTGGTGAAAGGTGAATCGCCATTGGAGTATTAGTGCAAAAACTGGGACCACTTGAAATGGAACAATGCAAGAATGTCATCCAGGTAGGATAAACTATGGTCACCAAGGGGCTTGGCCCACCGCCACATCTGGCCAAGATACTGGTGGTATCTGAAAACCTGGAAATCAGCAGCCCAAAAGGCCACCTCCCTTCTAAGGGAAACGGACCCCACGTGGTGATCCTAACCCCCAACCATGCCCTGAAGTTGCAGGGTTTGCTCCGTGGGCACACTGACCTCGATTGAGGAGGCCCTCCAACTCCAACCTCCAGAGAGATAACCGGGGGCAACGGGGCACCATGACGACCCGTGTGACCATCACTTGACCTGGAGTTTCTCTCATAAAACAACAAGAGTGTGTCCCAAAAGAGTAGACTACTGCTTGCAGTACTTACTGTACCCAGAGGGGAGCTAATAATCTTGGCGGGGGAACCGTATATCATGCTGTCACCATAGAAAAGCCTACAGACACCCTGATGATGGTGGCCAATAAGACCGGCTGGACTCCTGTTTACTTCCAAAGGCTCTTGACTCAGTGACCATCATGATCCTTCATCACCACTGGCCCTGGACTGTCTGGGAGCTGAGCGGGCAGGATCCTGACACCTGGTGCTGTTTTTACGTTAATTCAGGGGCCTAATGGAAGAAAGCGCAGACTGTTGGTCAGAGCATCTAGGCTGGCAGAAACGGTCAGTCAGAGCATCTAGGCTGGCAGAAACGGTCAGCCTAAGGTGGCCAAACAAATGTGGGGCGGAGTGAAACTGGACCTCACAGCGCCACTGCACATCTCCTTTCTGGACCCTTAAAGGTCATTAGAATCTATAACACTTCCAATACTGGTGCTCAGGTGGACGAGCAGGGAGGCAGGAGGCCTGGGGACAATCAACGTCACCTGGAGGCTGCTGGGGAGAAGTTCTGACCCTCGCCCACGGGTATGAAGCCTCCTAACTCAGCACTCAGCAGTTACAGAAGAAGGGTCTGCACCCGCAGCACTCCAAGAATGAGGAAAGGGACAAAAGGCAGAAGAGAAGTTTGTCCCAGGCAAAGCCCCTTAAAAATGCCTGGGAGATAAAAACAGAATCTGGGCAATAAAATAAAGTCTAACCTTTTTTATCCTTTGTGCTTTGTCTAATTTCAGGTGCTCCTAGGGTCCCGCATACAGAGGTTCCACACCCGGCACTTCAGACCAGATTTCCTAGAGCAGAATGGCTCGATGACACTTCAGCTCCTGGGGCCCAGTTCAGACTCCGTGACATAGAGCCTGAGCTGCAGCCAACCAGGTCCTCGAGAGCTCAGCCCCCTCCCTCCCAGTGACTCTGACAGGATCTCTACACAGCAGCCCAGCCCACAGCCCACAGGGTAGCACCTCTCCATTCTCTGATCAAAATATAAAGTTTCCTTTGCTTTTGAACCAAACTCAGTCTCGATCTATTGGCTCCAATGACACTGGGCAGGGGGACACTTGTTGGCGTCCACTCTGGAGGATCAGTAACAGAAATTGAGAACATTGTAACTTCAATGAACAGATGTGTGAGCCAAACTGTAATTAACATAGAACAGTGTATAAGGCTCGGGTAAAATAAGATGTTTCTAACACTTCCATTTGATATTTCCATCACTTTCTTATAAGCAAGTTCAGTGAAAAGGTTTGTCTTCTTTGTCAGGTCAATATTAGAGAAACAAAGTGATTTCTTTCCAAGGATGTACATCTAATAATCTTGGTTAAAGCTTCAATCTTGTTTTAAATGCTTTTGCATTGAAAATGATACCTCTCTTTCAGCTCCCCCATTTCTGAGAAGCATAAAATCTTATAATTTATTATTACCAAAGGGAAATGGTAGGAGGAGGGATAAATTAACAGTTTGGGATTAACACATACACACTGCTATGTATGAAATCATCAGCAAGGAACTACTGTATAGCACAGGGAACTACACTCAATATTTTGCAATAACCTATAAGGGGAAATGATCTGAAAAAGAATAGATATTTTTATTGACATCATCCATCAATGACAGTAAAAATGGAATCTAAGGGAAGACAGTGGTGAGTGCTTCTGACCCTGAAGACTTCAATCATCTAAAGTTTGGACTCTGCCTACTTCCCAAGGCCCTTAATGAACATATGTGTAGCCGTAGCTTAAAAAATTCCCCAGTTTGGGTTGCGGAGAGACACTGATATTGAAAATCCCCTGGTGTTCTCCTCACATGAATGGGACCCTTCCTACACCTAAAACATGCCTGTCACACCCAGAGGATGGTATACCGTCTGATCGGGAAAAGTTTGGTAAAGGCATCTCATCTCCTCATCTCTTGGTGCTAGGGTTCACCACTCCAGCGTCTTTACTAACAGTCTCCCCACTTGGAGATGTCAGCACTGTCAACATCCTGTTGTATACAGTTTGGAATTTGTCCAGAGGATGAAGCAGAAGGAGGAGGAACAATGAGAGACAAGTCCTAGGTGTTCGGACAGGCACATGCCACTCTAATTTCCAATCAGGAAGACGAATTGACCAAAGGCTAGGGTTGCCCATGGAAACAGAATAGGGCTTGAGGAATCCTGATGCTTTGTGGCCAGTTCCCATAAACACAAGTTGGAAAATGGAACTCAGGGGCACTAAAATTCATGAAACTGCAGAATTGAAAATATCTATCACTGAAAAATGTCTTGAGGAAAGTCAGAGAAAAGGACTTGTAAGCAACGGAGAATGGCAGGAAAGGGATTGGAAGAGGTAGAAAGGACTCGCCATTAAGCACAAGAAAAGGGGCTGAACATTGCCAACATTGCAGTTGGCCAAAAAGGGTGTATGCGTCTTTTTCTGTATATATTCAAGAAAAGGGCATACACTTTTTTAGCCAACCAAACAGGTGGGCACTGGAAATCAATACTACAAAACATATCACTTTGCATCAGTCAGAAGAGCCGTCCTCATAAAGTGTAAACACCAGAAATGCAGGACAGGGCAAGGAGAAAAGGGAGCCCTGTGAGTCTTATAGTGGAAATGTATATTGCCAACGGTCACTCTGGATAAGTCTATTGTGTTTACTAAAGCATCTAAAAAATGAGCTACCGAGCACAGGGCACTTGCACTCATGGTCGTATATCTTGGGAAAAACAAAAATCGAGAGGACACAGGCACCCCAATGTTTACCACCTCTCTGTTTAAAAGATCCTCGACTAGGATATAACTTAAAGTATCTGCAGAGAAAAAACGGACAGAGATGTGGTGCTTATGTAGAGTGGAATATTACTCAGCCTGGAAATCAATGAAATACGGCCAGTTATAACAACTCAAGAGGAGTTACGTGTGATCATTCGAAGTCACATAATTCAAAAAGAAAAAGACATAAGATATCACTAATACATGGAATGTTAACATGGCTACACATGAACTGAATTACAAAAGAGAAGAGGGTTTCAAATTAAGAAAACCAACTTATGCTTCCTTAAGGGGAAAGGTGAGTTGGGGTGCTGCATAAAACCAGAGATTGAAATTAGCACAGATACCATTCCATAAGCCAAATATGTAATAGTCAAGACCTACTCCTTGCTCAACGAAATGGACTCCACACGCCATATTCAATGCCTAAGAATATACCGGATTAGTAAGAATCTTAAAACCCATGGACTTATATGTCTCCGTAACAGAATCAAGCGCGTGTACAGTGGCATAAACGAAGCAGTGAAAATCCGATAAATCCCATTATTAAAATAAATTTCAAAAACAAAACACAATGACAGTGAAATAGGAAGCAATTCTTAAATAATTCACTCAGGGCATGTGATGCAACCTGGATTTACCACATCTACACCCAGAGCTGGTTGAGACATAAGGCTGGACACTTCAGGCTGATAGCATTGGTGAGTTTCGGTGAACAAATGCAGATCCTTTGAAGTCATACTGCATGGTACCCATTCCAAGGGTCCCAACTCTCCAGGTTCAAGGGATTCTTTCTTCAGCTAAAACATGCGTGGGAAACGGCGAGTATGGTCCACCGTGTGATTAGGAAACGATTTAAAATGCACCTCAGTTTTCGTATCCTGGTCCTCGGGTTCACCATTCCAGACGGTTTACTAACACTCTCCCGGCTTGGAGAGTCAGTGCCTTTAACCTCCTGTTTGGCACAGCTTGCAATTTCTGCGCAAGATGAACAGGAATAGGGAGAACCAATGAGAGACTAGCTATAGGTGTCTGCACGGGCAAATGTAAGGCTCATTTCCCACCAGGAAGAGGAATTAACCAAAGGCTCAGCGTGCCCTGCCGGAAACAGATTAGGGCCTGAAGCAATCCTGCGGTTTTGTGCCCAGCTCACAAGAAAGCGAGTTGAAGAAAGGAGCTCAGGGGCACTGTAATTCACAAACCTGCAGAGTTATAAATGACAGCTATCCTCCAAAAATATATTGAAGTAAGCCTGCGAAGGGGACTTGAAAGCGGGACAGAATTTCAGGAAAACGATTGCAGGGGGTAGACTGGAATTGCCCAGAAAGCATAGGAAAAGAGGCAGAACGTCGACAATGGTGCACTTGGCCAAAAAGTGCGTATGCATTTTTTCCTGAATATATTCAGGAAAAAACGCATACGCCCTTTTTCGCAAACCAAGCAAGCCTGTAAAGGAAATCTGCACTACAATGAAGTCTAAGTACCCCCTGGGCAAAAGGGCCATCTGAAAAAAGTGTAAAATCCAGAAAGGTAGGACAGGATATGGAGAACAGGGAGCCTTGTTATGCTGATTGGCAGGATGTAAATTGCCAACAGCCACCCTGGAGAAGTGTATGGTGTTTCCTGAAACCCATAAGAAACAAAGCAACACAGCCTATGGCACTTCCACTTATGGTCCGAAAGATTACGGAAATTAAAATCAAAAACAGAGAGCCACCCCAATGTTTGGGACGGCTGTGTTCACAAGAAGCTCGTCTACAGTACCAGGTAAATATCCCAGAAAGCAAAAAATGGATAAAGAAGTTGTGGCACGTACGTGCAATGCAATATCACTCAGCAATGAAATCTGTGTCATCAGGCCCGTAGCGGCATAGTGAGTGGATGCAGGTACGGTGATTCTACGTGAACTACGTCACACAGAAAAAGAAACATCATAAGCTATCACTAATACACGGAATGTAAACTTGACTACACATGAACTGAATTACAAAACAGAACAGGGTCTCAAATTTAGAAAACCAACTAGTGCTTGCTTATGGGGAAAGGTGCCTTGGGGTGCTGCATAAAACCAGAGACTGAAATTAGCACAGATAACATTCCATAAGCCAAATATGTAATAGACAAGACCTACTCCTTGCTCAACGAAATGGACTCAACACCACATATTCAACGCCTAGGAATATACCTGACTAGGAAGAATCTTAAAACCCATGGATTTATATGTCTCCGTAAGAGAATCAAGCGTGTGTACAGCGGCATAAAGGCAGCAGTGAAAATCCGATAAATCCCATTATCAAAATAAATTTCAAAAACAAAACACAAAGACAGTGAAATAGAGAGCAATTCTTACATAATTCACTCAGGGCATGTCATGCAACCGGGATTGACCACATCTACAACAAGAGCTGGTTGAGCCATAAGGCTGGACACTTCAGGCTGATAGCATTGGTGAGTTTCGGTGAGCAAATGCAGACCCTTTGAAGTCATACTGCATGGTACCCATTCCATGGGTCCCAACTCTCCAGGTTCAAGGGATTCTTCCTCCAGCTAAAACATGCATGGGAAACCCAGAGTATCGTCCACCGTGTGATTGGGAAACGATTTAAAATGCATCTCCGTTTTCGTATCCTGGTCCTCGGGTTCACCATTCCAGATGCTTTCCTAACACTCTCCCCGCTTGGAGATTCAGTGCCTTTAACCTCCTGTTTGGCACAGCTTGCAATTTCTATGCAAGATGAACAGGAATAGGGAGAACCAATGAGAGACTAGCTGTAGGTGTCTGCACGGGCAAATGTAACGCTCATTGCCCACCAGGAAGAGGAATTAAACAAAGGCTCAGTGTGCCCTGCTGGAAACAGATTAGGGCCTGAAGCAATCCTGCGGTTTTGTGCCCAGCTCACAAGAAAGCGAGTTGAAGAAAGGAGCTCAGGGGCACTGTAATTCACAAACCTGCAGAGTTATAAATGACAGCTATCCTCCAAAAATATATTGAAGTAAGCCTGCGAAGGGGACTTGAAAGCGGGGCAGAATTTCAGGAAAACGATTGCAGGGTGTAGACTGGAAATGCCCTGAAAGCATAGGAAAAGAGGCAGAACGTAGACAATGATGCACTTGGCCAAAAGGGCGTATGCGTTTTTTCCTGAATATATTCAGGAAAAAACGCATACGCCCTTTTTGGCCAACCAAGCAAGCCTGTAAAGGAAATCTGCACTACAATGAAGTCTCACTGCCCCCCGGGCAAAAGGGTCATCTGAAAAAAGTGTAAAATCCAGAAAGGTAGGACAGGATATGGAGAACAGGGAGCCTTGTTATGCTGATTGGCAGGATGTAAATTGCCAGCAGCCACCCTGGAGAAGTGTATGGTGTTTCCTGAAACACGTAAGAAACAAAGCAACACAGCCTATGGCACTTCCACTTATGGTCCTATAGCTTACGGAAATTAAAATCAAAAACAGACAGCCACCCCAATATTTGGGACGGCTGTGTTCACAAGAAGCTCGTCTACAGTATCAGGTAAATATCCCAGAAAGCAAAAAATGGATAAAGAAGTTGTGGCACGTACGTGCAATGCAATATCACTCAGCAATGAAATCTGTGTCATCAGGCCCGTAGCGGCATAGTGAGTGGATGCAGGTACGGTGATTCTACGTGAACTACGTCACACAGGAAAACAAACATCATAAGATATCACTAATACACGGAATGTAAACTTGACTACACATGAACTGAATTACAAAACAGAACAGGGTCTCAAATTTAGAAAACCAACTAGTGCTTGCTTATGGGGAAAGGTGCGTTGGGGTGCTGCATAAAACCAGAGACTGAAATTAGCACAGATAACATTCCATAAGCCAAATATGTAATAGACAAGACCTACTCCTTGCTCAACGAAATGGACTCAACACCACATATTCAACGCCTAGGAATATACCTGACTAGGAAGAATCTTAAAACCCATGGATATATATGTCTCCGTAAGAGAATCAAGCGTGTGTACAACGGCGGAAACGCAGCAGTGAAAATCCGATAAATCCCATTATCAAAATAAATTTCGAAAACAAAACACAAAGACAGTGAAATAGAGAGCAATTCTTAAATAATTCACTCAGGGCATGTGATGCAACCGGGATTGACCACATCTACACACACAGCTGGTTGAGTCATAAGGCTGGACACTTCAGGCTGCTAGCATTGGTGAGTTTCGGTGAACAACTGCAGACCCTTTGAAGTCATACTGCATGGTACCCATTCCATGGGTCCCAACTCTCCAGGTTCAAGGCATACTTCCTCCAGCTAAAACATGCATGGGAAACCCAGAGTATCGTCCACCGTGTGATTGGGAAATGATTTAAAATGCATCTCAGTTTTCGTATCCTGGTCCTCGGGTTCACCATTCCAGATGCTTTACTAACACTCTCCCCGCTTGGAGAGTCAGTGCCTTTAACCTCCTCTTTGACACAGCTTGCAATTTCTGTGCAAGATGAACAGGAATAGGGAGAACCAATGAGAGACTAGCTGTAGGTGTCTGCACGGGCAAATGTAAGGCTCATTGCCCACCAGGAAGAGGAATTAAACAAAGGCTCAGTGTGCCCTGCTGGAAACAGATTAGGGCCTGAAGCAATCCTGCGGTTTTGTGCCCAGCTCACAAGAAAGCGAGTTGAAGAAAGGAGCTCAGGGGCACTGTAATTCACAAACGTGCAGAGTTATAAATGACAGCTATCCTCCAAAAATATATTGAAGTAAGCCTGCGAAGGGGACTTGAAAGCGGGGCAGAATTTCAGGAAAACGATTGCAGGGGGTAGACTGGAATTGCCCTGAAAGCATAGGAAAAGAGGCAGAACGTCGACAATGATGCACTTGGCCAAAAATGGCGTATGCGTTTTTTCCTGAATATATTCAGGAAAAAACGCATACGCACTTTTTGGCCAACCAAGCAAGCCTGTAAAGGAAATCTGCACTACAATGAAGTCTCACTGCCCCCCGGGCAAAAGGGCCATCTGAAAAAAGTGTAAAATCCAGAAATGTAGGACAGGATATGGAGAACAGGGAGCCTTGTTATGCTGATTGGCAGGATGTAAATTGCCAACAGCCACCCTGGAGAAGTGTATGGTGTTTCCCGAAACACGTAAGAAACAAAGCAACACAGCCTGTGGCACTTCCACTTATGGTCCTATAGCTTACGGAAATTAAAATCAAAAACAGACAGCCACCCCAATATTTGGGACGGCTGTGTACACAAGAAGCTCGTCTACAGTATCAGGTAAATATCCCAGAAAGCAAAAAATGGATAAAGAAGTTGTGGCACGTACGTACAATGCAATATCACTCAGCAATGAAATCTGTGTCATCAGGCCCGTAGCGGCATAGTGAGTGGATGCAGGTACGGTGATTCTACGTGAACTACGTCACACAGAAAAAGAAACATCATAAGATATCACTAATACACGGAATGTAAACTTGACTACACATGAACTGAATTACAAAACAGAACAGGGTCTCAAATTTAGAAAACCAACTACTGCTTGCTTATGGGGAAAGGTGCGTTGGGTTGTTGCATAAAACCAGAGACTGAAATTAGCACAGATAACTTTCCATAAGCCAAATATGTAATAGACAAGACCTACTCCTTACTCAACGAAATGGACCCAACACCACATATTCAACGCCTAGGAATATACCTGACTAGTAAGAATCTTAAAACCCATGGATATATATGTCTCCGTAAGAGAATCAAGCGTGTGTACAGCGGCCGAAACGCAGCAGTGAAAATCCGATAAATCCCATTATCAAAATAAATTTCGAAAACAAAACACAAAGACAGTGAAATAGAGAGCAATTCTTAAATAATTCACTCAGGGCATGTGATGCAACCGGGATTGACCACATCTACACCCACAGCTGGTTGAGACATAAGGCTGGACACTTCAGGCTGATAGCATTGGTGAGTTTCGGTGAGCAAATGCAGACCCTTTGAAGTCATACTGCATGGTACCCATTCCATTGGTCCCAACTCTCCAGGTTCAAGGGATTCTTCCTCCAGCTAAAACATGCATGGGAAACCCAGAGTATCGTCCACCGTGTGATTGGGAAACGATTTAAAATGCATCTCAGTTTTCGTATCCTGGTCCTCGGGTTCACCATTCCAGATGCTTTACTAACACTCTCCCCGCTTGGAGAGTCAGTGCCTTTAACCTCCTGTTTGGCACAGCTTGCAATTTCTGTGCAAGATGAACAGGAATAGGGAGAACCAATGAGAGACTAGCTGTAAGTGTCTGCACGGGCAAATGTAACGCTCATTGCCGACCAGGAAGAGGAATTAAACAAAGGCTCAGCGTGCCCTGCTGAAGACAGATTAGGGCCTGAAGCAATCCTGCGGTTTTGTGCCCAGCTCACAAGAAAGCGAGTTGAAGAAAGGAGCTCAGGGGCACTGTAATTCACAAACCTGCAGAGTTATAAATGACAGCTATCCTCCAAAAATATATTGAAGTAAGCCTGCGAAGGGGAATTGAAAGTGGGGCAGAATTTCAGGAAAACGATTGCAGGGGGTAGACTGGAATTGCCCTGAAAGCATAGGAAAAGAGGCACAACGTCGACAATCATGCAGTTGGCCAAAAAGGGCGTATGCGTTTTTTCCTGAATATATTCAGGAAAAAACGCATACGCACTTTTTGGCCAACCAAGCAAGCCTGTAAAGGAAATCTGCACTACAATGAAGTCTCACTGCCCCCCGGGCAAAAGGGCCATCTGAAAAAAGTGTAAAATCCAGAAATGTAGGACAGGATATGGAGAACAGGGAGCCTTGTTATGCTGATTGGCAGGATGTAAATTGCCGGCAGCCACCCTGGAGAAGTGTATGGTGTTTCCTGAAACACGTAAGAAACAAAGCAACACAGCCTATGGCACTTCCACTTATGGTCCTATAGCTTACGGAAATTAAAATCAAAAACAGACAGCCACCCCAATATTTGGGACGGCTGTGTTCACAAGAAGCTCGTCTACAGTATCAGGTAAATATCCCAGAAAGCAAAAAATGGATAAAGAAGTTTTGGCACGTACGTACAATGCAATATCACTCAGCAATGAAATCTGTGTCATCAGGCCCGTAGCGGCATAGTGAGAGGATGCAGATACTGTGATTCTACGTGAACTACGTCACACAGAAAAAGAAACATCATAAGATATCACTAATACACGGAATGTAAACTTGACTACACATGAACTGAATTACAAAACAGAACAGGGTCTCAAATTTAGAAAACCAACTAGTGCTTGCTTATGGGGAAAGGTGCCTTGGGGTGCTGCATAAAACCAGAGACTGAAATTAGCACAGATAACATTCCATAAGCCAAATATGTAATAGACAAGACCTACTCCTTGCGCAACGAAATGGACTCAACACCACATATTCAACGCCTAGGAATATACCTGACTAGTAAGAATCTTAAAACCCATGGATATATATGTCTCCGTAAGAGAATCAAGCGTGTGTACAGCGGCCGAAACGCAGCAGTGAAAATCCGATAAATCCCATTATCAAAATAAATTTCGAAACAAAACACAAAGACAGTGAAATAGAGAGCAATTCTTAAATAATTCACTCAAGGAATGTGATGCAACTGGGATTGACCACATCTACACCCAGAGCTGGTTGACACATAAGGCTGGACACTTCAGGCTGATAGCATTGGTGAGTTTCGGTGAGCAAATGCAGACCCTTTGAAGTCATACTGCATGGTACCTATTCCATGGGTCCCAAATCTTCAGGTTCAAGGGATTCTTCCTCCAGCTAAAACATGCATGGGAAACCCACAGTATGGTCCACCGTGTGATTGGGAAACGATTTACAATGCATCTCAGTTTTCGTATCCTGGTCCTCGGGTTCACCATTCCAGATGCTTTACTAACACTCTCCCTGCTTGGAGAGTCAGTGCCTTTAACCTCCTGTTTGGCACAGCTTGCAATTTCTGTGCAAGATGTACAGGAATAGGGAGAACCAATGAGAGAGTAGCTGTAGGTGTCTGCACGGGCAAATGTAAGACTCATTTCCCACCAGGAAGAGGAATTAACCAAGGGCTCAGCATGCCCTGCCGGAAACAGATTAGGGCCTGAAGCAATCCTGCGGTTTTGTGCCCAGCTCACAAGAAAGCGAGTTGAAGAAAGGAGCTCAGGGGCACTGAAATTCACAAACCTGCAGAGTTATAAATGACAGCTATCCTCCAAAAATATATTGAAGTAAGCCTGCGAAGGGGACTTCAAAGCGGGGCAGAATTTCAGGAAAACGATTGCAGGGGGTAGACTGGAATTGCCCTGAAAGCATAGGAAAAGAGGCAGAACGTCGACAATGATGCACTTGGCCAAAAAGGGCGTATGCGTTTTTTCTGAATGTATTCAGGAAAAAACACATATGCACTTTTTGGCCAACCAAGCAAGCCTGTAAAGGAAATCTGCACTACAATGAAGTCTCACTGCCCCCCGGGCAAAAGGGCCATCTGAAAAAAGTGTAAAATCCAGAAAGGTAGGACAGGATATGGAGAACAGGGAGCCTTGTTATGCTGATTGGCAGGATGTAAATTGCCAACAGCCACCCTGGAGAAGTGTATGGTGTTTCCTGAAACACGTAAGAAATAAAGCAACACAGCCTATGGCAATTGCACTTATGGTCCTATTCCTTAGTGAATTTAAAATCAAAAACAGAGAGCCACCCCAACGTTTGGGACGGCTTTGTTCCCAAGAAGCTTGTCTACAGTACCAGGTAAATATCCCAGAAAGCAAAAAATGGATAAAGAAGTTGTGGCACGTACGTGCAATGCAGTATCACTCAGCAATGAAATCTGTGTCATCAGGCCCGTAGCGGCATAGTGAGTGGATGCAGGTACGGTGATTCTACGTGAACTACGTCACACAGAAAAAGAAACATCATAAGATATCACTAATGCACGGAATGTAAACTTGACTACACATGAACTGAATTACAAAACAGAACAGGGTCTCAAATTTAGAAAACCAACTAGTGCTTGCTTATGGGGAAAGGTGCCTTGGGGTGCTGCATAAAACCAGAGACTGAAATTAGCACAGATAACATTCCATAAGCCAAATATGTAATAGACAAGACCTACTCCTTGCTCAACGAAATGGACTCAACACCACATATTCAACGCCTAGGAATATACCTGACTAGGAAGAATTTTAAAACCCATGGATATATATGTCTCCGTAAGAGAATCAAGCGTGTGTACAGCGGCCGAAACGCAGCAGTGAAAATCCGATAAATCCCATTATCAAAATAAATTTCGAAAACAAAACACAAAGACAGTGAAATAGAGAGCAATTCTTAAATAATTCACTCAGGGCATGTGATGCAACCGGGATTTACCACATCTACACCCAGAGCTGGTTGAGACATAAGGCTGGACACTTCAGGCTGATAGCGTTGGTGAGTTTTGGTGAGCAAATGCAGACCCTTTGAAGTCATACTGCATGGTACCCATTCCATGGGTCCCAACTCTCCAGGTTCAAGGGATACTTCCTCCAGCTAAAACATGCATGGGAAACCCAGAGTATCGTCCACCGTGTGATTGGGAAACGATTTAAAATGCATCTCAGTTTTCGTATCCTGGTCCTCGGGTTCACTATTCCAGATGCTTTACTAACACTCTCCCTGCTCAGAGAGTCAGTGCCTTTAACCTCCTGTTTGGCACAGCTTGCAATTTCTGTGCAAGATGAACAGGAATAGGGAGAACCAATGAGAGACTAGCTGTAGGTGTCTGCACGGGCAAATGTAACGCTCATTTCCCACCAGGAAGAGGAATTAACCAAAGGCTGAGCATGCCCTGCCGGAAACAGATTAGGGCCTGAAGCAATCCTGCGGTTTTGTGCCCAGCTCACAAGAAAGCGAGTTGAAGAAAGGAGCTCAGGGGCACTGTAATTCACAAACCTGCAGAGTTATAAATGACAGCTATCCTCCAAAAATATATTGAAGTAAGCCTGCGAAGGGGACTTGAAAGTAGGGCAGAATTTCAGGAAAACGATTGCAGGGGGTAGACTGGAATTGCCCTGAAAGCATAGGAAAAGAGGCACAACGTCGACAATGATGCACTTGGCCAAAAAGGGCGTATGCGTTTTTTCCTGAATATATTCAGGAAAAAACGCATACGCCCTTTTTGGCCAACCAAGCAAGCCTGTAAAGGAAATCTGCACTACAATGAAGTCTCACTGCCCCACGGGCAAAAGGGCCATCTGAAAAAAAGTGTAAAATCCAGAAAGGTAGGACAGGATATGGAGAACAGGGAGCCTTGTTATGCTGATTGGCAGGATGTAAATTGCCAGCAGCCACCCTGGAGAAGTGCATGCTGTTTCCTGAAACACGTAAGAAACAAAGCAACACAGCCTATGGCACTTCCACTTATGGTCCTATAGCTTACGGAAATTAAAATCAAAAACAGACAGCCACCCCAATATTTGGGACGGCTGTGTTCACAAGAAGCTCGTCTACAGTATCAGGTAAATATCCCAGAAAGCAAAAAATGGATAAAGAAGTTGTGGCACGTACGTACAATGCAATATCACTCAGCAATGAAATCTGTGTCATCAGGCCCGTAGCGGCATAGTGAGTGGATGCAGGTACGGTGATTCTACGTGAACTACGTCACACAGAAAAAGAAACATCATAAGATATAACTAATACACGGAGTGTAAACTTGACTACACATGAACTGAATTACAAAACAGAACAAGGTCTCAAATTTAGAAAACCAACTAGTGCTTGCTTATGGGGAAAGGTGCCTTGGGGTGCTGCATAAAACCAGAGACTGAAATTAGCACAGATAACTTTCCATAAGCCAAATATGTAATACACAAGACCTACTACTTGCTCAACGAAATGGACCCAACACCACATATTCAACGCCTAGGAATATACCTGACTAGGAAGAATCTTAAAACCCATGGATATATATGTCTCCGTAAGAGAATCAAGCGTGTTTAGAGCGGGCGAAATGCAGCAGTGAAAATTCGATAAATCCCATTATCAAAATAAATTTCGAAAACAAAACACAAAGACAGTGAAATAGAGAGCAATTCTTAAATAAATCACTCAGGGCATGTGATGCAACCGGGATTTACCACATCTACACCCAGAGCTGGTTGAGACATAAGGCTGGACACTTCAGGCTGATAGCATTTGTGAGTCTCGGTGAGCAAATGCAGACCCTTTGAAGTCATACTGCATGGTACCCATTCCATGGGTCCCAACTCTCCAGGTTCAAGGCATTCTTCCTCCAGCTAAAACATGCATGGGAAACCCAGAGTATCGTCCACCGTGTGATTGGGAAACGATTTAAAATGCATCTCAGTTTTTGTATCCTGGTCCTCGGGTTCACCATTCCAGATGCTTTACGAACACTCTCCCCGCTTGGAGAGTCAGTGCCTTTAACCTCCTGTTTGGCACAGCTTGCTATTTCTGTGCAAGATGAACAGGAATAGGGAGAACCAATGAGAGACTAGCTGTAGGTGTCTGCACGGGC
Organism: Phocoena phocoena; assembly: GCF_963924675.1. Classification (NCBI taxonomy): domain Eukaryota; kingdom Metazoa; phylum Chordata; class Mammalia; order Artiodactyla; family Phocoenidae; genus Phocoena; species Phocoena phocoena. The sequence goes on along the minus strand of NW_027077413.1, from coordinate 945,114 downwards.
AAATGTAACGCTCATTGCCGACCAGGAAGAGGAATTAAACAAAGGCTCAATGTGCCCTGCGTGAAACAGATTAGGGCCTGAAGCAATCCTGCGGTTTTGTGCCCAGCTCACAAGAAAGCGAGTTGAAGAAAGGAGCTCAGGGGCACTGTACTTCACAAAACTGCAGAGTTATAAATAACAGCTATCCTCCAAAAATATATTGAAGTAAGCCTGCGAAGGGGACTGGAAAGCGGGGCAGAATTTCAGGAAAACGATTGCAGGGGGTAGACTGGAATTGCCTTGAAAGCATAGGAAAAGAGGCAGAACGTCGACAATGATGCACTTGGCCAAAAAGTGCGTATGCGTTTTTTCCTGACTATATTCAGGAAAAAATCCATACGCACTTTTTGGCCAACCAAGCAAGCCTGTAAAGAAATCTGCACTACAATGAAGTCTCACTGCCCCCCGGGCAAAAGGGCCATCTGAAAAAAGTGTAAAATCCAGAAAGGTAGGACAGGATATGGAGAACAGTGAGCCTTTTTATGCCGATTGGCAGGTTGTAAATTGCCAACAGCCAACCTGGAGAAGTGTATGGTGTTTCCTGAAACACGTAAGAAATAAAGCAACACAGCCTATGGCACTTGCACTTATGGTCCTATAGCTTAGGGAAATTAAAATCAAAAACAGACAGCCACCCCAATGTTTGGGACGGCTGTGTTCACAGGAAGCTCGTCTACAGTATCAGGTAAATATCCCTGAAATCAAAAAATGGATAAAGAAGTTGTGGCACGTACGTGCAATGCAGTATCACTCAGCAATGAAATCTGTGTCATCAGGCCGTAGCGGTTAGTGAGTGGATGCATGTACGGTGATTCTACGTGAACTACATCACACAGAAAAAGAAACATCATAAGATATCACTAATACACGGAATGTAAATTTAACTACACATGAACTGAATTACAAAACAGAACAGGGTCTCAAATTTTGAAAACCAACTAGTGCTTGCTTATGGGGAAATGTGCGTTGGGATGCTGCATAAAACCAGAGACTGAAATTAGCACAGATAACTTTCCATAAGCCAAATATGTAATAGACAAGACCTACTCCTTGCTCAACGAAATGGACTCAACACCACATATTCAACGCCTAGGAATATACCTGACTAGGAAGAATCTTAAAACACATGGATTTATATGTCTCCGTAAGAGAATCAAGCGTGTGTACAGCGGCAGAAACGCAGCAGTGAAAATCCGATAAATCCCATTATAAAAATAAATTTCAAAAACAAAACACAAAGACAGTGAAATAGAGAGCAATTCTTAAACAATTCACTCAGGGCATGTGATGCAACCGGGATTGACCACATCTACACCCAGAGCTGGTTGAGACATAAGGCTGGACACTTCAGGCTGATAGCTTTGGTGAGTTTCGGTGAGCAAATGCAGACCCTTTGAAGTCATACTGCATGGTACCCATTCCATGGGTCCCAACTCTCCAGGTTCAAGGGATTCTTCCTCCAGCTAAAACATGCATGGGAAACCCAGAGTATCGTCCACCGTGTGATTGGGAAACGATTTAAAATGCATCTCAGTTTTCGTATCCTGGTCCTCGGGTTCACCATTCCAGATGCTTTACTAACACTCTCCCCGCTTGGAGAGTCAGTGCCTTTAACCTCCTCTTTGGCACAGCTTGCAATTTCTGTGCAAGATGAACAGGAATAGGGAGAACCAATGAGAGACTAGCTGTAGGTGTCTGCACGGGCAAATGTAATGCTCATTTCCCACCAGGAAGAGGAATTAACCAAACGCTCAGCGTGCCCTGCTGGAAAGAGATTAGTGCCTGAAGCAATCCTGCGGTTTTGTGCCCAGCTCACAAGAAAGCGAGTTGAAGAAAGGAGCTCAGGGGCACTGTAATTCACAAACCTGCAGAGTTATAAATGACAGCTATCCTCCAAAAATATATTGAAGTAAGCCTGCAAAGGGGACTTGAAAGCGGGGCAGAAATTCAGGAAAACGATTGAAGGGTTAAACTGGAATTGCACTTAAAGAATAGGAAAAGAGGCAGAACGTCGGTAATGATGCACTTGTCCAAAAAGTGCGGATGCTTTTTTCCCTAAATATATTCAGGAAAAAACGCATACGCACTTTTTGGCCAACCAAGAAGCTTGTAAATAAACCTGCACTACAATGAAATCTCAGTGCCCCCCAGGGCAAAAGGGCCATTTAAAAAAATTGTAAAATCCAGAAACGGAGGACAGGCAATGGAAAACAGGGATCCTTATTATGCTGATGCATATGATGTAAATTGCCGACAGCCTTTCTGGAGAAGTGTTATGTGTTTCCTGAAACACGTAAGAAACAAAGCAACACAGCCTATGGCACTTCCACTTATGGTCCTACAGCTTAGGGAAATTAAAATCAAAAACACCCAGCCACCTCAAAGTTTGGGACCTCTCTGTTCACAAGAACCTCGTTTACAGTACCAGGTAAATATCTCAGAGAGCAAACAATGGATAAAGAAGTTGTGGTACGTACGTACAATGGAATATCACTCAGCAATGAAATCTGTGTCATCAGGCCCGTAGTGGCATAGTGAGTGGATACAGGTATGGTGATTCTACGTGAAATAAGTCACACATATAAAGAAACATCATAAAATATCACTAATACACAGTATGTAAACTTGACTACACATGAACTGAATTACAAAACAGAACAGTCTCAAATTTAGAAAACCAACTTGTGCTTTCTTATGGAGAAAGGTGCGTTGGAGTGCTGCATAAAACCAGAGACTGAAATTAGCACAGATACCGTTCCATAAGCCAAATATGTAATAGACAAGACGTACTCCTTGCTCAATGAAATGGACTCAACACCACATATTCAACGCCTAGGAATATACCTGACTAGGAAGAATCTTAAAACCCGTGGATATTTATGTCTCCGTAAGAGAATCAAGAGTGTGTACAGCGGTATTAACGCAGCAGTGAAAATCCGATAAATCCCAGTGTCAAAAAAAATTTCAAAAACAAAACACAATGACAGTGAAATAGAGAGCAATTCTTAAATAACTCACACAGGGCATGTGATGCAACCTGGTTTACCACATCTACACCCAGAGCTGGGTGAGAGATAAGGCTTGACCCTTTGGGCTGATAGCATTGGTGAGGTTCAGTGAGCAAATGCAGACCCTTTGATGTCATACTGCCTGGTACCCATTCCATGGTTCCCAACTCTCCAGGTTCAAGGGATTCTTCCTTCTGCTAAAATTTGCATGGGAAACCCAGAGTATGCTCCACCGTGTGACCGGGAAACCTTTTTACATGCATGTCTGTTTTCGTCCCCTGGTACTCAGGTTCACCATTCCAGACCCTTTTCTTACACTCTCCCCATTTGGAGAGTCAGTGCCTTTAACCTCCTGTTTGGCACTGTTTGCAATTTCTGCGCAAGATGAACAGGAATAAGGAGAACCAATGGGAGACTATCTGTAGGTGTGTGCACGGGCAAATATTTTTTTTAACATCTTTATTTGGGTATAATTGCTTTACAATGGTGTGTTAGTTTTTGCTTTATAACAAAGTGAATCAGCTATACATATACATATGCTCCCTGTGTCTTCCCTCTTGTGTCTCCCTCCCTCACTCTCTCCCCCTTCCACCCCTCCAGGCTGTCCCAACACCCCGAGCTAATATCCCTGTGCCTTGCGGCTGCTTCCCCCTTGCTATCTATCTTACTACATTTGTTAGTGTGTATATGTCCATGACTCTCTCTCGCCCTGTCAAAACTCACCATTCCCCCTCCCCATATCCTCAATTCCGTTCTCCAGTAGGTCTGCGCCTCTATTCCTGTCTTATCCCTAGGTTCTTCATGACATTTTTTTCCTTTAAATTCCATATATATGTGTTAGCATACGCTATTTGTCTTTTTCTTTCTGACTTACTTCACTCTGTATGACAGACTCTAGGTCTATCCATCTCATTACAAATAACTCAGTTTCATTTCTTTTTAAGGCTGAGTAATATTCCATTGTGTATATGTGCCACATCTTCTTTATCCATTCGTCCGATGATGGGCGCTTAGGTTCTTTCCATCTCCGGGCTATTGTAAATAGAGCTGCAATGAACATTTTGGTACATGACTCTTTTTGAATTTTGGTTTTCTCAGGGTATATGCCCAGTATGCACGGGCAATTTTAACACTCATTTCCCAACAGGAAAAGGAATTAACCAAAGGCTCAGCATGCCGTGCTGGAACAAGATTAGGGCCTGAAGCAATCCTGCGGTTTTGTGGCCAGCTCACAAGAAAGCGAGTTGAGGAAAGGAGCTCAGGGGCACTGTCATTCACATACCTGCAGACTTATAAATGACAGAAATCGTACAAAAATATATTGAATTAAGGCTGCGAAGAGGACTTGAAAGTGGGGCAGAATTGCTGGAATCCGATTTCAGGAGGTAGACGTGAATTGCTCTGAAAGCATAAGAGAAGTGGCAGAACCTCGTCAATGAAGCACTTGGCCAAAAAGGGCATATGCATTTTTTCCAGGGCCATCATTCACGGGAGTAGGAGGCTCCCAGCATGCTCCAGTGGCCAACAGAGGACCCACGTCGCCAAGGCGATGTGAGCTAGCCAGGCAGGAGTGACCTGACATCAGAGGGCCCACCTCACAGAATGGTAGGGAACCCAGCCAGGATCAGACTCTCCCCAGAGGGCCCACATCACCAAGGTGATGGGAACCAGGCAGGAGTGTCCTCACACCCGTGGGGCCACATCATCAAAAGTTGAGGTACCCAGCACATGTGGCCTCAAACCAGAGGACCCACATCACCATGGGTTTCAGAGTGAGGCAGGCAGGATTAACCTCACAACACATGTCCCATTGTATACAAAAGGTGTGGAAACCAGCAGTTGGATCTTCCTAGCAGGCGGCCCAGAGCACTGAGGCTATGAGATCCAGGCCGGCATGAACTCACAACAGAGGGCCCTCATTGTGATTCTGTAAGCAACCCAGCCGTTGTGACCTCAGAGCAGAAGGCCCACATCCCCATGGGGAAGGGAAACAAGCAGGAGTGTCATCGCAAGAGTGGGCACACATGAAAAAATGTGGGGAGCCCAGCAATTAGTGCCTGATGCCAGAGGGCCCTCATCACCGAGGGGCGGTGGCTCCCAGCCAGCTCCGACTGCTACCAGAGGGGCGACGTCGCCAATGCGGAGTGCGACAACCAGGCAGGAGTGACCTCAGAGCAGAGGGTCAACCTCACAGAAGTGTGAAGAACTAAAGGGGATCAGATTCTCACCAGAGGGCCCACATCACCAAGGGAATGGGAACCAGGCAGGAGTGTCCTCACACTAGTGGGGCCACATCACCGAAAAGTGAGGGACCCAGCACACGTGGCCTCAAACCAGAGGACACACATCACAAGGGAGCTGGGATTGAGGCAGGCAGGAGGAGCCTCAAAACAGAGGGACCATAGAATTAAAGAGGTGAAGAATCCCGCAGTTGGAACCTCCCAGCAGGCGGCCAGGAGCAGCGAGACTATGGGATCCAGGCCGGAGTGATCTCACACCAGAGGGCCGTCATCATGAAACTGTGAGCAACCTAGGCGTTGGGATCTCAGAGCAGAAGGCCCACATTCCCATGGGGTTGGGAACCTGTCAGAAGTGTACTCGCACCACAGGGCACACATCAGAGAATTTAGGGAACCCAGGAGTTAGGGCCTGACGCCAGAGGGCCCTCATTACCAAGGGGAGGAGACTCCAATCAGGCACCAACACCCAACTGAGGTCCCACGTCGCCAAGGTGACGTGTGACAGCCAGGTAGGAGTGACCTCACCGCAGAGGGCCTACCTCACAGAAGGGTGAGGAACACAGCCAGGATAAGACTCTCACCAGAGGGCCCACATCACCAAGGTGATCAGAACCAGGCAGGAGAGTCTTCACACCAGTGTGGCCACATCATAGAAAGGTGAGGAACCCAGCACATGTGGCCTAAACCAGAAGACCCACATCTCCAAGGGGCTCGGAATGAGGCAGGCAGGAGTAGCCTCACAACACAGGGCCCATAGAATAAAAAAGCTGAGGAATCCAGCAATGGGAACCTCCCAGCAGGCGGCCAAGAGCACCAAGTCTATGTGATTCAGGCCGCAGTAAACTCACAGCAGAGGGTCCACATCATGAAACTGCGAGCAACCCAGCCATTTGGACCTCAGAGCAGAAGGTCCACATCCCCAAGGTGTTGGGAGCATGGCAGGAGTGTCCTCGCACCACTTAGCACATATCAGAAAATGTGGGTACCCAGCAGTTAGGGCCTGACGCCAGAGGGCCCTTATCACTGAGGGGAGGAGGCTCCCAGCATGTTCCAACTACCACAAGAGGGCCCACGTCGCCAAGGCGGGGTGTGCCAGCCAGGCAGGAGTGACCTCACAGCAGACGGCCCACCTCAAAGAAGTGTGAGGAACCCAACCAGGATCAGACTCTCACCAGAGGGCCCATATCACCAAGGGGACGGGAACCAGGCACGAGTGTCCTCACACCAGTGGGGCCACATCACTAAAAGATGAGGAAACTGGCACATGTGGCCACAAACCAGAGGACCTACATCACCAAGGGGCTGGGAGTGACACAGGCAGGAGGAGCCTCCCAACACAGGGCCCAAAGAATAAAAAAGGTGAGGAACCCAGCAGTTGGAACTTCCCAGCAGGCGGCCCAGAGTACAGAGGCTATGGGATCTAGGAATGAGTGAACTAACACCAGAGAGCTAACATCAGGAAACTGTGAGCAACCCAGTCGTTGGAACCTCAGAGCAGAAGACCCATATCGCCATGGGGATGGGAACATTTCACGAGTGTCCTGGCATCACTGGGCTCACATCAGAAAACCTGGGGAGCCCAGCAGTTAGAGCCTGACGCCAGAGGGACCTCATCACCGAGGACAGGAGTCTCCAAAAGGATCCAACTGCCACCAGAGGGCCGACGTCACCAAGGCAATGGGAGCAAGCCAGGCAGGAGTTACCTCAGAGCACAGGGCCCACCTCACAGAACGGTAAGGAACCCAGCCAGGATCAGACTCTCACCAGAGGGGCCACATCACCAAGGGGCTGGGAAACAGGCACGAGTGTCCTCACACCATTGGGGCCACATCATCGAAAGGTGAGGGACCCAGCACACGTGGCCTCACACCAGAGGACACACATCACAACGGGGCTGGGATTGAGGCAGGCAGGAGGGCCCATAGAATAAAAAAGGTGAGGAATCCCGCAGTTGGAACCTCCCAGCAGGCGCCCAGGAGCAGCAAGCCTATGGGATCTAGGCCGGAATGAACGCACATCAGAGGGCCCTCATCATGAAACTGTGAGCACCCCAGCCGTTGGGACCTCAGAGCAGAAGGCCCAAATTCCCATGGGGTTGGGAACCTGACAGGAGTGTACTCGCACCACAGGTCGCACATCTGCAAATTTTGGGAGCCCAGGAGTTAGGGTCTGACGCAAGAGGGCCCTCATTACCGAGGGACGGAGACTCGCAGCAGACACCAACTCCCAACTGAGGGCCCACGTCACCAAGGTGATGTGTGCCAGCCAGGCAGGAGTGACCTCACCGCAGAGGGCCTACCTCACAGAAGGGTGAGGAAACCAGCCAGGATAAGACTCTCACCAGAGGGCCCACATCACCAAGGGGATCGGAACCAGGCAGGAGGGTCCTCACACCAGTGTGGCCACATTATAGAAAGGTGAGGAACCCAGAACATGTGGCCTAAAACAGGGGACCCACATCTCCAAGGGGCTAGGAGTGAGGCAAGCAGGAGTATCCTCACAAAACAGAGCCCACAGAATAAAAGTTGTGAGGAATCCAGCAGTTGGAACCGGCCAGTAGGCCGCCCAGAGCACAGAGTCTATAGGATCCAGGCCACAGCAAACTCACAGCAGAGGTCCCACATCATGAAACTGTGAGCAACCCAGCGGATGGGACCTCAGAGCAGAAGGCCCACATCCCTATGGGGATGGAAACCTGACAGGAGTGTCCTCGGCCCACTTCCACGAATCAGAAAATGTGGGAACCCAGCAGTTAGGACCTGAGGCCAGAGGACCCTCATCACCGAGGGGAGGAGGCTCCCAGCAGGCTCTAACTGCCACCATAAGGCCGATGTCACCAAGGCGGGGTGTGCCAACCAGGCAGGAGTGACCTCAGAGCAGAAAGCCCACCTCACAGAAGTGTGAGGAACCCAACAAGGATCAGACTGTCACCAGAGGGCCAACATCACCAAGGGAATGGGAACCAGGCAGGAGTGTCCTCACACCAGTGGGGCTACATCACCATAATTTGAGGGACCCAGCACACGTGGCCTCAAACCTGAGGACACACATCACCAAGGGGCTGGGAGTGAGGCAGGCCAGAGGATCCTCAAAACAGAGGGACCATAGAATAAAAAAGGTGAGGAATCCCACAGTTGGAACCTCCGGCAGGCAGCCAGGAGCAGCGAGGCTATGGGATCTAGGCAGGAGTGAACTCACACCAGAGGGCCCTCATCATGAAACTGTGAGCAACACAGCCGTTGGGACCTCAGAGCAGAAGGCTCACATCCCCATGGGGATGGGAACCTGGCAGGAGTGTCCTTGCACCACTTAGCACGAATCAGAAAATGTGGGAACCCAGCAGTTAGGGCCTGAGGCCAGAGGGCCCTCATCACTGAGGGGAGGAGGCTCCCAGCAGGCTCCAACTGCCACCATATGGCCGACGTTGCCAAGGCGGGGTGTGCCAGCCAGGCAGGAGTGAGCTCAGAGCAGAGGGCCCACCTCACAGAAGGGTGAGGAACCTAACCAGGATCAGACTCTCACCAGAGGGCCAACATCACCAAGGTGATGGGAACCAGGCAAGACTGTCCTAACAGCAGTGGGGCCAACATCACCAAGGGAATGGGAACCAGGCAAGAGTGTCCTCACACCAGTGTGGCCACATTATAGAAAGGTGAGGAACACAGCACATGTGGCCTCAAACAAGGGGACACACATCACGAAGGGGCTGGGAGTGAGGCATGCAGGAGGAGACGCACAACCGAGGGCCCATAGAATAAAAAAGGTGAGGAATCGAGAAGTTGGAAACTCCAAGCTGGAGGCCCAGAACACTGACACTATGGGATACAGGCCAGAGTGAACACACAGCAAAGGGCCCACATCATGAAACTGTGAGCAACCCAGCAGTTGGGACCACAGAACAGAAGTCCCACATGCCCATGGGGATGGGAACCTGGCAGGAGTGACTCGCACCACTGGGCACACATCAGAAAATGTGTGGAGCCCAGCACTTAGGGCCTGACACCAGAAGGCCCTCATCACTGAGGGGAGGAGGCCCCAGCACACTCCAACTGCCACCAGAGGGTCCACATCGCCAAGGCGACGTGCGCCAGCCAGGCAGGATTGACCTCACAGCAGAGGGCCCACATCATGAAAGTGTGAGCAACCCAGCCGTTAGGACCTCAGAACAGAAGGCCCACACGCTCATGAGGATGGGAACCTGGCAGGAGTGCCCTCGTACCACTTAGCACGTATCAGAAAATGTGGGAACCCCGCCATTAGGGTCTGACGCCAGAGGGCCTCATCACCGCGGGAAGGAGGCTCCCAGCAGGCTCCAACTGCCACCAGGGTGCCGAAGTCAACAAGGCGGGTTGTGCCAGCCAGGCAGGAGTGACCTCAGAGAAGAGGGCTCACCTCACGGATGTGTGAGGAACCCAACCAGGATCAGAGTCTCACCAGAGGGCCCACATCACCAAGGGGATGGGAACCAGGCAGGAGTGTCCACACACCAGTGGGGCCACATCATCAAAAGATGAGGAACCCATCACATATGGCCTCAAACCTGAGGACATACATCACCATGTGGCTGGGAGTGAGGCAGGTATCTGGAGGGGCACATTTAACTCTAATTTCCCACCAGGAAGAGGAATTAACCAAAGGCTCAGAGTGCCGTGCTGGACCCTGATTATGGCCTGAAGCAAACCTGCAGTTTTGTGGCCAGCTTACAAGGAAGCGAGTTAAGAAAGGAGCTCAGGGGCACTGTAATTCACAAACCTGCAGAGATAAATGACAGCTATTGGCAAAAATATATCGAAGTAAGTCTGCAAAGAGGACTTGAAAACGAGGCAGAATTGCAGGAATCATATTTCAAGAGGTAGATTGGAATTGCATTTAAAGCATATGAAAAGCGGCAGATCTTTGACAGTGATGCACATGGACAAAAAGTGCGTATACATTTTTCCTGAATATATTCAGGAAAAAACGCATATGAACATTTTGGCCAACCAAGCACTCCAGCAATGGAAATCCACACTACAATGAAGTCACATTTCCCATTCGTCAAAAAGGCCATCTGAATAAAGTGTAAAAACCAGAAACACAGGACAGGCCATGGAGAACAGGGAGCTGTGTTATGCTGATGGGCGGGATGTAAATTGCCAACAGACACTCTAGAGATGTTCATGGTGTATCCTGAAACATCTAAAAAACAAAGCTACAGAGCCTAGGGCACTTCCACTTTTGGCCCTATAGCTTAGGAAAATTAAAATCAACAAGACACAGCCAACACAAAATTTAGGGCTGCTGTGTTTACAAGAACCTCGAGTCCAGTACAAATTAAATATCCCAGAAAGAAAAAAATGGATAAAGAAGTTGTGCTACTTACGTACAACGGAATATCACTCAGCAGTGAAATCAATGTCATCAGGCCTGTAGCAGCAAATTGAGTGGATTTAATTATGATGATTCTAAGAGAAATATATCACACAAAGAAAGATAATTATCATAAGATATCACTAATAGAGGGAGTGTAAACTTGGCTACACATAAACTGAATTACAAAACCGAACAGAGTCTCACATTTAGATAAAAACCTTATGCTTGCTTAAGGGGAAAGTTGAGTTGGGCTGCTGTATAAAAACAGATTGAAATTAGCACACATACCATTCCATAAGCCAAATACGTAATAAACAAGACCTACTCTTTGCTCAACGAAATAGACTCATCCATGGTGTATCACCTCACACCTATTAGAATGGGCATCATCAGAAAATCTACAAACAACAAATGCTGGAAACGGTGTGGAGATAAGGAATCCTCTTCCACTATTGTTGGGAACGTAAATTGATACAGTCACTGTGGAGAACATTATGGAGTTTCTTATAAAACTAAGAATAGAATTACCATATGATACAGCAATCCCTCTACTGGGCATATACCCAGACAAAACCATAAATCAAAAAGAGACATTCACCACAATGTTCATTGCATCACTATTTACACTATCCAGGAAATGGAAGCAACCTAAATGCACACAGACAGACGAATGCATAAAGATGTGGTACATATATAAAATGGAATATTACTAAGCCATAAAAAGGAATGAAATTGGGACATTTGTAGAGACGTTGATGGATCTAGAGACTGTCATACAGAGTGAAGTAAGTCAGAAAGAGAAAAACAAATCTTGTATATTAATGCATATATGTGGAACCTAGAAAAATTGTACAGATGAACCGTTTTGCAAGGCAGAAATAGAGCAATACATGTATACAACAAACGTATGGACAACAAGGGGGGAAAGCTGTTGGGGATGGTGGTGGGAGGAGTTGAGATATTGGGATTGGTATGTATACATTTATATGTATAAAGTAGATAACCAAAAACAACCTGCTGTATAAAAATATAAAATTAAATTCAAAATAAAAAAATAAAATTAAAAAAAGTAAAACAGAAAAATATTCTTCCCTTCACATACATGTATTTATATGAATAAATTATTTCCATGCTTATATCTGTAAATACACAAAAGAGGAATAAAATCTACCTTGAACCAAAAACGAAAAAAAGATAAAAAAGAACAGAACCCACCAGTTACACAGAGGAAAACCGTTTCAGGGCACTTGCTCCAATTGCAAACAATTCTGAAGTTGGTCAGTGGTGGGGAATCATCTCCCATTCAGCCAGCATGCTCCTCCCAACAAGCGTCCTCACTGCAAAGCTGGGGGACCGTGCCGAGGTATCTGTGAGTAAACGTGGGCCGAGCCCCAGGCCAGCTGCTGCTGAAATGTTCCCACCCTTCCAAGGCTAAACACCTGAATATGTACAAGGACTTGAAAACCTAGAGGAAGGGCCATGGAGCCACATGAGGGACAGCATGCCAGCCGACTTGGTGCCTGCAGGCCAGCCAGGATGGTCCTGGCCCTGGGTGCTCTTCTGGAAGCTCTCCATTTCCCTGCCTGAGATACCCCTGCTGTCCCGGCCCCCACTGCTTTCTTCCTTCCTCACCTGTGCCCAGGGAGAAATTCCAGCGGCAGGTGTGGGTGACACATCCTCTTCTTTAGCAGGTAGCATCTTGGCAACTGCTGCAGAAAGTCCAGCAGAGCCCCACTCACACTGGGACACCCACAAACCCGTGGCCTCTCACTCCCTCCCACCAGCCCAGCCCCGAGACTGCTGACAGGGCAGAGAAAATGGCGTCAGGCACAGCTGCAGGGGCTCTTGCTGCCTGGAGCGGTGTTTATATTGATCTCAACCCAGGCACACCTGGGGAGGGCTGGCCGGCACGGTCAGGCTTCCCAAGCCAGCCAATAATCACCCCTCAGGGGCTCACAGTTGCTGAAAATGGAACTTGCTGAATTGGCCAGGTCCAAGGAACAGGTGTGGGCTCCTGAGAGTCAGGATAGACAAGGGGCTGCAGCTCTGGCTTGTTTTCTAATTATATTATCTGGCCCATGAGTGGGAGACAACTTCAAGAAAACCCTCTCCTAATGAGAGGAACCCAGGAGTCAGGGAGAGGAGGGGTGGGTGGTGGTTGGAGACAGAGGCCTGGTGCCCCAGGTGCAGTGGAAGTCTCTGGAAGACCAGGTGGAGGAGGCCGCACAGAGTGATGCCCAGGGTCACAGACCTGTCAGAGCTGCTGTTTGTTAGTTCAAGTCCTGCTCTGAGGTGCTCTGTGTCAGATCTGAGCGACAGGTGAGCTGGGAGTGCTCTGCAATGAGGGCTATGTGCACGGTTCCTGTGTGCCCAGCCCTGCCAAGGTACCTGCAAGGGTAGCTCTGTATCCTGGGAGGGGCCTGACCACGGGAGCCCCATGGACTGCAGAGGACCTGCCCAGGGAATCCCATATCCTGGGAGGGGCCTGAACACGAGAGCCCCGTGGGCTGGGGTGGGGGTAGGGTACCTGCCCAGGTGAGCTCCATATCCTGGGATTGGCCTGACCTCGAGAGCCCCATGGGCTGCTGGAGTCCTGGTAAAGGATGTCAGGACAGTCAGTGAAGCCACTGAGGATATACCTCCAGTAGTTCCTAAATCCTACACCCTGCTGGTCATTCTACCAACCACCAGGACTTGGTATTCTGTATTAGTCTTCACTGATGCCTTCTTTTGTATTCCATTAGTCCCAGAGTCACAAGAAATTTTGGCTTGTGAGTGACAGGACTCAACATACAACTAAAACAATACTTCCAGGCTGTCTTGCCCCAAGGGTTCAAAAATTCCCACACCATCTTTGGGGAAAGCTCAGCTAAAGACCTAAAAGTTCTACCTCTGGAAAAGGAAACACTCCTTCAATATTCAGACGACATTCTGATCGCCAGCCCTACTAAGGAGGCCTCAGAACTACCAAGCCAATAAAGGATAGAAGTTGTCCACGAAAAAGCTCAAGTATCACAGACTACGGTGACCTGCCTGGGCTTCATTCTCACAGAAGGTCGGAGAAGCCCATCCCAGGAAAGGGAAGAAACAATTTACAGCCTTACCCCTTTCTGAAACTAGAAGACAGCTTAGGGGTTCCTGGGGAAGCCAGGGTTTCCTGCCTCTGGATCCCTAACTACAGTCTACTAGCTGGGCCTCTATATGAAACACTGAAAGGAAAAGATGATGATCCTTTTGAATAGAATCCAGAAGTGGCCTTTCAAGAATGGAAAGAGCAGTCAATTCAGACCCTTGCCCTGGAACTCCCTAATTTAGCTAAACCCTTTGACCTTTACATTCCTGGTGAAAGGTGAATCGCCATTGGAGTATTAGTGCAAAAACTGGGACCACTTGAAATGGAACAATGCAAGAATGCCATCCAGGTAGGATAAACTATGGTCACCAAGGGGCTTGGCCCACCGCCACATCTGGCCAAGATACTGGTGGTATCTGAAAACCTGGAAATCAGCAGCCCAAAAGGCCACCTCCCTTCTAAGGGAAACGGACCCCACGTGGTGATCCTAACCCCCAACCATGCCCTGAAGTTGCAGGGTTTGCTCCGTGGGCACACTGACCTCGATTGAGGAGGCCCTCCAACTCCAACCTCCAGAGAGATAACCGGGGGCAACGGGGCACCATGACGACCCGTGTGACCATCACTTGACCTGGAGTTTCTCTCATAAAACAACAAGAGTGTGTCCCAAAAGAGTAGACTACTGCTTGCAGTACTTACTGTACCCAGAGGGGAGCTAATAATCTTGGCGGGGGAACCGTATATCATGCTGTCACCATAGAAAAGCCTACAGACACCCTGATGATGGTGGCCAATAAGACCGGCTGGACTCCTGTTTACTTCCAAAGGCTCTTGACTCAGTGACCATCATGATCCTTCATCACCACTGACCCTGGACTGTCTGGGAGCTGAGCGGGCAGGATCCTGACACCTGGTGCTGTTTTTACGTTAATTCAGGGGCCTAATGGAAGAAAGCGCAGACTGTTGGTCAGAGCATCTAGGCTGGCAGAAACGGTCAGTCAGAGCATCTAGGCTGGCAGAAACGGTCAGCCTAAGGTGGCCGAACAAATGTGGGGCAGAGTGAAACTGGACCTCACAGCGCCACTGCACATCTCCTTTCTGGACCCTTAAAGGTCATTAGAATCTATAACACTTCCAATACTGGTGCTCAGGTGGACGAGCAGGGAGGCAGGAGGCCTGGGGACAATCAACGTCACCTGGAGGCTGCTGGGGAGAAGTTCTGACCCTCGCCCACGGGTATGAAGCCTCCTAACTCAGCACTCAGCAGTTACAGAAGAAGGGTCTGCACCCGCAGCACTCCAAGAATGAGGAAAGGGACAAAAGGCAGAAGAGAAGTTTGTCCCAGGCAAAGCCCCTTAAAAATGCCTGGGAGATAAAAACAGAATCTGGGCAATAAAATAAAGTCTAACCATTTTTATCCTTTGTGCTTTGTCTAATTTCAGGTGCTCCTAGTGTCCCGCATACAGAGGTTCCACACCCGGCACTTCAGACCAGATTTCCTAGAGCAGAATGGCTCGATGACACTTCAGCTCCTGGGGCCCAGTTCAGACTCCGTGACATAGAGCCTGAGCTGCAGCCAACCAGGTTCTCGAGAGCTCAGCCCCCTCCCTCCCAGTGACTCTGACAGGATCTCTACACAGCAGCCCAGCCCACAGCCCACAGGGTAGCACCTCTCCATTCTCTGATCAAAATATAAAGTTTCCTTTGCTTTTGAACCAAACTCAGTCTCGATCTATTGGCTCCAATGACACTGGGCAGGGGGACACTTGTTGGCGTCCACTCTGGAGGATCAGTAACAGAAATTGAGAACATTGTAACTTCAATGAACAGATGTGTGAGCCAAACTGTAATTAACATAGAACAGTGTATAAGGCTCGGGTAAAATAAGATGTTTCTAACACTTCCATTTGATATTTCCATCACTTTCTTATAAGCAAGTTCAGTGAAAAGGTTTGTCTTCTTTGTCAGGTCAATATTAGAGAAACAAAGTGATTTCTTTCCAAGGATGTACATCTAATAATCTTGGTTAAAGCTTCAATCTTGTTTTAAATGCTTTTGCATTGAAAATGATACCTCTCTTTCAGCTCCCCCATTTCTGAGAAGCATAAAATCTTATAATTTATTATTACCAAAGGGAAATGGTAGGAGGAGGGATAAATTAACAGTTTGGGATTAACACATACACACTGCTATGTATGAAATCATCAGCAAGGAACTACTGTATAGCACAGGGAACTACACTCAATATTTTGCAATAACCTATAAGGGGAAATGATCTGAAAAAGAATAGATATTTTTATTGACATCATCCATCAATGACAGTAAAAATGGAATCTAAGGGAAGACAGTGGTGAGTGCTTCTGACCCTGAAGACTTCAATCATCTAAAGTTTGGACTCTGCCTACTTCCCAAGGCCCTTAATGAACATATGTGTAGCCGTAGCTTAAAAAATTCCCCAGTTTGGGTTGCGGAGAGACACTGATATTGAAAATCCCCTGGTGTTCTCCTCACATGAATGGGACCCTTCCTACACCTAAAACATGCCTGTCACACCCAGAGGATGGTATACCGTCTGATCGGGAAAAGTTTGGTAAAGGCATCTCATCTCCTCATCTCTTGGTGCTAGGGTTCACCACTCCAGCGTCTTTACTAACAGTCTCCCCACTTGGAGATGTCAGCACTGTCAACATCCTGTTGCATACAGTTTGGAATTTGTCCAGAGGATGAAGCAGAAGGAGGAGGAACAATGAGAGACAAGTCCTAGGTGTTCGGACAGGCACATGCCACTCTAATTTCCAATCAGGAAGACGAATTGACCAAAGGCTAGGGTTGCCCATGGAAACAGAATAGGGCTTGAGGAATCCTGATGCTTTGTGGCCAGTTCCCATAAACACAAGTTGGAAAATGGAACTCAGGGGCACTAAAATTCATGAAACTGCAGAATTGAAAATATCTATCACTGAAAAATGTCTTGAGGAAAGTCAGAGAAAAGGACTTGTAAGCAACGGAGAATGGCAGGAAAGGGATTGGAAGAGGTAGAAAGGACTCGCCATTAAGCACAAGAAAAGGGGCTGAACATTGCCAACATTGCAGTTGGCCAAAAAGGGTGTATGCGTCTTTTTCTGTATATATTCAAGAAAAGGGCATACACTTTTTTAGCCAACCAAACAGGTGGGCACTGGAAATCAATACTACAAAACATATCACTTTGCATCAGTCAGAAGAGCCGTCCTCATAAAGTGTAAACACCAGAAATGCAGGACAGGGCAAGGAGAAAAGGGAGCCCTGTGAGTCTTATAGTGGAAATGTATATTGCCAACGGTCACTCTGGATAAGTCTATTGTGTTTACTAAAGCATCTAAAAAATGAGCTACCGAGCACAGGGCACTTGCACTCATGGACGTATATCTTGGGAAAAACAAAAATCGAGAGGACACAGGCACCCCAATGTTTACCACCTCTCTGTTTAAAAGATCCTCGACTAGGATATAACTTAAAGTATCTGCAGAGAAAAAACGGACAGAGATGTGGTGCTTATGTAGAGTGGAATATTACTCAGCCTGGAAATCAATGAAATACGGCCAGTTATAACAACTCAAGAGGAGTTACGTGTGATCATTCGAAGTCACATAATTCAAAAAGAAAAAGACATAAGATATCACTAATACATGGAATGTTAACATGGCTACACATGAACTGAATTACAAAAGAGAAGAGGGTTTCAAATTAAGAAAACCAACTTATGCTTCCTTAAGGGGAAAGGTGAGTTGGGGTGCTGCATAAAACCAGAGATTGAAATTAGCACAGATACCATTCCATAAGCCAAATATGTAATAGTCAAGACCTACTCCTTGCTCAACGAAATGGACTCCACACGCCATATTCAATGCCTAAGAATATACCGGATTAGTAAGAATCTTAAAACCCATGGACTTATATGTCTCCGTAACAGAATCAAGCGCGTGTACAGTGGCATAAACGAAGCAGTGAAAATCCGATAAATCCCATTATTAAAATAAATTTCAAAAACAAAACACAATGACAGTGAAATAGGAAGCAATTCTTAAATAATTCACTCAGGGCATGTGATGCAACCTGGATTTACCACATCTACACCCAGAGCTGGTTGAGACATAAGGCTGGACACTTCAGGCTGATAGCATTGGTGAGTTTTGGTGAACAAATGCAGATCCTTTGAAGTCATACTGCATGGTACCCATTCCAAGGGTCCCAACTCTCCAGGTTCAAGGGATTCTTTCTTCAGCTAAAACATGCGTGGGAAACGGCGAGTATGGTCCACCGTGTGATTAGGAAACGATTTAAAATGCACCTCAGTTTTCGTATCCTGGTCCTCGGGTTCACCATTCCAGACGGTTTACTAACACTCTCCCGGCTTGGAGAGTCAGTGCCTTTAACCTCCTGTTTGGCACAGCTTGCAATTTCTGCGCAAGATGAACAGGAATAGGGAGAACCAATGAGAGACTAGCTATAGGTGTCTGCACGGGCAAATGTAAGGCTCATTTCCCACCAGGAAGAGGAATTAACCAAATGCTCAGCGTGCCCTGCCGGAAACAGATTAGGGCCTGAAGCAATCCTGCGGTTTTGTGCCCAGCTCACAAGAAAGCGAGTTGAAGAAAGGAGCTCAGGGGCACTGTAATTCACAAACCTGCAGAGTTATAAATGACAGCTATCCTCCAAAAATATATTGAAGTAAGCCTGCGAAGGGGACTTGAAAGCGGGACAGAATTTCAGGAAAACGATTGCAGGGGGTAGACTGGAATTGCCCAGAAAGCATAGGAAAAGAGGCAGAACGTCGACAATGGTGCACTTGGCCAAAAAGTGCGTATGCATTTTTTCCTGAATATATTCAGGAAAAAACGCATACGCCCTTTTTCGTAAACCAAGCAAGCCTGTAAAGGAAATCTGCACTACAATGAAGTCTAAGTGCCCCCTGGGCAAAAGGGCCATCTGAAAAAAGTGTAAAATCCAGAAAGGTAGGACAGGATATGGAGAACAGGGAGCCTTGTTATGCTGATTGGCAGGATGTAAATTGCCAACAGCCACCCTGGAGAAGTGTATGGTGTTTCCTGAAACCCATAAGAAACAAAGCAACACAGCCTATGGCACTTCCACTTATGGTCCCAAAGATTACGGAAATTAAAATCAAAAACAGGGAGCCACCCCAATGTTTGGGACGGCTGTGTTCACAAGAAGCTCGTCTACAGTACCAGGTAAATATCCCAGAAAGCAAAAAATGGATAAAGAAGTTGTGGCACGTACGTGCAATGCAATATCACTCAGCAATGAAATCTGTGTCATCAGGCCCGTAGCGGCATAGTGAGTGGATGCAGGTACGGTGATTCTACGTGAACTACGTCACACAGGAAAACAAACATCATAAGATATCACTAATACACGGAATGTAAACTTGACTACACATGAACTGAATTACAAAACAGAACAGGGTCTCAAATTTAGAAAACCAACTAGTGCTTGCTTATGGGGAAAGGTGCCTTGGGGTGCTGCATAAAACCAGAGACTGAAATTAGCACAGATAACATTCCATAAGCCAAATATGTAATAGACAAGACCTACTCCTTGCTCAACGAAATGGACTCAACACCACATATTCAACGCCTAGGAATATACCTGACTAGGAAGAATCTTAAAACCCATGGATATATATGTCTCCGTAAGAGAATCAAGCGTGTGTACAGCGGCGGAAATGCAGCAGTGAAAATCCGATAAATCCCATTATCAAAATAAATTTCGAAAACAAAACACAAAGACAGTGAAATAGAGAGCAATTCTTAAATAATTCACTCAGGGCATGTGATGCAACCGGGATTGACCACATCTACACACACAGCTGGTTGAGTCATAAGGCTGGACACTTCAGGCTGCTAGCATTCGTGAGTTTCGGTGAACAACTGCAGACCCTTTGAAGTCATACTGCATGGTACCCATTCCATGGGTCCCAACTCTCCAGGTTCAAGGCATACTTCCTCCAGCTAAAACATGCATGGGAAACCCAGAGTATCGTCCACCGTGTGATTGGGAAATGATTTAAAATGCATCTCAGTTTTCGTATCCTGGTCCTCGGGTTCACCATTCCAGATGCTTTACTAACACTCTCCCCGCTTGGAGAGTCAGTGCCTTTAACCTCCTCTTTGACACAGCTTGCAATTTCTGTGCAAGATGAACAGGAATAGGGAGAACCAATGAGAGACTAGCTGTAGGTGTCTGCACGGGCAAATGTAACGCTCATTGCCCACCAGGAAGAGGAATTAAACAAAGGCTCAGTGTGCCCTGCTGGAAACAGATTAGGGCCTGAAGCAATCCTGCGGTTTTGTGCCCAGCTCAAAAGAAAGCGAGTTGAAGAAAGGAGCTCAGGGGCACTGTAATTCACAAACGTGCAGAGTTATAAATGACAGCTATCCTCCAAAAATATATTGAAGTAAGCCTGCGAAGGGGACTTGAAAACGGGGCAGAATTTCAGGAAAACGATTGCAGGGGGTAGACTGGAATTGCCCTGAAAGCATAGGAAAAGAGGCAGAACGTCGACAATGATGCACTTGGCCAAAAATGGCGTATGCGTTTTTTCCTGAATATATTCAGGAAAAAACGCATACGCACATTTTGGCCAACCAAGCAAGCCTGTAAAGGAAATCTGCACTACAATGAAGTCTCACTGCCCCCCGGGCAAAAGGGCCATCTGAAAAAAGTGTAAAATCCAGAAATGTAGGACAGGATATGGAGAACAGGGAGCCTTGTTATGCTGATTGGCAGGATGTAAATTGCCAACAGCCACCCTGGAGAAGTGTATGGTGTTTCCCGAAACACGTAAGAAACAAAGCAACACAGCCTGTGGCACTTCCACTTATGGTCCTATAGCTTACGGAAATTAAAATCAAAAACAGACAGCCACCCCAATATTTGGGACGGCTGTGTACACAAGAAGCTCGTCTACAGTATCAGGTAAATATCCCAGAAAGCAAAAAATGGATAAAGAAGTTGTGGCACGTACGTACAATGCAATATCACTCAGCAATGAAATCTGTGTCATCAGGCCCGTAGCGGCATAGTGAGTGGATGCAGGTACGGTGATTCTACGTGAACTACGTCACACAGAAAAAGAAACATCATAAGATATCACTAATACACGGAATGTAAACTTGACTACACATGAACTGAATTACAAAACAGAACAGGGTCTCAAATTTAGAAAACCAACTACTGCTTGCTTATGGGGAAAGGTGCGTTGGGTTGTTGCATAAAACCAGAGACTGAAATTAGCACAGATAACTTTCCATAAGCCAAATATGTAATACACAAGACCTACTCCTTGCTCAACGAAATGGACTCAACACCACATATTCAGCGCCTAGGAATATACCTGACTAGGAAGAATCTTAAAACCCATGGATATATATGTCTGCGTAAGAGAATCAAGCGTGTGTACTGCGGCCGAAACGCAGCAGTGAAAATCCGATAAATCCCATTATCAAAATAAATTTCGAAAACAAAACACAACGACAGTGAAATAGAGAGCAATTCTTAAATCATTCATTCAGCGCATGTGATGCAACCGGGATTTACCACATCTATACCCAGAGCTGGTTGACACATAAGGCTGGACACTTCAGGCTGATAGCATTGGTGAGTTTCGGTGAGCAAATGCAGACCCTTTGAAGTCATACTGCATGGTACCTATTCCATGGGTCCCAACTCTTCAGGTTCAAGGTATTCTTCCTCCACCTAAAACATGCATGGGAAACCCACAGTATGGTCCACCGTGTGATTGGGAAACGATTTATAATGCATCTCAGTTTTCGTATCCTGGTCCTCGGGTTCACCATTCCAGATGCTTTACTAACACTCTCCCTGCTTGGAGAGTCAGTGCCTTTAATCTCCTGTTTGGCACAGCTTGCCATTTCTGTGCAAGATGAACAGGAATAGGGAGAACCAATGAGAGACTAGCTGTAGGTGTCTGCACGGGCAAACGTAACGCTCATTTCCCACCAGGAAGAGGAATTAACCAAAGGCTCAGCGTGCCCTGCCGGAAACAGATTAGGGCCTGAAGCAACCCTGCGGTTTTGTGCCCATCTCACAAGAAAGCGAGTTGAAGAAAGGAGCTCAGGGGCACTGTAATTCACAAACCTGCAGAGTTATAAATGACAGCTATCCTCCAAAAATATATTGAAGTAAGCCTGCGAAGGGGACTTGAAAGCGGGGCAGAATTTCAGGAAAACGATTGCAGGGGGTAGACTGGAATTGCCCTGAAAGCATAGGAAAAGAGGCAGAACGTCGACAATGATGCACTTGGCCAAAAAGGGCGTATGCGTTTTTTCCTGAATATATTCAGGAAAAAACCCATACGCCCTTTTTGGCCAATTAAGCAAGCCTGTAAAGGAAATCTGCACTACAATGAAGTCTCACTGCCCCCCGGGCAAGAGGGCCATCTGAAAAAAGGGTAACATCCAGAATGGTAGGACAGGATATGGAGAACAGGGAGCCTTGTTATGCTGATTGGCAGGATGTAAATTGCCAACAGCCACCCTGGAGAAGTGTATGGTGTTTCCTGAAAAACGTAAGAAATAAAGCAACACAGCCTATGGCAATTGCACTTATGGTCCTATTCCTTAGGGAAATTAAAATCAAAAACAGAGAGCCACCCCAAAGTTTGGGACGGCTGTGTTCCCAAGAAGCTCGTCTACAGTACCAGGTAAATATCCCAGAAAGCAAAAAATGGATAAAGAAGTTGTGGCACGTACGTGCAATGCAATATCACTCAGCAATGAAATCTGTGTCATCAGGCCCGTAGCGGCATAGTGAGTGGATGCAGGTACGGTGATTCTACGTGAACTACGTCACACAGAAAAAGAAACATCATAAGATATCACTAATACACGGAATGTAAACTTGACTACACATGAACTGAATTACAAAACAGAACAGGGTCTCAAATTTAGAAAACCAACTAGTGCTTGCTTATGGGGAAAGGTGCCTTGGGGTGCTGCATAAAACCAGAGACTGAAATTAGCACAGATAACTTTCCATAGGCCAAATATGTAATAGACAAGACCTACTCGTTGCTCAACGAAATGGACTCAACACCACATATTCAACGCATAGGAATATACCTGACTAGGAAGAATCTTAAAACCCATGGATATATATGTCTCCGTAAGAGAATCAAGCGTGTGTACAGTGGCCGAAACGCAGCAGTGAAAATCCGATAAATCCCATTATCAAAATAAATTTCGAAAACAAAACACAAAGACAGTGAAATCGAGAGCAATTCTTAACTAATTCACTCAGGGCATGTGATGCAACCGGGATTGACCACATCTACACCCTGAGCTGGTTGAGACATAAGGCTGGACACTTCAGGCTGATAGCATTGGTGAGTTTCGGTGAGCAAATGCAGACCCTTTGAAGTCATACTGCATGGTACCCATTCCATGGGTCCCAACTCTCCAGGTTCAAGGCATTCTTCCTCCAGTTAAAACATGCATGGTAAACCCAGAGTATCGTCCACTGTGTGATTGGGACACGATTTAAAATGCATCTCAGTTTTCGTATCCTGGTCCTCGGGTTCACCATTCCAGATGCTTTACTAACACTCTCCCCGCTTGGAGAGTCAGTGCCTTTAACCTCCTGTTTGGCACAGCTTGCAATTTCTGTGCAAGATGAACAGGAATAGGGAGAACCAATGAGAGACTAGCTGTAGGTGTCTGCACGGGCAAATGTAACGCTCATTGCCGACCAGGAAGAGGAATTAAACAAAGGCTCAGCGTGCCCTGCTGAAAACAGATTAGGGCCTGAAGCAATCCTGCGGTTTTGTGCCCAGCTCACAAGAAAGCGAGTTGAAGAAAGGAGCTCAGGGGCACTGTAATTCACAAACCTGCAGAGTTATAAATGACAGCTATCCTCCAAAAATATAATGAAGTAAGCCTGCGAAGGGGACTTGAAAGCGGGGCAGAATTTCAGGAAAACGATTGCAGGGGGTAGACTGGAATTGCCCTGAAAGCATAGGAAAAGAGGCAGAACGTCGACAATGATGCACTTGGCCAAAAAGGGCGTATGCGTTTTTTCCTGAATATATTCAGGAAAAAACGCATACGCCCTTTTTGGCCAACCAAGCAAGCCTGTAAAGGAAATCTGTACTACAATGAAGTCTCACTGCCCCCCGGGCAAAAGGGCCATCTGAAAAAAGTGTAAAATCCAGAAAGGTAGGACAGGATATGGAGAACAGGGAGCCTTGTTATGCTGATTGGCAGGATGTAAATTGCCAGCAGCCACCCTGGATAAGTGTATGGTGTTTCCTGAAACACGTAAGAAATAAAGCAACACAGCCTATGGCAATTGCACTTATGTTCTTATTCCTTAGGGAAATTAAAATCAAAAACAGAGAGCCACCCCAAAGTTTGGGACGGCTGTGTTCACAAGAAGCTCGTCTACAGTACCAGGTAAATATCCCAGAAAGCAAAAAATGGATAAAGAAGTTGTGGCACGTACGTGCAATGCAATATCACTCAGCAATGAAATCTGTGTCATCAGGCCCGTAGCGGCATAGTCAGTGGATACAGGTATGGTGATTCTACGTGAATTACGTCACACAGAAAAAGAAACATCATAAGATATCACTAATACACGGAATGTAAACTTGACTACACATGAACTGCATTACAAAACAGAACAGGGTCTCAAATTTAGAAAACCAACTAGTGCTTGCTTATGGGGAAAGGTGCCTTGGGGTGCTGCATAAAACCAGAGACTGAAATTAGCACAGATAACTTTCCATAAGCCAAATATATAATAGACAAGACCTACTCCTTGCTCAACGAAATGGACTCAACACCACATATTCAACGCCTAGGAATATACCTGACTAGGAAGAATCTTAAAACCCATGGATATATATGTCTCCGTAAGAGAATCAAGCATGTGTACAGCGGCCGATACACAGCAGTGAAAATCCGATAAATCCCATTATCAAAATAAATTTCGAAAACAAAACACAAAGACAGTGAAATAGAGAGCAATTCTTAAATAATTCACTCAGGGCATGTGATGCAACTGGGATTGACCACATCTACACCCAGAGCTGATTGAGACATAAGGCTGGACACTTCAGGCAAATAGCATTGGTGAGTTTCGGTGAGCAAATGCAGACACTTTGAAGTCATACTGCATGGTATCTATTCCATGGGTCCCAACTCTTCAGGTTCAAGGGATTCTTCCTCCAGCTAAAACATGCATAGGAAACCGACAGTATGGTCCACCGTGTGATTGGGAAACGATTTAAAATGCATCTCAGGTTTCGTATCCTGGTCCTCGGTTTCACCATTCCAGATGATTTACTAACATTCTCCCTGCTTGGAGATTCAGTGCCTTTAATCTCCTGTTTCACACAGCTTGCAATTTCTGTGCAAGATGAACAGGAATAGGGAGAACCAATGAGAGACTAGCTGTAGGTGTCTGCACGGGCAAATGTAACGCTCATTGCCCACCAGGAAGAGGAATTAAACAAAGGCTCAGTGTGCCCTGCTGGAAACAGATTAGGGCCTGAAGCAATCCTGCGGTTTTGTGCCCAGCTCACAAGAAAGCGAGTTGAAGAAAGGAGCTCAGGGGCACTGTACTTCACAAACCTGCAGAGTTATAAATGACAGCTATCCTCCAAAAATATATTGAAGTAAGCCTGCGAAGGGGACTTGAAAGCGGGGCAGAATTTCAGTAAAACGATTGCAGGGGGTAGACTGGAATTGCCCTGAAAGCATAGGAAAAGAGGCACAACGTCGACAATGATGCACTTGGCCAAAAAGTGCGTATGCGTTTTTTCCTGAATATATTCAGGAAAAAACGCATACGCCCTTTTTGGCGAACCAAGCAAGCCTGTAAAGGAAATCTGCACTACAATGAAATCTCACTGCCCCCCCGGGCAAACGGGCCATCCGAAAAAAGTGTAAAATCCAGAAAGATAGGACAGGATATGGAGAACACGGAGCCTTGTTATGCTGATTGGCAGGATGTAAATTGTGAACAGCCACCATGGAGAAGTGTATGGTGTTTCCTGAAACACGTAAGAAATAAAGCAACACAGCCTATGGCAATTGCAATTATGGTCCTATTGCTTAGGGAAATTAAAATCAAAAACGGAGAGCCACCCCAAAGTTTGGGACGGCTGTGTTCCCAAGAAGCTCGTCTACAGTACCAGGTAAATATCCCAGAAAGCAAAAAATGGATAAAGATGTTGTGGCACGTACGTTCAATGCAATATCACTCAGCAATGAAATCTGTGTCATCAGGCCCGTAGCGGCATAGTAAGTGGATGCAGGTACGGTGATTCTACGTGAACTACGTCACACAGAAAAAGAAACATCATAAGATATCACTAATACACGGAATGTAAACTTGACTACACATGAACTGAATTACAAAACAGAACAGGGTCTCAAATTTAGAAAACCAACTAGTGCTTGCTTATGGGGAAAGGTGCGTTGAGGTGCTGCATAAAACCAGAGACTGAAATTAGCACAGATAACATTCCATAAGCCAAATATGTAATAGACAAGACCTACTCCTTGCTCAACGAAATGGACTCAACACCACATATTCAACGCCTAGGAATATACCTGACTAGGAAGAATCTTGAAACCCATGGATATATATGTCTCCGTAAGAGAATCAAGCGTGTGTACAGCGGCGGAAATGCAGCAGTGAAAATCCGATAAATCCCATTATCAAAATAAATTTCGAAAACAAAACACAAAGACAGTGAAATAGAGAGCAATTCTTAAATAATTCACTCAGGGCATGTGATGCAACCGGGATTGACCACATCTACACCCAGAGCTGGTTGAGACATAAGGCTGGACACTTCAGGCTGATAGCACTGGTGAGTTTCGGTGAGCAAATGCAGACCCTTTGAAGTCATACTGCATGGTACCCATTCCATGGGTCCCAACTCTCCAGGTTCAAGGCATTCTTCCTCCAGCTAATACATGGATGGGAAACCCAGAGTATCGTCCACCGTGTGATTGGGAAACGATTTAAAATGCATCTCAGTTTTCGTATCCTGGTCCTCGGTTTCACCATTCCAGATGCTTTACTAACACTCTCCCCGCTTGGAGAGTCAGTGCCTTTAACCTCCTGTTTCGCACAGCTTGCAATTTCTGTGCAAGATGAACAGGAATAGGGAGAACCAATGAGAGACTAGCTGTAGGTGTCTGCACGGGCAAATGTAACGCTCATTGCCCACCAGGAAGAGGAATTAAACAAAGGCTCAGTGTGCCCTGCTGGAAACAGATTAGGGCCTGAAGCAATCCTGCGGTTTTGTGCCCAGCTCACAAGAAAGTGAGTTGAAGAAAGGAGCTCAGGGGCACTGTAATTCACAAACCTGCAGAGTTATAAATGACAGCTATCCTCCAAAAATATATTGAAGTAAGCCTGCGAAGGGGACTTGAAAGCGGGGCAGAATTTCAGGAAAACGATTGCAGGGGGTATACAGGAATTGCCCTGAAATCATAGGAAAAGAGGCACAACGTCGACAATGATGCACTTGGGCAAAAAGTGCGTATGCGTTTTTTCCTGAATATATTCAGGAAAAAACGCATACGCCCTTTTTGGCCAACCAAGCAAGCCTGTAAAGGAAATCTGCACTACAATGAAATCTCACTGCCCCCCCGGGCAAACGGGCCATCTGAAAAAAAGTGTAAAATCCAGAAAGGTAGGACAGGATATGGAGAACAGGGAGCCTTGTTATGCTGATTGGCAGGATGTAAATTGTGAACAGCCACCCTGGAGAAGTGTATGGTGTTTCCTGAAACACGTAAGAAACAAAGCAACACAGCCTATGGCACTTCCACTTATGGTCCTATAGCTTACGGAAATTAAAATCAAAAACGGAGAGCCACCCCAAAGTTTGGGACGGCTGTGTTCCCAAGAAGCTCGTCTACAGTACCAGGTAAATATCCCAGAAAGCAAAAAATGGATAAAGAAGTTGTGGCACGTACGTGCAATGCAATATCACTCAGCAATGAAATCTGTGTCATCAGGCCCGTAGCGGCATAGTAAGTGGATGCAGGTACGGTGATTCTACGTGAACTACGTCACACAGAAAAAGAAACATCATAAGATATCACTAATACACGGAATGTAAACTTGACTACACATGAATTGAATTACAAAACAGAACAGGGTCACAAATTTAGAAAACCAACTAGTGCTTGCTTATGGGGAAAGGTGCCTTGGGGTGCTGCATAAAACCAGAGACTGAAATTAGCACAGATAACTTTCCATAGGCCAAATATGTAATAGACAAGACCTACTCGTTGCTCAACGAAATGGACTCAACACCACATATTCAACGCATAGGAATATACCTGACTAGGAAGAATCTTAAAACCCATGGATATATATGTCTCCGTAAGAGAATCAAGCGTGTGTACAGTGGCCGAAACGCAGCAGTGAAAATCCGATAAATCCCATTATCAAAATAAATTTCGAAAACAAAACACAAAGACAGTGAAATCGAGAGCAATTCTTAACTAATTCACTCAGGGCATGTGATGCAACCGGGATTGACCACATCTACACCCTGAGCTGGTTGAGACATAAGGCTGGACACTTCAGGCTGATAGCATTGGTGAGTTTCGGTGAGCAAATGCAGACCCTTTGAAGTCATACTGCATGGTACCCATTCCATGGGTCCCAACTCTCCAGGTTCAAGGCATTCTTCCTCCAGCTAAAACATGCATGGGAAACCCAGAGTATCGTCCACCGTGTGATTGGGACACGATTTAAAATGCATCTCAGTTTTCGTATCCTGGTCCTCGGGTTCACCATTCCAGATGCTTTACTAACACTCTCCCCGCTTGGAGAGTCAGTGCCTTTAACCTCCTGTTTGGCACAGCTTGCAATTTCTGTGCAAGATGAACAGGAATAGGGAGAACCAATGAGAGACTAGCTGTAGGTGTCTGCACGGGCAAATGTAACGCTCATTGCCGACCAGGAAGAGGAATTAAACAAAGGCTCAGCGTGCCCTGCTGAAAACAGATTAGGGCCTGAAGCAATCCTGCGGTTTTGTGCCCAGCTCACAAGAAAGCGAGTTGAAGAAAGGAGCTCAGGGGCACTGTAATTCACAAACCTGCAGAGTTATAAATGACAGCTATCCTCCAAAAATATAATGAAGTAAGCCTGCGAAGGGGACTTGAAAGCGGGGCAGAATTTCAGGAAAACGATTGCAGGGGGTAGACTGGAATTGCCCTGAAAGCATAGGAAAAGAGGCAGAACGTCGACAATGATGCACTTGGCCAAAAAGGGCGTATGCGTTTTTTCCTGAATATATTCAGGAAAAAACGCATACGCCCTTTTTGGCCAACCAAGCAAGCCTGTAAAGGAAATCTGTACTACAATGAAGTCTCACTGCCCCCCGGGCAAAAGGGCCATCTGAAAAAAGTGTAAAATCCAGAAAGGTAGGACAGGATATGGAGAACAGGGAGCCTTGTTATGCTGATTGGCAGGATGTAAATTGCCAGCAGCCACCCTGGATAAGTGTATGGTGTTTCCTGAAACACGTAAGAAATAAAGCAACACAGCCTATGGCAATTGCACTTATGTTCTTATTCCTTAGGGAAATTAAAATCAAAAACAGAGAGCCACCCCAAAGTTTGGGACGGCTGTGTTCACAAGAAGCTCGTCTACAGTACCAGGTAAATATCCCAGAAAGCAAAAAATGGATAAAGAAGTTGTGGCACGTACGTGCAATGCAATATCACTCAGCAATGAAATCTGTGTCATCAGGCCCGTAGCGGCATAGTCAGTGGATACAGGTATGGTGATTCTACGTGAATTACGTCACACAGAAAAAGAAACATCATAAGATATCACTAATACACGGAATGTAAACTTGACTACACATGAACTGCATTACAAAACAGAACAGGGTCTCAAATTTAGAAAACCAACTAGTGCTTGCTTATGGGGAAAGGTGCCTTGGGGTGCTGCATAAAACCAGAGACTGAAATTAGCACAGATAACTTTCCATAAGCCAAATATATAATAGACAAGACCTACTCCTTGCTCAACGAAATGGACTCAACACCACATATTCAACGCCTAGGAATATACCTGACTAGGAAGAATCTTAAAACCCATGGATATATATGTCTCCGTAAGAGAATCAAGCATGTGTACAGCGGCCGATACACAGCAGTGAAAATCCGATAAATCCCATTATCAAAATAAATTTCGAAAACAAAACACAAAGACAGTGAAATAGAGAGCAATTCTTAAATAATTCACTCAGGGCATGTGATGCAACTGGGATTGACCACATCTACACCCAGAGCTGATTGAGACATAAGGCTGGACACTTCAGGCAAATAGCATTGGTGAGTTTCGGTGAGCAAATGCAGACACTTTGAAGTCATACTTCATGGTATCTATTCCATGGGTCCCAACTCTTCAGGTTCAAGGGATTCTTCCTCCAGCTAAAACATGCATAGGAAACCGACAGTATGGTCCACCGTGTGATTGGGAAACGATTTAAAATGCATCTCAGGTTTCGTATCCTGGTCCTCGGTTTCACCATTCCAGATGATTTACTAACATTCTCCCTGCTTGGAGATTCAGTGCCTTTAATCTCCTGTTTCACACAGCTTGCAATTTCTGTGCAAGATGAACAGGAATAGGGAGAACCAATGAGAGACTAGCTGTAGGTGTCTGCACGGGCAAATGTAACGCTCATTGCCCACCAGGAAGAGGAATTAAACAAAGGCTCAGTGTGCCCTGCTGGAAACAGATTAGGGCCTGAAGCAATCCTGCGGTTTTGTGCCCAGCTCACAAGAAAGCGAGTTGAAGAAAGGAGCTCAGGGGCACTGTACTTCACAAACCTGCAGAGTTATAAATGACAGCTATCCTCCAAAAATATATTGAAGTAAGCCTGCGAAGGGGACTTGAAAGCGGGGCAGAATTTCAGGAAAACGATTGCAGGGGGTAGACTGGAATTGCCCTGAAAGCATAGGAAAAGAGGCACAACGTCGACAATGATGCACTTGGCCAAAAAGTGCGTATGCGTTTTTTCCTGAATATATTCAGGAAAAAACGCATACGCCCTTTTTGGCGAACCAAGCAAGCCTGTAAAGGAAATCTGCACTACAATGAAATCTCACTGCCCCCCCGGGCAAACGGGCCATCCGAAAAAAGTGTAAAATCCAGAAAGATAGGACAGGATATGGAGAACACGGAGCCTTGTTATGCTGATTGGCAGGATGTAAACTGTGAACAGCCACCATGGAGAAGTGTATGGTGTTTCCTGAAACACGTAAGAAATAAAGCAACACAGCCTATGGCAATTGCAATTATGGTCCTATTGCTTAGGGAAATTAAAATCAAAAACGGAGAGCCACCCCAAAGTTTGGGACGGCTGTGTTCCCAAGAAGCTCGTCTACAGTACCAGGTAAATATCCCAGAAAGCAAAAAATGGATAAAGATGTTGTGGCACGTACGTTCAATGCAATATCACTCAGCAATGAAATCTGTGTCATCAGGCCCGTAGCGGCATAGTAAGTGGATGCAGGTACGGTGATTCTACGTGAACTACGTCACACAGAAAAAGAAACATCATAAGATATCACTAATACACGGAATGTAAACTTGACTACACATGAACTGAATTACAAAACAGAACAGGGTCTCAAATTTAGAAAACCAACTAGTGCTTGCTTATGGGGAAAGGTGCGTTGAGGTGCTGCATAAAACCAGAGACTGAAATTAGCACAGATAACATTCCATAAGCCAAATATGTAATAGACAAGACCTACTCCTTGCTCAACGAAATGGACTCAACACCACATATTCAACGCCTAGGAATATACCTGACTAGGAAGAATCTTGAAACCCATGGATATATATGTCTCCGTAAGAGAATCAAGCGTGTGTACAGCGGCGGAAATGCAGCAGTGAAAATCCGATAAATCCCATTATCAAAATAAATTTCGAAAACAAAACACAAAGACAGTGAAATAGAGAGCAATTCTTAAATAATTCACTCAGGGCATGTGATGCAACCGGGATTGACCACATCTACACCCAGAGCTGGTTGAGACATAAGGCTGGACACTTCAGGCTGATAGCACTGGTGAGTTTCGGTGAGCAAATGCAGACCCTTTGAAGTCATACTGCATGGTACCCATTCCATGGGTCCCAACTCTCCAGGTTCAAGGCATTCTTCCTCCAGCTAATACATGGATGGGAAACCCAGAGTATCGTCCACCGTGTGATTGGGAAACGATTTAAAATGCATCTCAGTTTTCGTATCCTGGTCCTCGGGTTCACCATTCCAGATGCTTTACTAACACTCTCCCCGCTTGGAGAGTCAGTGCCTTTAACCTCCTGTTTCGCACAGCTTGCAATTTCTGTGCAAGATGAACAGGAATAGGGAGAACCAATGAGAGACTAGCTGTAGGTGTCTGCACGGGCAAATGTAACGCTCATTGCCCACCAGGAAGAGGAATTAAACAAAGCCTCAGTGTGCCCTGCTGGAAACAGATTAGGGCCTGAAGCAATCCTGCGGTTTTGTGCCCAGCTCACAAGAAAGTTAGTTGAAGAAAGGAACTCAGGGGCACTGTATTTCACAAACCTGCAGAGTCATAAATGACAGCTATCCTCCAAAAATATATTGAAGTAAGCCTGCGAAGGGGACTTGAATGCGGGGCAGAATTTCAGGAAAACGATTGCAGGGGGTAGACTGGAATTGCCCTGAAAGCATAGGAAAAGAGGCACAACGTCGACAATGATGCACTTGGCCAAAAAGTGCGTATGCGTTTTTTCCTGAATATATTCAGGAAAAAACGCGTACGCACTTTTTGGCCAACCAAGCAAGCCTGTAAAGGAAATCTGCACTACAATGAAGTCTCACTGCCCCCCGGGCAAAAGGGCCATCGGAAAAATGTGTAAAATCCAGAAAGGTAGGACAGGATATGGAGAACAGGGAGCCTTGTTATGCTGATTGGCAGGATGTAAATTGCCAGCAGCCACCCTGGAGAAGTGTATGGTGTTTCCTGAAACACGTAAGAAACAAAGCAACACAGCCTATGGCACTTCCACTTATGGTCCTATAGCTTACGGAAATTAAAATCAAAAACAGACAGCCACCCCAATATTTGGGACGGCTGTGTTCACAAGAAGCTCGTCTACAGTATCAGGTAAATATCCCAGAAAGCAAAAAATGGATAAAGAAGTTGTGGCACGTACGTACAATGCAATATCACTCAGCAATGAAATCTGTGTCATCAGGCCCGTAGCGGAATAGTGAGTGGATGCAGGTACGGTGTTTCTACGTGAACTATGTCACACAGAAAAGAAACATCATAAGATATCACTAATACACGGAATGTAAACTTGACTACACATGAACTGAATTACAAAACAGAACAGGGTCTCAAATTTAGAAAACCAACTAGTGCTTGCTTATGGGGAAAGGTGCCTTGGGGTGCTGCATAAAACCAGAGACTGAAATTAGCACAGATAACTTTCCATAAGCCAAATATGTAATAGACAAGACTTACTCCTTGTTCAACGAAATGGACCCAACACCACATATTCAATGCCTAGGAATATAACTGACTAGGAAGAATCTTAAAACCCATGGATATATATGTCTCCGTAAGAGAATCAAGCGTGTGTACAGCGGCCGAAACGCAGCAGTGAAAATCCGATAAATCCCATTATCAAAATAAATTTCGAAAACAAAACACAAAGACAGTGAAATAGAGAGCAATTCTTAAATAATTCACTCAGGGCATGTGATGCAACCGGGATTGACCACATCTACACCCAGAGCTGGTTGAGACATAAGGCTGGACACTTCAGGCTGATAGCATTGTTGAGTTTCGGTGAGCAAATGCAGACCCTTTGAAGTCATACTGCATGGTACCCATTCCATGGGTCCCAACTCTCCAGGTTCAAGGCATTCTTCCTCCAGCTAAAATATGCATGGGAAACCCAGAGTATCGTCCACCGTGTGATTGGGAAACGATTTAAAATGCATCTCAGTTTTCGTATCCTGGTCCTCGGGTTCACCATTCCAGATGCTTTACTAACACTCTCCCCGCTTGGAGAGTCAGTGCCTTTAACCTCCTCTTTGGCACAGCTTGCAATTTCTCTGCAAGATGAACAGGAATAGGGAGAACCAATGAGAGACTAGCTGTAGGTGTCTGCACGGGCAAATGTAACGCTCATTGCCCACCAGGAAGAGGAAATAACCAAAGGCTTAGCATGCCCTGCCGGAAACAGATTAGGGCCTGAAGCAATCCTGCGGTTTTGTGCCCAGCTCACAAGAAAGCGAGTTGAAGAAAGGAGCTCAGGGGCACTGTAATTCACAAACCTGCAGAGTTATAAATGACAGCATTCCTCCAAAAATATATTGAAGTAAGCCTGCGAAGGGGACTTGAAAGCGGGGCAGAATTTCAGGAAAACGATTGCAGGGGGTAGACTGGAATTGCCCTGAAAGCATAAGAAAAGAGGCACAACGTCGACAATGATGCACTTGGCCAGAAAGTGCGTATGCGTTTTTTCCTGAATATATTCAGGAAAAAACGCGTACGCACTTTTTGGCCAACCAAGCAAGCCTGTAAAGGAAATCTGCACTACAATGAAGTCTCACTGCCCCCCGGGCAAAAGGGCCATCTGAAAAAAGTGTAAAATCCAGAAATGTAGGACAGGATATGGAGAACAGGGAGCCTTGTTATGCTGATTGGCAGGATGTAAATTGCCAGCAGCCACCCTGGAGAAGTGTATGGTGTTTCCTGAAACACGTAAGAAACAAAGCAACACAGCCTATGGCACTTCCACTTATGGTCCTATAGCTTACGGAAATTAAAATCAAAAACAGACAGCCACCCCAATATTTGGGACGGCTGTGTTCACAAGAAGCTCGTCTACAGTATCAGGTAAATATCCCAGAAAGCAAAAAATGGATAAAGAAGTTGTGGCACGTACGTACAATGCAATATCACTCAGCAATGAAATCTGTGTCATCAGGCCCGTAGCGGCATAGTGAGTGGATGCAGGTACGGTGATTCTACGTGAACTACGTCACACAGAAAAAGAAACATCATAAGATATCACTAATACACGGAATGTAAACTTGACTACACATGAACTGAATTACAAAACAGAACAGGGTCTCAAATTTAGAAAACCAACTAGTGCTTGCTTATGGGAAAAGGTGCCTTGGGGTGCTGCATAAAACCAGAGACTGAAATTAGCACAGATAACTTTCCATAAGCCAAATATGTAATAGACAAGACCTACTCCTTGCTCAACGAAATGGACCCAACACCACATATTCAACGCCTAGGAATATACCTGACTAGGAAGAATCTTAAAACCCATGGATATATATGTCTCCGTAAGAGAATCAAGCGTGTGTACAGCGGCCGAAACGCAGCAGTGAAAATCCGATAAATCCCATTATCAAAATAAATTTCGAAAACAAAACACAAAGACAGTGAAATAGAGAGCAATTCTTAAATAATTCACTCAGGGCATGTGATGCAACCGGGATTGACCACATCTACACCCAGAGCTGGTTGAGACATAAGGCTGGACACTTCAGGCTGATAGCATTGGTGAGTTTCGGTGAGCAAATGCAGATCCTTTGAAGTCATACTGCATGGTACCTATTCTATGGGTCCCAACTCTTCAGGTTCAAGGGATTCTTCCTCCAGCTAAAACATGCATGGGAAACCCACAGTACGGTCCACCGTGTGATTGGGAAACGATTTAAAATGCACCTCAGTTTTCGTATCCTGGTCCTCGTGTTCACCATTCCAGATGCTTTACTAACACTCTCCCTGCTTGGAGAGTCAGTGCCTTTAACCTCCTGTTTGGCACAGCTTGCAAATTCTGTGCAAGATGAACAGGAATAGGGAGAACCAATGACAGACTAGCTATAGGTGTCTGCACGGGCAAATGAAACGCTCATTTCCCACCAGGAAGAGGAATTAACAAAGGCTCAGTGTGCCCTGCTGGAAACAGATTAGGGCCTGAAGCAATCCTGCGGTTTTGTGCCCAGCTCACAAGAAAGCGAGTTGAAGAAAGGAGCTCAGGGGCACTGTAATTCACAAACCTGCAGAGTTATAAATGACAGCTATCCTCCAAAAATATATTGAAGTAAGCCTGCGAAGGGGACTTTAAAGCGGGGCAGAATTTCAGGAAAACGATTGCTGGGGGTAGACTGGAATTGCCCTGAAAGCATAGGAAAAGAGGCAGAACGTCAACAATGATGCACTTGGCAAAAAAGGGTGTATGCGTGTTTTCCTGAATATATTCAGGAAAACACGCATACGCCCTTTTTGGCCAACCAAGCAAGCCTGTAAAGGAAATCTGCACTACAATGAAGTCTCACTGCCCCCCGGGCAAAAGGGCCATCTGAAAAAAGTGTAAAATCCAGAAAGGTAGGACAGGATATGGAGAACAGGGAGCCTTGTTATGCTGATTGGCAGGATGTAAATTGCCAGCAGCCACCCTGGAGAAGTGTATGGTGTTTCCTGAAACACGTAAGAAACAAAGCAACACAGCCTATGGCACTTCCACTTATGGTCCTATAGCTTACGGAAATTAAAATCAAAAACAGACAGCCACCCCAATATTTGGGACGGCTGTGTTCACAAGAAGCTCGTCTACAGTATCAGGTAAATATCCCAGAAAGCAAAAAATGGATAAAGAAGTTGTGGCACGTACGTGCAATGCAATATCACTCAGCAATGAAATCTGTGTCATCAGGCCCGTAGCGGGATCGTAAGTGGATGCAGGTACGGTGATTCTACGTGAACTACGTCACACAGAAAAAGAAACATCATAAGATATCACTAATACACGGAATGTAAACTTGACTACACATGAACTGAATTACAAAACAGAACAGGGTCTCAAATTTAGAAAACCAACTAGTGCTTGCTTATGGGGAAAGGTGCGTTGGGGTGCTGCATAAAACCAGAGACTGAAATTAGCACAGATAACATTCCATAAGCCAAATATTTAATAGAGAAGACCTACTCCTTGATCAACGAAATGGACTCAACACAACATATTCAACGCCTAGGAATATACCTGACTAGGAAGAATCTTAAAACCCATGGATATATATGTCTCCGTAAGAGAATCAAGCGTGTGTACAGCGGCGGAAATGCAGCAGTGAAAATCCGATAAATCCCATTATCAAAATAAATTTCGAAAACAAAACACAAAGACAGTGAAATAGAGAGCAATTCTTAAATAATTCACTGAGGGCATGTGATGCAACCGGGATTGACCACATCTACACACACAGCTGGTTGAGTCATAAGGCTGGACACTTCAGGCTGCTAGCATTGGTGAGTTTCGGTGAACAACTGCAGACCCTTTGAAGTCATACTGCATGGTACCCATTCCATGGGTCCCAACTCTCCAGGTTCAAGGCATACTTCCTCCAGCTAAAACATGCATGGGAAACCCAGAGTATCATCCACCGTGTGATTGGGAAACGATTTAAAATGCATCTCAGTTTTCGTATCCTGATCCTCGGGTTCACCATTCCAGATGCTTTACTAACACTCTCCCCGCTTGGAGAGTCAGTGCCTTTAACCTCCTGTTTGGCACAGCTTGCCATTTCTGTGCAAGATGAACAGGAATAGGGAGAACCAATGAGAGACTAGCTGTAGGTGTCTGCACGGGCAAATGTAACGCTCATTGCCCAACAGGAAGAGGAATTAAACAAAGGCTCAGTGTGCCCTGCTGGAAACAGATTAGGGCCTGAAGTAATCCTGCGGTTTTCTGCCCAGCTCACAAGAAAGCGAGTTGAAGAAAGGAGGTCAGGGGCACTCTACTTCACAAACCTGCAGAGTTATAAATGACAGCTATCCTCCAAAAATATATTGAAGTAAGCCTGCGAAGGGGACTTGAAAGCGGGGCAGAATTTCAGGAAAACGATTGCAGGGGGTATTGCCCTGAAAGCATAGGAAAAGAGGCACAACGTCGACAATGATGCACTTGGCCAAAAAGGGCGTATGCGTTTTTTCCTGAATATATTCAGGAAAAAACGCATACGCCCTTTTTGGCCAACCAAGCAAGCCTGTAAAGGAAATCTGCACTACAATGAAATCTCACTGCCCCCCCGGGCAAAAGGGCCATCTGAAAAAAGTGTAAAATCCAGAAAGGTTGGACAGGATATGGAGAACAGGGAGCCTTGTTATGCTGATTGGCAGGATGTAAATTGCCAGCAGCCTCCCTGGAGAAGTGTATGGTGTTTCCTGAAACACGTAAGAAACAAAGCAACACAGCCTATGGCACTTCCACTTATGGTCCTATAGCTTACGGAAATTAAAATCAAAAACAGACAGCCACCCCAATATTTGGGACGGCTGTGTTCACAAGAAGCTCGTCTACAGTATCAGGTAAATATCCCAGAAAGCAAAAAATGGATAAAGAAGTTGTGGCACGTACGTACAATGCAATATCACTCAGCAATGAAATCTGTGTCATCAGGCCCGTAGCGGCATAGTGAGTGGATGCAGGTACGGTGATTCTACGTGAACTACGTCACACAGAAAAAGAAACATCATAAGATATCACTAATACACGGAATGTAAACTTGACTACACATGAACTGAATTACAAAACAGAACAGGGTCTCAAATTTAGAAAACCAACTAGTGCTTGCTTATGGGGAAAGGTGCCTTGGGGTGCTGCATAAAACCAGAGACTGAAATTAGCACAGATAACTTTCCATAAGCCAAATATGTAATAGACAAGACCTACTCCTTGCTCAACGAAATGGACCCAACACCACATATTCAACGCCTAGGAATATACCTCACTAGGAAGAATCTTAAAACCCATGGATATATATGTCTCCGTAAGAGAATCAAGCGTGTGTACAGCGGCCGAAACGCAGCAGTGAAAATCCGATAAATCCCATTATCAAAATAAATTTCGAAAACAAAACACAAAGACAGTGAAATAGAGAGCAATTCTTAACTAATTCACTAAGGGCATGTGATGCAACCGGGATTGACCACATCTACACCCAGAGCTGGTTGAGACATAAGGCTGGACACTTCAGGCTGATAGCATTGGTGAGTTTCGGTGAGCAAATGCAGACCCTTTGAAGTCATACTGCATGGTACCCATTCCATGGGTCCCAACTCTCCAGGTTCAAGGCATTCTTCCTCCAGCTAAAACATGCATGGGAAACCCAGAGTATCGTCCACCGTGTGATTGGGAAACGATTTAAAATGCATCTCAGTTTTCGTATCCTGGTCCTCGGGTTCACCATTCCAGATGCTTTAATAACACTCTCCCCGCTTGGAGAGTCACTGCCTTTAACCTCCTGTTTGGCACAGCTTGCCATTTCTGTGCAAGATGAACAGGAATAGGGAGAACCAATGAGAGACTAGCTGTAGGTGTCTGCACGGGCAAATGTAACGCTCATTGCCCACCAGGAGGAGGAATTAAACAAAGGCTCAGTGTGCCCTGCTGGAAACAGATTAGGGCCTGAAGCAATCCTGCGGTTTTGTGCCCAGCTCACAAGAAAGCGAGTTGAAGAAAGGAGCTCAGGGGCACCGTACTTCACAAAACTGCAGAGTTATAAATGACAGCTATCCTCCAAAAATATATTGAAGTAAGCCTGCGAAGGGGACTTGAAAGCGGGGCTGAATTTCAGGAAAACGATTGCAGGGGGTAGACTGGAATTGCCCTGAAAGCATAGGAAAAGAGGCACAACGTCGAAAATGATGCACTTGGCCAAAAAGGGCGTATGCGTTTTTTCCTGAATATATTTGGCCAACCAAGCAAGCCTGTAAAGGATATCTGCACTACAATGAAATCTCACTGCCCCCCCGGGCAAAAGGGCCATCTGAAAAAAGTGTAAAATCCAGAAAGGTAGGACAGGATATGGAGAACAGGGAGCCTTGTTATGCTGATTGGCAGGATGTAAATTGCCAGCAGCCACCCTGGAGAAGTGTATGGTGTTTCCTGAAACACGTAAGAAACAAAGCAACACAGCCTATGGCACTTCCACTTATGGTCCTATAGCTTACGGAAATTAAAATCAAAAACAGACAGCCACCCCAATATTTGGGACGGCTGTGTTCCCAAGAAGCTCGTCTACAGTACCAGGTAAATATCCCAGAAAGCAAAAAATGGATAAAGAAGTTGTGGCACGTACGTGCAATGCAATATCACTCAGCAATGAAATCTGTATCATCAGGCACGTAGCGGCATAGTGAGTGGATGCAGGTACGGTGATTCTACGTGAACTACGTCACACAGAAAAAGAAACATCATAAGTTATCACTAATACACGGAATGTAAACTTGACTACACATGAACTGAATTACAAAACAGAACAGGGTCACAAATTTAGAAAACCAACTAGTGCTTGCTTATGGGGAAAGGTGCCTTGGGGTGCTGCATAAAACCAGAGACTGAAATTAGCACAGATAACATTCCATAAGCCAAATATGTAATAGACAAGACCTACTCCTTGCTCAACGAAATGGACTCAACACCACATATTCAACGCCTAGGAATATACCTGACTAGGAAGAATCTTAAAACCCATGGATATATATGTCTCCGTAAGAGAATCAAGCGTGTGTACAGCGGCGGAAAAGCAGCAGTGAAAATCCGATAAATCCCATTATCAAAATAAATTTCGAAAACAAAATACAAAGACAGTGAAATAGAGAGCAATTCTTAAATAATTCACTCAGGGCATGTGATGCAACCGGGATTGACCACATCTACACCCAGAGCTGGTTGAGACATAAGGCTGGACACTTCAGGCTGATAGCATTGGTGAGTTTCGGTGAGCAAATGCAGACCCTTTGAAGTCATACTGCATGGTACCCAATCCATGGGTCCCAACTCTCCAGGTTCAAGGCATTCTTCCTCCAGCTAAAACATGCATGGGAAACCCAGAGTATCGTCCACCGTGTGATTGGGAAACGATTTAAAATGCATCTCAGTTTTCGTATCCTGGTCCTCGGGTTCACCATTCCAGATGCTTTACTAACACTCTCCCCGCTTGGAGAGTCAGTGCCTTTAACCTCCTGTTTGGCACAGCTTGCCATTTCTGTGCAAGATGAACAGGAATAGGGAGAACCAATGAGAGACTAGCTGTAGGTGTCTGCACGGGCAAATGTAACGCTCATTGCCCACCAGGAAGAGGAATTAAACAAAGGCTCAGTGTGCCCTGCTGGAAACAGATTAGGGCCTGAAG
Source organism: Phocoena phocoena (assembly GCF_963924675.1). Lineage (NCBI taxonomy): Eukaryota > Metazoa > Chordata > Mammalia > Artiodactyla > Phocoenidae > Phocoena > Phocoena phocoena. Next base: position 904,131 of record NW_027077413.1, on the reverse strand, counting down.
CAATCCTGCGGTTTTGTGCCCAGCTCACAAGAAAGCGAGTTGAAGAAAGGAGCTCAGGGGCACTGTACTTCACAAACCTGCAGTGTTATAAATGACAGCTATCCTCCAAAAATATATTGAAGTAAGCCTGCGAAGGGGACTTGAAAGCGGGGCTGAATTTCAGGAAAACGATTGCAGGGGGTAGACTGGAATTGCCCTGAAAGCATAGGAAAAGAGGCACAACGTCGACAATGATGCACTTGGCCAAAAAGTTCGTATGCGTTTTTTCCTGAATATATTTAGGAAAAAACGCATACGCACTTTTTGGCCAACCAAGCAAGCCTGTAAAGGAAATCTGCACTAAAATGAAATCTCACTGCCCCCCCGGGCAAAAGGGCCATCTGAAAAAAGTATAAAATCCAGAAAGTTAGGACAGGATATGGAGAACAGGGAGCCTTGTTATGCTGATTGGCAGGATGTAAATTGCCAGCAGCCACCCTGGAGAAGTGTATGGTGTTTCCTGAAACACGTAAGAAACAAAGCAACACAGCCTATGGAACTTCCACTTATGGTCCTATAGCTTACGGAAATTAAAATCAAAAACAGACAAACCACCCCAATATTTGGGACGGCTGTGTTCATAAGAAGCTCGTCTACAGTATCAGGTAAATATCCCAGAATGCAAAAAATGGATAAAGAAGTTGTGGCACGTACGTACAATGCAATATCACTCAGCAATGAAATCTTTGTCATCAGGCCCGTAGCGCCATAGTGAGTGGATGCAGGTACGGTGATTCTACATGAACTACGTCACAAAGAAAAAGAAACATCATAAGATATCACTAATACACGGAATGTAAACTTGACTACACATGAACTGAATTACAAAACAGAACAGGGTCTCAAATTTAGAAAACCAACTAGTGCTTGCTTATGGGGAAAGGTGCCTTGGGGTGCTGCATAAAACCAGAGACTGAAATTAGCACAGATAACTTTCCATAAGCCAAATATGTAATAGACAAGACCTACTCCTTGCTCAACGAAATGGACTCAACACCACATATTCAACGCCTAGGAATATACCTGACTAGGAAGAATCTTAAAACCCATGGATATATATGTCTCCGTAAGAGAATCAAGCGTGTGTACAGTGGCCGAAACGCAGCAGTGAAAATCCGATAAATCCCATTATCAAAATAAATTTCGAAAACAAAACACAAAGACAGTGAAATAGAGAGCACTTCTTAAATAATTCACTCAGGGCATGTGATGCAACCGGGATTGACCACATCTACACCCAGAGCTGGTTGAGACATAAGGCTGGACACTTCTGGCTGATAGCACTGGTGAGTTTCGGTGAGCAAATGCAGACCCTTTGAAGTCATACTGCATGGTACCCATTCCATGGTTCCCAACTCTCCAGGTTCATGGCATTCTTCCTCCAGCTAAAACATGCATGGGAAACCCAGAGTATCGTCCACCGTGTGATTGGGAAACGATTTAAAATGCATCTCAGTTTTCGTATCCTTGTCCTCGGGTTCACGATTCCAGATGCTTTACTAACTCTCTCCCCGCTTGGAGAGTCAGTGCCTTTAACCTCCTGTTTGGCACAGCTTGCCATTTCTGTGCTAGATGAGCAGGAATAGGGAGAACCAATGAGAGACTAGCTGTAGGTGTCTGCACGGGCAAATGTAACGCTTATTGCCCACCAGGAAGAGGAATTAAACAAAGGCTCAGTGTGCCCTGCTGGAAACAGATAAGGGCCTGAAGCAATCCTGCGGTTTTGTGCCCAGCTCACAAGAAAGCGAGTTGAAGAAAGGAGCTCAGGGGCACTGTACTTCACAAACCTGCAGAGTTATAAATGACAGCTATCCTCCAAAAATATATTGAAGTAAGCCTGCGAAGGGGACTTGAAAGCGGGGCTGAATTTCAGGAAAACGATTGCAGGGGGTAGACTGGATTTGCCCTGAAAGCATAGGAAAAGAGGCAGAACGTCGACAATGATGCACTTGGCCAAAAAGGGCGTATGAGTTTTTTCCTGAATATATTCAGGAAAAAACGCATACGCCCTTTTTGGCCAACCAAGCAAGCCTGTAAAGGAAATCTGCACTACAATGAAATCTCACTGCCCCCACGGGCAAAAGGGCAATCTGAAAAAAGTGTAAAATCCAGAAAGGTAGGACAGGATATGGAGAACAGGGAGCCTTGTTATGCTGATTGGCAGGATGTAAATTGCGAGCAGCCACCCTGGAGAAGTGTATGGTGTTTCTTGAAACACGTAAGAAACAAAGCAACACAGCCTATGGCACTTCCACTTATGGTCCTATAGCTTACGGAAATTAAAATCAAAAACAGACAGCCACCCCAATATTTGAGACGGCTGTGTTCACAAGAAGCTCGTCTACAGTATCAGGTAAATATCCCAGAAAGCAAAAAATGGATAAAGAAGTTGTGGCACGTACGTACAATGCAATATCACTCAGCAATGAAATCTGTGTCATCAGGCCCGTAGCGGCATAGTGAGTGGATGCAGGTACGGTGATTCTACGTGAACTACGTCACACAGAAAAAGAAACATCATAAGATAACACTAATACACGGAATGTAAACTTGACTACACATGAACTGAATTACAAAAAAGAACAGGGTCTCAAATTTAGAAAACCAACTAGTGCTTGCTTATGGGGAAAGGTGCCTTGGGGTGCTGCATAAAACCAGAGACTGAAATTAGCACAGATAACTTTCCATAAGCCAAATATGTAATAGACAAGACCTACTCCTTGCTCAACGAAATGGACCCAACACCACATATTCAACGCCTAGGAATACACCTGACTAGGAAGAATCTTAAAACCCATGGATATATATGTCTCCGTAAGAGAATCAAGCGTGTGTACAGCGGCCGAAACGCAGCAGTGAAAATCCGATAAATCCCATTATCAAAATAATTTTCGAAAACAAAACACAAAGACAGTGAAATAGAGAGCAATTCTTAACTAATTCACTAAGGGCATGTGATGCAACCGGGATTGACCACATCTACACCCAGAGCTGGTTGAGACATAAGGCTGGACACTTCAGGCTGATAGCATTGGTGAGTTTCGGTGAGCAAATGCAGACCCTTTGAAGTCATACTGCATGGTACCCATTCCATGGGTCCCAACTCTCCAGGTTCAAGGCATTCTTCCTCTAGCTAAAACATGCATGGGAAATCCAGAGTATTGTCCACCGTGTGATTGGGAAACGATTTAAAATACATCTCAGTTTTCGTATCCTGGTCCTCGTGTTCACCGTTCCAGATGCTTTACTAACACTCTCCCCGCTTGGAGAGTCAGTGCCTTTAACCTCGTGTTTGGCACAGCTTGCCAAATCTGTGCAAGATGAACAAGAATAGGGAGAACCAATGAGAGACTAGCTGTAGGTGTCTGCACGGGCAAATGTAACGCTCATTGCCCACCAGGAAGAGGAATTAAACAAAGGCTCAGTGTGCCCTGCTGGAAACAGATTAGGGCCTGAAGCAATCCTGCGGTTTTGTGCCCAGCTCACAAGAAAGCGAGTTGAAGAAAGGAGCTCAGGGGCACTGTACTTCACAAACCTGCAGAGTTATAAATGACAGCTATCCTCCAAAAATATATTGAAGTAAGCCTGCGAAGGGGACTTGAAAGCGGGGCTGAATTTCAGGAAAACGATTGCAGGGGGTAGACTGGAATTGCCCTGAAAGCATAGGAAAAGAGGCACAACGTCGACAATGATGCACTTGGCCAAAAAGGGCGTATGCGTTTTTTCCTGAATATATTTCCTGAATATATTCAGAAAAAAACGCATACGCCCTTTTTGGCCAACCAAGCAAGCCTGTAAAGGAAATCTGCACTACAATGAAATCTCACTGCCCCCACGGGCAAAAGGGCAATCTGAAAAAAGTGTAAAATCCAGAAAGGTAGGACAGGATATGGAGAACAGGGAGCCTTGTTATGCTGATTGCCAGGATGTAAATTGCCAGCAGCCACCCTGGAGAAGTGTATGGTGTTTCCTGAAACATGTAAGAAACAAAGCAACACAGCCTATGGCACTTCCACTTATGGTCCTATAGCTTACGGAAATTAAAATCAAAAACAGACAGCCACCCCAATATTTGGGACGGCTGTGTTCACAAGAAGCTCGTCTACAGTATCAGGTAAATATCCCAGAAAGCAAAAAATGGATAAAGAAGTTGTGGCACGTACGGGCAATGCAATATCACTCAGCAATGAAATCTGTGTCATCAGGCCCGTAGCGGCATAGTGAGTGGATGCAGGTACGGTGATTCTACGTGAACTACGTCACACAGAAAAAGAAACATCATAAGATATCACTAATACACGGAATGTAAACTTGACTGCACATGAACTGAATTACAAAACAGAACAGGGTCTCAAATTTAGAAAACCAACTAGTGCTTGCTTATGGGGAAAGGTGCGTTGGGGTGCTGCATAAAACCAGAGACTGAAATTAGCACAGATAACATTCCATAAGCCAAATATGTAATAGACAAGACCTACTCATTGCTCAACGAAATGGACTCAACACCACATATTCAACGCCTAGGAATATACCTGACTAGGAAGAATCTTAAAACCCATGGATATATATGTCTCCGTAAGAGAATCAAGCGTGTGTACAGCGGCGGAAGTGCAGCAGTGAAAATCCGATAAATCCCATTATCAAAATAAATTTCGAAAACAAAACACAAAGACAGTGAAATAGAGAGCAATTCTTAAATAATTCACTCAGGGCATGTGATGCAACCGGGATTGACCACATCTACACACACAGCTGGTTGAGTCATAAGGCTGGACACTTCAGGCTGCTAGCATTGGTGAGTTTCGGTGAACAACTGCAGACCCTTTGAAGTCATACTGCATGGTACCCATTCCATGGGTCCCAACTCTCCAGGTTCAAGGCATACTTCCTCCAGCTAAAACATGCATGGGAAACCCAGAGTATCGTCCACCGTGTGATTGGGAAACGATTTAAAATGCATCTCAGTTTTCGTATCTTGGTCCTCGGGTTCACCATTCCAGATGCTTTACTAACACTCTCCCCGCTTGGAGAGTCAGTGCCTTTAACCTCCTGTTTGGCACAGCTTGCCATTTCTGTGCAAGATGAACAGGAATAGGGAGAACCAATGAGAGACTAGCTGTAGGTGTCTGCACGGGCAAATGTAACGCTCATTGCCCAACAGGAAGAGGAATTAAACAAAGGCTCAGTGTGCCCTGCTGGAAACAGATTAGGGCCTGAAGCAATCCTGCGGTTTTGTGCCCAGCTCACAAGAAAGCGAGTTGAAGAAAGGAGCTCAGGGGCACTGTACTTCACAAACCTGCAGAGTTATAAATGACAGCTATCCTCCAAAAATATATTGAAGTAAGCCTGCGAAGGGGACTTGAAAGCGGGGCAGAATTTCAGGAAAACGATTGCAGGGGGTAGACTGGAATTGCCCTGAAAGCATAGGAAAAGAGGCACAACGTCGACAATGATGCACTTGGCCAAAAAGGGCGTATGCGTTTTTTCCTGAATATATTCAGGAAAAAACGCATACGCCCTTTTTGGCCAACCAAGCAAGCCTGTAAAGGAAATCTGCACTACAATGAAATCTCACTGCCCCCCCGGGCAAAAGGGCCATCTGAAAAAAGTGTAAAATCCACAAAGGTAGGACAGGATATGGAGAACAGGGAGCCTTGTTATGCTGATTGGCAGGATGTAAATTGCCAGCAGCCACCCTGGAGAAGTGTATGGTGTTTCCTGAAACACGTAAGAAACAAAGCAACACAGCCTATGGCACTTCCACTTATGGTCCTATAGCTTACGGAAATTAAAATCAAAAACAGACAGCCACCCCAATATTTGGGACGGCTGTGTTCACAATAAGCTCGTCTACAGTATCAGGTAAATATCCCAGAAAGCAAAAAATGGATAAAGAAGTTGTGGCACGTACGTACAATGCAATATCACTCAGCAATGAAATCTGTGTCATCAGGCCCGTAGCGGCATAGTGAGTGGATGCAGGTACGGTGATTCTACGTGAACTACGTCACACAGAAAAAGAAACATCATAAGATATCACTAATACACGGAATGTAAACTTGACTACACATGAACTGAAATACAAAAAAGAACAGGGTCTCAAATTTAGAAAACCAACTAGTGCTTGCTTATGGGGAAAGGTGCCTTGGGGTGCTGCATAAAACCAGAGACTGAAATTAGCACAGATAACTTTCCATAAGCCAAATATGTAATAGACAAGACCTACTCCTTGCTCAACGAAATGGACCCAACACCACATATTCAACGCCTAGGAATACACCTGACTAGGAAGAATCTTAAAACCCATGGATATATATGTCTCCGTAAGAGAATCAAGCGTGTGTACAGCGGCCGAAACGCAGCAGTGAAAATCCGATAAATCCCATTATCAAAATAAATTTCAAAAACAAAACACAAAGACAGTGACATAGAGAGCAATTCTTAACTAATTCACTAAGGGCATGTGATGCAACCGGGATTGACCACATCTACACCCAGAGCTGGTTGAGACATAAGGCTGGACACTTCAGGCTGATAGCATTGGTGAGTTTCGGTGAGCAAATGCAGACCCTTTGAAGTCATACTGCATGGTACCCATTCCATGGGTCCCAACTCTCCAGGTTCAAGGCATTCTTCCTCCAGCTAAAACATGCATGGGAAACCCAGAGTATCGTCCACCGTGTGATTGGGAAACGATTTAAAATGCATCTCAGTTTTCGTATCCTGGTCCTCGGGTTCACCATTCCAGATGCTTTACTAACACTCTCCCCGCTTGGAGAGTCAGTGCCTTTAACCTCCTGTTTGGCACAGCTTGCCATTTCTGTGCAAGATGAACAGGAATAGGGAGAACCAATGAGAGACTAGCTGTAGGTGTCTGCACGGGCAAATGTAACGCTCATTGCCCACCAGGAGGAGGAATTAAACAAAGGCTCAGTGTGCCCTGCTGGAAACAGATTAGGGCCTGAAGCAATCCGGCGGTTTTGTGCCCAGCTCACAAGAAAGCGAGTTGAAGAAAGGAGCTCAGGGGCACTGTACTTCACAAACCTGCAGAGTTATAAATGACAGCTATCCTCCAAAAATATATTGAAGTAAGCCTGCGAAGGGGACTTGAAAGCGGGGCTGAATTTCAGGAAAACGATTGCAGGGGGTAGACTGGAATTGCCCTGAAAGCATAGGAAAAGAGGCACAACGTCGACAATGATGCACTTGGCCAAAAAGGGCGTATGCGTTTTTTCCTGAATATATTTGGCCAACCAAGCAAGCCTGTAAAGGAAATCTGCACTACAATGAAATCTCACTGCCCCCCCGGGCAAAAGGGCCATCTGAAAAAAGTGTAAAATCCAGAAAGGTAGGACAGGATATGGAGAACAGGGAGCCTTGTTATGCTGATTGGCAGGATGTAAATTGCCAGCAGCCACCCTGGAGAAGTGTATGGTGTTTCCTGAAACACGTAAGAAACAAAGCAACACAGCCTATGGCACTTCCACTTATGGTCCTATAGCTTACGGAAATTAAAATCAAAAACAGACAGCCACCCCAATATTTGGGACGGCTGTGTTCACAAGAAGCTCGTCTACAGTATCAGGTAAATATCCCAGAAAGCAAAAATTGGATAAAGAAGTTGTGGCACGTACGTGCAATGCAATATAACTCAGCAATGAAATCTGTGTCATCAGGCCCGTAGCGGCATAATGAGTGGATGCAGGTACAGTGATTCTACGTGAACTACGTCACACAGAAATAGAAACATCATAAGATATCACTAATACACGGAATGTAAACTTGACTACACATGAACTGAATTACAAAACAGAACAGGGTCTCAAATTTAGAAAACCAACTAGTGCTTGCTTATGGGGAAAGGTGCCTTGGGGTGCTGCATAAAACCAGAGACTGAAATTAGCACAGATAACATTCCATAAGCCAAATATGTAATAGACAAGACCTACTCCTTGCTCAACGAAATGGACTCAACACCACATATTCAACGCCTAGGAAAATACCTGACTAGGAAGAATCTTAAAACCCATGGATATATATGTCTCCGTATGAGAATCAAGCGTGTGTACAGCGGCCGATACGCAGCAGTGAAAATCCGATAAATCCCATTATCAAAATAAATTTCGAAAACAAAACACAAAGACAGTGAAATAGAGAGCAATTCTTAAATAATTCACTCAGGGCATGTGATGCAACCGGGATTGACCACATCTACACCCAGAGCTGATTGAGACATAAGGCTGGACACTTCAGGCTAATAGCATTGGTGAGTTTCGGTGATCAAATGCAGACCCTTTGAAGTCATACTGCATGGTACCTATTCCATGGGTCCCAACTCTTCAGGTTCAAGGGATTCTTCCTCCAGCTAAAACATGCATGGGAAACCCAGAGTATCGTCCACCGTGTGATTGGGAAACGATTTAAAATGCATCTCAGTTTTCGTATCCTAGTCCTCGGGTTCAACATTCCAGATGCTTTACTACCACTCTCCCCGCTTGGAGTGTCAGTGCCTTTAACCTCCTCTTTGGCACAGCTTGCAATTTCTGTGCAAGATGAACAGGAATAGGGAGAACCAATGAGAGACTAGCTCTAGGTGTCTGCACGGGCAAATGTAATGCTCATTGCCCACCAGGAAGAGGAATTAAACAAAGGCTCAGCGTGCCCTGCTGAAAACAGATTAGGGCCTGAAGCAATCCTGCGGTTTTGTGCCCAGCTCACAAGAAAGCGAGTTGAAGAAAGGAGCTCAGGGGCACTCTAGTTCACAAACCTGCAGTTATAAATGACTGCTATCCTCCAAAAATATATTGAAGTAAGCCTGCGAAGGGGACTTGAAAGCGGGGCAGAATTTCAGGAAAACGATTGCAGGGGGTAGACTGGAATTGCCCTGAAAGCATAGGAAAAGAGGCAGAACGTCGACAATGATGCACTTGGCCAAAAAGGGCGTATGCGTTTTTTCCTGAATATATTCAGGAAAAAACGCATACGCCCTTTTTGGCCAACCAAGCAAGCCTGTAAAGGAAATCTGCACTACAATGAAGTCTCACTGCCCCCCGGGCAAAAGGGCCATCTGAAAAAAGTGTAAAATCCAGAAAGGTAGGACAGGATATGGAGAACAGGGAGCCTTGTTATGCTGATTGGCAGGATGTAAATTGCCAGCAGCCACCCTGGAGAAGTGTATGGTGTTTCCTGAAACACGTAAGAAATAAAGCAACACAGCCTATGGTAATTGCACTTATGGTCCTATTCCTTAGGGAAATTAAAATCAAAAACAGAGAGCCACCCCAAAGTTTGGGACGGCTGTGTTCACAAGAAGCTCGTCTACAGTATCAGGTAAATATCCCAGAAAGCAAAAATTGGATAAAGAAGTTTTGGCACGTACATACAATGCAATATCACTCAGCAAAGAAATCTGTGTCATAAGGCCCGTAGCGACATAGTGAGTGGATGCAGGTACGGTGATTCTACGTGAACTACGTCACACAGAAAAAGAAACATCATAAGATATCACTAATACACGGAATGTAAACTTGACTACACATGAACTGAATTACAAAACAGAACAGGGTCTCAAATTTAGAAAACCAACTAGTGCTTGCTTATGGGGAAAGGTGCGTTGGGGTGCTGCATAAAACCAGAGACTGAAATTAGCACAGATAACTTTCCATAAGCCAAATATGTAATAGACAAGACCTACTCCTTGCTCAACGAAATGGACCCAAAACCACATATTCAACGCCTAGGAATATACCTGACTAGGAAGAATCTTAAAACCCATGGATATATATGTCTCCATAAGAGAATCAAGCGTGTGTACAGCGGCCGAAACGCAGCAGTGAAAATCCGATAAATCCCATTATCAAAATAAATTTCGCAAACAAAACACAAAGACAGTGAAATAGAGAGCAATTCTTAAATAATTCACTCAGGGCATGTGATGCAACCGGGATTGACCACATCTACACCCAGAGCTGGTTGAGACATAAGGCTGGACACTTCAGGCTGATAGCATTGGTGAGTGTCGGTGAGCAAATGCAGACCCTTTGAAGTCATACTGCATGGTACCCATTCCATGGGTCCCAACTCTCCAGGTTCAAGGCATTCTTCCTCCAGCTAAAACATGCATGGGAAACCCAGAGTATCGTCCACCGTGTGATTGGGAAACGATTTAAAATGCATCTCAGTTTTCGTATCCTGGTCCTCGGGTTCACCATTCCAGATGCTTTAGTAACACTCTCCCCGCTTAGAGAGTCAGTGCCTTTAACCTCCTCTTTGGCACAGCTTGCAATTTCTGTGCAAGATGAACAGGAACAGGGAGAACCAATGAGAGACTAGCTGTAGGTGTCTGCACGGGCAAATGTAACGCTCATTGCCCACCAGGAAGAGGAATTAAACAAAGGCTCAGTGTGCCCTGCTGGAAACAGATTAGGGCCTGAAGCAATCCTGCGGTTTTGTGTCCAGCTCACAAGAAAGCGAGTTGAAGAAAAGAGCTCAGGGGCACTGTAATTGACAAACCTGCAGAGTTATAAATGACAGCCATCTTCCAAAAGTATATTGAAGTAAGCCTGCGTAGGGGACTTGAAAGCGGGGCAGAATTTCAGGAAAACGATTGCAGGGGGTAGACTGGAATTGCCCTGAAAGCATAGGAAAAGAGGCACAACGTCGACAATGATGCACTTGGCCAAAAAGGGCGTATGCGTTTTTTCCTGAATATATTCAGGAAAAAACGCATACGCACTTTTTGGCCAATCAAGCAAGCCTGTAAAGGAAATCTGCACTACAATGAAGTCTCACTGCCCCCCGGGCAAGAGGGCCATCTGAAAAAAGTGTAAAATCCAGAAAGGTAGGACAGGATATGGAGAACAGGGAGCCTTGTTATGCTGATTGGCAGGATGTAAATTGCCAACAGCCACCCTGGAGAAGTGTATGGTGTTTCCTGAAACACGTAAGAAATAAAGCAACACAGCCTATGGCAATTGCACTTATAGTCCTATTCCTTAGGGAAATTAAAATCAAAAGCAGAGAGCCACCCCAAAGTTTGGGACGGCTGTGTTCCCAAGAAGCTCGTCTACAGTACCAGGTCAATATCCCAGAAAGCAAAAAATGGATAAAGAAGTTGTGGCACGTACGTGCAATGCAATATCACTCAGCAATGAAATCTGTGTCATCAGGCCCGTAGCGGCATAGTGAGTGGATGCAGGTACGGTGATTCTACGTGAACTACGTCACACAGAAATAGAAACATCATAAGATATCACTAATACACGGAATGTAAACTTGACTACACATGAACTGAATTACAAAACAGAACAGGGTCTCAAATTTAGAAAACCAACTAGTGCTTGCTTATGGGGAAAGGTGCCTTGGGGTGCTGCATAAAACCAGAGACTGAAATTAGCACAGATAACATTCCATAAGCCAAATATGTAATAGACAAGACCTACTCCTTGCTCAACGAAATGGACTCAACACCACATATTCAACGCCTAGGAAAATACCTGACTAGGAAGAATCTTAAAACCCATGGATATATATGTCTCCGTATGAGAATCAAGCGTGTGTACAGCGGCCGATACGCAGCAGTGAAAATCCGATAAATCCCATTATCAAAATAAATTTCGAAAACAAAACACAAAGACAGTGAAATAGAGAGCAATTCTTAAATAATTCACTCAGGGCATGTGATGCAACCGGGATTGACCACATCTACACCCAGAGCTGATTGAGACATAAGGCTGGACACTTCAGGCTAATAGCATTGGTGAGTTTCGGTGATCAAATGCAGACCCTTTGAAGTCATACTGCATGGTACCTATTCCATGGGTCCCAACTCTTCAGGTTCAAGGGATTCTTCCTCCAGCTAAAACATGCATGGGAAACCCAGAGTATCGTCCACCGTGTGATTGGGAAACGATTTAAAATGCATCTCAGTTTTCGTATCCTAGTCCTCGGGTTCAACATTCCAGATGCTTTACTACCACTCTCCCCGCTTGGAGTGTCAGTGCCTTTAACCTCCTCTTTGGCACAGCTTGCAATTTCTGTGCAAGATGAACAGGAATAGGGAGAACCAATGAGAGACTAGCTCTAGGTGTCTGCACGGGCAAATGTAATGCTCATTGCCCACCAGGAAGAGGAATTAAACAAAGGCTCAGCGTGCCCTGCTGAAAACAGATTAGGGCCTGAAGCAATCCTGCGGTTTTGTGCCCAGCTCACAAGAAAGCGAGTTGAAGAAAGGAGCTCAGGGGCACTCTAGTTCACAAACCTGCAGTTATAAATGACTGCTATCCTCCAAAAATATATTGAAGTAAGCCTGCGAAGGGGACTTGAAAGCGGGGCAGAATTTCAGGAAAACGATTGCAGGGGGTAGACTGGAATTGCCCTGAAAGCATAGGAAAAGAGGCAGAACGTCGACAATGATGCACTTGGCCAAAAAGGGCGTATGCGTTTTTTCCTGAATATATTCAGGAAAAAACGCATACGCCCTTTTTGGCCAACCAAGCAAGCCTGTAAAGGAAATCTGCACTACAATGAAGTCTCACTGCCCCCCGGGCAAAAGGGCCATCAGAAAAAAGTGTAAAATCCAGAAAGGTAGGACAGGATATGGAGAACAGGGAGCCTTGTTATGCTGATTGGCAGGATGTAAATTGCCAGCAGCCACCCTGGAGAAGTGTATGGTGTTTCCTGAAACACGTAAGAAATAAAGCAACACAGCCTATGGCAATTGCACTTATGGTCCTATTCCTTAGGGAAATTAAAATCAAAAACAGAGAGCCACCCCAAAGTTTGGGACGGCTGTGTTCACAAGAAGCTCGTCTACAGTATCAGGTAAATATCCCAGAAAGCAAAAATTGGATAAAGAAGTTTTGGCACGTACATACAATGCAATATCACTCAGCAAAGAAATCTGTGTCATCAGGCCCGTAGCGACATAGTGAGTGGATGCAGGTACGGTGATTCTACGTGAACTACGTCACACAGAAAAAGAAACATCATAAGATATCACTAATACACGGAATGTAAACTTGACTACACATGAACTGAATTACAAAACAGAACAGGGTCTCAAATTTAGAAAACCAACTAGTGCTTGCTTATGGGGAAAGGTGCGTTGGGGTGCTGCATAAAACCAGAGACTGAAATTAGCACAGATAACTTTCCATAAGCCAAATATGTAATAGACAAGACCTACTCCTTGCTCAACGAAATGGACCCAAAACCACATATTCAACGCCTAGGAATATACCTGACTAGGAAGAATCTTAAAACCCATGGATATATATGTCTCCATAAGAGAATCAAGCGTGTGTACAGCGGCCGAAACGCAGCAGTGAAAATCCGATAAATCCCATTATCAAAATAAATTTCGCAAACAAAACACAAAGACAGTGAAATAGAGAGCAATTCTTAAATAATTCACTCAGGGCATGTGATGCAACCGGGATTGACCACATCTACACCCAGAGCTGGTTGAGACATAAGGCTGGACACTTCAGGCTGATAGCATTGGTGAGTGTCGGTGAGCAAACGCAGACCCTTTGAAGTCATACTGCATGGTACCCATTCCATGGGTCCCAACTCTCCAGGTTCAAGGCATTCTTCCTCCAGCTAAAACATGCATGGGAAACCCAGAGTATCGTCCACCGTGTGATTGGGAAATGATTTAAAATGCATCTCAGTTTTCGTATCCTGGTCCTCGGGTTCACCATTCCAGATGCTTTAGTAACACTCTCCCCGCTTAGAGAGTCAGTGCCTTTAACCTCCTCTTTGGCAGAGCTTGCAATTTCTGTGCAAGATGAACAGGAATAGGGAGAACCAATGAGAGACTAGCTATAGGTGTCTGCAAGGGTAAATGTAACGCTCATTTCCCACCAGGAAGAGGAATTAAACAAAGGCTCAGTGTGCCCTGCTGGAAACAGATTAGGGCCTGAAGCAATCCTGCGGTTTTGTGCCCAGCTCACGAGAAAGCGAGTTGAAGAAAGGAGCTCAGGGGCACTGTAATTCACAAACCTGCAGAGTTATAAATGACAGCTATCCTCCAAAAATATATTGAAGTAAGCCTGTGAAGGGGACTTGAAAGCGGGGCAGAATTTCTGGAAAACGATTGCAGGGGGTAGACTGGAATTGCCCTGAAAGCATAGGAAAAGAGGCAGAACGTCGACAATGATGCACTTGGCCAAAAAGGGCGTATGCGTGTTTTCCTGAATATATTCAGGAAAACACGCATACGCCCTTTTTGGCCAACCAAGCAAGCCTGTAAAGGAAATCTGCACCACAACGAAGTCTCACTGCCCCCCGGGCAAAAGGGCCATCTCAAAAAAGTGTAAAATCCAGAAAGGTAGGACAGGATATGGAGAACAGGGAGCCTTGTTATGCTGATTGGCAGGATGTAAATTGCCAGCAGCCACCCTGGAGAAGTGTATGGTGTTTCCTGAAACACGTAAGAAATAAAGCAACACAGCCTATGGCAATTGCACTTATAGTCCTATTCCTTAGGGAAATTAAAATCAAAAACAGAGAGCCACCACAAAGTTTGGGACGGCTGTGTTCCCAAGAAGCTCGTCTACAGTACCAGGTCAATATCCCAGAAAGCAAAAAATGGATAAAGAAGTTGTAGCACGTACGTGCAATGCAATATCACTCAGCAATGAAATCTGTGTCATCAGGCCCGTAGCGGCATAGTGAGTGGATGCAGGTACGGTGATTCTACGTGAACTACGTCACACAGAAATAGAAACATCATAAGATATCACTAATACACGGAATGTAAACTTGACTACACATGAACTGAATTACAAAACAGAACAGGGTCTCAAATTTAGAAAACCAACTAGTGCTTGCTTATGGGGAAAGGTGCCTTGGGGTGCTGCATAAAACCAGAGACTGAAATTAGCACAGATAACATTCCATAAGCCAAATATGTAATAGACAAGACCTACTCCTTGCTCAACGAAATGGACTCAACACCACATATTCAACGCCTAGGAAAATACCTGACTAGGAAGAATCTTAAAACCCATGGATATATATGTCTCCGTATGAGAATCAAGCGTGTGTACAGCGGCCGATACGCAGCAGTGAAAATCCGATAAATCCCATTATCAAAATAAATTTCGAAAACAAAACACAAAGACAGTGAAATAGAGAGCAATTCTTAAATAATTCACTCAGGGCATGTGATGCAACCGGGATTGACCACATCTACACCCAGAGCTGATTGAGACATAAGGCTGGACACTTCAGGCTAATAGCATTGGTGAGTTTCGGTGATCAAATGCAGACCCTTTGAAGTCATACTGCATGGTACCTATTCCATGGGTCCCAACTCTTCAGGTTCAAGGGATTCTTCCTCCAGCTAAAACATGCATGGGAAACCCAGAGTATCGTCCACCGTGTGATTGGGAAACGATTTAAAATGCATCTCAGTTTTCGTATCCTAGTCCTCGGGTTCAACATTCCAGATGCTTTACTACCACTCTCCCCGCTTGGAGTGTCAGTGCCTTTAACCTCCTCTTTGGCACAGCTTGCAATTTCTGTGCAAGATGAACAGGAATAGGGAGAACCAATGAGAGACTAGCTCTAGGTGTCTGCACGGGCAAATGTAATGCTCATTGCCCACCAGGAAGAGGAATTAAACAAAGGCTCAGCGTGCCCTGCTGAAAACAGATTAGGGCCTGAAGCAATCCTGCGGTTTTGTGCCCAGCTCACAAGAAAGCGAGTTGAAGAAAGGAGCTCAGGGGCACTCTAGTTCACAAACCTGCAGTTATAAATGACTGCTATCCTCCAAAAATATATTGAAGTAAGCCTGCGAAGGGGACTTGAAAGCGGGGCAGAATTTCAGGAAAACGATTGCAGGGGGTAGACTGGAATTGCCCTGAAAGCATAGGAAAAGAGGCAGAACGTCGACAATGATGCACTTGGCCAAAAAGGGCGTATGCGTTTTTTCCTGAATATATTCAGGAAAAAACGCATACGCCCTTTTTGGCCAACCAAGCAAGCCTGTAAAGGAAATCTGCACTACAATGAAGTCTCACTGCCCCCCGGGCAAAAGGGCCATCTGAAAAAAGTGTAAAATCCAGAAAGGTAGGACAGGATATGGAGAACAGGGAGCCTTGTTATGCTGATTGGCAGGATGTAAATTGCCAGCAGCCACCCTGGAGAAGTGTATGGTGTTTCCTGAAACACGTAAGAAATAAAGCAACACAGCCTATGGCAATTGCACTTATGGTCCTATTCCTTAGGGAAATTAAAATCAAAAACAGAGAGCCACCCCAAAGTTTGGGACGGCTGTGTTCACAAGAAGCTCGTCTACAGTATCAGGTAAATATCCCAGAAAGCAAAAATTGGATAAAGAAGTTTTGGCACGTACATACAATGCAATATCACTCAGCAAAGAAATCTGTGTCATCAGGCCCGTAGCGACATAGTGAGTGGATGCAGGTACGGTGATTCTACGTGAACTACGTCACACAGAAAAAGAAACATCATAAGATATCACTAATACACGGAATGTAAACTTGACTACACATGAACTGAATTACAAAACAGAACAGGGTCTCAAATTTAGAAAACCAACTAGTGCTTGCTTATGGGGAAAGGTGCGTTGGGGTGCTGCATAAAACCAGAGACTGAAATTAGCACAGATAACTTTCCATAAGCCAAATATGTAATAGACAAGACCTACTCCTTGCTCAACGAAATGGACCCAAAACCACATATTCAACGCCTAGGAATATACCTGACTAGGAAGAATCTTAAAACCCATGGATATATATGTCTCCATAAGAGAATCAAGCGTGTGTACAGCGGCCGAAACGCAGCAGTGAAAATCCGATAAATCCCATTATCAAAATAAATTTTGCAAACAAAACACAAAGACAGTGAAATAGAGAGCAATTCTTAAATAATTCACTCAGGGCATGTGATGCAACCGGGATTGACCACATCTACACCCAGAGCTGGTTGAGACATAAGGCTGGACACTTCAGGCTGATAGCATTGGTGAGTGTCGGTGAGCAAATGCAGACCCTTTGAAGTCATACTGCATGGTACCCATTCCATGGGTCCCAACTCTCCAGGTTCAAGGCATTCTTCCTCCAGCTAAAACATGCATGGGAAACCCAGAGTATCGTCCACCGTGTGATTGGGAAACGATTTAAAATGCATCTCAGTTTTCGTATCCTGGTCCTCGGGTTAACCATTCCAGATGCTTTACTAACACTCTCCCCGCTTGGAGAGTCACTGCCTTTAACCTCCTGTTTGGCACAGCTTGCAATTTCTGTGCAAGATGAACAGGAATAGGGAGAACCAATGAGAGACTAGCTGTAGGTGTCTGCACGGGCAAATGTAACGCTCATTGCCGACCAGGAAGAGGAATTAAACAAAGGCTCAGCGTGCCCTGCTGAAAACAGATTAGGGACTGAAGCAATCCTGCGGTTTTGTGCCCAGCTCACAAGAAAGCGAGTTGAAGAAACGAGCTCAGGGGCACTGTAATTCACAAACGTGCAGAGTTATAAATGACAGCTATCCTCCAAAAATATATTGAAGTAAGCCTGCGAAGGGGACTTGAAAGCGTGGCAGAAATTCAGGAAAACGATTGCAGGGGGTAGACTGGAATTGCCCTGAAAGCATAGGAAAAGAGGCAGAACGTCGACAATGATGCACTTGGCCAAAAAGGGCGTATGCGTTTTTTCCTGAACATATTCAGGAAAAAACGCATACGCCCTTTTTGGCCAACCAAGCAAGCCTGTAAAGGAAATCTGCACTACAATGAAGTCTCACTGCACCCCGGGCAAAAGGGCCATCTGAAAAAAGTGTAAAATCCAGAAAGGTAGGACAGGATATGGAGAACAGGGAGCCTTGTTATGCTGATTGGCAGGATGTAAATTGCCAACAGTCACCCTGGAGAAGTGTATGGTGTTTCCTGAAACACGTAAGAAACAAAGCAACACATCCTATGGCACTTCCACTTATGGTCCTATAGCTTACGGAAATTAAAATCAAAAACAGACAGCCACCCCAATATTTGGGACGGCTGTGTTCACAAGAAGCTCGTCTACAGTATCAGGTAAATATCCCAGAAAGCAAAAAATGGATAAAGAAGTTGTGGCACATACGTACAATGCAATATCACTCAGCAATGAAATCTGTGTCATCAGGCCCGTAGCAGCATAGTGAGTGGATGCAGGTTACGGTGATTGTACGTGAACAACGTCACACAGAAAAAGAAACATCATAAGATATCACTAATACACGGAATGTAAACTTGACTACACATGAACTGAATTACAAAACAGAAGAGGGTCTCAAATTTAGAAAACCAACTAGTGCTTGCTTATGGGGAAAGGTGCCTTGGGGTGCTGCATAAAACCAGAGACTGAAATTAGCTCAGATAACTTTCCATAAGCCAAATATGTAATAGACAAGGCCTACTCCTTGCTTAAAGAAATGGACCCAAAACCACATATTCAACGCCTAGGAATATACCTGACTAGGAAGAATCTTTAAACCCATGGATATATATGTCTCCGTAAGAGAATCAAGCGTGTGTACAGCGGCGGAAATGCAGCAGTGAAAATCCGATAAATCCCATTATCAAAATAAATTTCGAAAACAAAACACAAAGACAGTGAAATAGAGAGCAATTCTTAAATAATTCACTCAGGGCATGTGATGCAAACGGGATTGACCACATCTACACCCAGAGCTGGTTGAGACATAAGGCTGGACACTTCAGGCTGATTGCACTGGTGAGTTTCGGTGAGCAAATGCAGACCCTTTGAAGTCATACTGCATGGTACCCATTCCATGGGTCCCAACTCTCCAGGTTCAAGGCATTCTTCCTCCAGCTAAAACATGCATGGGAAACCCAGAGTATCGTCCACCGTGTGATTGGGAAACGATTTAAAATGCATCTCAGTTTTCGTATCCTGGTCCTCGGGTTCACCATTCCAGATGCTTTACTAACACTCTCCCCGCTTGGAGAGTCATTGCCTTTAACCTCCTGTTTGGCACAGCTTGCCATTTCTGTGCAAGATGAACAGGAATAAGGAGAACCAATGAGAGACTAGCTGTAGGTGTCTGCACGGGCAAATGTAACGCTCATTGCCCACCAGGAAGAGGAATTAAACAAAGGCTCAGTGTGCCCTGCTGGAAACAGATTAGGGCCTGAAGCAATCCTGCGGTTTTGTGCCCAGCTCACAAGAAAGCGAGTTGAAGAAAGGAGCTCAGGGGCACTGTACTTCACAAACCTGCAGAGTTATAAATGACAGCTATCCTCCAAAAATATATTGAAGTAAGCCTGCGAAGGGGACTTGAAAGCGGGGCTGAATTTCAGGAAAACGATTGCAGGGGGTAGACTGGAATTGCCCTGAAAGCATAGGAAAAGAGGCACAACGTCGACAATGATGCACCTGGCCAAAAAGGGCGTATGCGTTTTTTCCTGAATATATTTAGGAAAAAACGCATACGCCCTTTTTGGCCAACCAAGCAAGCCTGTAAAGGAAATCTGCACTACAATGAAATCTCACTGCCCCCCCGGGCAAAAGGGCCATCTGAAAAAAGTGTAAAATCCAGAAAGGTAGGACAGGATATGGAGAACAGGGAGCCTTGTTATGCTGATTGGCAGGATGTAAATTGCCAGCAGCCACCCTGGAGAAGTGTATGGTGTTTCCTGAAACACGTAAGAAACCAAGCAACACAGCCTATGGCACTTCCACTTATGGTCCTATAGCTTACGGAAATTAAAATCAAAAACAGACAGCCACCCCAATATTTGGGACGGCTGTGTTCACAAGAAGCTCGTCTACAGTATCAGGTAAATATCCCAGAAAGCAAAAAATGGATAAAGAAGTTGTGGCATGTACGTACAATGCAATATCACTCAGCAATGAAATCTGTGTCATCAGGCCCGTAGCGGCATAGTGAGTGGATGCAGGTACGGTGATTCTACGTGAACTACGTCACACAGAAAAAGAAACATCATAAGATATCACTAATACACGGAATGTAAACTTGACTACACATGAACTGAATTACAAAAAAGAACAGGGTCTCAAATTTAGAAAACCAACTAGTGCTTGCTTATGGGGAAAGGTGCGTTGGGGTGCTGCATAAAACCAGAGACTGAAATTAGCACAGATAACTTTCCATAAGCCAAATATGTAATAGACAAGACCTACTCCTTGCTCAACGAAATGGACCCAACACCACATATTCAACGCCTAGGAATATACCTGACTAGGAAGAATCTTAAAACCCATGGATATATATGTCTGTGTAAGAGAATCAAGCGTGTGTACAGCGGCCGAAACGCAGCAGTGAAAATCCGATAAGTCCCATTATCAGAATAAATTTCGATATCAAAACAAAAAGACAGTGAAATAGAGAGCAATTCTTAAATAATTCACTCAGGGCATGTGATGCAACCGGGATTTACCACATCTACACCCAGAGCTGGTTGAGACATAAGGCTGGACACTTCAGGCTGATAGCATTGGTGAGTTTTGGTGAGCAAATGCAGACCCTTTGAAGTCATACTGCATGGTACCCATTCCATGGGTCCCAACTCTCCAGGTTCAAGGCATTCTTCCTCCAGCTAAAACATGCATGGGAAACCCAGAGTATCGTCCACCGTGTGATTGGGAAATGATTTAAAATGCATCTCAGTTTTTGTTTCCTGGTCCTCGGGTTCACAATTCCAGATGCTTTACTAACACTCTCCCCGCTTGGAGAGTCAGTGCCTTTAACCTCCTGTTTCGCACAGCTTGCAATTTCTGTGCAAGATGAACAGGAATAGGGAGAACCAATGAGAGACTAGCTGTAGGTGTCTGCACGGGCAAATGTAACGCTCATTGCCCACCAGGAAGAGGAATTAAACAAAGGCTCAGTGTGCCCTGCTGGAAACAGATTAGGGCCTAAAGCAATCCTGCGGTTTTGTGCCCAGCTCACAAGAAAGCGAGTTGAAGAAAGGAGCTCAGGGGCACTGTACTTCACAAACCTGCAGAGTTATAAATGACAGCTATCCTCCAAAAATATATTGAAGTAAGCCTGCGAAGGGGACTTGAACGCGGGGCTGAATTTTAGGAAAACGATTGCAGGGGGTAGACTGGAATTGCCCTGAAAGCATAGGAAAAGAGGCACAACGTCGACAATGATGCACTTGGCCAAAAAGGGCGTATGCGTTTTTTCCTGAATATATTCAGGAAAAAACGCATACGCCCTTTTTGGCCAACCAAGCAAGCCTGTAAAGGAAATCTGCACTAAAATGAAATCTCACTGCCCCTCCGGGCAAAAGGGCCATCTGAAAAAAGTGTAAAATCCAGAAAGGTAGGACAGGATATGGAGAACAGGGAGCCTTGTTATGCTGATTGGCAGGATGTAAATTGCCAGCAGCCACCCTGGAGAAGTGTATGGTGTTTCCTGAAACATGTAAGAAACAAAGCAACACAGCCTATGGCACTTCCACTTATGGTCCTATAGCTTACGGAAATTAAAATCAAAAACAGACAGCCACCCCAATATTTGGGACGGCTGTGTTCACAAGAAGCTCGTCTACAGTATCAGGTAAATATCCCAGAAAGCAAAAAATGGATAAAGAAGTTGTGGCACGTACGTGCAATGCAATATCACTCAGCAATGAAATCTGTGTCATCAGGCCCGTAGCGGCATAGTGAGTGGATGCAGGTACGGTGATTCTACGTGAACTACGTCACACAGAAAAAGAAACATCATAAGATATCACTAATACACGGAATGTAAACTTGACTACACATGAACTGAATTACAAAACAGAACAGGGTCTCAAATTTAGAAAACCAACTAGTGCTTGCTTATGGGGAAAGGTGCGTTGGGGTGCTGCATAAAACCAGAGACTGAAATTAGCACAGATAACATTCCATAAGCCAAATATGTAATAGACAAGACCTACTCCTTGCTCAACGAAATGGACTCAACACCACATATTCAACGCCTAGGAATATAACTGACTAGGAAGAATCTTAAAACCCATGGATATATATGTCTCCGTAAGAGAATCTAGCGTGTGTACAGCGGCGGAAATGCAGCAGTGAAAATCCGATAAATCCCATTATGAAAATAAATTTCGAAAACAAAACACAAAGACAGTGAAATAGAGAGCAATTCTTAAATAATACACTCAGGGCATGTGATTCAACCGGGATTGACCACATCTACACCCAGAGCTGGTTCAGACATAAGGCTGGACACTTCTGGCTGATAGCACTGGTGAGTTTCGGTGAGCAAATGCAGACCCTTTGAAGTCATACTGCATGGTACCCATTCCATGGGTCCCAACTCTCCAGGTTCAAGGCATTCTTCCTCCAGCTATAACATGCATGGGAAACCCAGAGTATCGTCCACCGTGTGATTGGGAAACGATTTAAAATGCATCTCAGTTTTCGTATCCTGGTCCTCGGGTTCACCATTCCAGATGCTTTACTAACACTCTCCCCGCTTGGAGAGTCAGTGCCTTTAACCTCCTGTTTGGCACAGCTTGCCATTTCTGTGCAAGATGAACAGGAATAGGGAGAACCAATGAGAGACTAGCTGTAGGTGTCTGCACGGGCAAATGTAACGCTCATTGCCCACCAGGAAGAGGAATTAAACAAAGGCTCAGTGTGCCCTGCTGGAAACAGATTAGGGCCTGAAGCAATCCTGCGGTTTTGTGCCCAGCTCACAAGAAAGCGAGTTGAAGAAAGGAGCTCAGGGTCACTGTACTTCACAAACCTGCAGAGTTATAAATGACAGCTCTCGTCCAAAAATATATTGAAGTAAGCCTGCGAAGGGGACTTGAAAGAGGGGCTGAATTTCAGGAAAACGATTGCAGGGCGTAGACTGGAATTGCCCTGAAAGCATAGGAAAAGAGGCAGAACGTCGACAATGATGCACTTGGCCAAAAAGGGCGTATGCGTTTTTTCCTGAATATATTCAGGAAAAAACGCATACGCCCTTTTTGGCCAACCAAGCAAGCCTGTAAAGGAAATCTGCACTACAATGAAATCTCACTGCCCCCCCGGGCAAAAGGGCCATCTAAAAAAAGTGTAAAATCCACAAAGGTAGGACAGGATATGGAGAACAGGGAGCCTTGTTATGCTGATTGGCAGGATGTAAATTGCCAGCAGCCACCCTGGAGAAGTGTATGGTGTTTCCTGAAACACGTAAGAAACAAAGCAACACAGCCTATGGCACTTCCACTTATGGTCCTATAGCTTACGGAAATTAAAATCAAAAACAGACAGCCACCCCAATATATGGGACGGCTGTGTTCACAAGAAGCTCGTCTACAGTATCAGGTAAATATCCCAGAAAGCAAAAAATGGATGAAGAAGTTGTGGCACGTACGTACAATGCAATATCACTCAGCAATGAAATCTGTGTCATCAGGCCCGTAGCGGCATAGTGAGTGGATGCAGGTACGGTGATTCTACGTGAACTACGTCACACAGAAAAAGAAACATCATAAGATATCACTAATACACGGAATGTAAACTTGACTACACATGAACTGAATTACAAAACAGAACAGGGTCTCAAATTTAGAAAACCAACTAGTGCTTGCTTATGGGGAAAGGTGCGTTGGGGTGCTGCATAAAACCAGAGACTGAAATTAGCACAGATAACATTCCATAAGCCAAATATGTAATAGACAAGACCTACTCCTTGCTCAGCGAAATGGACTCAACACCACATATTCAACGCCTAGGAATATACCTGACTAGAAAGAATCTTTAAACCCATGGATATATATGTCTCCGTAAGAGAATCAAGCGTGTGTACAGCGGCGGAAATGCAGCAGTGAAAATCCGATAAATCCCATTATCAAAATAAATTTCGAAAACAAAACACAAAGACAGTGAAATAGAGAGCAATTCTTAAATAATTCACTCAGGGCATGTGATGCAAACGGGATTGACCACATCTACACCCAGAGCTGGTTGAGACATAAGGCTGGACACTTCAGGCTGATTGCACTGGTGAGTTTCGGTGAGCAAATGCAGACCCTTTGAAGTCATACTGCATGGTACCCATTCCATGGGTCCCAACTCTCCAGGATCAAGGCATTCTTCCTCCAGCTAAAACATGCATGGGAAACCCAGAGTATCGTCCACCGTGTGATTGGGAAACGATTTAAAATGCATCTCAGTTTTCGTATCCTGGTCCTCGGGTTCACCATTCCAGATGCTTTACTAACACTCTCCCCGCTTGGAGAGTCATTGCCTTTAACCTCCTGTTTGGCACAGCTTGCCATTTCTGTGCAAGATGAACAGGAATAAGGAGAACCAATGAGAGACTAGCTGTAGGTGTCTGCACGGGCAAATGTAACGCTCATTGCCCACCAGGAAGAGGAATTAAACAAAGGCTCAGTGTGCCCTGCTGGAAACAGATTAGGGCCTGAAGCAATCCTGCGGTTTTGTGCCCAGCTCACAAGAAAGCGAGTTGAAGAAAGGAGCTCAGGGGCACTGTACTTCACAAACCTGCAGAGTTATAAATGACAGCTATCCTCCAAAAATATATTGAAGTAAGCCTGCGAAGGGGACTTGAAAGCGGGGCTGAATTTCAGGTAAACGATTGCAGGGGGTAGACTGGAATTGCCCTGAAAGCATAGGAAAAGAGGCACAACGTCGACAATGATGCACCTGGCCAAAAAGGGCGTATGCGTTTTTTCCTGAATATATTTAGGAAAAAACGCATACGCCCTTTTTGGCCAACCAAGCAAGCCTGTAAAGGAAATCTGCACTACAATGAAATCTCACTGCCCCCCCGGGCAAAAGGGCCATCTGAAAAAAGTGTAAAATCCAGAAAGGTAGGACAGGATATGGAGAACAGGGAGCCTTGTTATGCTGATTGGCAGGATGTAAATTGCCAGCAGCCACCCTGGAGAAGTGTATGGTGTTTCCTGAAACACGTAAGAAACCAAGCAACACAGCCTATGGCACTTCCACTTATGGTCCTATAGCTTACGGAAATTAAAATCAAAAACAGACAGCCACCCCAATATTTGGGACGGCTGTGTTCACAAGAAGCTCGTCTACAGTATCAGGTAAATATCCCAGAAAGCAAAAAATGGATAAAGAAGTTGTGGCACGTACGTACAATGCAATATCACTCAGCAATGAAATCTGTGTCATCAGGCCCGTAGCGGCATAGTGAGTGGATGCAGGTACGGTGATTCTACGTGAACTACGTCACACAGAAAAAGAAACATCATAAGATATCACTAATACACGGAATGTAAACTTGACTACACATGAACTGAATTACAAAAAAGAACAGGGTCTCAAATTTAGAAAACCAACTAGTGCTTGCTTATGGGGAAAGGTGCGTTGGGGTGCTGCATAAAACCAGAGACTGAAATGAGCACAGATAACTTTCCATAAGCCAAATATGTAATAGACAAGACCTACTCCTTGCTCAACGAAATGGACCCAACACCACATATTCAACGCCTAGGAATATACCTGACTAGGAAGAATCTTAAAACCCATGGATATATATGTCTCTGTAAGAGAATCAAGCGTGTGTACAGCGGCCGAAACGCAGCAGTGAAAATCCGATAAGTCCCATTATCAGAATAAATTTCGATATCAAAACAAAAAGACAGTGAAATAGAGAGCAATTCTTAAATAATTCACTCAGGGCATGTGATGCAACCGGGATTTACCACATCTACACCCAGAGCTGGTTGAGACATAAGGCTGGACACTTCAGGCTGATAGCATTGGTGAGTTTCGGTGAGCAAATGCAGACCCTTTGAAGTCATACTGCATGGTACCCATTCCATGGGTCCCAACTCTCCAGGTTCAAGGCATTCTTCCTCCAGCTAAAACATGCATGGGAAACCCAGAGTATCATCCACCGTGTGATTGGGAAACGATTTAAAATGCATCTCAGTTTTCGTATCCTGGTCCTCGGGTTCACCATTCCAGATGCTTTACTAACACTCTCCCCGCTTGGAGAGTCAGTGCCTTTAACCTCCTGTTTGGCACAGCTTGCCATTTCTGTGCAAGATGAACAGGAATAGGGAGAACCAATGAGAGACTAGCTGTAGGTGTCTGCACGGGCAAATGGAACGCTCATTGCCCACCAGGAAGAGGAATTAAACAAAGGCTCAGTGTGCCCTGCTGGAAACAGATTAGGGCCTGAAGCAATCCTGCGGTTTTGTGCCCAGCTCACAAGAAAGCGAGTTGAAGAAAGGAGCTCAGGGTCACTGTACTTCACAAACCTGCAGAGTTATAAATGACAGCTCTCGTCCAAAAATATATTGAAGTAAGCCTGCGAAGGGGACTTGAAAGCGGGGCTGAATTTCAGGAAAACGATTGCAGGGTGTAGACTGGAATTGCCCTGAAAGCATAGGAAAAGAGGCAGAACGTCGACAATGATGCACTTGGCCAAAAAGGGCGTATGCGTTTTTTCCTGAATATATTCAGGAAAAAACGCATACGCCCTTTTTGGCCAACCAAGCAAGCCTGTAAAGGAAATCTGCACTACAATGAAATCTCACTGCCCCCCCGGGCAAAAGGGCCATCTGAAAAAAGTGTAAAATCCAGAAAGGTAGGACAGGATATGGAGAACAGGGAGCCTTGTTATGCTGATTGCCAGGATGTAAATTGCCAGCAGCCACCCTGGAGAAGTGTATGGTGTTTCCTGAAACACGTAAGAAACAAAGCAACACAGCCTATGGCACTTCCACTTATGGTCCTATAGCTTACGGAAATTAAAATCAAAAACAGACAGCCACCCCAATATTTGGGACGGCTGTGTTCACAAGAAGCTCGTCTACAGTATCAGGTAAATATCCCAGAAAGCAAAAAATGGATAAAGAAGTTGTGGCACGTACGTACAATGCAATATCACTCAGCAATGAAATCTGTGTCATCAGGCCCGTAGCGGCATAGTGAGTGGATGCAGGTACGGTGATTCTACGTGAACTACGTCACACAGAAAAAGAAACATCATAAGATATCACTAATACACGGAATGTAAACTTGACTACACATGAACTGAATTACAAAACAGAACAGGGTCTCAAATTTAGAAAACCAACTAGTGCTTGCTTATGGGGAAAGGTGCCTTGGGGTGCTGCATAAAACCAGAGACTGAAATTAGCACAGATAACTTTCCATAAGCCAAATATGTAATAGACAAGACCTACTCCTTGCTCAACGAAATGGACCCAACACCACATATTCAACGCCTAGGAATATACCTGACTAGGAAGAATCTTTAAACCCATGGATATATATGTCTCCGTAAGAGAATCAAGCGTGTGTACAGCGGCCGAAACGCAGTAGTGAAAATCCGATAAATCCCATTATCAAAATAAATTTCGAAAACAAAACACAAAGACAGTGAAATAGAGAGCAATTCTTAAATAATTCACTCAGGGCATTTGATGCAACCGGGAATTAACACATCTACACCCAGAGCTGGTTGAGACATAAGGCTGGACACTTCAGGCTGATAGCATTGGTGAGTTTCGGTGAGCAAATGCAGACCCTTTGAAGTCATACTGCATGGTACCCATTCCATGGGTCCCAACTCTCCAGGTTCAAGGGATTCTTCCTCCAGCTAAAACATGCATGAGAAACCTAGAGTATCGTCCACCGTGTGATTGGGAAACGATTTAAAATGCATTTCATTTTTTGTATCCTGGTCCTCGGGTTCACCATTCCAGATGCTTTACTAACTCTCTCCCTGCTTGGAGAGTCAGTTCCTTTAACCTCCTCTTTGGCACAGCTTGCAATTTCTGTACAAGATGAACAGGAATAGGGAGAAAAAATGAGAGACTAGCTGTAGGTGTCTGCACGGGCAAATGTAACGCTCATTGCCCACCAGGAAGAGGAATTAAACAAAGGCTCAGTGTGCCCTGCTGGAAACAGATTAGGGCCTGAAGCAATCCGGCGGTTTTGTGCCCAGCTCACAAGAAAGCGAGTTGAAGAAAGGAGCTCAGGGTCACTGTACTTCACAAACCTGCAGAGTTATAAATGACAGCTCTCGTCCAAAAATATATTGAAGTAAGCCTGCGAAGGGGACTTGAAAGCGGGGCTGAATTTCACGAAAACGATTGCAGGGCGTAGACTGGAATTGCCCTGAAAGCATAGGAAAAGAGGCAGAACGTCGACAATGATGCACTTGGCCAAAAAGGGCGTATGCGTTTTTTCCTGAATATATTCAGGAAAAAACGCATACGCCCTTTTTGGGAAACCAAGCAAGCCTGTAAAGGAAATCTGCACTACAATGAAATCTCACTGCCCCCCCGGGCAAAAGGGCCATCTGAAAAAAGTGTAAAATCCAGAAAGTTAGGACAGGATATGGAGAACAGGGAGCCTTGTTATGCTGATTGCCAGGATGTAAATTGCCAGCAGCCACCCTGGAGAAGTGTATGGTGTTTCCTGAAACACGTAAGAAACAAAGCAACACAGCCTATGGCACTTCCACTTATGGTCCTATAGCTTACGGAAATTAAAATCAAAAACAGACAGCCACCCCAATATTTGGGACGGCTGTGTTCACAAGAAGCTCGTCTACAGTATCAGGTAAATATCCCAGAAAGCAAAAAATGGATAAAGAAGTTGTGGCACGTACGTACAATGCAATATCACTCAGCAATGAAATCTGTGTCATCAGGCCCGTAGCGGCATAGTGAGTGGATGCAGGTACGGTGATTCTACGTGAACTACGTCACACAGAAAAAGAAACATCATAAGATATCACTAATACACGGAATATAAACTTGACTACACATGAACTGAATTACAAAACAGAACAGGGTCTCAAATTTAGAAAACCAACTAGTGCTTGCTTATGGGGAAAGGTGCCTTGGGGTGCTGCATAAAACCAGAGACTGAAATTAGCACAGATAACTTTCCATAAGCCAAATATGTAATAGACAAGACCTACTCCTTGCTCAACGAAATGGACCCAACACCACATATTCAACGCCTAGGAATATACCTGACTAGGAAGAATCTTTAAACCCATGGATATATATGTCTCCGTAAGAGAATCAAGCGTGTGTACAGCGGCCGAAACGCAGTAGTGAAAATCCGATAAATCCCATTATCAAAATAAATTTCGAAAACAAAACACAAAGACAGTGAAATAGAGAGCAATTCTTAAATAATTCACTCAGGGCATGTGATGCAACCGGGAATTAACACATCTACACCCAGAGCTGGTTGAGACATAAGGCTGGACACTTCAGGCTGATAGCATTGGTGAGTTTCGGTGAGCAAATGCAGACCCTTTGAAGTCATACTGCATGGTACCCATTCCATGGGTCCCAACTCTCCAGGTTCAAGGGATTCTTCCTCCAGCTAAAACATGCATGAGAAACCTAGAGTATCGTCCACCGTGTGATTGGGAAACGATTTAAAATGCATCTCATTTTTTGTATCCTGGTCCTCGGGTTCACCATTCCAGATGCTTTACTAACTCTCTCCCTGCTTGGAGAGTCAGTTCCTTTAACCTCCTCTTTGGCAGAGCTTGCAATTTCTGTACAAGATGAACAGGAATAGGGAGAAAAAATGAGAGACTAGCTGTAGGTGTCTGCACGGGCAAATGTAACGCTCATTGCCCACCAGGAAGAGGAAATAAACAAAGGCTCACTGTGCCCTGCTGGAAACAGATTAGGGCCTGAAGCAATCCTGCGGTTTTGTGCCCAGCTCACAAGAAAGCGAGTTGAAGAAAGGAGATCAGGGGCACTGTAATTCACAAACCTGCAGAGTTATAAATGACAGCTATCTTCCAAAAGTATATTGAAGTAAGCCTGCGAAGGGGACTTGAAAGCGGGGCAGAATTTCAGGAAAACGATTGCAGGAGTAGACAGGAATTGCACTGAAAGCATAGGAAAAGAGGCACAACGTCGACAATGATGCACTTGGCCAAAAAGGGCGAATGCGTTTTTTCCTGAATATATTCAGGAAAAAACGCATACGCCCTTTTTGGCCAACCAAGCAAGCCTGTAAAGGAAATCTGCACTACAATGAAGTCTCACTGCCCCCCGGGCAAGAGGGCCATCTGAAAAAAGTGTAAAATCCAGAAAGGTAGGACAGGATATAGAGAACAGGGAGCCTTGTTATGCTGATTGGCAGGATGTAAATTGACAGCAGCCACTCTGGAGAAGTGTATGGTGTTTCCTGAAACACGTAAGAAACAAAGCAACACAACCTATGGCACTTCCACTTATGGTCCTATAGCTTACGGAAATTAAAATCAAAAACAGACAGGCACCCCAATATTTGGGACGGCTGTGTTCACAAGAAGCTCGTCTACAGTATCAGGTAAATATCTCAGAAAGCAAAAAATGGATAAAGAAGTTGTGGCACGTACGTACAATGCAATATAACTCAGCAATTAAATCTGTGTCATCAGGCCCGTAGCGGTATAGTGAGTGGATGCAGGTACGGTGATTTTACGTGAACTACGTCACACAGAAAAAGAAACATGATAAGATATCACTAATACACGGAATGTAAACTTGACTACACATGAACTGAATTACAAAACAGAACAGGGTCTCAAATTTAGAAAACCAACTAGTGCTTGCTTATGGGGAAAGGCGCCTTGGGGTGCTGCATAAAACCAGAGACTGAAATTAGCACAGATAACTTTCCATAAGCCAAATATGTAATAGAAAAGACCTACTCCTTGCTCAACGAAATGGACCCAACACCACATATTCAACGCCTAGGAATATACCTGACTAGGAAGAATTTTAAAACCCATGGATATATATGTCTCCGTAAGAGAATCAAGCGTGTGTACAGCGGCCGAAACGCAGCAGTGAAAATCCGATAAATCCCATTCTCAAAACAAATTTCGAAAACAAAGCACAAAGACAGTGAAATAGAGAGCAATTCTTAAATAATTCACTCAGGGCATGTGATGCAACCGGGATTGACCACATCTACACCCAGAGCTGGTTGAGACATAAGGCTGGACACTTCAGGCTGATAGCACTGGTGAGTTTCGGTGAGCAAATGCAGACCCTTTGAAGTCATACTGCATGGTACCATTCCATGGGTCCCAACTCTCCAGGTTCAAGGCATTCTTCCTCCAGCTAAAATAAGCATGGGAAACCCAGAGTATCGTCCACCGTGTGATTGGGAAACGATTTAAAATGCATCTCAGTTTTCGTATCCTGGTCCTCAGGTTCACCATTCCAGATGCTTTACTAACACTCTCCCCGCTTGGAGAGTCACTGCCTTTAACCTCCTCTTTGGCACAGCTTGCAATTTCTGTGCAAGATGAACAGGAATAGGGAGAACCAATGAGAGACTAGCTGTAGGTGTCTGCACGGGCAAATGTAACGCTCATTGCCCACCAGGAAGAGGAATTAATCAACGGCTCAGTGTGCCCTGCTGGAAACAGATTAGGGCCTGAAGCAATCCTGCGGTTTTGTGCCCAGCTCACAAGAAAGCGAATTGAAGAAAGGAGCTCAGGGGCAATGTAATTCACAAACCTGCAGAGTTATAAATGACAGCTATCTTCCAAAAGTATATTGAAGTAAGCCTGCAAAGGGGACTTGAAAGCGGGGCAGAATTTCAGGAAAACAATTGCAGGGGGTAGACTGGAATTGCCCTGAAAGCATAGGAAAAGAGGCAGAACGTCGACAATGATGCACTTGGCCAAAAAGGGCGTATGCGTTTTTTCCTGAATATATTCAGGAAAAAACGCATACGCCCTTTTTCGCCAACCAAGCAAGCCTGTAAATGAAATCTGCACTACAATGAAATCTCACTGCCCCCCCGGGCAAAAGGGCCATCTGAAAAAAGTGTAAAATCCAGAAAGGTAGGACAGGATATGGAGAACAGGGAGCCTTGTTATGCTGATTGCCAGGATGTAAATTGCCAGCAGCCACCCTGGAGAAGTGTATGGTGTTTCCTGAAACACGTAAGAAACAAAGCAACACAGCCTATGGCACTTCCACTTATGGTCCTATAGCTTACGGAAATTAAAATCAAAAACAGACAGCCACCCCAATATATGGGACGGCTGTGTTCACAAGAAGCTCGTCTACAGTATCAGGTAAATATCCCAGAAAGCAAAAAATGGATGAAGAAGTTGTGGCACGTACGTACAATGCAATATCACTCAGCAATGAAATCTGTGTCATCAGGCCCGTAGCGGCATAGTGAGTGGATGCAGGTACGGTGATTCTACGTGAACTACGTCACACAGAAAAAGAAACATCATAAGATATCACTAATACACGGAATGTAAACTTGACTACACATGAACTGAATTACAAAACAGAACAGGGTCTCAAATTTAGAAAACCAACTAGTGCTTGCTTATGGGGAAAGGTGCCTTGGGGTGCTGCATAAAACCAGAGACTGAAATTAGCACAGATAACTTTCCATAAGCCAAATATGTAATAGACAAGACCTACTCCTTGCTCAACGAAATGGACCCAACACCACATATTCAACGCCTAGGAATATACCTGACTAGGAAGAATCTTTAAACCCATGGATATATATGTCTCCGTAAGAGAATCAAGCGTGTGTACAGCGGCCGAAACGCAGTAGTGAAAATCCGATAAATCCCATTATCAAAATAAATTTCGAAAACAAAACACAAAGACAGTGAAATAGAGAGCAATTCTTAAATAATTCACTCAGGGCATGTGATGCAACCGGGAATTAACACATCTACACCCAGAGCTGGTTGAGACATAAGGCTGGACACTTCAGGCTGATAGCATTGGTGAGTTTCGGTGAGCAAATGCAGACCCTTTGAAGTCATACTGCATGGTACCCATTCCATGGGTCCCAACTCTCCAGGTTCAAGGGATTCTTCCTCCAGCTAAAACATGCATGAGAAACCTAGAGTATCGTCCACCGTGTGATTGGGAAACGATTTAAAATGCATCTCATTTTTTGTATCCTGGTCCTCGGGTTCACCATTCCAGATGCTTTACTAACTCTCTCCCTGCTTGGAGAGTCAGTTCCTTTAACCTCCTCTTTGGCAGAGCTTGCAATTTCTGTACAAGATGAACAGGAATAGGGAGAAAAAATGAGAGACTAGCTGTAGGTGTCTGCACGGGCAAATGTAACGCTCATTGCCCACCAGGAAGAGGAAATAAACAAAGGCTCACTGTGCCCTGCTGGAAACAGAT
The DNA here is from genome assembly GCF_963924675.1 of Phocoena phocoena. NCBI lineage: Eukaryota > Metazoa > Chordata > Mammalia > Artiodactyla > Phocoenidae > Phocoena > Phocoena phocoena. Next base: position 870,956 of record NW_027077413.1, on the reverse strand, counting down.
TAGGGCCTGAAGCAATCCTGCGGTTTTGTGCCCAGCTCACAAGAAAGCGAGTTGAAGAAAGGAGATCAGGGGCACTGTAATTCACAAACCTGCAGAGTTATAAATGACAGCTATCTTCCAAAAGTATATTGAAGTAAGCCTGCGAAGGGGACTTGAAAGCGGGGCAGAATTTCAGGAAAACGATTGCAGGAGTAGACAGGAATTGCACTGAAAGCATAGGAAAAGAGGCACAACGTCGACAATGATGCACTTGGCCAAAAAGGGCGAATGCGTTTTTTCCTGAATATATTCAGGAAAAAACGCATACGCCCTTTTTGGCCAACCAAGCAAGCCTGTAAAGGAAATCTGCACTACAATGAAGTCTCACTGCCCCCCGGGCAAGAGGGCCATCTGAAAAAAGTGTAAAATCCAGAAAGGTAGGACAGGATATAGAGAACAGGGAGCCTTGTTATGCTGATTGGCAGGATGTAAATTGACAGCAGCCACTCTGGAGAAGTGTATGGTGTTTCCTGAAACACGTAAGAAACAAAGCAACACAACCTATGGCACTTCCACTTATGGTCCTATAGCTTACGGAAATTAAAATCAAAAACAGACAGGCACCCCAATATTTGGGACGGCTGTGTTCACAAGAAGCTCGTCTACAGTATCAGGTAAATATCTCAGAAAGCAAAAAATGGATAAAGAAGTTGTGGCACGTACGTACAATGCAATATAACTCAGCAATTAAATCTGTGTCATCAGGCCCGTAGCGGTATAGTGAGTGGATGCAGGTACGGTGATTTTACGTGAACTACGTCACACATAAAAAGAAACATCATAAGATATCACTAATACACGGAATGTAAACTTGACTACACATGAACTGAATTACAAAACAGAACAGGGTCTCAAATTTAGAAAACCAACTAGTGCTTGCTTATGGGGAAAGGCGCCTTGGGGTGCTGCATAAAACCAGAGACTGAAATTAGCACAGATAACTTTCCATAAGCCAAATATGTAATAGAAAAGACCTACTCCTTGCTCAACGAAATGGACCCAACACCACATATTCAACGCCTAGGAATATACCTGACTAGGAAGAATTTTAAAACCCATGGATATATATGTCTCCGTAAGAGAATCAAGCGTGTGTACAGCGGCCGAAACGCAGCAGTGAAAATCCGATAAATCCCATTCTCAAAACAAATTTCGAAAACAAAGCACAAAGACAGTGAAATAGAGAGCAATTCTTAAATAATTCACTCAGGGCATGTGATGCAACCGGGATTGACCACATCTACACCCAGAGCTGGTTGAGACATAAGGCTGGACACTTCAGGCTGATAGCACTGGTGAGTTTCGGTGAGCAAATGCAGACCCTTTGAAGTCATACTGCATGGTACCATTCCATGGGTCCCAACTCTCCAGGTTCAAGGCATTCTTCCTCCAGCTAAAATAAGCATGGGAAACCCAGAGTATCGTCCACCGTGTGATTGGGAAACGATTTAAAATGCATCTCAGTTTTCGTATCCTGGTCCTCAGGTTCACCATTCCAGATGCTTTACTAACACTCTCCCCGCTTGGAGAGTCACTGCCTTTAACCTCCTCTTTGGCACAGCTTGCAATTTCTGTGCAAGATGAACAGGAATAGGGAGAACCAATGAGAGACTAGCTGTAGGTGTCTGCACGGGCAAATGTAACGCTCATTGCCCACCAGGAAGAGGAATTAATCAACGGCTCAGTGTGCCCTGCTGGAAACAGATTAGGGCCTGAAGCAATCCTGCGGTTTTGTGCCCAGCTCACAAGAAAGCGAATTGAAGAAAGGAGCTCAGGGGCAATGTAATTCACAAACCTGCAGAGTTATAAATGACAGCTATCTTCCAAAAGTATATTGAAGTAAGCCTGCAAAGGGGACTTGAAAGCGGGGCAGAATTTCAGGAAAACAATTGCAGGGGGTAGACTGGAATTGCCCTGAAAGCATAGGAAAAGAGGCAGAACGTCGACAATGATGCACTTGGCCAAAAAGGGCGTATGCGTTTTTTCCTGAATATATTCAGGAAAAAACGCATACGCCCTTTTTCGCCAACCAAGCAAGCCTGTAAATGAAATCTGCACTACAATGAAATCTCACTGCCCCCCCGGGCAAAAGGGCCATCTGAAAAAAGTGTAAAATCCAGAAAGGTAGGACAGGATATGGAGAACAGGGAGCCTTGTTATGCTGATTGCCAGGATGTAAATTGCCAGCAGCCACCCTGGAGAAGTGTATGGTGTTTCCTGAAACACGTAAGAAACAAAGCAACACAGCCTATGGCACTTCCACTTATGGTCCTATAGCTTACGGAAATTAAAATCAAAAACAGACAGCCACCCCAATATATGGGACGGCTGTGTTCACAAGAAGCTCGTCTACAGTATCAGGTAAATATCCCAGAAAGCAAAAAATGGATGAAGAAGTTGTGGCACGTACGTACAATGCAATATCACTCAGCAATGAAATCTGTGTCATCAGGCCCGTAGCGGCATAGTGAGTGGATGCAGGTACGGTGATTCTACGTGAACTACGTCACACAGAAAAAGAAACATCATAAGATATCACTAATACACGGAATGTAAACTTGACTACACATGAACTGAATTACAAAACAGAACAGGGTCTCAAATTTAGAAAACCAACTAGTGCTTGCTTATGGGGAAAGGTGCCTTGGGGTGCTGCATAAAACCAGAGACTGAAATTAGCACAGATAACTTTCCATAAGCCAAATATGTAATAGACAAGACCTACTCCTTGCTCAACGAAATGGACCCAACACCACATATTCAACGCCTAGGAATATACCTGACTAGGAAGAATCTTTAAACCCATGGATATATATGTCTCCGTAAGAGAATCAAGCGTGTGTACAGCGGCCGAAACGCAGTAGTGAAAATCCGATAAATCCCATTATCAAAATAAATTTCGAAAACAAAACACAAAGACAGTGAAATAGAGAGCAATTCTTAAATAATTCACTCAGGGCATGTGATGCAACCGGGAATTAACACATCTACACCCAGAGCTGGTTGAGACATAAGGCTGGACACTTCAGGCTGATAGCATTGGTGAGTTTCGGTGAGCAAATGCAGACCCTTTGAAGTCATACTGCATGGTACCCATTCCATGGGTCCCAACTCTCCAGGTTCAAGGGATTCTTCCTCCAGCTAAAACATGCATGAGAAACCTAGAGTATCGTCCACCGTGTGATTGGGAAACGATTTAAAATGCATCTCATTTTTTGTATCCTGGTCCTCGGGTTCACCATTCCAGATGCTTTACTAACTCTCTCCCTGCTTGGAGAGTCAGTTCCTTTAACCTCCTCTTTGGCACAGCTTGCAATTTCTGTACAAGATGAACAGGAATAGGGAGAAAAAGTGAGAGACTAGCTGTAGGTGTCTGCACGGGCAAATGTAACGCTCATTGCCCACCAGGAAGAGGAAATAAACAAAGGCTCACTGTGCCCTGCTGGAAACAGATTAGGGCCTGAAGCAATCCTGCGGTTTTGTGCCCAGCTCACAAGAAAGCGAGTTGAAGAAAGGAGCTCAGGGGCACTGTAATTCACAAACCTGCAGAGTTATAAATGACAGCTATCTTCCAAAAGTATATTGAAGTAAGCCTGCGAAGGGGACTTGAAAGCGGGGCAGAATTTCAGGAAAACGATTTCAGGAGTAGACAGGAATTGCACTGAAAGCATAGGAAAAGAGGCACAACGTCGAAAATGATGCACTTGGCCAAAAAGGGCGAATGCGTTTTTTCCTGAATATATTCAGGAAAAAACGCATACGCCCTTTTTGGCCAACCAAGCAAGCCTGTAAAGGAAATCTGCACTACAATGAAGTCTCACTGCCCCCCGGGCAAGAGGGCCATCTGAAAAAAGTGTAAAATCCAGAAAGGTAGGACAGGATATAGAGAACAGGGAGCCTTGTTATGCTGATTGGCAGGATGTAAATTGACAGCAGCCACTCTGGAGAAGTGTATGGTGTTTCCTGAAACACGTAAGAAACAAAGCAACACAACCTATGGCACTTCCACTTATGGTCCTATAGCTTACGGAAATTAAAATCAAAAACAGACAGGCACCCCAATATTTGGGACGGCTGTGTTCACATGAAGCTCGTCTACAGTATCAGGTAAATATCTCAGAAAGCAAAAAATGGATAAAGAAGTTGTGGCACGTACGTACAATGCAATATAACTCAGCAATGAAATCTGTGTCATCAGGCCCGTAGCGGTATAGTGAGTGGATGCAGGTACGGTGATTTTACGTGAACTACGTCACACAGAAAAAGAAACATCATAAGATATCACTAATACACGGAATGTAAACTTGACTACACATGAACTGAATTACAAAACAGAACAGGGTCTCAAATTTAGAAAACCAACTAGTGCTTGCTTATGGGGAAAGGCGCCTTGGGGTGCTGCATAAAACCAGAGACTGAAATTAGCACAGATAACTTTCCATAAGCCAAATATGTAATAGAAAAGACCTACTCCTTGCTCAACGAAATGGACCCAACACCACATATTCAACGCCTAGGAATATACCTGACTAGGAAGAATTTTAAAACCCATGGATATATATGTCTCCGTAAGAGAATCAAGCGTGTGTTCAGCGGCCGAAACGCAGCAGTGAAAATCCGATAAATCCCATTCTCAAAACAAATTTCGAAAACAAAGCACAAAGACAGTGAAATAGAGAGCAATTCTTAAATAATTCACTCAGGGCATGTGATGCAACCGGGATTGACCACATCTACACCCAGAGCTGGTTGAGACATAAGGCTGGACACTTCAGGCTGATAGCACTGGTGAGTTTCGGTGAGCAAATGCAGACCCTTTGAAGTCATACTGCATGGTACCATTCCATGGGTCCCAACTCTCCAGGTTCAAGGCATTCTTCCTCCAGCTAAAATAAGCATGGGAAACCCAGAGTATCGTCCACCGTGTGATTGGGAAACGATTTAAAATGCATCTCAGTTTTCGTATCCTGGTCTTCAGGTTCACCATTCCAGATGCTTTACTAACACTCTCCCCGCTTGGAGAGTCACTGCCTTTAACCTCCTCTTTGGCACAGCTTGCAATTTCTGTGCAAGATGAACAGGAATAGGGAGAACCAATGAGAGACTAGCTGTAGGTGTCTGCACGGGCAAATGTAACGCTCATTGCCCACCAGGAAGAGGAATTAATCAACGGCTCAGTGTGCCCTGCTGGAAACAGATTAGGGCCTGAAGCAATCCTGCGGTTTTGTGCCCAGCTCACAAGAAAGCGAATTGAAGAAAGGAGCTCAGGGGCAATGTAATTCACAAACCTGCAGAGTTATAAATGACAGCTATCTTCCAAAAGTATATTGAAGTAAGCCTGCAAAGGGGACATGAAAGCGGGGCAGAATTTCAGGAAAACAATTGCAGGGGGTAGACTGGAATTGCCCTGAAAGCATAGGAAAAGAGGCAGAACGTCGACAATGATGCACTTGGCCAAAAAGGGCGTATGCGTTTTTTCCTGAATATATTCAGGAAAAAACGCATAAGCCCTTTTTCGCCAACCAAGCAAGCCTGTAAAGGAAATCTGCACTACAATGAAATCTCACTGCCCCCCCGGGCAAAAGGGCCATCTGAAAAAAGTGTAAAATCCAGAAAGGTAGGACAGGATATGGAGAACAGGGAGCCTTGTTATGCTGATTGGCAGGATGTAAATTGCCAGCAGCCACCCTGGAGAAGTGTATGGTGTTTCCTGAAACACGTAAGAAACAAAGCAACACAGCCTATGGCACTTCCACTTATGGTCCTATAGCTTACGGAAATTAAAATCAAAAACAGACAGCCACCCCAATATATGGGACGGCTGTGTTCACAAGAAGCTCGTTTACAGTATCAGGTAAATATCCCAGAAAGCAAAAAATGGATGAAGAAGTTGTGGCACGTACGTACAATGCAATATCACTCAGCAATGAAATCTGTGTCATCAGGCCCGTAGCGGCATAGTGAGTGGATGCAGGTACGGTGATTCTACGTGAACTACGTCACACAGAAAAAGAAACATCATAAGATATCACTAATACACGGAATGTAAACTTGACTACACATGAACTGAATTACAAAACAGAACAGGGTCTCAAATTTAGAAAACCAACTAGTGCTTGCTTATGGGGAAAGGTGCGTTGGGGTGCTGCATAAAACCAGAGACTGAAATTAGCACAGATAACATTCCATAAGCCAAATATGTAATAGACAAGACCTACTCCTTGCTCAGCGAAATGGACTCAACACCACATATTCAACGCCTAGGAATATACCTGACTAGGAAAAATCTTAAAACCCATGGATATATATGTCTCCGTAAGAGAATCAAGCGTGTGTACAGCGGCGGAAATGCAGCAGTGAAAATCCGATAAATCCCATTATCAAAATAAATTTCGAAAACAAAACACAAAGACAGTGAAATAGAGAGCAATTCTTAAATAATTCACTCAGGGCATGTGATGTAAACGGGATTGACCACATCTACACCCAGAGCTGGTTGAGACATAAGGCTGGACACTTCAGGCTGATTGCACTGGTGAGTTTCGGTGAGCAAATGCAGACCATTTGAAGTCATACTGCATGGTACCCATTCCATGGGTCCCAACTCTCCAGGTTCAAGGCATTCTTCCTCCAGCTAAAACATGCATGGGAAACCCAGAGTATCGTCCACCGTGTGATTGGGAAACGATTTAAAATGCATCTCAGTTTTCGTATCCTGGTCCTCGGGTTCACCATTCCAGATGCTTTACTAACACTCTCCCCGCTTGGAGAGTCATTGCCTTTAACCTCCTGTTTGGCACAGCTTGCCATTTCTGTGCAAGATGAACAGGAATAAGGAGAACCAATGAGAGACTAGCTGTAGGTGTCTGCACGGGCAAATGTAACGCTCATTGCCCACCAGGAAGAGGAATTAAACAAAGGCTCAGTGTGCCCTGCTGGAAACAGATTAGGGCCTGAAGCAATCCTGCGGTTTTGTGCCCAGCTCACAAGAAAGCGAGTTGAAGAAAGGAGCTCAGGGGCACTGTACTTCACAAACCTGCAGAGTTATAAATGACAGCTATCCTCCAAAAATATATTGAAGTAAGCCTGCGAAGGGGACTTGAAAGCGGGGCTGAATTTCAGGTAAACGATTGCAGGGGGTAGACTGGAATTGCCCTGAAAGCATAGGAAAAGAGGCACAACGTCGACAATGATGCACCTGGCCAAAAAGGGCGTATGCGTTTTTTCCTGAATATATTTAGGAAAAAACGCATACGCCCTTTTTGGCCAACCAAGCAAGCCTGTAAAGGAAATCTGCACTACAATGAAATCTCACTGCCCCCCCGGGCAAAAGGGCCATCTGAAAAAAGTGTAAAATCCAGAAAGGTAGGACAGGATATGGAGAACAGGGAGCCTTGTTATGCTGATTGGCAGGATGTAAATTGCCAGCAGCCACCCTGGAGAAGTGTATGGTGTTTCCTGAAACACGTAAGAAACCAAGCAACACAGCCTATGGCACTTCCACTTATGGTCCTATAGCTTACGGAAATTAAAATCAAAAACAGACAGCCACCCCAATATTTGGGACGGCTGTGTTCACAAGAAGCTCGTCTACAGTATCAGGTAAATATCCCAGAAAGCAAAAAATGGATAAAGAAGTTGTGGCACGTACGTACAATGCAATATCACTCAGCAATGAAATCTGTGTCATCAGGCCCGTAGCGGCATAGTGAGTGGATGCAGGTACGGTGATTCTACGTGAACTACGTCACACAGAAAAAGAAACATCATAAGATATCACTAATACACGGAATGTAAACTTGACTATCCATGAACTGAATTACAAAAAAGAACAGGGTCTCAAATTTAGAAAACCAACTAGTGCTTGCTTATGGGGAAAGGTGCGTTGGGGTGCTGCATAAAACCAGAGACTGAAATTAGCACAGATAACTTTCCATAAGCCAAATATGTAATAGACAAGACCTACTCCTTGCTCAACGAAATGGACCCAACACCACATATTCAACGCCTAGGAATATACCTGACTAGGAAAAATCTTAAAACCCATGGATATATATGTCTCCGTAAGAGAATCAAGCGTGTGTACAGCGGCCGAAACGCAGCAGTGAAAATCCGATAAGTCCCATTATCAGAATAAATTTCGATATCAAAACACAAAGACAGTGAAATAGAGAGCAATTCTTAAATAATTCACTCAGGGCATGTGATGCAACCGGGATTTACCACATCTACACCCAGAGCTGGTTGAGACATAAGGCTGGACACTTCAGGCTGATAGCATTGGTGAGTTTCGGTGAGCAAATGCAGACCCTTTGAAGTCATACTGCATGGTACCCATTCCATGGGTCCCAACTCTCCAGGTTCAAGGGATTCTTCCTCCAGCTAAAACATGCATGGGAAACCCAGAGTATCGTCCACCGTGTGATTGGGAAATGATTTAAAATGCATCTCAGTGTTTGTTTCCTGGTCCTCGGGTTCACAATTCCAGACGCTTTACTAACACTCTCCCCGCTTGGAGAGTCAGTGCCTTTAACCTCCTGTTTCGCACAGCTTGCAATTTCTGTGCAAGATGAACAGGAATAGGGAGAACCAATGAGAGACTAGCTGTAGGTGTCTGCACGGGCAAATGTAACGCTCATTGCCCACCAGGAAGAGGAATTAAACAAAGGCTCAGTGTGCCCTGCTGGAAACAGTTTAGGGCCTGAAGCAATCCTGCGGTTTTGTGCCCAGCTCACAAGAAAGCGAGTTGAAGAAAGGAGCTCAGGGTCACTGTACTTCACAAACCTGCAGAGTTATAAATGACAGCTCTCGTCCAAAAATATATTGAAGTCAGCCTGCGAAGGGGACTTGAAAGCGGGGCTGAATTTCAGGAAAACGATTGCACGGCGTAGACTGGAATTGCCCTGAAAGCATAGGAAAAGAGGCACAACGTCGACAATGATGCACTTGGCCAAAAAGGGCGTATGCGTATTTTCCTGAATATATTCAGGACAAAACGCATACGCCCTTTTTGGCCAACCAAGCAAGCCTGTAAAGAAATCTGCACTACAATGAAGTCTCACTGCCACCCGGGCAAAAGGGCCATCTGAAAAAAGTGTAAAATCCAGAAAGGTAGGACAGGATATGGAGAACAGGGAGCCTTGTTATGCTGATTGGCAGGATGTAAATTGCCAGCAGCCACCCTGGAGAAGTGTATGGTGTTTCCTGAAACACGTAAGAAACAAAGCAACACAGCCTATGGCACTTCCACTTATGGTCCTATAGCTTACGGAAATTAAAATCAAAAACAGACAGCCACGCCAATATTTGGGACGGCTGTGTTCACAAGAAGCTCGTCTACAGTATCAGGTAAATATCCCAGAAAGCAAAAAATGGATAAAGAAGTTGTGGCACGTACGTGCAATGCAATATCACTCAGCAATGAAATCTGTGTCATCAGGCCCGTAGCGGCATAGTAAGTGGATGCAGGTACGGTGATTCTACGTGAACTACGTCACACAGAAAAAGAAACATCATAAGATATCACTAATACACGGAATGTAAACTTGACTTCACATGAACTGAATTACAAAACAGAACAGGGTCTCAAATTTAGAAAACCAACTAGTGCTTGCTTATGGGGAAAGGTGCGTTGGGGTGCTGCATAAAACCAGAGACTGAAATTAGCATAGATAACATTCCATAAGCCAAATATGTAATAGACAAAACCTACTCCTTGCTCAACGAAATGGACTCAACACCACATATTCAACGCCTAGGAATATACCTGACTAGGAAGAATCTTAAAACCCATGGATATATATGTCTCCGTAAGAGAATCAAGCGTGTGTACAGCGGCGGAAAAGCAGCAGTGAAAATCCGATAAATCCCATTATCAAAATAAATTTCGAAAACAAAATACAAAGACAGTGAAATAGAGAGCAATTCTTAAATAATTCACTCAGGGCATGTGATGCAACCGGGATTGACCACATCTACACCCAGAGCTGGTTGAGACATAAGGCTGGACACTTCTGGCTGATAGCACTGGTGAGTTTCGGTGAGCAAATGCAGACCCTATGAAGTCATACTGCATGGTACCCATTCCATGGGTCCCAACTCTCCAGGTTCAAGGCATTCTTCCTCCAGCTAAAACATGCATGGGAATCCCAGAGTATCGTCCACCGTGTGATTGGGAAACGATTTAAAATGCATCTCAGTTTTCGTATCCTGGTCCTCGGGTTCACCATTCCAGATGCTTTACTAACACTCTCCCCGCTTGGAGAGTCAGTGCCTTTAACCTCCTGTTTGGCACAGCTTGCAATTTCTGTGCAAGATGAACAGGAATAGGGAGAACCAATGAGAGAGTAGCTGTAGGTGTCTGCACGGGCAAATGTAACGCTCATTGCCCACCAGGAAGAGGAATTAAACAAAGGCTCAGTGTGCCCTGCTGGAAACAGATTAGGGCCTGAAGCAATCCTGCGGTTTTGTGCCCAGCTCACAAGAAAGCGAGTTGAAGAAAGGAGCTCAGGGGCACTGTACTTCACAAACCTGCAGAGTTATAAATGACAGCTATCCTCCAAAAATATATTGAAGTAAGCCTGCGAAGGGGACTTGAAAGCGGGGCTGAATTTCAGGTAAACGATTGCAGGGGGTAGACTGGAATTGCCCTGAAAGCATAGGAAAAGAGGCACAACGTCGACAATGATGCACTTGGCCAAAAAGGGCATATGCGTTTTTTCCTGAATATATTTAGGAAAAAACGCATACGCCCTTTTTGGCCAACCAAGCAAGCCTGTAAAGGAAATCTGCACTACAATGAAATCTCACTGCCCCCCCGGGCAAAAGGGCCATCTGAAAAAAGTGTAAAATCCAGAAAGGTAGGACAGGATATGGAGAACAGGGAGCCTTGTTATGCTGATTGGCAGGATGTAAATTGCCAGCAGCCACCCTGGAGAAGTGTATGGTGTTTCCTGAAACACGTAAGAAACCAAGCAACACAGCCTATGGCACTTCCACTTATGGTCCTATAGCTTACGGAAATTAAAATCAAAAACAGACAGCCACCCCAATATTTGGGACGGCTGTGTGCACAAGAAGCTCGTCTACAGTATCAGGTAAATATCCCAGAAAGCAAAAAATGTATAAAGAAGTTGTGGCACGTACGTGCAATGCAATATCACTCAGCAATGGAATCTGTGTCATCAGGCCCGTAGCGGCATAGTAAGTGGATGCAGGTACGGTGATTCTACGTGAACTACGTCACACAGAAAAAGAAACATCATAAGATATCACTAATACACGGAATGTAAACTTGACTACACATGAACTGAATTACAAAACAGAACAGGGTCTCAAATTTAGAAAACCAACTAGTGCTTGCTTATGGGGAAAGGTGCGTTGGGGTGCTGCATAAAACCAGAGACTGAAATTAGCACAGATAACATTCCATAAGCCAAATATGTAATAGACAAGACCTACTCCTTGCTCAACGAAATGGACTCAACACCACATATTCAACGCCTAGGAATATACCTGACTAGGAAGAATCTTAAAACCCATGGATATATATGTCTCCGTAAGAGAATCAAGCGTGTGTACAGCGGCGGAAATGCAGCAGTGAAAATCCGATAAATCCCATTATCAAAATAAATTTCGAAAACAAAACACAAAGACAGTGAAATAGAGAGCAATTCTTAAATAATTCACTTAGGGCATGTGATGCAACCGGGTTTGAACACATCTACACTCAGAGCTGGTTGAGACATAAGGCTGGACACTTCAGGCTGATAGCACTGGTGAGTTTCGGTGAGCAAATGCAGACCCTTTGAAGTCATACTGCATGGTACCCATTCCATGGGTCCCAACTCTCCAGGTTCAAGGGATTCTTCCTCCAGGTAAAACATGCATGAGAAACCTAGAGTATCGTCCACCGTGTGATTGGGAAACGATTTAAAATGCATCTCAGTTTTTGTATCCTGGTCCTCGGGTTCACCATTCCAGATGCTTTACTAACACTCTCCCCGCTTGGAGAGTCAGTGCCTTTAACCTCCTCTTTGGCACAGCTTGCAATTTCTGTGCAAGATGAACAGGAATAGGGAGAACAAATGAGAGACTAGCTGTAGGTGTCTGCACGGGCAAATGTAACGCTCATTGCCCACCAGGAAGAGGAATTAAACAAAGGCTCAGTGTGCCCTGCTGGAAACAGATTAGGGCCTGAAGCAATCTTGCGGTTTTGTGCCCAGCTCACAAGAAAGCGAGTTGAAGAAAGGAGCTCAGGGGCACTGTAATTCACAAACCTGCAGAGTTATAAATGACAGCTATCCTCCAAAAATATATTGAAGTAAGCCTGCGAAGGGGATTGAAAGCGGGGCAGAGTTTCAGGAAAACCATTGCAGGGGGTAGACTGGAATTGCCCTGAAAGCATAGGAAAAGAGGCACAACGTCGACAATGATGCACTTGGCCAAAAAGGGCGTATGCGTTTTTTCCTGAATATATTCAGGAAAAACGCATACGCCCTTTTTGGCCAACCAAGCAAGCCTGTAAAGGAAATCTGCACTACAATGAAGTCTCACTGCCCCCCGGGCAAAAGGGCCATCTGAAAAAAGTGTAAAATCCAGAAATGTAGGACAGGATATGGAGAACAGGGAGCCTTGTTATGCTGATTGGCAGGATGTAAATTGCCAGCAGCCACCCTGGAGAAGTGTATGGTGTTTCCTGAAACACGTAAGAAACAAAGCAACACAGCCTATGGCACTTCCACTTATGGTCCTATAGCTTACGGAAATTAAAATCAAAAACAGACAGCCACCCCAATATTTGGGACGACTGTGTTCACAAGAAGCTCGTCTACAGTATCAGGTAAATATCCCAGAAAGCAAAAAATGGATAAAGAAGTTGTGGCACGTACGTGCAATGCAATATCCCTTAGCAATGAAATCTGTGTCATCAGGCCCGTAGCGGCATAGTGAGTGGATGCAGGTACGGTGATTCTACGTGAACTACGTCACACAGAAAAAGAAACATCATAAGATATCACTAATACACGGAATGTAAACTTGACTACACATGAACTGAATTACAAAACAGAACAGGGTCTCAAATTTAGAAAACCAACTTGTGCTTGCTTATGGGGAAAGGTGCGTTGGGGTGCTGCATAAAACCAGAGACTGAAATTAGCACAGATAACTTTCCATAAGCCAAATATGTAATAGACAAGACCTACTCCTCGCTCAACGAAATGGACCCAACACCACATATTCAACGCCTAGGAATATACCTGATTAGGAAGAATCTTAAAACCCATGGATATATATGTCTCCGTAAGAGAATCAAGGGTGTGTACAGCGGCCGAAACGCAGCAGTGAAAATCCGAAAAATCCCATTATCAAAATAAATTTCGAAAACAAAACACAAAGACAGTGAAATAGAGAGCAATTCTTAAATAATTCACTCAGGGCATGTGATGCAACCGGGATTGACCACATCTACACCCAGAGCTGGTTGAGACATAAGGCTGGACACTTCAGGCTGATAGCATTGGTGAGTTTCGGTGAGCAAATGTAGAGCCTTTGAAGTCATACTGCATGGTACCCATTCCATGGGTCCCAACTCTCCAGGTTCAAGGGATTCTTCCTCCAGCTAAAACATGCATGGGAAACCCAGAGTATCGTCCCACGTGTGATTGGGAAACGATTTAAAATGCATCTCCATTTTCGTATCCTGGTCCTCGGGTTCACCATTCCAGATGCTTTACTAACACTCTCCCCGCTTGGAGAGTCAGTGCCTTTAACCTCCTCTTTGGCACAGCTTGCAATTTCTGTGCAAGATGAACAGGAATAGGGAGAACCAATGAGAGACTAGCCGTAGGTGTCTGCACGGGCAAATGTAATGCTCATTGCCCACCAGGAAGAGGAATTAAACAAAGGCTCAGCGTGCCCTGCTGAAAACAGATTAGGGCCTGAAGCAATCCTGCGATTTTGTGCCCAGCTCACAAGAAAGAGAGTTGAAGAAAGGAGCTCAGTGGCAATGTAATTCACAAACCTGCAGAGTTATAAATGACAGCTATCTTCCAAAAGTATATTGAAGTAAGCCTGCAAAGGGGACTTGAAAGCGGGGCAGAATTTCAGGAAAACGATTGCAGGGGGTAGACTGGAATTGCCCTGAAAGCATAGGAAAAGAGGCACAACGTCGACAATGATGCACTTGGCCAAAAAGGGCGTATGCGTTTTTTCCTGAATATATTCAGGAAAAAACGCATACGCCCTTTTTGGCTAACCAGGCAAGCCTGTGAAGGAAATCTGCACTACAATGAAGTCTCACTGCCCCCTGGGCAAGAGAGCCATCTGAAAAAAGTGAAAAATCCAGAAAGGTAGGACAGGATATGGAGAACAGGGAGCCTTGTTATGCTGTTTGGCAGGATGTAAATTGCCAAAAGCCACCCTGGAGAAGTGTATGGTGTTTCCTGAAACACGTAAGAAATAAAGCAACACAGCCTATGGCAATTGCACTTATGGTCCTATTCCTTAGGGATATTAAAATCAAAAACAGAGAGCCACCCCAAAGTTTGGGACGGCTGTGTTCCCAGGAAGCTCGTCTACAGTACCAGGTAAATATCCCAGAAAGCAACAAATGGATAAAGAAGTTGTGGCACGTACGTGCAATGCAATATCACTCAGCAATGAAATCTGTGTCATCAGGCCCGTAGCGGCATAGTGAGTGGATGCAGGTACGGTGATTCTACGTGAACTACGTCACACAGAAAAAGAAACATCATAAGATATCACTAATGCACGGAATGTAAACTTGACTACACATGAACTGAATTAAAACACAGAACAGGGTCTCAAATTTAGAAAACCAACTAGTGCTTGCTTATGGGGAAAGGTGCGTTGGGGTGCTGCATAAAACCAGAGACTGTAATTAGCACAGATAACTTTCCATAAGTCAAATATGTAATAGACAAGACCTACTCTTTGCTCAACGAAATGGACCCAACACCACGTATTCAACGCCTAGGAATATACCTGACTAGGAAGAATCTTAAAACCCATGGATATATATGTCTCCGTAAGAGAATCAAGCGTGTGTACAGCGGCCGAAACGCAGTAGTGAAAATCCGATAAATCCCATTATCAAAATAAATTTCGAAAGCAAAACACAAAGACAGTGAAATAGAGAGCAATTCTTAAATAATTCACTCAGGGCATGTGATGCAACCGGGATTGACCACATCTACACCCAGAGCTGGTTGAGACATAAGGCTGGACACTTCAGGCTGATAGCATTGGTGAGTTTCGGTGAGCAAATGGAGACACTTTGAAGTCATACTGCATGGTACCCATTCCATGGGTCCCAAATCTCCAGGTTCAAGGGATTCTTCCTCCAGCTAAAACATGCATGGGAAACCCAGAGTATCATCCACCGTGTGATTGGGAAACGATTTAAAATGCATCTCAGTTTTCGTATCCTGGTCCTCGGGTTCACCATTCCAGATGCTTTACTAACACTCTCCCCGCTTGGAGAGTCAGTGCCTTTAACCTCCACTTTGGCACAGCTTGCAATTTCTGTGCAAGGTGAACAGGAATACGGAGAACCAATGAGAGACTAGCTATAGGTGTCTGCAGGGGCAAATGTAATGCTCATTGCCCACCAGGAAGAGGAATTAAACAAAGGCTCAGCGTGCCCTGCCAGAAACAGATTACGGCCTGAAGCAATCCTGCGGTTTTGTGCCAGCTCACAAGAAAGCGAGTTGAAGAAACAAGTTCAGGGGCACTGTACTTCACAAACCTGCAGAGTTATAAATGACAGCTATCCTCCAAAAATATATTGAAGTAAGCCTGCGAAGGGGACTTGAAAGCGGGGCAGAATTTCAGGAAAACGATTTCAGGGGTAGACTGGAATTGCCCTGAAAGCATAGGAAAAGAGGCAGAACGTCGACAATGATGCACTTGGCCAAAAAGGGCGTATGCGTTTTTTCCTGAATATATTCAGGAAAAAACGCATACGCCCTTTTTGGCCAACCAAGCAAGCCTGTAAAGGAAATCTGCACTACAATGAAGTCTCACTGCCCCCCGGGCAAAAGGGCCATCTGAAAAAAGTGTAAAATCCAGAAAGGTAGGACAGGATATGGAGAACAGGGAGCCTTGTTATGCTGATTGGCAGGATGTAAATTGCCAACAGCCACCCTGGAGAAATGTATGGTGTTTCCTGAAACACGTAAGAAATAAAGCAACACAGCCTATGGCCATTGCAGTTATGGTCCTATTCCTTAGGGAAATTAAAATCAAAAACAGAGAGCCACCCCAAAGTTTGGGACGGCTGTGTTCCCAAGAAGCTCGTCTACAGTACCAGGTAAATATCCCAGAAAGCAAAAAATGGATAAAGAAGTTGTGGCACGTACGTGCAGTGCAGTATCACTCAGCAATGAAATCTGTGTCATCAGGCCCGTAGCGGCATAGTGAGTGGATGCAGGTACGGTGATTCTACGTGAACTACGTCACACAGAAAAAGAAACATCATAAGATATCACTAATACACGGAATGTAAACTTGACTACACATGAACTGAATTACAAAACAGAACAGGGTCTCAAATTTAGAAAACCAACTAGTGCTTGCTTATGGGGAAAGGTGCCTTGGGGTGCTGCATAAAACCAGAGACTGAAATTAGCACAGATAACTTTCCATAAGCCAAATATGTAATAGACAAGACCTACTACTTGTTCAACGAAATGGACCCAACACCACATATTCAACGCCTATGAATATACCTGACTAGGAAGAATCTTAAAACCCATGGATATATATGTCTCCGTAAGAGAATCAAGCGTGTGTACAGCGGCCGAAACGCAGCACTGAAAATCCGATAAATCCCATTATCAAAATAAATTTCGAAAACAAAACACAAAGACAGTGAAATAGAGAGCAATTCTTAAATAATTCACTCAGGGCATGTGATGCAACCGGGATTGACCACATCTACACCCAGAGCTGGTTGAGACATAAGGCTGGACACTTCAGGCTGATAGCATTGGTGAGTTTTGGTGAGCAAATGCAGACCCTTTGAAGTCATACTGCATGGTACCCATTCCATGGGTCCCAACTCTCCAGGTTCAAGGGATTCTTCCTCCAGCTAAAACATGCATGGGAAACCCAGAGTATCATCCACCGTGTGATTGGGAAACGATTTAAAATGCATCTCAGTTTTCGTATCCTGGCCCTCGGGTTCACCATTCCAGATGCGTTACTAACACTCTCCCTGCTCGGAGAGTCAGTGCCTTTAACCTCCTGTTTGGCACAACTTGCAATTTCTGTGCAAGATGAACAGGAATAGGGAGAACCAATGAGAGACTAGCTGTAGGTGTCTGCACGGGCAAATGTAACGCTCATTGCCCACAAGGAAGAGGAATTATCCAAAGGCTCAGCATGCCCTGCCGGAAACAGATTAGGGCCTGAAGAAATCCTGCGGTGTTGTGCCCAGCTCACAAGAAAGCGAGTTGAAGAAAGGAGCTCAGGGGCACTGTAATTCACAAACCTGCAGAGTTATAAATGACAGCTATCCTCCAAAAATATATTGAAGTAAGCCTGCGAAGGGGACTTGAAAGCAGGGCAGAATTTCAGGAAAACGATTGCAGGGGGTAGACTGGAATTGCCCTGAAAGCATAGGAAAAGAGGCACAACGTCGACAATGATGCACTTGGCCAAAAAGGGCGTATGCGTTTTTTCCTGAATGTATTCAGGAAAAAACGCATACGCCCTTTTTGGCCAACCAAGCAAGCCTGTAAAGGAAATCTGCACTACAATGAAGTCTCACTGCCCCCCGGGCAAAAGGGCCATCTGAAAAAAGTGTAAAATCCAGAAAGGTAGGACAGGATATGGAGAACAGGGAGCCTTGTTATGCTGATTGGCAAGATGTAAATTGCCAACAGCCACCCTGGAGAAATGTATGGTGTTTCCTGAAACACGTAAGAAATAAAGCAACACAGCCTATGGCAATTGCAGTTATGGTCCTATTCCTTAGGGAAATTAAAATCAAAAACAGAGAGCCACCCCAAAGTTTGGGACGGCTGTGTTCCCAAGAAGCTCGTCTACAGTACCAGGTAAATATCCCAGAAAGCAAAAAATGGATAAAGAAGTTGTGGCACGTACGTGCAGTGCAGTATCACTCAGCAATGAAATCTGTGTCATCAGGCCCGTAGCGGCATAGTGAGTGGATGCAGGTACGGTGATTCTACGTGAACTACGTCACACAGAAAAAGAAATATCATAAGATATCACTAATACACGGAATGTAAACTTGACTACACATGAACTGAATTACAAAACAGAACAGGGTCTCAAATTTAGAAAACCAACTAGTGCTTGCTTATGGGGAAAGGTGCCTTGGGGTACTGCATAAAACCAGAGACTGAAATTAGCACAGATAACTTTCCATAAGCCAAATATGTAATAGACAAGACCTACTCCTTGTTCAACGAAATGGACCCAACACCACATATTCAAGGCCTATGAATATACCTGACTAGGAAGAATCTTAAAACCCATGGATATATATGTCTCCGTAAGAGAATCAAGCGTGTGTACAGCGGCCGAAACGCAGCACTGAAAATCCGATAAATCCCATTATCAAAATAAATTTCGAAAACAAAACACAAAGACAGTGAAATAGAGAGCAATTCTTAAATAATTCACTCAGAGCATGTGATGCAACCGGGATTGACCACATCTACACCCAGAGCTGGTTGAGACATAAGGCTGGACACTTCAGGCTGATAGCATTGGTGAGTTTCGGTGAGCAAATGCAGACCCTTTGAAGTCATACTGCATGGTACCCATTCCATGGGTCCCAACTCTCCAGGTTCAAGGGATTCTTCCTCCAGGTAAAACATGCATGGGAAACCCAGAGTATCATCCACCGTGTGATTGGGAAACGATTTAAAATGCATCTCAGTTTTCGTATCCTGGCCCTCGGGTTCACCATTCCAGATGTTTTACTAACACTCTCCCTGCTCGGAGAGTCAGTGCCTTTAACCTCCTGTTTGGCACAGCTTGCAATTTCTGTGCAAGATGAACAGGAATAGGGAGAACCAATGAGAGACTAGCTGTAGGTGTCTGCACGGGCAAATGTAACGCTCATTGCCCACCAGGAAGAGGAATTAAACAAAGGCTCAGTGTGCCCTGCTGGAAACAGATTAGGGCCTGAAGCAATCCTGCGGTTTTTTGCCCAGCTCACAAGAAAGCGAGTTGAAGAAAGGAGCTCAGGGGCACTGTAATTCACAATCCTGCAGAGTTATAAATGACAGCTATCCTCCAAAAATATATTGAAGTAAGCCTGCGAAGGGGACTTGAAAGCGGGGCAGAATTTCAGGAAAACAATTGCAGGGGGTAGACTGGAATTGCCCTGAAAGCATAGGAAAAGAGGCAGAACGTCGACAATGATGCACTTGGCCAAAAAGGGCATATGCGTTTTTTCCTGAATGTATTCAGGAAAAAACGCATACGCCCTTTTTGGCCAACCAAGCAAGCCTGTAAAGGAAATCTGCACTACAATGAAGTCTCACTGCCCCCCGGGCAAAAGGGCCATCTGAAAAAAGTGTAAAATCCAGAAAGGTAGGACAGGATATGGAGAACAGGGAGCCTTGTTATGCTGATTGGCAGGATGTAAATTGCCAACAGCCACCCTGGAGAAGTGTATGGTGTTTCCTGAAACACGTAAGAAATAAAGCAACACAGCCTATGGCAATTGCACTTATGGTCCTATTCCTTAGGGAAAATAAAATCAAAAATAGAGAGCCACCCCAAAGTTTGGGACGGCTGTGTTCCCAAGAAGCTCGTCTACAGTACGAGGTAAATATCCCAGAAAGCAAAAAATGGATAAAGAAATTGTGGCACGTACGTGCAGTGCAGTATCACTCAGCAATGAAATCTGTGTCATCAGGCCCGTAGCGGCATACTGAGTGGATGCAGGTACGGTGATTCTACGTGATCTACGTCACACAGAAAAAGAAACATCATAAGATATCACTAATGCACGGAATGTAAACTTGACTACACATGAACTGAATTACAAAACAGAACAGGGTCTCAAATTTAGAAATCCAACTAGTGCTTGCTTATGGGGAAAGGTGCCTTGGGGTGCTGCATAAAACCAGAGACTGAAATTAGCACAGATAACATTCCATAAGCCAAATATGTAATAGACAAGACCTACTCCTTGCTCAACGAAATGGACTCAACACCACATATTCAACGCCTAGAAATATAACTGACTAGTAAGAATTTTAAAACCCATGGATATATATCTCTCCATAAGAGAATCAAGCGTGTGTACAGCGGCCGAAACACAGCATTTAAAATCCGATAAATCCCATTATGAAAATAAATTTCGAAAACAAAACACAAAGACAGTGAAATAGAGAGCAATTCTTAAATAATTCACTCAGGGCATGTGATGCAACCGGGATTTACCACATCTACACCCAGAGCTGGTTGAGACATAAGGCTGCACACTTCAGGCTGATAGCATTGGTGAGTTTCGGTGAGCAAATGCAGACCCTTTGAAGTCATACTGCATGTTACCCATTCCATGGGTCCCAACTCTCCAGGTTCAAGGCATTCTTCCTCCAGCTAAAACATGCATGGGAAACCCAGAGTATCATCCACCGTGTGATTGGGAAATCATTTAAAATGCATCTCAGTTCTCGTATCCTGGTCCTCGGGTTCACCATTCCAGATGCTTTACTAACACTCTCCCTGCTCGGAGAGTCAGTGCCTTTAACCTCCTGTTTGGCACAGCTTGCAATTTCTGTGCAAGATGAACAGGAATAGGGAGAACCAATGAGAGACTAGCTGTAGGTGTCTGCACGGGCAAATGTAACGCTCATTTCCCACCAGGAAGAGGAATTAACCAAAGGCTCAGCGTGCCCTGCCGGAAACAGATTAGGGCCTGAAGCAATCCTGCGGTTTTGTGCCCAGCTCACAAGAAAGCGAGTTGAAGAAAGGAGATCAGGGGCACTATAATTCACAAACCTGCAGAGTTATAAATGACAGCTATCCTCCAAAAATATATTGAAGTTAGCCTGCGAAGGGGACTTCAAAGCAGGGCAGAATTTCAGGAAAACGATTGCAGGGGGTAGACTGGAATTGCCCTGAAAGCATAGGAAAAGAGGCAGAACGTCGACAATGATGCACTTGGCCAAAAAGGGCGTATGCGTTTTTTCCTGAATATATTCAGGAAAAAATGCATACGCCCTTTTTGGCCAACCAAGCAAGCCTGTAAAGGAAATCTGCACTACAATGAAGTCCCACTGCCCCCCGGGCAAAAGGGCCATCTGAAAAAAAGTGTAAAATCCAGAAAGGTAGGACAGGATATGGAGAACAGGGAGCCTTGTTATGCTGATTGGCAGGATGTAAATTGCCAGCACCCAACCAGGAGAAGTGTATGGTGTTTCCTGAAACACGTAAGAAACAAAGCAACACAGCCTATGGCACTTCAACTTATGGTCCTATAGCTTACGGAAATTAAAATCAAAAACAGACAGCCACCCCAATATTTGGGACGGCTGTGTTCACAAGAAGCTCGTCTACAGTATCAGGTAAATATCCCAGAAAGCAAAAAATGGATAAAGAAGTTGTGGCACGTACGTACAATGCAATATCACTCAGCAATGAAATCTGTGTCATCAGGCCCGTAGCGGCATAGTGAGTGGATGCAGGTACGGTGATTCTACGTGAACTACGTCACACAGAAAAAGAAACATCATAAGATATCATTAATACACGGAATGTAAACTTGACTACACATGAACTGAAATACAAAAGAGAACAGGGTCTCAAATTTAGAAAACCAACTAGTGCTTGCTTATGGGGAAAGGTGCCTTGGGGTGCTGCATAAAACCAGAGACTGAAATTAGCACAGATAACTTTCCATAAGCCAAATATGTAATAGACAAGACCTACTACTTGCTCAACGAAATGGACCCAACACCACATATTCAACGCCTAGGAATATACCTGACTAGGAAGAATCTTAAAACCCATGGATATATATGTCTCCGTAAGAGAATCAAGCGTGTATACAGCGGGCGAAACGCAGCAGTGAAAATTCGAGAAATCCCATTATCAAAATAAATTTTGAAAACAAAACACAAAGACAGTGAAATAGAGAGCAATTCTTAAATAATTCACTCAGGGCATGTGATGCAACCGGGATTTACCACATCTACACCCAGAGCTGGTTGAGACATAAGGCTGGACACTTCAGGCTGATAGCATTGGTGAGTTTCGGTGAGTAAATGCAGACCCTTTGAAGTCATACTGCATGGTACCCATTCCATGGGTCCCAACTCTCCAGGTTCAAGGGATTCTTCCTCCAGCTAAAACATGCATGGGAAAGCCACAGTACGGTCCACCGTGTGATTGGGAAATGATTTAAAATGCACCTCAGCTTTCGTATCCTGGTCCTCGGGTTCACCATTCCAGATGCTTTACTAACACTCTCCCTGCTTGGAGAGTCAGTGCCTTTAACCTCCTTTTTGGCACAGCTTGCAATTTCTGTGCAAGATAAACAGGAATAGGGAGAACCAATGACAGACTAGCTATAGGTGTCTGCACGGGCAAATGTAACGTTCATTTCCCACCAGGAAGAGGAATTAAACAAAGGCTCAGTGTGCCCTGGTGGAAACAGATTAGGGCCTGAAGCAATCCTGCGGTTTTGTGCCCAGCTCACAAGAAAGCGAGTTGAAGAAAGGAGCTCAGGGGCACTGTAATTCACAAACCTGCAGAGTTATAAATGACAGCTATCCTCCAAAAATATATTGAAGTAAGCCTGCGAAGGGGACTTGAAAGCGGGGCAGAATTTCAGGAAAACGATTGCAGGGGGTAGACTGGAATTGCCCTGAAAGCATAGGAAAAGAGGCAGAACATCGACAATGATGCACTTGGCCAAAAAGGGCGTATGCGTTTTTTCCTGAATATATTCAGGAAAACACGCATACGCCCTTTTTGGCCAACCAAGCAAGCCTGTAAACGAAATGTGCACTACAATGAAGTCTCACTGCCCCCCGGGCAAGAGGGCCATCTGAAAAAAGTGTAAAATCCAGAAAGGTAGGACAGGATATGGAGAACAGGGAGCCTTGTTATGCTGATTGGCAGGATGTAAATTGCCAGCAGCCACCCTGGAGAAGTGTATGGTGTTTCCTGAAACACGTAAGAAATAAAGCAAGACAGCCTATGGCAATTGCAATTATGGTCCTATTCCTTAGGGAAATTTAAATCAAAAACAGAGAGCCACCCCAAAGTTTGGGACGGCTGTGTTCCCAAATAGCTCGTCTACAGTACCAGGTAAATATCCCAGAAAGCAAAAAATGGATAAAGAAGTTGTGGCACGTACGTGCAATGCAATATCACTCAGCAATGAAATCTGTGTCATCTGGCCCGTAGCGGCATAGTGAGTGGATGCAGGTACGGTGATTCTACGTGAACTATGTCACAGAGAAATAGAAACATCATAAGATATCACTAATACACGGAATGTAAACTTGACTACACATGAACTGAATTACAAAACAGAACATGGTCTCAAATTTAGAAAACCAACTAGTGCTTGTTTATGGGGAAAGGTGCCTTGGGGTTCTGCATAAAACCAGAGACTGAAATTAGCACAGATAACATTCCATAAGCCAAATATGTAATAGACAAGACCTACTCCTTGCTCAACGAAATGGACTCAACACCACATATTCAACGCCTAGGAATATACCTGACTAGGAAGAATCTTAAAACCCATGGATATATATGTCTCCGTAAGAGAATCAAGCGTGTGTACAGCGGCCGATACGCAGCAGTGAAAATCCGATAAATCCCATTATCAAAATAAATTTCGAAAACAAAACACAAAGACAGTGAAATAGAGAGCAATTCTTAAATAATTCACTCAGGGCATGTGATGCAACCGGGATTGACCACATCTACACCCAGAGCTGATTGAGACATAAGGCTGGACACTTCAGGCTAATAGCATTGGTGAGTTTCGGTGAGCAAATGCAGACCCTTTGAAGTCATACCGCATGGTACCTATTCCATGGGTCCCAACTCTTCAGGTTCAAGGGATTCTTCCTCCAGCTAAAACATGCATGGGAAACCCAGAGTATCGTCCACCGTGTCATTGGGAAACGATTTAAAATGCATCTCAGTTTTCGTATCCTGGTCCTCGGGTTCACCATTCCAGATGCTTTACTAACACTCTCCCCACTTGGAGAGTCAGTGCCTTTAACCTCCTCTTTGGCACAGCTTGCAATTTCTGTGCAAGATGAACAGGAATAGGGAGAACCAATGAGAGACTAGCTGTAGGTGTCTGCACGGGCAAATGTAACGCTCATTGCCCACCAGGAAGAGGAATTAAACAAAGGCTCAGTGTGCCCTGCTGGAAACAGATTAGGGCCTGAAGCAATCCTGCGGTTTTGTGCCCAGCTCACAAGAAAGCGAGTTGAAGAAAGGAGCTCAGGGGCACTGTAATTCACAAACCTGCAGAGTTATAAATGACAGCTATCTTCCAAAAGTATACTGAAGTAAGCCTGCGTAGGGGACTTGAAAGCGGGGCAGAATTTCAGGAAAACGATTGCAGGTGGCAGACTGGAATTGCCCTGAAAGCATAGGAAAAGAGGCACAACGTCGACAATGATGCACTTGGCCAAAAAGGGCGTATGCGTTTTTTCCTGAATATATTCAGGAAAAAACGCATACGCCCTTCTTGGCCAACCAAGCAAGCCTCTAAAGGAAATCTGCATTACAATGAAGTCTCACTGCCCCCCGGGCAAGAGGGCCATCTGAACAAATTGTGAAATCCAGAAAGGTAGGACAGGATATGGAGAACAGGGAGCCTTGTTATGCTGATTGGCAGGATGTAAATTGCCAACAGCCACCCTGGAGAAGTGTATGGTGTTTCCTGAAACACGTAAGAAATAAAGCAACACAGCCTATGGCAATTGCACTTATGGTCCTATTCCTTAGGGAAATTAAAATCAAAAACAGAGAGCCACCCCAAAGTTTGGGACGGCTGTGTTCCCAAGAAGCTCATCTACAGTACCAGGTAAATATCCCAGAAAGCAAAAAATGGATAAAGAAGTTGTGGCATGTACGTGCAATGCAGTATCACTCAGCAATGAAATCTGTGTCATCAGGCCCGTAGCGGCATAGTGAGTGGATGCAGGTACGGTGATTCTACGTGAACTACGTCACACAGAAAAAGAAACATCATAAGATATCACTAATACACGGAATGTAAACTTGACTACACATGAACTGAATTACAAAACAGAACAGGGTCACAAATTTAGAAAACCAACTAGTGCTTGCTTATGGGGAAAGGTGCCTTGGGGTGCTGCATAAAACCAGAGACTGAAATTAGCACAGATAACATTCCATAAGCCAAATATGTAATAGACAAGACCTACTCCTTGCTCAACGAAATGGACTCAACACCACATATTCAACGCCTAGGAATATACCTGACTAGGAAGAATCTTAAAACCCATGGATTTATATGTCTCCGTAAGAGAATCAAGCGTGTGTACAGCGGCATAAACGCAGCAGTGAAAATCCGATAAATCCCATTATCAAAATAAATTTCGAAAACAAAACACAAACACAGTGAAATAGAGAGCAATTCTTAAATAATTCACTCAGGGCATGTGATGCAACCGGGATTGACCACATCTACACCCAGAGCTGGTTGAGACATAAGGCTGGACACTTCAGGCTGATAGCATTGGTGAGTTTCGGTGAGCAAATGCAGACCCTTTGAAGTCATACTGCATGGTACCCAATCCATGGGTCCCAACTCTCCAGGTTCAAGGAATTCTTCCTCCAGCTAAAACATGCATGGGAAACCCAGAGTATCGTCCACCGTGTGATTGGGAAACGATTTAAAATGCATCTCAGTTTTCGTATCCTGGTCCTCGGGTTCACCATTCCAGATGCTTTACTAACACTCTCCCCGCTTGGAGAGTCAGTGCCTTTAACCTCCTGTTTGGCACAGCTTGCAATTTCTGTGCAAGATGAACAGGAATAGGGAGAACCAATGAGAGACTAGCTGTAGGTGTCTGCACGGGCAAATGTAACGCTCATTTCCCACCAGGAAGAGGAATTAACCAAAGGCTCAGCGTGCCCTGCCGGAAACAGATTAGGGCCTGAAGCAATCCTGCGGTTTTGTGCCCAGCTCACAAGAAAGCGAGTTGAAGAAAGGAGCTCAGGGGCACTGTAATTCACAAACCTGCAGAGTTATAAATGACAGCTATCCTCCAAAAATATATTGAAGTAAGCCTGCGAAGGGTACTTGAAAGGGGGCAGAATTTCAGGAAAACGATTGCAGGGGGTAGACTGGAATTGCCCTGAAAGCATAGGAAAAGAGGCACAACGTCGACAATGATGCACTTGGCCAAAAAGGGCGTATGCGTTTTTTCCTGAATATATTCAGGAAAAAACGCATACGCCCTTTTTGGCCAACCAAGCAAGCCTGTAAAGGAAATCTGCACTACAATGAAATCTCACTGCCCCCAGGGCAAAAGGGCCATCTGAAAAAAGTGTAAAATCCAGAAAGGAAGGACAGGATATGGAGAACAGGGAGCCTTGTTATGCTGATTCGCAGGATGTAAATTGCCAGCAGCCACCCTGGAGAAGTGTATGGTGTTTCCTGAAACACGTAACAAACAAAGCAACACAGCCTATGGCACTTCCACTTATGGTCCTATAGCTTACGGAAATTAAAATCAAAAACAGACAGCCACCCCAATATTTGGGACGGCTGTGTTCACAAGGAGCTCGTCTACAGTATCAGGTAAATATCCCAGAAAGCAAAAAATGGATAAAGAAGTTGTGGCACGTACGTACAATGCAATATCACTCAGCAATGAAATCTGTGTCATCAGGCCCGTAGCGGCATAGTGAGTGGATGCAGGTACGGTGATTCTACGTGAACTACGTCACAAAGGAAAAGAAACATCATAAGATATCACTAATACACGGAATGTAAACTTGACTACACATGAACTGAATTACAAAAAAGAACAGGGTCTCAAATTTAGAAAACCAACTAGTGCTTGCTTTTGGAGAAAGGTGCCTTGGGGTGCTGCATAAAACCAGAGACTGAAATTAGCACAGATAACTTTCCATAAGCCAAATATGTAATAGACAAGACGTACTCCTTGCTCAACAAAATGGACCCAACACCACATATTCAACGCCTAGGAATATACCTGACTAGGAAGAATCTTAAAACCCATGGATATATATGTCTCTGTAAGAGAATCAAGCATGTGTACAGCGACCGAAACGCAGCAGTGAAAATCCGATAAATCCCATTATCAAAATAAATTTCGAAAACAAAGCACAAAACAGTGAAATAGAGAGCAATTCTTAAATAATTCACTCAGGGCATGTGATGCAACCGGGATTGACCACATCTACACCCAGAGCTGGTTGAGACATAAGGCTGGACACTTCAGGCTGATAGCATTGGTGAGTTTCGGTGAGCAAATGCAGACCCTTTGAAGTCATACTGCATGGTACCCATTCCATGGGTCCCAACTCTCCAGGTTCAAGGCATTCTTCCTCCAGTTAAAACATGCATGGGAAACCCAGAGTATCCTCCACCGTGTGATTGGGAAACGATTTAAAATGCATCTCAGTTTTCGTTTCCTAGTCCTCGGGTTCACCATTCCAGATGCTTTACTAACACTCTCCCCGCTTGGAGAGTCAGTGCCTTTAACCTCCTGTTTGGCACAGCTTGCCATTTCTATGCAAGATGAACAGGAATAGGGAGAACCAATGAGAGACTAGCTGTAGGTGTCTGCACGGGCAAATGTAACACTCTTTGCCCACCAGGAAGAGGAATTAAACAAAGGCTCAGTGTGCCCTGCTGGAAACAGATTAGGGCCTGATGCAATCCTGCGGTTTGGTGCCCAGCTCACAAGAAAGCGAGTTGAAGAAAGGAGCTCAGGGGCACTATACTTCACAAACCTACAGAGTTATAAATGACAGCTATCCTCCAAAAATATATTGAAGTAAGCCTGCGAAGGGGACTTGAAAGCGTGGCTGAATTTCAGGTAAACGATTGCAGGGGGTAGACTGGAATTGCCCTGAAAGCATAGGAAAAGAGGCACAACGTCGACAATGATGCACTTGGCCAAATAGTGCGTATGCGTTTTTTCCTGAATATATTCAGGAAAAAACGCATACGCCCTTTTTGACCAACCAAGCAAGCCTGTAAAGGAAATCTGCACTACAATGAAATCTCACTGCCCCCCCGGGCAAAAGGGCCATCTGAATAAAGTGTAAAATCCAGAAAGGTAGGACAGGATATGGAGAACAGGGAGCCTTGTTATGCTGATTGGCAGGATGTAAATTGCCAGCAGCCACCCTGGAGAAGTGTATGGTGTTTCCTGAAACACGTAAGAAACAAAGCAACACAGCCTATGGCACTTCCACTTATGGTCCTATAGCTTACGGAAATTAAAATCAAAAACAGACAGCCACCCCAATATTTGGGACGGCTGTGTTCACAAGAAGCTCGTCTACAGTATCAGGTAAATATCCCAGAAAGCAAAAAATGGATAAAGAAGTTGTGGCACGTACGTACAATGCAATATCACTCAGCAATGAAATCTGTGTCATCAGGCCCGTAGCGGCATAGTGAGTGGATGCAGGTACGGTGATTCTACGTGAACTACGTCACAAAGAAAAAGAAACATCATAAGATATCACTAATACACGGAATGTAAACTTGACTACACATGAACTGAATTACAAAAAAGAACAGGGTCTCAAATTTAGAAAACCAACTAGTGCTTGCTTATGGAGAAAGGTGCCTTGGGGTGCTGCATAAAACCAGAGACTGAAATTAGCACAGATAACTTTCCATAAGCCAAATATGTAATAGACAAGACCTACTCCTTGCTCAACGAAATGGACCCAACACCACATATTCAACGCCTAGGAATATACCTGACTAGGAAGAATCTTAAAACCCATGTATATATATGTCTCCGTAAGAGAATCAAGCGTGTGTACAGCGGCGGAAATGCAGCAGTGAAAATCCGATAAATCCCATTATCAAAATAAATTTCGAAAACAAAACACAAAGACAGTGAAATAGAGAGCAATTCTTAAATAATTCACTCAGGGCATGTGATGCAACCGGGATTGACCACATCTACACCCAGAGCTGGTTGAGACATAAGGCTGGACACTTCTGGCTGATAACACTGGTGAGTTTCGGTGAGCAAATGCAGACCCTTTGAAGTCATACTGCATGGTACCCATTCCATGGGTCCCAAATCTCCAGGTGCAAGGCATTCTTCCTCCAGCTAAAACATGCATGGGAAACCCAGAGTATCGTCCACCGTGTGATTGGGAAACGATTTAAAATGCATCTCAGTTTTCGTATCCTGGTCCTCGGGTTCACCATTCCAGATGCTTTACTAACACTCTCCCCGCTTGCAAAGTCAGTGCCATTAACCTCCTGTTTGGCACAGCTTGCCATTTCTGTGCAAGATGAACAGGAATAGGGAGAACCAATGAGAGACTAGCTGTAGGTGTCTGCACGGGCAAATGTAACGCTCATTGCCCACCAGGAAGAGGAATTAAACAAAGGCTCAGTGTGCCCTGCTGGAAAGAGATTAGGGCCTGAAGCAATCCTGCGGTTTTGTGCAGAGCTCACAAGAAAGCGAGTTGAAGAAAGGAGCTCAGGGGCACTGTACTTCACAAACCTGCAGAGTTATAAATGACAGCTCTCCTCCAAAAATATATTGAAGTAAGCCTGCGAAGGGGACTTGAATGCGGGGCTGAATTTCAGGAAAACGATTGCAGGGGGTGGAGTGGAATTGCCCTGGAAGCATAGGAAAAGAGGCACAACGTCGACAATGATGCACTTGGCCAAAAAGGGCCAAATATATTCAGGAAAAAACGCATACGCCCTTTTTGTCCAACCAAGCAAGCCTGTAAAGGAAATCTGCACTACAATGAAATCTCACTGCCCCACCGGGCAAAAGGGCCATCTGAAAAAAGTGTAAAATCCAGAAAGCTAGGACAGGATATGGAGAACAGGGAGCCTTGTTATGCTGATTGGCAGGATGTAAATTGCCAGCAGCCACCCTGGAGAAGTGTATGGTGTTTCCTGAAACACATAAGAAACAAAGCAACACAGCCTATGGCACTTCCACTTATGGTCCTATAGCTTACGGAAATTAAAATCAAATACAGACAGCCACCCCAATATTTGGGACGGCTGTGTTCACAAGAAGCTCGTCTACAGTATCAGGTAAATATCCCAGAAAGCAAAAAATGGATAAAGAAGTTGTGGCACGTACTTGCAATGCAATATCACTCAGCAATGAAATCTGTGTCATCAGGCCAGTAGCGGCATAGTAAGTGGATGCAGGTACGGTGATTCTACGTGAACTAGGTCACACAGAAAAAGAAACATCTTAAGATATCACTAATACACGGAATGTAAACTTGACTACACATGAACTGAATTACAAAACAGAACAGGGTCTCAAATTTAGAAAACCAACTAGTGCTTGCTTATGGGGAAAGGTGCGTTGGGGTGCTGCATAAAAGCAGAGACTGAAATTAGCACAGATAACATTCCATAAGCCAAATATGTAATAGACAAGACCTACTCCTTGCTCAACGAAATGGACTCAACACCACATATTCAATGCCTAGGAATATACCTGACTAGGAAGAATCTTAAAACCCATGGATATATATGTCTCCGTAAGAGAATCAAGCGTGTGTACAGCGGCGGAAATGCAGCAGTGAAAATCCGATAAATCCCATTATCAAAATAAATTTCGAAAACAAAACACAAAGACAGTGAAATAGAGAGCAATTCTTAAATAATTCACTCAGGGCATGTGATGCAACCGGGATTGACCACATCTACACCCAGAGCTGGTTGAGACATAAGGCTGGACACTTCTGGCTGATAGCACTGGTGAGTTTCGGTGAGCAAATGCAGACCCTTTGAAGTCATACTGCATGGTACCCATTCCATGGGTCCCAACTCTCCAGGTTCAAGGCATTCTTCCTCCAGCTAAAACATGCATGGGAAACCCAGAGTATCGTCCACCGTGTGATTGGGAAACGATTTAAAATGCATCTCAGTTTTCGTATCCTGGTCCTCGGGTTCACCATTCCAATGCTTTACTAACACTCTCCCCGCTTGGAGAGTCAGTGCCTTTAAACTCCTGTTTGGCACAGCTTGCCATTTCTGTGCAAGATGAACAGGAATAGGGAGAACCAATGAGAGACTAGCTGTAGGTGTCTGCACGGGCATATGTAACGCTCATTGCCCACCAGGAAGAGGAATTAAACAAAGGCTCAGTGTGCACTGCTGGAAACATATTCGGGCCTGAAGCAATCCTGCGGTTTTGTGCCCAGCTCACAAGAAAGCGAGTTGAAGAAAGGAGCTCAGGGGCACTGTACTTCACAAACCTGCAGAGTTATAAATGACAGCTATCCTCCAAAAATATATTGAAGTAAGCCTGCGAAGGGGACTTGAAAGCGGGGCTGAATTTCAGGTAAACGATTGCAGGGGGTAGACTGGAATTGCCCTGAAAGCATAGGAAAAGAGGCACAACGTCGACAATGATGCACTTGGCCAAAAAGGGCGTATGCGTTTTTTCCTGAATATATTCAGGAAAAAACGCATACGCCCTTTTTGACCAACCAAGCAAGCCTGTAAAGGAAATCTGCACTACAATGAAATCTCACTGCCCCCCCGGGCAAAAGGGCCATCTGAAAAAAGTGTAAAATCCAGAAAGGTAAGACAGGATATGGAGAACAGGGAGCCTTGTTATGCTAATTGTCAGGATGTAAATTGCCAGCAACCACCCTGGAGAAGTGTATGGTGTTTCCTGAAACACGTAAGAAACAAAGCAACACAGCCTAGGGCACTTCCACTTATGGTCCTATAGCTTACGGAAATTAAAATCAAAAACAGACAGCCACCCCAATATTTGGGACGGCTGTGTTCACAAGAAGCTCGTCGACAGTATCAGGTAAATATCCCAGAAAGCAAAAAATGGATAAAGAAGTTGTGGCACGTACGTACAATGCAATATCACTCAGCAATGAAATCTGTGTCATCAGGCCCATAGCGGCATAGTGCGTGGATGCAGGTACGGTGATTCTACGTGAACTATGTCACACAGAAAAAGAAACATCATAAGATATCACTAATACACGGAATGTAAACTTGACTACACATGAACTGAATTACAAAACAGAACAGGGTCTCAAATTTAGGAAACCAACTAGTGCTTGCTTATGGGGAAAGGTGTGTTGGGGTGCTGCATAAAACCAGAGACTGAAATTAGCACAGATAACTTTCCATAAGCCAAATATGTAATAGACAAGACCTACTCCTTGCTCAACGAAATAGACCCAACACCACATATTCAACGCCTAGGAATATACCTGACTAGGAAGAATCTTAAAACCCATGGATATATATGTCTCCGTAAGAGAATCAAGCGTGTGTACAGCGGCCGAAACGCAGCAGTGAAAATCCGATAAATCCCATTATCAAAATAAATTTCGAAAACAAAACACAAAGACAGTGAAATAGAGAGCAATTCTTAAATAATTCACTCAGGGCATGTGATGCAACCGGGATTGACCACATCTACACCCAGAGCTGGTTGAGACATAAGGCTCGACACTTCAGGCTGATAGCATTGGTGAGTTTCGGTGAGCAAATGCAGACCCTTTGAAGTCATACTGCATGGTACCCATTCCATGGGTCCCAACTCTCCAGGTTCACGGCATTCTTCCTCCAGCTAAAACATGCATGGGAACCCAGAGTATCGTCCACCGTGTGATTGGGAAACGATTTAAAATGCATCTCAGTTTTCGTATCCTGGTCCTCGGGTTCACCATTCCAGATGCTTTACTAACACTCTCCCCGCTTGGAGAGTCAGTGACTTTAACCTCCTGTTTGGAAAGCTTGCCATTTCTGTGCAAGATGAACAGGAATAGGGAGAACCAATGAGAGACTAGCTGTAGGTGTCTGCACGGGCAAATGTAACGCTCATTGCCCACCAGGAAGAGGAATTAAACAAAGGCTCAGTGTGCCCTGCTGGAAACAGATTAGGGCCTGAAGCAATCCTGCGGTTTTGTGCCCAGCTCACAAGAAAGCGAGTTGAAGAAAGGAGCTCAGGGGCACTGTACTTCACAAACCTGCAGAGTTATAAATGACAGCTATCCTCCAAAAATATAATGAAGTAAGCCTGCGAAGGGGACTTGAAAGCGGGGCTGAATTTCAGGAAAACGATTGCAGGGGGTAGACTGGAATTGCCCTGAAAGCATAGGAAAAGAGGCACAACGTCGACAATGATGCACTTGGCCAAAAAGGGCGTATGCGTTTTTTCCTGAATATATTCAGGAAAAAACGCATACGCCCTTTTTGGCCAACCAAGCAAGCCTGTAAAGGAAATCTGCACTACAATGAAATCTCACTGCCCCCCCGGGCAAAAGGGCCATCTGAAAAAAGTGTAAAATCCAGAAAGGTAGGACAGGATATGGAGAACAGGGAGCCTTGTTATGCTGATTGGCAGGATGTAAATTGCCAGCAGCCACCCTGGAGAAGTGTATGGTGTTTCCTGAAACACGTAAGAAACAAAGCAACACAGCCTATGGCACTTCCACTTATGGTCCTATAGCTTTCGGAAATTAAAATCAAAAACAGACAGCCACCCCAATATTTGGGACGGCTGTGTTCACAAGAAGCTCGTCTACAGTATCAGGTAAATATCCCAGAAA
Organism: Phocoena phocoena; assembly: GCF_963924675.1. Taxonomy (NCBI): domain Eukaryota; kingdom Metazoa; phylum Chordata; class Mammalia; order Artiodactyla; family Phocoenidae; genus Phocoena; species Phocoena phocoena. Next base: position 837,113 of record NW_027077413.1, on the reverse strand, counting down.
GCAAAAAATGGATAAAGAAGTTGTGGCACGTACGTACAATGCAATATCACTCAGCAATGAAATCTGTGTCATCAGCCCCGTAGCGGCATAGTGGGTGGATGCAGGTACGGTGATTCTACGTGAACTACGTCACACAGAAAAAGAAACATCATAAGATATCACTAATACACGGAATGTAAACTTGACTACACATGAACTGAATTACAAAAAAGAACAGGGTCTCAAATTTAGAAAACCAACTAGTGCTTGCTTATGGGGAAAGGTGCCTTGGGGTGCTGCATAAAACCAGAGACTGAAATTAGCACAGATAATATTCCATAAGCCAAATATGTAATAGACAAGACCTACTCCTTGCTCAACGAAATGGACTCAACACCACATATTCAACGCCTAGGAATATACCGGACTAGGAAGAATCTTAAAACCCATGTATATATATGTCTCCGTAAGAGAATCAAGCGTGTGTACAGCGGCGGAAATGCAGCAGTGAAAATCCGATAAATCCCATTATCAAAATAAATTTGGAAAAAAAAACACAAAGACAGTGAAATAGAGAGCAATTCTTAAATAATTCACTCAGGGCATGTGATGCAACCGGGATTGACCACATCTACACCCAGAGCTGGTTGAGACATAAGGCTGGACACTTCAGGCTGATAGCACTGGTGAGTTTCGGTGAGCAAATGTAGACCCTTTGAAGTAATACTGCATGGTACCCATTCTATGGGTCCCAACTCTCCAGGTTCACGGCATTCTTCCTCCAGCTAAAACATGCATGGGAACCCAGAGTATTGTCCACCGTGTGATTGGAAAACGATTTAAAATGCATCTCAGTTTTCGTATCCTGGTCCTCGGGTTCACCATTCCAGATGCTTTACTAACACTCTCCCCGCTTGGAGAGTCAGTGCCTTTAACCTCCTGTTTGGCACAGCTTGCCATTTCTGTGCAAGATGAACAGGAATAGGGAGAACCAATGAGAGACTAGCTGTAGGTGTCTGCACGGGCAAATGTAACGCTCATTGCCCACCAGGAAGAGGAATTAAACAAAGGCTCAGTGTGCCCTGCTGGAAACAGATTAGGGCCTGAAGCAATCCTGCGGTTTTGTGCCCAGCTCACAAGAAAGCGAGTTGAAGAAAGGAGCTCAGGGGCACTGTACTTCACAAACCTGCAGAGTTATAAATGACAGCTATCCTCCAAAAATATATTGAAGTAAGCCTGCGAAGGGAACTTGAAAGCGGGGCTGAATTTCAGGACAACGATTGCAGGGGGTAGACTGGAATTGCCCTGAAAGCATAGGAAAAGAGGCACAACGTCGACAATGATGCACTTGGCCAAAAAGGGCGTATGCGTTTTTTCCTGAATATATTCAGGAAAAAACGCATACGCCCTTTTTGGCCAACCAAGCAAGCCTGTAAAGGAAATCTGCACTACAATGAAATCTCACTGCCCCCCCCCCCCGGGCAAAAGGGCCATCTGAAAAAAGTGTAAAATCCAGAAAGGTAGGACAGGATATGGAGAACAGGGAGCCTTGTTATGCTGATTGGCAGGATGTAAATTGCCACCAGCCACCCTGGAGAAGTGTATGGTGTTTCCTGAAACACGTAAGAAACAAAGCAACACAGCCTATGGCACTTCCACTTATGGTCCTATAGCTTACGGAAATTAAAATCAAAAACAGACAGCCACCCCAATATTTAGGACGGCTGTGTTCACAAGAAGCTCGTCTACAGTATCAGGTAAATATCCCAGAAAGCAAAAAATGGATAAAGAAGTTGTGGCACGTACGTGCAATGCAATATCACTCAGCAATGAAATCTGTGTCATCAGGCCCGTAGCGGCATAGTAAGTGGATGCAGGTACGGTGATTCTACGTGAACTACGTCACACAGAAAAAGAAACATCATAAGATATCACTAATACACAGAATGTAAACTTGACTACACATGAACTGAATTACAAAAAAGAACAGGGTCTCAAATTTAGAAAACCAACTAGTGCTTGCTTATGGGGAAAGGTGCCTTGGGGTGCTGCATAAAACCAGAGACTGAAATTAGCACAGATAACTTTCCATAAGCCAAATATGTAATAGACAAGACCTACTCCTTGCTCAACGAAATGGACCCAACACCACATATTCAACGCCTAGGAATATACCTGACTAGGAAGAATCTTAAAACCCATGGATATATATGTCTCCGTAAGAGAATCAAGCGTGTGTACAGCGGCCGAAACGCAGCAGTGAAAATCCGAAAAATCCCATTATCAAAATAAATTTCGAAAACAAAACACAAAGACAGTGAAATAGAGAGCAATTCTTAAATAATTCACTCAGGGCATGTGATGCAACCGGGATTGACCACATCTACACCCAGAGCTGGTTGAGACATAAGGCTGGACACTTCAGGCTGATAGCATTGGTGAGTTTCGGTGAGCAAATGCAGACCCTTTGTAGTCATACTGCATGGTACCCATTCCATGGGTCCCAACTCTCCAGGTTCAAGGCATTCTTCCTCCAGCTAAAACATGCATGGGAAACCCAGAGTATCGTCCACCGTGTGATTGGGAAATGATTTAAAATGCATCTCAGTTTTCGTTTCCTGGTCCTCGGGTTCACCATTCCAGATGCTTTACTAACACTCTCCCCGCTTGGAGAGTCAGGGCCTTTAACCTCCTGCTTGGCACAGCTTGCCATTTCTGTGCAAGATGAACAGGAATAGGGAGAACCAATGAGAGACTAGCTGTAGGTGTCTGCACGGGCAAATGTAACACTCATTGCCCACCAGGAAGAGGAATTAAACAAAGGCTCAGTGTGCCCTGCTGGAAACAGATTAGGGCCAGAAGCAATCCTGCGGTTTTGTGCCCAGCTCACAAGGAAGCGAGTTGAAGAAAGGAGCTCAGGTGCACTGTACTTCACAAACCTGCAGAGTTATAAATGACAGCTATCCTCCAAAAATATATTGAAGTAAGCCTGCGAAGGGGACTTGAAAGCGGGGCTGAATTTCAGGAAAACGATTGCAGGGGGTAGACTGGAATTGCCCTGAAAGCATAGGAAAAGAGGAACAACGTCGACAATGATGCACTTGGCCAAAAAGGGCGTATGCGTTTTTTCCTGAATATATTCAGGAAAAAACGCATACGCCCTTTTTGGCCAACCAAGCAAGCCTGTAAAGGAAATCTGCACTACAATGAAATCTCACTGCCCCCCCCCCCCCCGGGCAAAAGGGCCATCTGAAAAAAGTGTAAAATCCAGAAAGGTAGGACAGGATATGGAGAACAGGGAGCCTTGTTATGCTGATTGGCAGGATGTAAATTGCCAGCAGCCACCCTGGAGAAGTGTATGGTGTTTCCTGAAACACGTAAGAAACAAAGCAACACAGCCTATGGCACTTCTACTTATGGTCCTATAACTTACGGAAATTAAAATCAAAAACAGACAGCCACCCCAATATTTGGGACGGCTGTGTTCACAAGAAGCTCGTCTACAGTATCAGGTAAATATCCCGGAAAGCAAAAAATGGATAAAGAAGTTGTGGCACGTACGTGCAATGCAATATCACTCAGCAATGAAATCTGTGTCATCAGGCCCGTAGCGGCATCGTAAGTGGATGCAGGTACGGTGATTCTACGTGAACTACGTCACACAGAAAAAGAAACATCATAAGTTATCACTAATACACGGAATGTAAACTTGACTACACATGAACTGAATTACAAAACAGAACAGGGTCTCAAATTTAGAAAACCAACTAGTGCTTGCTTATGGGGAAAGGTGCGTTGGGGTGCTGCATAAAACCAGAGACTGAAATTAGCACAGATAACATTCCATAAGCCAAATATGTAATAGACAAGACCTACTCCTTGCTCAACGAAATGGACTCAACACCACATATTCAACGCCTAGGAATATACCTGACTAGGAAGAATCTTAAAACCCATGGATATATATGTCTCCGTAAGAGAATCAAGCGTGTGTACAGCGGCGGAAATGCAGCAGTGAAAATCCGATAAATCCCATTATCAAAATAAATTTCGAAAACAAAACACAAAGACAGTGAAATAGAGAGCAATTCTTAAATAATTCACTCAGGGCATGTGATGCAACCGGGATTGACCACATCTACACCCAGAGCTGGTTGAGACATAAGGCTGCACACCTCTGGCTGATAGCACTGGTGAGTTTCGGTGAGCAAATGCTGACCCTTTGAAGTCATACTGCATGGTACCCATTCCATGGGTCCCAACTCTCCAGGTTCAAGGCATTCTTCCTCCAGCTAAAACATGCATGGGAAACCCAGAGTATCGTCCACCGTGTGATTGGGAAACGATTTAAAATGCATCTCAGTTTTCGTATCCTGGTCCTCGGGTTCACCATTCCAGATGCTTTACTAACGCTCTCCCTGCTTGGAGAGTCAGTGCCTTTAACCTCCTGTTTGGCACAGCTTGCCATTTCTGTGCAAGATGAACAGGAATAGGGAGAACCAATGAGAGACTAGCTGTAGGTGTCTGCACGGGCAAATGTAACGCTCATTGCCGACCAGGAAGAGGAATAAACAAAGGCTCAGTGTGCCCTGCTGGAAACAGATTAGGGCCTGAAGCAATCCTGCGGTTTTGTGCCCAGCTCACAAGAAACCGAGTTGAAGAAAGGAGCTCAGGGGCACTGTAATTCACAAACCTGCAGAGTTATAAATGACAGCTATCTTCCAAAAGTATATTGAAGTAAGCCTGCGAAGGGGACTTGAAAGCGGGGCTGAATTTCAGGAAAACGATTGCAGGGGGTAGACTGGAATTGCCCTGAAAGCATAGGAAAAGAGGCACAACGTCGACAATGATGCACTTGGCCAAAAAGGGCGTATGCGTTTTTTCCTGAATATATTCAGGAAAAAACGCATACGCCCTTTTTGGCCAACCAAGCAAGCCTGTAAAGGAAATCTGCACTACAATGAAATCTCACTGCCCCCCCGGGCAAAAGGGCCATCTGAAAAAAGTGTAAAATCCAGAAAGGTAGGACAGGATATGGAGAACAGGGAGCCTTGTTATGCTGATTGGCAGGATGTAAATTGCCAGCAGCCACCCTGGAGAAGTGTATGGTGTTTCCTGAAACACGTAAGAAACAAAGCAACACAGCCTATGGCACTTCCACTTATGGTCCTATACCTTACGGAAATTAAAATCAAAAACAGACAGCCACCCCAATATTTGGGACGGCTGTGTTCACAAGAAGCTCGTCTACAGTATCAGGTAAATATCCCAGAAAGCAAAAAATGGATAAAGAAGTTGTGGCACGTACGTGCAATGCAATATCACTCAGCAATGAAATCTGTGTCATCAGGCCCGTAGCGGCATAGTTAGTGGATGCAGGTACGGTGATTCTACGTGAACTACGTCACACAGAAAAAGAAACATCATAAGATATCACTAATACACGGAATGTAAACTTGACTACACATGAACTGAATTACAAAACAGAACAGGGTCTCAAATTTAGAAAACCAACTAGTGCTTGCTTATGGGGAAAGGTGCCTTGGGGTGCTTCATAAAACCAGAGACTGAAATTAGCACAGATAACAATCCATAAGCCAAATATGTAATAGAAAAGACCTACTCCTTGCTCAACGAAATGGACTCAACACCACATATTCAACGCATAGGAATATACCTGACTAGGAAGAATCTTAAAACCCATGGATATATATGTCTCCGTAAGAGAATCAAGCGTGTGTACAGCGGCCGATACGCATCAGTGAAAATCCGATAAATCCCATTATCAAAATAAATTTCGAAAACAAAACACAAAGACAGTGAAATAGAGAGCAATTCTTAAATAATTCACTCAGGGCATATGATGCAACCGGGATTTACCACATCTACACCCAGAGCTGGTTGAGACATAAGGCTGGACACTTCAGGCTGATAGCATTGGTGAGTTTCGGTGAGCAACTGCAGACCCTTTGAAGTCATACTGCATGGTACCCATTCCATGGGTCCCAACTCTCCAGGTTCAAGGGATTGTTCCTCCAGCTAAAACATGCATGGGAAACCCAGAGTATCGTCCACCGTGTGATTGGGAAACGATTTAAAATGCATCTCAGTTTTCGTATCCTGGTCCTCGGGTTCACCATTCCAGATGCTTTACTAACACTCTCCCCGCTTGGAGAGTCAGTGCCTTTAACCTCCTCTTTGGCACAGCTTGCAATTTCTGTGCAAGATGAACAGGAATAGGGAGAACCAATGAGAGACTAGCTGTAGGTGTCTGCACGGGCAAATGTAACGCTCATTGCCCACCAGGAAGAGGAACTAAACAAAGGCTCAGTGTGCCCTGCTGGAAACAGATTAGGGCCTGAAGCAATCCTGCGGTTTTGTGCCCAGCTCACAAGAAACCGAGTTGAAGAAAGGAGCTCAGGGGCACTGTAATTCACAAACCTGCAGAGTTATAAATGACAGCTATCTTCCAAAAGTATATTGAAGTAAGCCTGCGTAGGGGACTTGAAAGCGGGGCAGAATTTCAGGAAAACGATTGCAGGGGGTAGACTGGAATTGCCCTGAAAGCATAGGAAAAGAGGCACAACGTCGACAATGATGCACTTGGCCAAAAAGGGCGTATGCGTTTTTTCCTGAATATGTTTAGGAAAAAACGCATACGCCCTTTTTGGCCAACCAAGCAAGCCTGTAAAGGAAATCTGCACTACAATGAAATCTCACTACCCCCCCGGGCAAAAGGGCCATCTGAAAAAAGTGTAAAATCCAGAAAGGTAGGACAGGATATGGAGATCAGGGAGCCTTGTTATGCTGATTGGCAGGATGTAAATTGCCAACAGCCACCCTGGAGAAGTGTATGGTGTTTCCTGAAACACGTAAGAAATAAAGCAACACAGCCTATGGCAATTGCACTTATGGTCCTATTCCTTAGGGAAATTAAAATCAAAAACAGAGAGCCACCCCAAAGTTTGGGACGGCTGTGTTCCCAAGAAGCTCGTCTACATTACCAGGTAAATATCCCAGAAAGCAAAAAATGGATAAAGAAGTTGTGGCACGTACGTGCAATGCAATATCACTCAGCAATGAAATCTATGTCATCAGGCCCGTAGCGACATAGTGAGTGGATGCAGGTACGGTGATTCTACGTGAACTACATCACACAGAAAAAGAAACATCATAAGCTATCACTAATACACGGAATGTAAACTTGACTACACATGAACTGAATTACAAAACAGAACAGGGTCTCATATTTAGAAAACCAACTAGTGCTTGCTTATGGGGAAAGGTGCCTTGGGGTGCTGCATAAAACCAGAGACTGAAATTAGCACAGATAACTTTCCATCAGCCAAATATGTAATAGACAAGACCTACTCCTTGCTCAACGAAATGGACTCAACACCACATATTCAACGCCTAGGAATATACCTGACTAGGAAGAATCTTAAAACCCATGGATATATATGTCTCCGTAAGAGAATCAAGCATGTGTACAGCGGCCGATACGCAGCAGTGAAAATCCGATAAATCCCATCATCAAAATAAATTTCGAAAACAAAACACAAAGACAGTGAAATAGAGAGCAATTCTTAAATAATTCACTCAGGGCATGTGATGCAACCGGGATTGACCACATCTACACCCAGAGCTGATTGAGACATAAGGCTGGACACTTCAGGCTAATAGCATTGGTGAGTTTCGGTGAGCAAATGCAGACACTTTGAAGTCATACTGCATGGTACCTATTCCATGGGTCCCAACTCTTCAGGTTCAAGGGATTCTTCCTCCAGCTAAAACATGCATAGGAAACCCACAGTATTGTCCACCGTGTGATTGGGAAACGATTTAAAATGCATCTCAGGTTTCGTATACTGGTCCTCGGGTTCACCATTCCAGATGCTTTACTAACATTCTCCCTGCTTGGAGAGTCAGTGCCTTTAACCTCCTGTTTGGCAGAGCTTGCAATTTCTGTGCAAGATGAACAGGAATAGGGAGAACCAATGAGAGACTAGCTATAGGTGTCTGCACGGGCAAATGTAACGCTCATTGCCCACCAGGAAGAGGAATTAACCAAAAGCTCAGTGTGCCCTGCTGGAAACAGATTACGGCCTGAAGCAATCCTGCGGTTTTGTGCCCAGCTCACAAGAAAGCGAGTTGAAGAAAGGAGCTCAGGGGCACTGTAATTCACAAACCTGCAGAGTTATAAATGACAGCTATCCTCCAAAAATATATTGAAGTAAGCCTGCGAAGGGGACTTGAAAGCGGGGCTGAATTTCAGGAAAACGATTGCAGGGGGTAGACTGGAATTGCCCTGAAAGCATAGGAAAAGAGGCACAACGTCGACAATGATGCACTTGGCCAAAAAGGGCGTATGCGTTTTTTCCTGAATATATTCAGGAAAAAGCGCATACGCCCTTTTTGGCCAACCAAGCAAGCCTCTAAAGGAAATCTGCACTACAATGAAATCTCACTGCCCCCCCGGGCAAAAGGGCCATCTGAAAAAAGTGTAAAATCCAGAAAGGTAGGACAGGATATGGAGAACAGGGAGCCTTGTTATGCTGATTGGCAGGATGTAAATTGCCAGCCGCCACCCTGGAGAAGTGTATGGTGTTTCCTGAAACACGTAAGAAACAAAGCAACACAGCCTATGGCACTTCCACTTATGGTCCTATAGCTTACGGAAATTAAAATCAAAAACAGACAGCCACCCCAATATTTGGGACGGCTGTGTTCACAAGAAGCTCGTCTACAGTATCAGGTAAATATCCCAGAAAGCAAAAAATGGATAAAGAAGTTGTGGCACGTACGTACAATGCAATATCACTCAGCAATGAAATCTGTGTCATCAGGCCCGTAGCGGCATAGTGAGTGGATGAAGATACGGTGATTCTACGTGAACTACGTCACACATAAAAAGAAATATCATAAGATATCACTAATACACGGAATGTAAACTTGACTACACATGAACTGAATTACAAAAAAGAACAGGGTCTCAAATTTAGAAAACCAACTAGTGCTTGCTTATGGGGAAAGGTGCCTTGGGGTGCTGCATAAAACCAGAGACTGAAATTAGCACAGATAACTTTCCATAAGCCAAATATGTAATAGACAAGACCTACTCCTTGCTCAACGAAATGGACCCAACACCACATATTCAACGCCTAGGAATATACCTGACTAGGAAGAATCTTAAAACCCATGGATATATATGTCTCCGTAAGAGAATCAAGCGTGTGTACAGCGGCCGAAACGCAGCAGTGAAAATCCGATAAATCCCATTATCAAAATAAATTTCGAAAACAAAACACAAAGACAGTGAAATAGAGAGCAATTCTTAAATAATTCACTCAGGGCATGTGATGCAACCGGGATTGACCACATCTACACCCAGAGCTGGTTGAGACATAAGGCTGGACACTTCAGGCTGATAGCATTGGTGAGTTTCGGTGAGCAAATGCAGACCCTTTGAAGTCATACTGCATGGTACCCATTCCATGGTTCCCAACTCTCCAGGTTCAAGGGATTCTTCCTCCAGCTAAAACATGCATGTGAAACCAAGAGTATCGTCCACCGTGTGATTGGGAAACGATTTAAAATGCATCTCAGTTTTCGTTTCCTGGTCCTCGGGTTCACCATTCCAGATGCTTTACTAACATTCTCCCCGCTTGGAGAGTCAGTGCCTTTAACCTCCTGTTTCGCACAGCTTGCAATTTCTGTGCAAGATGAACAGGAATAGGGAGAACCAATGAGAGACTAGCTGTAGGTGTCTGCACGGGCAAATGTAACGCTCATTGCCCACCAGGAAGAGGAATTAAACAAAGGCTCAGTGTGCCCTGCTGGAAACAGATTAGGGCCTGAAGCAATCCTGCGGTTTTGTGCCCAGCTCACAAGAAAGCGAGTTGAAGAAAGGAGCTCAGGGGCACTGTACTTCACAAACCTGCAGAGTTATAAATGACAGCTATCCTCCAAAAATATATTGAAGTAAGCCTGCGAAGGGGACTTGAAAGCGGGGCTGAATTTCAGGAAAACGATTGCAGGGGGTAGACTGGAATTGCCCTGAAAGCATAGGAAAAGAGGCACAACGTCGACAATGATGCACTTGGCCAAAAAGGGCGTATGCGTTTTTTCCTGAATATATTCAGGAAAAAACGCATACGGCCTTTTTGGCCAACCAAGCAAGCCTGTAAAGGAAATCTGCACTACAATGAAATCTCACTGCCCCCCGGGCAAAAGGGCCATCTGAAAAAAGTGTAAAATCCAGAAAGGTAGGACAGGATATGGAGAACAGGGAGCCTTGTTATGCTGATTGGCAGGATGTAAATTGCCAGCAGCCACCCTGGAGAAGTGTATGGTGTTTCCTGAAACACGTAAGAAACAAAGCAACACAGCCTATGGCACTTCCACTTATGGTCCTATAGCTTACGGAAATTAAAATCAAAAACAGACAGCCACCCCAATATTTGGGATGGCTGTGTTCACAATAAGCTCGTCTACAGTATCAGGTAAATATCCCAGAAAGCAAAAAATGGATAAAGAAGTTGTGGCACGTACGTGCAATGCAATATCACTCAGCAATGAAATCTGTGTCATCAGGCCCGTAGCGGCATAGTAAGTGGATGCAGGTACGGTGATTCTACGTGAACTACGTCACACAGAAAAAGAAACATCATAAGATATCACTAATACACGGAATGTAAACTTGACTACACATGAACTGAATTACAAAACAGAACAGGGTCTCAAATTTAGAAAACCAACTAGTGCTTGCTTATGGGGAAAGGTGCGTTGGGGTGCTGCATAAAACCAGAGACTGAAATTAGCACAGATAACTTTCCATAAGCCAAATATGTAATAGACAAGACCTACTCCTTGCTCAACGAAATGGACTCAACACCACATATTCAACGCCTAGGAATATACCTGACTAGGAAGAATCTTAAAACCCATGGTTATATATGCCTCCATAAGAGAAACAAGCGTGTGTACAGCGGCCGATAGGCAGCAGTGAAAATCCGATAAATCCCATTATCAAAATAAATTTCGAAAACAAAACACAAAGACAGTGAAATTGAGAGCGATTCTTAAAAAATTCACTCAGGGCATGTGATGCAACCGGGATTGACCACATCTACACCCAGAGCTGGTTGAGACATAAGGCTGGACACTACAGGCTGATAGCATTTGTGAGTTTCGGTGAGCAAATGCAGACCCTTTGAAGTCATACTGCATGGTACCTATTCCATGGGTCCCAACTCTTCAGGTTCAAGGGATTCTTCCTCCAGCTAAAACATGCATGGGAAACCCAGAGTATCGTCCACCGTGTGATTGGGAAACGATTTAAAATGCATCTCAATTTTCGTATCCTGGTCCTCGTGTTCACAATTCCAGATGCTTTACTAACACTCTCCCTGCTTGGAGAGTCAGTGCCTTTAACCTCCTGTTTGGCACAGTTTGCAATTTCTGTGCAAGATGAACAGGAATAGGGAGAAACAATGAGAGACTAGCTATAGGTGTCTGCACGGGCAAATGTAACGCTCATTTCCCACCAGGAAGAGGAATTAACCAAAGGCTCAGTGTGCCCTGCCGGAAACAGATTAGGGCCTGAAGCAATCCTGCGGTTTTGTGCCCAGCTCACAAGAAAGCGAGTTGAAGAAAGGAGCTCAGGGGCACTGTAATTCACAAAACTGCAGAGTTATAAATGACAGCTATCCTCCTAAAATATATTGAAGTAAGACTGCGAAGGGGACTTGAAAGCGGGGCAGAATTTCTGGAAAACGATTGCAGGGGGTAGACTGGAATTGCCCTGAAAGCATAGGAAAAGAGGCAGAACGTCGACAATGATGCACTTGGCCAAAAAGGGCGAATGCGTTTTTTCCTGAATATATTCAGGAAAAAACGCATACGCCCTTTTTGGCCAACCATGCAAGCCTGTAAAGGAAATCTGCACTACAATGAAGTCTCACTGCCCCACCCCCCCCGGGCAAAAGGGCCATCTGAAAAAAGTGTAAAATCCAGAAATGTAGGACAGGATATGGAGAACAGGGAGCCTTGTTATGCTGATTGGCAGGATGTAAATTGCCAGCAGCCACCCTGGAGAAGTGTATGGTGTTTCCTGAAACACGTAAGAAACAAAGCAACACAGCCTATGGCAATTGCACTTATGGTCCTATTCCTTAGGGAAATTAAAATCAAAAACAGAGAGCCTCCCCAAAGTTTGGGATGGCTGTGTTCCCAAGAAGCTCGTCTACAGTACCAGGTAAATATCCCAGAAAGCAAAAAATGGATAAAGAAGTTGTGGCACGTACGTGCAATGCAGTATCACTCAGCAATGAAATCTGTGTCATCAGGCCAGTAGCGGCATAGTGAGTGGATGCAGGTACGGTGATTCTACGTGAACTACGTCACACAGAAAAAGAAACATCATAAGATATCACTAATGCACGGAATGTAAACTTGACTACACATGAACTGAATTACAAAACAGAACAGGGTCTCAAATTTCGAAAACCAACTAGTGCTTGCTTATGGGGAAAGGTGCCTTGGGGGGCTGCATAAAACCAGAGACTGAAATTAGCACAGATAACTTTCCATAAGCCAAATATGTAATAGAAAAGACCTACTCCTCGCTCAACGAAATGGAAACAACACTACATATTCAACGCCTAGGAATATACCTGACTAGGAAGAATCTAAAAACCCATGGATATATATGTCTCCGTAAGAGAATCAAGCGTGTGTACAGCGGCCGAAACGCAGCAGTGAAAATCCGATAAATCCCATTATCAAAATAAATTTCGAAAACAAAACACAAAGACAGTGAAATAGAGAGCAATTCTTAAATAATTCACTCAGGGCATGTGATGCAACCGGGATTGACCACATCTACACCCAGAGCTGGTTGAGACATAAGGCTGGACACTTCAGGCTGATAGCATTGGTGAGTTTCGGTGAGCAAATGCAGACCCTTTGAAGTCATACTGCATGGTACCCATTCCATGGGTCCCAACTCTCCAGGTTCAAGGGATTCTTCCTCCAGCTAAAACATGCATGGGAAACCCAGAGTATCGTCCACCGTGTGATTGGGAAACGATTTAAAATGCATCTCAGTTTTCGTATCATGGTCCTCGGGTTCACCATTACAGATGCTTTACTAACACTCTCCCCGCTTGGAGAGTCAGTGCGTTTAACCTCCTGTTTGGCACAGCTTGCAATTTCTGTGCAAGATGAACAGGAATAGGGAGAACCAATGAGAGACTAGCTGTAGGTGTCTGCACGGGCAAATGTAACGCTCATTGCCGACCAGGAAGAGGAATTAAACAAAGGCTCAGCGTGCCCTGCTGAAAACAGATTAGGGCCTGAAGCAATCCTGCGGTTTTGTGCCCAGCTCAGAGGAAAGCGAGTTGAAGAAAGGAGCTCAGGGGCCCTGTAATTCTCAAAACTGCAGAGTTATAAATGACAGCTATCCTCCAAAAATATATTGAAGTAAGCCTGCGAAGGGGACTTGAAACCGGGGCAGAATTTCAGGAAAACGATTGCAGGGGGTAGACTGGAATTGCCCTGAAAGCATAGGAAAAGAGGCACAACGTCGACAATGATGCACTTGGCCAAAAAGGGCGTATGCGTTTTTTCCTGAATATATTCAGGAAAAAACGCATACGCCCTTTTTGGCCAACCAAGCAAGCCTGTAAAGGAAATCTGCACTACAATGAAGTCTCACTGCCCCCCGGGCAAAAGGGCCATCTGAAAAAAGTGTAAAATCCAGAAATGTAGGACAGGATATGGAGAACAGGGAGCCTTGTTATGCTGATTGGCAGGATGTAAATTGCCAGCAGCCACCCTGGAGAAGTGTATGGTGTTTCCTGAAACACGTAAGAAACAAAGCAACACAGCCTATGGCAATTGCACTTATGGTCCTATTCCTTAGGGAAATTAAAATCAAAAACAGAGAGCCACCCCAAAGTTTGGGACGGCTGTGTTCACAAGAAGCTCGTCTACAGTACCAGGTAAATATCCCAGAAAGCAAAAAATGGATAAAGAAGTTGTGGCACGTACGTGCAATGCAGTATCACTCAGCAATGAAATCTGTGTCATCAGGCCCGTAGCGGCATAGTGAATGGATGCAGGTACGGTGATTCTACGTGAACTACGTCACACAGAAAAAGAAACATCATAAGATATCACTAATAAACGGAATGTAAACTTGACTACACATGAACTGAATTATAAAACAGAACAGGGTCTCAAATTTAGAAAACCAACTAGTGCTTGCTTATGGGGAAAGGTGCCATGGGGTGCTGCATAAAACCAGAGACTGAAATTAGCACAGATAACATTCCATAAGCCAAATATGTAATAGACAAGACCTACTCCTTGCTCAACGAAATGGACTCAACACCACATATTCAACGCCTAGGAATATACCTGACTAGGAAGAATCTTAAAACCCATAGATATATATGTCTCCGTAAGAGAATCAAGCGTGTGTACAGCGGCCGAAACGCAGCAGTGAAAATCCGATAAATCCCATTATCAAAATAAATTTCGAAAACAAAACACAAAGACAGTGAAATAGAGAGCAATTCTTAAATAATTCACTCAGGGCATGTGATGCAACCGGGATGGACCACATCTACACCCAGAGCTGGTTGACACATAAGGCTGGACACTTCAGGCTGATAGCATTGGTGAGTTTCGGTGAGCAAATGCAGACCCTTTGAAGTCATACTTCATGGTACCTATTCCATGGGTCCCAACTCTTCAGGTTCAAGGGATTCTTCCTCCAGCTAAAACATGCATGGGAATCCCACAGTATGGTCCACCGTGTGATTGGGAAACGATGTAAAATGCATCTCAGTTTTCGTATCCTGGTCCTCAGGTTCACCATTCCAGATGCTTTACTAACACTCTCCCTGCTTGGAAAGTCAGTGCCTTTAACCTCCTGTTTGTCACAGCTTGCAATTTCTGTGCAAGATGAACAGGAATAGGGAGAACCAATGAGAGACTAGCTGTAGGTGTCTGCACGGGCAAACGTAACGCTCATTTCCCACCAGGAAGAGGAATTAACCAAAGGCTCAGCATGCCCTGCCGGAAACAGATTAGGGCCTGAAGCAATCCTGCGGTTTTGTGCCCAGCTCACAAGAAAGCGAGTTGAAGAAAGGAGCTCAGGGGCACTGTAATTCACAAACCTGCAGAGTTATAAATGACAGCTATCCTCCAAACATATATTGAAGTAAGCCTGCGAAGGGGACTTGAAAGCGGGGCAGAATTTCAGGAAAACGACTGCAGGGGGTAGACTGGAATTGCCCAGAAAGCATAGGAAAAGAGGCACAATATCGACAATGATGCACTTGGCCAAAAAGTGCGTATGCGTTTTTTCCTGAATATATTCAAGAAAAAACGCATACGCCCTTTTTGGCCAACCAAGCAAGCCTGTAAAGGAAATCTGCACTACAATGAAGTCTCACTGCCCCCCGGGCAAGAGGGCCATCTGAAAAAAGTGTAAAATCCAGAAAGGTAGGACAGGATATGGAGAACAGGGAGCCTTGTTATGCTGATTGGCAGGATGTAAATTGCCAACAGCCACCCTGGAGAAGTGTATGGTGTTTCCTGAAACACGTAAGAAATAAAGCAACACAGCCTATGGCACTTCCACTTATGGTCCTATAGCTTACGGAAATTAAAATCAAAAACAGACAGCCACCCCAATATTTGGGACGGCTGTGTTCACAAGAAGCTCGTCTACAGTATCAGGTAAATATCCCAGAAAGCAAAAAATGGATAAAGAGGTTGTGGCACGTACGTACAATGCAATATCACTCAGCAATGAAATCTGTGTCATCAGGCCCGTAGCGGCATAGTGAGTGGATGCAGGTACGGTGATTCTACGTGAACTACGTCACACAGAAAAAGAAACATCATAAGATATCACTAATACACGGAATGTAAACTTGACTACACATGAACTGAATTACAAAACAGAACAGGGTCTCAAATTTAGAAAACCAACTAGTGCTTGCTTATGGGGAAAGGTGCCTTGGGGTGCTGCATAAAACCAGAGACTGAAATTAGCACAGATAACATTCCATAAGCCAAATATGTAATAGACAAGACCTACTCCTTGCTCAACGAAATGGACTCAACACCACATATTCAACGCCTAGGAATATACCTGACTAGGAAGAATCTTAAAACCCATGGATATATATGTCTCCGTAAGAGAATCAAGCATGTGTACAGCGGCCGAAACGCAGCAGTGAAAATCCGATAAATCCCATTATCAATATAAATTTCGAAAACAAAACACAAAGACAGTGAAATCGACAGCAATTCTTAACTAATTCACTCAGGGCATGTGATGCAACTGGGATTGAACACATCTACACCCAGAGCTGGTTGAGACATAAGGCTGGACACTTCAGGCTGATAACATTGGTGAGTTTCGGTGAGCAAATGCAGACCCTTTGAAGTCATACTGCATGGTACCCATTCCATGGGTCCCAACTCTCCAGGTTCAAGGGATTCTTCCTCCAGCTAAAACATGCATGGGAAACCCAGAGTATCGTCCACCGTGTGATTGGGAAACGATTTAAAATGCATCTCAGTTTTCGTATCCTGGTCCTCGGGTTCACCATTCCAGATGCTTTACTAACACTCTCCCCGCTTGGAGAGTCAGTGCCTTTAACGTCCTCTTTGGCACAGCTTGCAATTTCTGTGCAAGATGAACAGGAATAGGGAGAACCAATGAGAGACTAGCTGTAGGTGTCTGCACGGGCAAATGTAACGCTCATTGCCCACCAGGAAGAGGAATTAAACAAAGGCTCTGTGTGCCCGGCTGGAAACAGATTAAGGCCTGAAGCAATCCTGCGGTTTTGTGCCCAGCTCACAAGAAAGCGAGTTGAAGAAAGGAGCTCAGGGGCACTGCAATTCACAAACCTGCAGAGTTATAAATGACAGCTATCTTCCAAAAGTATACTGAAGTGAGCCTGCGTAGGGGACTTGAAAGCGGGGCAGAATTTCAGGAAAACGATTGCAGGGGGTAGACAGGAATTGCCAAGAAAGCATAGGAAAAGAGGCACAACGTCGACAATGATGCACTTGGCCAAAAAGGGCGTATGCGTTTTTTCCTGAATATATTCAGGAAAAAACGCATACGCCCTTTTTGGCCAACCAAGCAAGCCTGTAAAGGAAATCTGCACTACAATGAAGTCTCACTGACCCCCGGGCAAGAGGGCCATCTGAAAAAAGTGTAAAATCCAGAAAGGTAGGACAGGATATGGAGAAGAGGGAGCCTTGTTATGCTGATTGGCAGGATGTAAATTGCCAACAGCCACCCTGGAGAAGTGTATGGTGTTTCCTGAAACACGTAAGAAATAAAGCAACACAGCCTATGGCAATTGCACTTATGGTCCTATTCTTTAGGGAAATTAAAATCAAAAACAGAGAGCCACCCCAAAGTTTGGGACGGCTGTGTTCCCAAGAAGCTCGTCTACAGTACCAGGTAAATATCCCAGAAAGCAAAAAATGGATAAAGAAGTTGTGGCACGTACGTGCAATGCAATATCACTCAGCAATGAAATCTTTGTCATCAGGCCCGTAGCGGCATAGTGAGTGGATGCAGGTACGGTGATTCTACGTGAACTACGTCACACAGAAATTGAAACATCATAAGATATCACTAATACACGGAATGTAAACTTGACTACACATGAACTGAATTACAAAACAGAACAGGGTCTCAAATTTAGAAAACCAACTAGTGCTTGCTAATGGGGAAAGGTGCCTTGGGGTGCTGCATAAAACCAGAGACTGAAATTAGCACAGATAACATTCCATAAGCCAAATATGTAATAGACAAGACCTACTCCTTGCTCAACGAAATGGACTCAACACCACATATTCAACGCCTAGGAATATACCTGACTAGGAAGAATCTTAAAACCCATGGATATATATGTCTCCGTAAGAGAATCAAGCGTGTGTACAGCGGCCGATACGCAGCAGTGAAAATCTGATAAATCCCATTATCAAAATAAATTTCGAAAACAAAACACAAAGACAGTGAAATAGAGAGCAATTCTTAAATAATTCACTCAGGGCATGTGATGCAACCGGGATTTAACACATCTACACCCAGAGCTGGTTGAGACATAAGGCTGGACACTTCAGGCTGATAGCATTGGTGAGTTTCGGTGAGCAAATGCAGACCCTTTGAAGTCATACTGCATGGTACCCATTCCATGGGTCCCATCTCTCCAGGTTCAAGGGATTCTTCCTCCAGCTAAAACATGCATGGGAAACCCAGAGTATCGTCCACCGTGTGATTGGGATACGATTTAAAATGCATCTCAGTTTTCGTATCCTGGTCCTCGGGTTCACCATTCCAGATGCTTTTCTAACACTCTCCCCGCTTGGAGAGTCAGTGCCTTTAACCTCCTCTTTGGCACAGCTTGCAATTTCTGTGCAAGATGAACAGGAATAGGGAGAACCAATGAGAGACTAGCTGTAGGTGTCTGCACGGGCAAATGTAACGCTCATTTCCCACCAGGAAGAGGAATTAACCAAAGGCTCAGCGTGCCCTGCTGGAAACAGATTAGGGCCTGAAGCAATCCTGCGGTTTTGTGCCCAGCTCACAAGAAAGCGAGTTGAAAAAAGGAGCTCAGGGGCACTGTAATTCACAAACCTGCAGAGTTATAAATGACAGCTATCCTCCAAAAATATATTGAAGTAAGCCTGCGAAGGGGACTTGAAAGCGGGGCAGAATTTCAGGAAAACGATTGCAGGCGGTAGACTGGAATTGCCCTGTAAGCATAGGAAAAGAGGCAGAACGTCGACAATGATGCACTTGGCCAAAAAGGGCGTATGCGTTTTTTCCTGAATATATTCAGGAAAAAACGCATACACCATTTTTGGCCAACCAAGCAAGCCTGTAAAGGAAATCTGCACTACAATGAAATCTCACTGCCCCCCCGGGCAAAAGGGCCATCTGAAAAAAGTGTAAAATCCAGAACGGTAGGACAGGATATGGAGAACAGGGAGCCTTGTTATGCTGATTGGCAGGATGTAAATTGCCAGCAGCCACCCTGGAGAAGTGTATGGTGTTTCCTGAAACACGTAAGAAACAAAGCAACACAGCCTATGGCACTTCCACTTATGGTCCTATAGCTTACGGAAATTAAAATCAAAAACAGACAGCCACCCCAATATTTGGGACGGCTGTGTTCACAAGAAGCTCGTCTACAGTATCAGGTAAATATCCCAGAAAGCAAAAAATGGATAAAGAAGTTGTGGCACGTATGTGCAATGCAATATCACTCAGCAATGAAATCTGTGTCATCAGGCCCGTAGCGGCATAGTAAGTGGATGCAGGTACGGTGATTCTACGTGAACTACGTCACACAGAAATAGAAACATCATAAGATATCACTAATACACGGAATGTAAACTTGACTACACATGAACTGAATTACAAAACAGAACAGGGTCTCAAATTTAGAAAACCAACTAGTGCTTGCTTATGGGGAAAGGTGCGTTGGGGTCCTGCATAAAACCAGAGACTGAAATTAGCACAGATAACATTCCATAAGCCAAATATGTAATAGACAAGACCTACTCCTTGCTCAACGAAATGGACTCAACACCACATATTCAATGCCTAGGAATATACCTGACTAGGAAGAATCTTAAAACCCATGGATATATATGTCTCGGTAAGAGAATCAAGCGTGTGTACAGCGGCGGAAATGCAGCAGTGAAAATCCGATAAATCCCATTATCAAAATAAATTTCGAAAACAAAACACAAAGACAGTGAAATAGAGAGCAATTCTTAAATAATTCACGCAGGGCATGTGATGCAACCGGGATTGACCTCATCTACACCCAGAGCTTGTTGAGACATAAGGCTGGACACTTCAGGCTGATAGCATTGGTGAGTTTCGGTGAGCAAATGCAGACCCTTTGAAGTCATACTGCATGGTACGCAATCCATGGGTCCCAACTCTCCAGGTTCAAGGCATTCTTCCTCCAGCTTAAACATGCATGGGAAACCCAGAGTATCGTCCACCGTGTGATTCGGAAACGATTTAAAATGCATCTCAGTTTTCGTATCCTGGTCCTCGGGTTCAACATTCCAGATGCTTTACTAACACTCTCCCCGCTTAGAGAGTCAGTGCCTTTAACCTCCTGTTTGGCACAGCTTGCAATTTCTGTGCAAGATGAACAGGAATAGGGAGAACCAATGAGAGACTAGCTGTAGGTGTCTGCACGGGCAAATGTAACGCTCATTTCCCACCAGGAAGAGGAATTAACCAAAGGCTCAGCGTGCCCTGGCGGAAACAGATTAGGGCCTGAAGCAATCCTGCGGTTTTGTGCCCAGCTCAGAAGAAAGCGAGTTGAAGAAAGGAGCTCAGGGGCACTGTACTTCACAAACCTGCAGAGTTAAAAATGACAGCTATCCTCCAAAAATATATAGAAGTAAGTCTGCGAAGGGGACTTGAAAGCGGGGCTGAATTTCAGGAAAAAGATTGCAGGGGGTAGACTGGAATTGCCCTGAAAGCATAGGAAAAGAGGCAGAACGTCGACAATGATGCACTTGGCCAAAAAGGGCGTATGCGTTTTTTCCTGAATATATTCAGGAAAAAACGCATACGCCCTTTTTGGCCAATCAAGGAAGCCTCTAAAGGAAATCTGCACTACAATGAAATCTCACTGCCCCCCCGGGCAAAAGGGCCATCTGAAAAAAGTGTAAAATCCAGAAAGGTAGGACAGGATAAGGAGAACAGGGAGCCTTGTTATGCTGATTTGCAGGATGTAAATTGCCAGCAGCCACCCTGGAGAAGTGTATGGTGTTTCCTGAGACACGTAAGAAACCAAGCAACACAGCCTATGGCACTTCCACTTATGGTCCTATAGCTTACGGAAATTAAAATCAAAAACAGACAGCCACCCCAATATTTGGGACGGCTGTGTTCACAAGAAGCCCGTCTACAGTATCAGGTAAATATCCCAGAAAGCAAAAAATGGATAAAGAAGTTGTGGCACGTACGTGCAATGCAATATCACTCAGCAATGTAATCTGTGTCATCAGGCCCGTAGCGGCATAGTAAGTGGATGCAGGTACGGTGATTCTACGTGAACTACGTCACACAGAAATAGAAACATCCTAAGTTATCACTAATACACGGAATGTAAACTTGACTACACATTAGCTGAATTACAAAACAGAACAGGGTCTCAAATTTAGAAAACCAACTAGTGCTTGCTTATGGGGAAAGGAGCGTTGGGGTGCTGCATAAAACCAGAGACTGAAATTAGCACAGATAACATTCCATAAGCCAAATATGTAATAGACAAGACCTACTCCTTGCTCAACGAAATGGACTCAACACCACATATTCAATGCCTAGGAATATACCTGACTAGGAAGAATCTTAAAACCCATGGATATATATGTCTCGGTAAGAGAATCAAGCGTGTGTACAGCGGCGGAAATGCAGCAGTGAAAATCCGATAAATCCCGTTATCAAAATAAATTTAGAAAACAAAACACAAAAACAGTGAAATAGAGAGCAATTCTTAAATAATTCACTCAGGGCATGTGATGCAACCGGGATTGACCACATCTACACCCAGAGCTGGTTGAGACATAAGGCTGGACACTTCTGGCTGATAGCACTGGTGAGTTTCGGTGAGCAAATGCAGACCCTTTGAAGTCATACTGCATGGTACCCATTCCATGGGTCCCAACTCTCCAGGTTCAAGGCAGTCTTCCTCCAGCTAAAACATGCATGGGAAACCCAGAGTATCGTCCACCGTGTGATTGGCAAACCATTTAAAATGCATCTCAGTTTTCGTATCCTGGTCCTCGGGTTCACCATTCCAGATGCTTTACTAACACTCTCCCCGCTTGGAGAGTCAGTGCCTTTAACCTCCTGTTTGGCACAGCTTGCCATTTCTGTGCAAGATGAACAGGAATAGGGAGAACCAATGAGAGACTAGCTGTAGGTGTCTGCACGGGCAAATGTAACGCTCATTGCCCACCAGGAAGAGGAATTAAACAAAGGCTCAGTGTGCCCTCCTGGAAACAGATTAGGGCCTGAAGCAATCCTGCGGTTTTGTGCCCAGCTCACAAGAAAGCGAGTTGAAGAAAGGAGCTCAGGGGCACTGTACTTCACAAACCTGCAGAGTTATAAATGACAGCTATCCTCCAAAAATATATTGAAGTAAGCCTGCGAAGGGGACTTGAAAGCGGGGCTGAATTTCAGGAAAACGATTGCAGGGGGTAGACTGGAATTGCCCTGAAAGCATAGGAAAAGAGGCACAACGTCGACAATGATGCACTTGGCCACAAATGGCGTATGCGTTTTTTCCTGAATATATTCAGGAAAAAACGCATACGCCCTTTTTGGCCAACCAAGCACGCCTCTATAGGAAATCTGCACTATAATGAAATCTCACTGCCCCCCCGGGCAAAAGGGTCATCTGAAAAAAGTGTAAAATCCAGAAAGTTAGGACAGGATATGGAGAACAGGGAGCCTTGTTAGGCCGATTGGCAGGATGTAAATTGCCAGCAGCCACCCTGGAGAAGTGTATGGTGTTTCCTGAAACACGTAAGAAACAAAGCAACACAGCCTATGGCACTTCCACTTATGGTCCTATAACTTACGGAAATTAAAATCAAAAACAGACAGCCACCCCAATATTTGGGACGGCTGTGTTCACAAGAAGCTCGTCTACAGTATCAGGTAAATATCCCAGAAAGCAAAAAATGGATAAAGAAGTTGTGGCACGTACGTGCAATGCAATATCACTCAGCAATGAAATCTGTGTCATCAGGCCCGTAGCGGCATAGTGAGTGGATGCAGGTACGGTGATTCTACGTGAACTACGTCACACAGAAAAAGAAACATCATAAGATATCACTAATACACGGAATGTAAACTTGACTACACATGAACTGAATTACAAAACAGAACAGGGTCTCAAATTTAGAAAACCAACTAGTGCTTGCATATGGGGAAAGGTGCGTTGGGGTGCTGCATAAAACCAGAGACTGAAATTAGCACAGATAACATTCCATAAGCCAAATATGTAATAGACAAGACCTACTCCTTGCTCAACGAAATGGACTCAACACCACATATTCAACGCCTAGGAATATACCTGACTAGGAAGAATCTTAAAACCCATGGATATATATGTCTCCGTAAGAGAATCAAGCGTGTGTACAGTGGCGGAAATGCAGCAGTGAAAATCCGATAAATCCCATTATCAAAATAAATTTCGAAAACAAAACACAAAGACAGTGAACTAGAGAGCAATTCTTAAATAATTCACTCAGGGCATGTGATGCAACCGGGATTGACCACATCTACACCCAGAGCTGGTTGAGACATAAGGCTGGACACTTCAGGCTGATAGCACTGGTGAGTTTCGGTGAGCAAATGCAGACCCTTTGAAGTCACACTGCATGGTACCCATTCCATGGGTCCCAACTCTCCAGGTTCAAGGGATTCTTCCTCCAGGTAAAACATGCATGGGAATCCCAAAGTATCGTCCACCGTGTGATTGGGAAACGATTTAAAATGCATCGTAGTTTTCGTATCCTGGTCCTCGGGTTCACCATTCCAGATGCTTTACTAACGCTCTCCCCGCTTGGAGAGTCAGTGCCTTTAACCTCTTCTTTGGCACAGCTTGCCATTTCTGTGCAAGATGAACAGGAATAGGGAGAACCAATGAGAGACTAGCTGTAGGTGTCTGCACGGGCAAATGTAACGCTCATTGCCCACCAGGAAGAGGAATTAAACAAAGGCTCAGTGTGCCCTGCTGGAAACAGATTAGGGCCTGAAGCAATCCTGCGGTTTTGTGCCCAGCTCACAAGAAAGCGAGTTGAAGAAAGGAGCTCAGGGGCACTGTACTTCACAAACCTGCCGAGTTATAAATGACAGCTATCCTCCAAAAATATATTGAAGTAAGCCTGCGAAGGGGACTTGAAAGCGGGGCTGAATTTCAGGAAAACGATTGCAGGGGGTAGACTGGAATTGCCCTGAAAGCATAGGAAAAGAGGCACAACATCGACAATGATGCACTTGGCCAAAAAGGGCGTATGCGTTTTTTCCTGAATATATTCAGGAAAAAACGCATACGCCCTTTCTGGCCAACCAAGCAAGCCTGTAAAGGAAATCTGCACTACAATGAAATCTCACTGCCCCCCCGGGCAAAAGGGCCATCTGAAAAAAGTGTAAAATCCAGAAAGGTAGGACAGGATATGGAGAACAGGGAGCCTTTTTATGCCGATTGGCAGGATGTAAATTGCCAACAGCCACCCTGGAGAAGTGTATGGTGTTTCCTGAAACACGTAAGAAACAAAGCAACGCAGCCTATGGCACTTCCACTTATGGTCCTATAGCTTACGGAAATTAAAATCAATAACAGACAGCCACCCCAATATTTGGGACGGCTGTGTTCACAAGAAGCTCGTCTACAGTATCAGGTAAATATCCCAGAAAGCAAAAAATGGATAAAGAAGTTGTGGCACGTACGTACAATGGAATATCACTCAGCAATGAAATCTGTGTCATCAGGCCCGTAGCGGCATAGTGAGTGGATGCAGGTATGGTGATTCTACGTGAACTACGTCACACAGAAAAAGAAACATCATAAGATATCACTAATACACGGAATGTAAACTTGACTACACATGAACTGAATTACAAAACAGAACAGGGTCTCAAATTTAGAAAACCAACTAGTGCTTGCTTATGGGGAAAGGTGCCTTGTGGTGCTGCATAAAACCAGAGACTGAAATTAGCACAGATAACTTTCCATAAGCCAAATATGTAATAGACAAGACCTACTCCTTGCTCAACGAAATGGACCCAACACCACATATTCAACGCCTAGGAATATACCTCACTAGGAAGAATTTTAAAACCCATGGATATATATGTCTCCGTAAGAGAATGAAGCGTGTGTACAGCGGCCGAAACGCAGCAGTGAAAATCCGATAAATCCCATTATCAAAATAAATTTCGAAAACAAAACACAAAGACAGTGAAATAGAGAGCAATTCTTAAATAATTCACTCAGGGCATGTGATGCAACTGGGATTGACCACATCTACACCCAGAGCTGGTTGAGACATAAGGCTGGACACTTCAGGCTGATAGCATTGGTGAGTTTCGGTGAGCAAATGCAGTCCCTTTGAAGTCATACTGCATGGTACCCATTCCATGGGTCCCAACTCTCCAGGTTCAAGGGATTCTTCCTCCAGCTAAAACATGCATGGGAAACCAAGAGTATCGTCCACTGTGTGATTGGGAAATGATTTAAAATGCATCTCAGTTTTCGTATCCTGGTCCTCGGGTTCACCATTCCAGATGCTTTACTAACACTCTCCCCGCTTGGAGAGTCAGTGCCTTTAACCTCCTGTTTCGCACAGCTTGCAATTTCTGTGCAAGATGAACAGGAATAGGGAGAACCAATGAGAGAATAGCTTCTGGTGTCTGCACGGGCAAATGTAACGCTCATTGCCCACCAGGAAGGGAAATTAAACAAAGGCTCAGTGTGCCCTGCTGGAAACAGATTAGGGCCTGAAGCAATCCTGCGGTTTTGTGCCCAGCTCACAAGAAAGCGAGGTGAAGAAAGGAGCTCAGGGGCACTGTAATTCACAAACCTACAGAGTTATAAATGACAGCTATCTTCCAAAAGTATATTGAAGTAAGCCTGCGAAGGGGACTTGAAAGCGGGCAGAATTTCAGGAAAACGATTGCAGGGGGTAGACTGGAATTGCCCTGAAAGCATAGGAAAAGAGGCACAACGTCGACAATGATGCACTTGGCCAAAAAGGGCGTATGCGTTTTTTCCTGAATATATTCAGGAAAAAACGCATACGCCCTTTTTGGCCAACCAAGCAAGTCTGTAAAGGAAATCTACACTACAATGAAGTCTCACTGCCCCCCTGGCGAAAGGGCCATCTGAAAAAAGTGTAAAATCTAGAAAGGTAGGACAGGATATGGAGAAGAGGGAGCCTTGTTATGCTGATTGGCAGGATGTAAATTGCCAACAGCCACGCTGGAGAAGTGTATGGTGTTTCCTGAAACACGTAAGAAACAAAGCAACACAGCCTATGGCACTTGCACTTATGGTCCTATAGCTTAGGGAAATTAAAATCAAAAACAGACAGCCACACCAATGTTTGGGACGGCTGTGTTCACAAGAAGCTCGTCTACAGTACCAGGTAAATAACCCAGAAAGCAAAAAATGGATAAAGAAGTTGTGGCACGTACGTGCAATGCAATATCACTCAGCAATGAAATGTGTGTCATCAGGCCCGTAGCGGCATAGTGAGTGGATGCAGGTACGGTGATTCTACGTGAACTACATCACACAGAAAAAGAAACATCATAAGATATCACTAATACACGGAATGTAAATTTAACTACACATGAACTGAATTACAAAACAGAACAGGGTCTCAAATTTTGAAAACCAACTAGTGCTTGCTTATGGGGAAATGTGCGTTGGGATGCTGCATAAAACCAGAGACTGAAATTAGCACAGATAACTTTCCATAAGCCAAATATGTAATAGACAGACCTACTCCTTGCTCAACGAAATGGACTCAACACCACATATTCAACGCCTAGGAATATACCTGACTAGGAATAATCTTAAAACCCATGGATTTATATGTCTCCGTAAGAGAATCAAGCGTGTGTACAGCGGCATAAACGCAGCAGTGAAAATCCGATAAATCCCATTATCAAAATAAATTTCAAAAACAAAACACAAAGACAGTGAAATAGAGAGCAATTCTTAAACAATTCACTCAGGGCATGTGATGCAACCGGGATTGACCACATCTACACCCAGAGCTGGTTGAGACATAAGGCTGGACACTTCAGGCTGATAGCATTGGTGAGTTTCGGTGAGCAAATGCAGACCCTTTGAAGTCATACTGCATGGTACCCATTCCATGGGTCCCAACTCTCCAGGTTCAAGGCATTCTTCCTCCAGCTAAAACATGCATGGGAAACCCAGAGTATCGTCCACCGTGTGATTGGGAAACGATTTAAAATGCATCTCAGTTTTCGTATCCTGGTCCTCGGGTTCACCATTCCAGATGCTTTACTAACACTCTCCCCGCTTGGAGAGTCAGTGCCTTTAACCTCCTGTTTGGCACAGCTTGCCATTTCTGTGCAAGATGAACAGGAATAGGGAGAACCAATGAGAGACTAGCTGTAGGTGTCTGCACGGGCAAATGTAATGCTCATTTCCCACCAGGAAGAGGAATTAACCAAACGCTCAGCGTGCCCTGCTGGAAAGAGATTAGTGCCTGAAGCAATCCTGCGGTTTTGTGCCCAGCTCACAAGAAAGCGAGTTGAAGAAAGGAGCTCAGGGGCACTGTAATTCACAAACCTGCAGAGTTATAAATGACAGCTATCCTCCAAAAATATATTGAAGTAAGCCTGCAAAGGGGACTTGAAAGCGGTGCAGAAATTCAGGAAAACGATTGAAGGGTTAAACTGGAATTGCACTTAAAGAATAGGAAAAGAGGCAGAACGTCGATAATGATGCACTTGTCCAAAAAGTGCGGATGCTTTTTTCCCTAAATATATTCAGGAAAAAACGCATACGCACTTTTTGGCCAACCAAGAAGCTTGTAAATAAACCTGTACTACAATGAAATCTCAGTGCCCCCCAGGGCAAAAGGGCCATTTAAAAAAATTGTAAAATCCAGAAACGGAGGACAGGCAATGGAAAACAGGGATCCTTATTATGCTGATGCATATGATGTAAATTGCCGACAGCCATTCTGGAGAAGTGTTATGTGTTTCCTGAAACACGTAAGACACAAAGCAACACAGCCTATGGCACTTCCACTTATGGTCCTACAGCTTAGGGAAATTAAAATCAAAAACACCCAGCCACCTCAAAGTTTGGGACCTCTCTGTTCACAAGAACCTCGTTTACAGTACCAGGTAAATATCTCAGAGAGCAAACAATGGATAAAGAAGTTGTGGTACGTACGTACAATGGAATATCACTCAGCAATGAAATCTGTGTCATCAGGCCCGTAGTGGCATAGTGAGTGGATACAGGTATGGTGATTCTACGTGAAATAAGTCACACAGAAAAAGAAACATCATAAAATATCACTAATACACAGTATGTAAACTTGACTACACATGAACTGAATTACAAAACAGAACAGTCTCAAATTTAGAAAACCAACTTGTGCTTTCTTATGGAGAAAGGTGCGTTGGAGTGCTGCATAAAACCAGAGACTGAAATTAGCACAGATACCGTTCCATAAGCCAAATATGTAATAGACAAGACCTACTCCTTGCTCAACGAAATGGACTCAACACCACATATTCAACGCCTAGGAATATACCTGACTAGGAAGAATCTTAAAACCCATGGATATATATGTCTCCGTAAGAGAATCAAGCGTGTGTACAGCGGCCGAAACGCAGTAGTGATAATCCGATAAATCCCATTATCAAAATAAATTTCGAAAACAAAACACAAAGACAGTGAAATAGAGAGCAATTCTTAAATAATTCACTCAGGGCATGTGATGCAACCAGGATTGACCACATCTACACCCAGAGCTGGTTGAGACATAAGGCTGGACACTTCAGGCTGATAGCATTGGTGAGGTTCAGTGAGCAAATGCAGACCCTTTGATGTCATACTGCCTGGTACCCATTCCATGGTTCCCAACTCTCCAGGGTCAAGGGATTCTTCCTTCTGCTAAAATTTGCATGGGAAACCCAGAGTATGCTCCACCGTGTGACTGGGAAACCTTTTTACATGCATGTCTGTTTTCGTCCCCTGGTACTCAGGTTCACCATTCCAGACCCTTTTCTTACACTCTCCCCATTTGGAGAGTCAGTGCCTTTAACCTCCTGTTTGGCACTGTTTGCAATTTCTGCGCAAGATGAACAGGAATAAGGAGAACCAATGGGAGACTATCTGTAGGTGTGTGCACGGGCAAATATTTTTTTTAACATCTTTATTGGGGTATAATTGCTTTACAATGGTGTGTTAGTTTTTGCTTTATAACAAAGTGAATCAGCTATACATATACCTATGCTCCCTGTGTCTTCCCTCTTGTGTCTCCCTCCCTCCCTCTCTCCCCCTTCCACCCCTCCAGGCTGTCCCAACGCCCCGAGCTAATATCCCTGTGCCTTGCGGCTGCTTCCCCCTTGCTATCTACCTTACTACATTTGTTAGTGTGTATATTTCCATGACTCTCTCTCGCCCTGTCAAAACTCACCATTCCCCCTCCCCATATCCTCAATTCCGTTCTCCAGTAGGTTTGCGCCTCTATTCCTGTCTTATCCCTAGGTTCTTCATGACATTTTTTTCCTTTAAATTCCATATATATGTGTTAGCATACGCTATTTGTCTTTTTCTTTCTGACTTACTTCACTCTGTATGACAGACTCTAGGTCTATCCATCTCATTACAAATAACTCAGTTTCATTTCTTTTTAAGGCTGAGTAATATTCCATTGTGTATATGTGCCACATCTTCTTTATCCATTCGTCCGATGATGGGCGCTTAGGTTCTTTCCATCTCCGGGCTATTGTAAATAGAGCTGCAATGAACATTTTGGTACATGACTCTTTTTGAATTTTGGTTTTCTCAGGGTATATGCCCAGTATGCACGGGCAATTTTAACACTCATTTCCCAACAGGAAAAGGAATTAACCAAAGGCTCAGCATGCCGTGCTGGAACAAGATTAGGGCCTGAAGCAATCCTGCGGTTTTGTGGCCAGCTCACAAGAAAGCGAGTTGAGGAAAGGAGCTCAGGGGCACTGTCATTCACATACCTGCAGACTTATAAATGACAGAAATCGTACAAAAATATATTGAATTAAGGCTGCGAAGAGGACTTGAAAGTGGGGCAGAATTGCTGGAATCCGATTTCAGGAGGTAGACGTGAATTGCTCTGAAAGCATAAGAGAAGTGGCAGAACCTCGTCAATGAAGCACTTGGCCAAAAAGGGCATATGCATGTTTTCCAGGGCCATCATTCACGGGAGTAGGAGGCTCCCAGCATGCTCCAGTGGCCAACAGAGGACCCACGTCGCCAAGGCGATGTGAGCTAGCCAGGCAGGAGTGACCTGACATCAGAGGGCCCACCTCACAGAATGGTAGGGAACCCAGCCAGGATCAGACTCTCCCCAGAGGGCCCACATCACCAAGGTGATGGGAACCAGGCAGGAGTGTCCTCACACTAGTGGGGCCACATCACCGAAAAGTGAGGGACCCAGCACACGTGGCCTCAAACCAGAGGACACACATCACAAGGGAGCTGGGATTGAGGCAGGCAGGAGGTGCCTCCAAACAGAGGGACCATAGAATTAAAGAGGTGAAGAATCCCGCAGTTGGAACCTCCCAGCAGGCGGCCAGGAGCAGCGAGACTATGGGATCCAGGCCGGAGTGATCTCACACCAGAGGGCCGTCATCATGAAACTGTGAGCAACCTAGGCGTTGGGATCTCAGAGCAGAAGGCCCACATTCCCATGGGGTTGGGAACCTGTCAGAAGTGTACTCGCACCACAGGGCACACATCAGAGAATTTAGGGAAACCCAGGAGTTAGGGCCTGACGCCAGAGGGCCCTCATTACCAAGGGGAGGAGACTCCAATCAGGCACCAACACCCAACTGAGGTCCCACGTCGCCAAGGTGACGTGTGACAGCCAGGTAGGAGTGACCTCACCGCAGAGGGCCTACCTCACAGAAGGGTGAGGAACACAGCCAGGATAAGACTCTCACCAGAGGGCCCACATCACCAAGGTGATCAGAACCAGGCAGGAGAGTCTTCACACCAGTGTGGCCACGTCATAGAAAGGTGACGAACCCAGCACATGTGGCCTAAACCAGAAGACCCACATCTCCAAGGGGCTCGGAATGAGGCAGGCAGGAGTAGCCTCACAACACAGGGCCCATAGAATAAAAAAGCTGAGGAATCCAGCAATGGGAACCTCCCAGCAGGCGGCCAAGAGCACCAAGTCTATGCGATTCAGGCCGCAGTAAACTCACAGCAGAGGGTCCACATCATGAAACTGCGAGCAACCCAGCCATTTGGACCTCAGAGCAGAAGGTCCACATCCCCAAGGTGTTGGGAGCATGGCAGGAGTGTCCTCACACCACTTAGCACATATCAGAAAATGTGGGTACCCAGCAGTTAGGGCCTGACGCCAGAGGGCCCTCATCACTGAGGGGAGGAGGCTCCCAGCATGTTCCAACTACCACAAGAGGGCCCACGTCGCCAAGGCGGGGTGTGCCAGCCAGGCAGGAGTGACCTCACAGCAGACGGCCCACCTCAAAGAAGTGTGAGGAACCCAACCAGGATCAGACTCTCACCAGAGGGCCCATATCACCAAGGGGACGGGAACCAGGCACGAGTGTCCTCACACCAGTGGGGCCACATCACTAAAAGATGAGGAAACTGGCACATGTGGCCACAAACCAGAGGACCTACATCACCAAGGGGCTGGGAGTGACACAGGCAGGAGGAGCCTCCCAACACAGGGCCCAAAGAATAAAAAAGGTGAGGAACCCAGCAGTTGGAACTTCCCAGCAGGCGGCCCAGAGTACAGAGGCTATGGGATCTAGGAATGAGTGAACTAACACCAGAGAGCTAACATCAGGAAACTGTGAGCAACCCAGTCGTTGGAACCTCAGAGCAGAAGGCCCATATCGCCATGGGGATGGGAACATTTCACGAGTGTCCTGGCATCACTGGGCTCACATCAGAAAACCTGGGGAGCCCAGCAGTTAGAGCCTGACGCCAGAGGGACCTCATCACCGAGGACAGGAGTCTCCAAAAGGATCCAACTGCCACCAGAGGGCCGACGTCACCAAGGCAATGGGAGCAAGCCAGGCAGGAGTTACCTCAGAGCACAGGGCCTACCTCACAGAACGGTAGGGAACCCAGCCAGGATCAGACTCTCACCAGAGGGGCCACATCACCAAGGGGCTGGGAAACAGGCACGAGTGTCCTCACACCATTGGGGCCACATCATCGAAAGGTGAGGGACCCAGCACACGTGGCCTCACACCAGAGGACACACATCACAACGGGGCTGGGATTGAGGCAGGCAGGAGGAGCCTCAAAACAGAGGGCCCATAGAATAAAAAAGGTGAGGAATCCCGCAGTTGGAACCTCCCAGCAGGCGCCCAGGAGCAGCAAGCCTATGGGATCTAGGCCGGAATGAACGCACATCAGAGGGCCCTCATCATTAAACTGTGAGCACCCCAGCCGTTGGGACCTCAGAGCAGAAGGCCCAAATTCCCATGGGGTTGGGAACCTGACAGGAGTGTACTCGCACCACAGGTCGCACATCTGCAAATTTTGGGAGCCCAGGAGTTAGGGTCTGACGCAAGAGGGCCCTCATTACCGAGGGACGGAGACTCGCAGCAGACACCAACTCCCAACTGAGGGCCCACGTCACCAAGGTGATGTGTGCCAGCCAGGCAGGAGTGACCTCACCGCAGAGGGCCTACCTCACAGAAGGGTGAGGAAACCAGCCAGGATAAGACTCTCACCAGAGGGCCCACATCACCAAGGGGATCGGAACCAGGCAGGAGGGTCCTCACACCAGTGTGGCCACATTATAGAAAGGTGAGGAACCCAGAACATGTGGCCTAAAACAGGGGACCCACATCTCCAAGGGGCTAGGAGTGAGGCAAGCAGGAGTATCCTCACAAAACAGAGCCCACAGAATAAAAGTTGTGAGGAATCCAGCAGTTGGAACCGGCCAGTAGGCCGCCCAGAGCACAGAGTCTATGGGATCCAGGCCACAGCAAACTCACAGCAGAGGTCCCACATCATGAAACTGTGAGCAACCCAGCGGATGGGACCTCAGAGCAGAAGGCCCACATCCCTATGGGGATGGGAACCTGACAGGAGTGTCCTCGGCCCACTTCCACGAATCAGAAAATGTGGGAACCCAGCAGTTAGGACCTGAGGCCAGAGGACCCTCATCACCGAGGGGAGGAGGCTCCCAGCAGGCTCTAACTGCCACCATAAGGCCGATGTCACCAAGGCGGGGTGTGCCAACCAGGCAGGAGTGACCTCAGAGCAGAAAGCCCACCTCACAGAAGTGTGAGGAACCCAACAAGGATCAGACTGTCACCAGAGGGCCAACATCACCAAGGGAATGGGAACCAGGCAGGAGTGTCCTCACACCAGTGGGGCTACATCACCATAATTTGAGGGACCCAGCACACGTGGCCTCAAACCTGAGGACACACATCACCAAGGGGCTGGGAGTGAGGCAGGCCAGAGGATCCTCAAAACAGAGGGACCATAGAATAAAAAAGGTGAGGAATCCCACAGTTGGAACCTCCGGCAGGCAGCCAGGAGCAGCGAGGCTATGGGATCTAGGCAGGAGTGAACTCACACCAGAGGGCCCTCATCATGAAACTGTGAGCAACACAGCCGTTGGGACCTCAGAGCAGAAGGCTCACATCCCCATGGGGATGGGAACCTGGCAGGAGTGTCCTTGCACCACTTAGCACGAATCAGAAAATGTGGGAACCCAGCAGTTAGGGCCTGAGGCCAGAGGGCCCTCATCACTGAGGGGAGGAGGCTCCCAGCAGGCTCCAACTGCCACCATATGGCCGACGTTGCCAAGGCGGGGTGAGCCAGCCAGGCAGGAGTGAGCTCAGAGCAGAGGGCCCACCTCACAGAAGGGTGAGGAACCTAACCAGGATCAGACTCTCACCAGAGGGCCAACATCACCAAGGTGATGGGAACCAGGCAAGACTGTCCTAACAGCAGTGGGGCCAACATCACCAAGGGAATGGGAACCAGGCAAGAGTGTCCTCACACCAGTGTGGCCACATTATAGAAAGGTGAGGAACACAGCACATGTGGCCTCAAACAAGGGGACACACATCACGAAGGGGCTGGGAGTGAGGCATGCAGGAGGAGACGCACAACCGAGGGCCCATAGAATAAAAAAGGTGAGGAATCGAGAAGTTGGAAACTCCAAGCTGGAGGCCCAGAGCACTGACACTATGGGATACAGGCCAGAGTGAACACACAGCAAAGGGCCCACATCATGAAACTGTGAGCAACCCAGCAGTTGGGACCACAGAACAGAAGTCCCACATGCCCATGGGGATGGGAACCTGGCAGGAGTGACTCGCACCACTGGGCACACATCAGAAAATGTGTGGAGCCCAGCACTTAGGGCCTGACACCAGAAGGCCCTCATCACTGAGGGGAGGAGGCCCCAGCACACTCCAACTGCCACCAGAGGGTCCACATCGCCAAGGCGACGTGTGCCAGCCAGGCAGGATTGACCTCACAGCAGAGGGCCCACATCATGAAAGTGTGAGCAACCCAGCCGTTAGGACCTCAGAACAGAAGGCCCACACGCTCATGAGGATGGGAACCTGGCAGGAGTGCCCTCGTACCACTTAGCACGTATCAGAAAATGTGGGAACCCCGCCATTAGGGTCTGACGCCAGAGGGCCTCATCACCGCGGGAAGGAGGCTCCCAGCAGGCTCCAACTGCCACCAGGGTGCCGAAGTCAACAAGGCGGGTTGTGCCAGCCAGGCAGGAGTGACCTCAGAGAAGAGGGCTCACCTCACGGATGTGTGAGGAACCCAACCAGGATCAGAGTCTCACCAGAGGGCCCACATCACCAAGGGGATGGGAACCAGGCAGGAGTGTCCACACACCAGTGGGGCCACATCATCAAAAGATGAGGAACCCATCACATATGGCCTCAAACCTGAGGACATACATCACCATGTGGCTGGGAGTGAGGCAGGTATCTGGAGGGGCACATTTAACTCTAATTTCCCACCAGGAAGAGGAATTAACCAAAGGCTCAGAGTGCCGTGCTGGACCCTGATTATGGCCTGAAGCAAACCTGCAGTTTTGTGGCCAGCTTACAAGGAAGCGAGTTAAGAAAGGAGCTCAGGGGCACTGTAATTCACAAACCTGCAGAGATAAATGACAGCTATTGGCAAAAATATATCGAAGTAAGTCTGCAAAGAGGACTTGAAAACGAGGCAGAATTGCAAGAATCATATTTCAAGAGGTAGATTGGAATTGCATTTAAAGCATATGAAAAGCGGCAGATCTTTGACAGTGATGCACATGGACAAAAAGTGCATATACATTTTTCCTGAATATATTCAGGAAAAAACGCATATGAACATTTTGGCCAACCAAGCACTCCAGCAATGGAAATCCACACTACAATGAAGTCACATTTCCCATTCGTCAAAAAGGCCATCTGAATAAAGTGTAAAAACCAGAAACACAGGACAGGCCATGGAGAACAGGGAGCCGTGTTATGCTGATGGGCGGGATGTAAATTGCCAACAGACACTCTGGAGATGTTCATGGTGTATCCTGAAACATCTAAAAAACAAAGCTACAGAGCCTAGGGCACTTCCACTTTTGGCCCTATAGCTTAGGAAAATTAAAATCAACAAGACACAGCCAACACAAAATTTAGGGCTGCTGTGTTTACAAGAACCTCGAGTCCAGTACAAATTAAATATCCCAGAAAGAAAAAAATGGATAAAGAAGTTGTGCTACTTACGTACAACGGAATATCACTCAGCAGTGAAATCAATGTCATCAGGCCTGTAGCAGCAAATTGAGTGGATTTAATTATGATGATTCTAAGAGAAATATATCACACAAAGAAAGATAATTATCATAAGATATCACTAATAGAGGGAGTGTAAACTTGGCTACACATAAACTGAATTACAAAACCGAACAGAGTCTCACATTTAGATAAAAACCTTATGCTTGCTTAAGGGGAAAGTTGAGTTGGGCTGCTGTATAAAAACAGATTGAAATTAGCACACATACCATTCCATAAGCCAAATACGTAATAAACAAGACCTACTCTTTGCTCAACGAAATAGACTCATCCATGGTGTATCACCTCACACCTATTAGAATGGGCATCATCAGAAAATCTACAAACAACAAATGCTGGAAACGGTGTGGAGATAAGGAATCCTCTTCCACTATTGTTGGGAACGTAAATTGATACAGTCACTGTGGAGAACATTATGGAGTTTCTTATAAAACTAAGAATAGAATTACCATATGATACAGCAATCCCTCTACTGGGCATGTACCCAGACAAAACCATAAATCAAAAAGAGACATTCACCACAATGTTCATTGCATCACTATTTACACTATCCAGGAAATGGAAGCAACCTAAATGCCCACAGACAGACGAATGCATAAAGATGTGGTACATATATAAAATGGAATATTACTAAGCCATAAAAAGGAATGAAATTGGGACATTTGTAGAGACGTTGATGGATCTAGAGACTGTCATACAGAGTGAAGTAAGTCAGAAAGAGAAAAACAAATCTTGTATATTAATGCATATATGTGGAACCTAGAAAAATTGTACAGATGAACCGTTTTGCAAGGCAGAAATAGAGCAATACATGTATACAACAAACGTATGGACAACAAGGGGGGAAAGCTGTTGGGGATGGTGGTGGGAGGAGTTGAGATATTGGGATTGGTATGTATACATTTATATGTATAAAGTAGATAACCAAAAACAACCTGCTGTATAAAAATATAAAATTAAATTCAAAATAAAAAAATAAAATTAAAAAAGTAAAACAGAAAAATATTCTTCCCTTCACATACATGTATTTATATGAATAAATTATTTCCATGCTTATATCTGTAAATACACAAAAGAGGAATAAAATCTACCTTGAACCAAAAACGAAAAAAAGATAAAAAAAAACAGAACCCACCAGTTACACAGAGGAAAACCGTTTCAGGGCACTTGCTCCAATTGCAAACAATTCTGAAGTTGGTCAGTGGTGGGGAATCATCTCCCGTTCAGCCAGCATGCTCCTCGCAACAAGCGTCCTCACTGCAAAGCTGGTGGACCGTGCCGAGGTATCTGTGAGTAAACGTGGACCGAGCCCCAGGCCAGCTGCTGCTGAAATGTTCCCACCCTTCCAAGGCTAAACACCTGAATATGTACAAGGACTTGAAAACCTAGAGGAAGGGCCATGGAGCCACATGAGGGACAGCATGCCAGCCGACTTGGTGCCTGCAGGCCAGCCAGGATGGTCCTGGCCCTGGGTGCTCTTCTGGAAGCTCTCCATTTCCCTGCCTGAGATAGCCCTGCTGTCCTGGCCCCCACTGCTTTCTTCCTTCCTCACCTGTGCCCAGGGAGAAATTCCAGCGGCAGGTGTGGGTGACACATCCTCTTCTTTAGCAGGTAGCATCTTGGCAACTGCTGCAGAAAGTCCAGCAGAGCCCCACTCACACTGGGACACCCACAAAGCCGTGGCCTCTCACTCCCTCCCACCAGCCCAGCCCCGAGACTGCTGACAGGGCAGAGAAAATGGCGTCAGGCACAGCTGCAGGGGCTCTTGCTGCCTGGAGCGGTGTTTATATTGATCTCAACCCAGGCACACCTGGGGAGGGCTGGCCGGCACGGTCAGGCTTCCCAAGCCAGCCAATAATCACCCCTCAGGGGCTCACAGTTGCTGAAAATGGAACTTGCTGAATTGGCCAGGTCCAAGGAACAGGTGTGGGCTCCTGAGAGTCAGGATAGACAAGGGGCTGCAGCTCTGGCTTGTTTTCTAATTATATTATCTGGCCCATGAGTGGGAGACAACTTCAAGAAAACCCTCTCCTAATGAGAGGAACCCAGGAGTCAGGGAGAGGAGGGGTGGGTGGTGGTTGGAGACAGAGGCCTGGTGCCCCGGGTGCAGTGGAAGTCTCTGGAAGACCAGGTGGAGGAGGCCGCACAGAGTGATGCCCAGGGTCACAGACCTGTCAGAGCTGCTGTTTGTTAGTTCAAGTCCTGCTCTGAGGTGCTCTGTGTCAGATCTGAGCGACAGGTGAGCTGGGAGTGCTCTGCAATGAGGGCTATGTGCATGGTTCCTGTGTGCCCAGCCCTGCCAAGGTACCTGCAAGGGTAGCTCTGTATCCTGGGAGGGGCCTGACCACGGGAGCCCCATGGACTGCAGAGGACCTGCCCAGGGAATCCCATATCCTGGGAGGGGCCTGAACACGAGAGCCCCGTGGGCTGGGGTGGGGGTAGGGTACCTGCCCAGGTGAGCTCCATATCCTGGGATTGGCCTGACCTCGAGAGCCCCATGGGCTGCTGGAGTCCTGGTAAAGGATGTCAGGACAGTCAGTGAAGCCACTGAGGATATACCTCCAGTAGTTCCTAAATCCTACACCCTGCTGGTCATTCTACCAACCACCAGGACTTGGTATTCTGTATTAGTCTTCACTGATGCCTTCTTTTGTATTCCATTAGTCCCAGAGTCACAAGAAATTTTGGCTTGTGAGTGACAGGACTCAACATACAACTAAAACAATACTTCCAGGCTGTCTTGCCCCAAGGGTTCAAAAATTCCCACACCATCTTTGGGGAAAGCTCAGCTAAAGACCTAAAAGTTCTACCTCTGGAAAAGGAAACACTCCTTCAATATTCAGACGACATTCTGATCGCCAGCCCTACTAAGGAGGCCTCAGAAGTACCAAGCCAATAAAGGATAGAAGTTGTCCAGGAAAAAGCTCAAGTATCACAGACTACGGTGACCTGCCTGGGCTTCATTCTCACAGAAGGTCGGAGAAGCCCATCCCAGGAAAGGGAAGAAACAATTTACAGCCTTACCCCTTTCTGAAACTAGAAGACAGCTTAGGGGTTCCTGAGGAAGCCAGGGTTTCCTGCCTCTGGATCCCTAACTACAGTCTACTAGCTGGGCCTCTATATGAAACACTGAATGGAAAAGATGATGATCCTTTTGAATAGAATCCAGAAGTGGCCTTTCAAGAATGGAAAGAGCAGTCAATTCAGACCCTTGCCCTGGAACTCCCTAATTTAGCTAAACCCTTTGACCTTTACATTCCTGGTGAAAGGTGAATCGCCATTGGAGTATTAGTGCAAAAACTGGGACCACTTGAAATGGAACAATGCAAGAATGCCATCCAGGTAGGATAAACTATGGTCACCAAGGGGCTTGGCCCACCGCCACATCTGGCCAAGATACTGGTGGTATCTGAAAACCTGGAAATCAGCAGCCCAAAAGGCCACCTCCCTTCTAAGGGAAACGGACCCCACGTGGTGATCCTAACCCCCAACCATGCCCTGAAGTTGCAGGGTTTGCTCCGTGGGCACACTGACCTCGATTGAGGAGGCCCTCCAACTCCAACCTCCAGAGAGATAACCGGGGGCAACGGGGCACCATGACGACCCGTGTGACCATCACTTGACCTGGAGTTTCTCTCATAAAACAACAAGAGTGTGTCCCAAAAGAGTAGACTACTGCTTGCAGTACTTACTGTACCCAGAGGGGAGCTAATAATCTTGGCGGGGGAACCGTATATCATGCTGTCACCATAGAAAAGCCTACAGACACCCTGATGATGGTGGCCAATAAGACCGGCTGGACTCCTGTTTACTTCCAAAGGCTCTTGACTCAGTGACCATCATGATCCTTCATCACCACTGACCCTGGACTGTCTGGGAGCTGAGCGGGCAGGATCCTGACACCTGGTGCTGTTTTTACGTTAATTCAGGGGCCTAATGGAAGAAAGCGCAGACTGTTGGTCAGAGCATCTAGGCTGGCAGAAACGGTCAGTCAGAGCATCTAGGCTGGCAGAAACGGTCAGCCTAAGGTGGCCGAACAAATGTGGGGCGGAGTGAAACTGGACCTCACAGCGCCACTGCACATCTCCTTTCTGGACCCTTAAAGGTCATTAGAATCTATAACACTTCCAATACTGGTGCTCAGGTGGACGAGCAGGGAGGCAGGAGGCCTGGGGACAATCAACGTCACCTGGAGGCTGCTGGGGAGAAGTTCTGACCCTCGCCCACGGGTATGAAGCCTCCTAACTCAGCACTCAGCAGTTACAGAAGAAGGGTCTGCACCCGCAGCACTCCAAGAATGAGGAAAGGGACAAAAGGCAGAAGAGAAGTTTGTCCCAGGCAAAGCCCCTTAAAAATGCCTGGGAGATAAAAATAGAATCTGGGCAATAAAATAAAGTCTAACCATTTTTATCCTTTGTGCTTTGTCTAATTTCAGGTGCTCCTAGTGTCCCGCATACAGAGGTTCCACACCCGGCACTTCAGACCAGATTTCCTAGAGCAGAATGGCTCGACGACACTTCAGCTCCTGGGGCCCAGTTCAGACTCCGTGACATAGAGCCTGAGCTGCAGCCAACCAGGTCCTCGAGAGCTCAGCCCCCTCCCTCCCAGTGACTCTGACAGGATCTCTACACAGCAGCCCAGCCCACAGCCCACAGGGTAGCACCTCTCCATTCTCTGATCAAAATATAAAGTTTCCTTTGCTTTTGAACCAAACTCAGTCTCGATCTATTGGCTCCAATGACACTGGGCAGGGGGACACTTGTTGGCGTCCACTCTGGAGGATCAGTAACAGAAATTGAGAACATTGTAACTTCAATGAACAGATGTGTGAGCCAAACTGTAATTAACATAGAACAGTGTATAAGGCTCGGGTAAAATAAGATGTTTCTAACACTTCCATTTGATATTTCCATCACTTTCTTATAAGCAAGTTCAGTGAAAAGGTTTGTCTTCTTTGTCAGGTCAATATTAGAGAAACAAAGTGATTTCTTTCCAAGGATGTACATCTAATAATCTTGGTTAAAGCTTCAATCTTGTTTTAAATGCTTTTGCATTGAAAATGATACCTGTCTTTCAGCTCCCCCATTTCTGAGAAGCATAAAATCTTATAATTTATTATTACCAAAGGGAAATGGTAGGAGGAGGGATAAATTAACAGTTTGGGATTAACACATACACACTGCTATGTATGAAATCATCAGCAAGGAACTACTGTATAGCACAGGGAACTACACTCAATATTTTGCAATAACCTATAAGGGGAAATGATCTGAAAAAGAATAGATATTTTTATTGACATCATCCATCAATGACAGTAAAAATGGAATCTAAGGGAAGACAGTGGTGAGTGCTTCTGACCCTGAAGACTTCAATCATCTAAAGTTTGGACTCTGCCTACTTCCCAAGGCCCTTAATGAACATATGTGTAGCCGTAGCTTAAAAAATTCCCCAGTTTGTGTTGTGGAGAGACACTGATATTGAAAATCCCCTGGTGTTCTCCTCACATGAATGGGACCCTTCCTACACCTAAAACATGCCTGTCACACCCAGAGGATGGTATACCATCTGATCGGGAAAAGTTTGGAAAAGGCATCTCATCTCCTCATCTCTTGGTGCTAGGGTTCACCACTCCAGCGTCTTTACTAACAGTCTCCCCACTTGGAGATGTCAGCACTGTCAACATCCTGTTGCATACAGTTTGGAATTTGTCCAGAGGATGAAGCAGAAGGAGGAGGAACAATGAGAGACAAGTCCTAGGTGTTCGGACAGGCACATGCCACTCTAATTTCCAATCAGGAAGACGAATTGACCAAAGGCTAGGGTTGCCCATGGAAACAGAATAGGGCTTGAGGAATCCTGATGCTTTGTGGCCAGTTCCCATAAACACAAGTTGGAAAATGGAACTCAGGGGCACTAAAATTCACGAAACTGCAGAATTGAAAATATCTATCACTGAAAAATGTCTTGAGGAAAGTCAGAGAAAAGGACTTGTAAGCAACGGAGAATGGCAGGAAAGGGATTGGAAGAGGTAGAAAGGACTCGCCATTAAGCACAAGAAAAGGGGCTGAACATTGCCAACATTGCAGTTGGCCAAAAAGGGTGTATGCGTCTTTTTCTGTATATATTCAAGAAAAGGGCATACACTTTTTTAGCCAACCAAACAGGTGGGCACTGGAAATCAATACTACAAAACATATCACTTTGCATCAGTCAGAAGAGCCATCCTCATAAAGTGTAAACACCAGAAATGCAGGACAGGGCAAGGAGAAAAGGGAGCCCTGTGAGTCTTATAGTGGAAATGTATATTGCCAACGGTCACTCTGGATAAGTCTATTGTGTTTACTAAAGCATCTAAAAAATGAGCTACCGAGCACAGGGCACTTGCACTCATGGACGTATATCTTGGGAAAAACAAAAATCGAGAGGACACAGGCACCCCAATGTTTACCACCTCTCTGTTTAAAAGATCCTCGACTAGGATATAACTTAAAGTATC
Source organism: Phocoena phocoena (assembly GCF_963924675.1). Taxonomy (NCBI): domain Eukaryota; kingdom Metazoa; phylum Chordata; class Mammalia; order Artiodactyla; family Phocoenidae; genus Phocoena; species Phocoena phocoena. Next base: position 794,982 of record NW_027077413.1, on the reverse strand, counting down.
TGCAGAGAAAAAACGGACAGAGATGTGGTGCTTATGTAGAGTGGAATATTACTCAGCCTGGAAATCAATGAAATACGGCCAGTTATAACAACTCAAGAGGAGTTACGTGTGATCATTCGAAGTCACATAATTCAAAAAGAAAAAGACATAAGATATCACTAATACATGGAATGTTAACATGGCTACACATGAACTGAATTACAAAAGAGAAGAGGGTTTCAAATTAAGGAAACCAACTTATGCTTCCTTAAGGGGAAAGGTGAGTTGGGGTGCTGCATAAAACCAGAGATTGAAATTAGCACAGATACCATTCCATAAGCCAAATATGTAATAGTCAAGACCTACTCCTTGCTCAACGAAATGGACTCCACACGCCATATTCAATGCCTAAGAATATACCGGATTAGTAAGAATCTTAAAACCCATGGACTTATATGTCTCCGTAACAGAATCAAGCGCGTGTACAGCGGCATAAACGAAGCAGTGAAAATCCGATAAATCCCATTATTAAAATAAATTTCAAAAACAAAACACAATGACAGTGAAATAGGAAGCAATTCCTAAATAATTCACTCAGGGCATGTGATGCAACCTGGATTTACCACATCTACACCCAGAGCTGGTTGAGACATAAGGCTGGACACTTCAGGCTGATAGCATTGGTGAGTTTCGGTGAACAAATGCAGATCCTTTGAAGTCATACTGCATGGTACACATTCCAAGGGTCCCAACTCTCCAGGTTCAAGGGATTCTTTCTTCAGCTAAAACATGCGTGGGAAACGGCGAGTATGGTCCACCGTGTGATTAGGAAACGATTTAAAATGCATCTCAGTTTTCGTATCCTGGTCCTCGGGTTCACCATTCCAGACGGTTTACTAACACTCTCCCCGCTTAGAGAGTCAGTGCCTTTAACCTCCTGTTTGGCACAGCTTGCAATTTCTGCGCAAGATGAACAGGAATAGGGAGAACCAATGAGAGACTAGCTATAGGTGTCTGCACGGGCAAATGTAAGGCTCATTTCCCACCAGGAAGAGGAATTAACCAAAGGCTCAGCGTGCCCTGCCGGAAACAGATTAGGGCCTGAAGCAATCTTGTGGTTTTGTGCCCAGCTCACAAGAAAGCGAATTGAAGAAAGGAGCTCAGGGGCACTGTAATTCACAAACCTGCAGAGTTATAAATGACAGCTATCCTCCAAAAATATATTGAAGTAAGCCTGCGAAGGGGACTTGAAAGCGGGACAGAATTTCAGGAAAACGATTGCAGGGGGTAGACTGGAATTGCCCAGAAAGCATAGGAAAAGAGGCAGAATGTCGACAATGGTGCACTTGGCCAAAAAGTGCGTATGCATTTTTTCCTGAATATATTCACGAAAAAACGCATACGCCCTTTTTCGCAAACCAAGCAAGCCTGTAAAGGAAATCTGCACTACAGTGAAGTCTAACTGCCCCCTGGGCAAAAGGGCCATCTGAAAAAAGTGTAAAATCCAGAAAGCTAGGACAGGATATGGAGAACAGGGAGCCTTGTTATGCTGATTGGCTGGATGTAAATTGCGAGCAGCCACCCTGGAGAAGTGTATGGTGTTTCCTGAAACACGTAAGAAACAAAGCAACACAGCCTATGGCACTTCCACTTATGGTCCTATAGCTTACGGAAATTAAAATCAAAAACAGAGAGCCACCCCAAAGTTTGGGACGGCTGTGTTCCCAAGGAGCTCGTCTACAGTACCAGGTAAATATCCCAGAAAGCAAAAAATGGATAAATAATTTGTGGCACGTACGTGCAATGCAATATCACTCAGCAATGAAATCTGTGTCATCAGGCCCGTAGCGGCATAGTGAGTGGATGCAGGTACAGTGATTCTACGTGAACTACGTCACACAGAAAAAGAATCATCATAAGATATCACTAATACACGGAATGAAAAACTTGACTACACATGAACTGAATTACAAAACAGAACAGGGTCTCAAATTTAGAAAACCAACTAGTGCTTGCTTATGGGGAAAGGTGCCTTGGGGTGCTGCATAAAACCAGAGACTGAAATTAGCACAGATAACTTTCCATAAGCCAAATATGTAATAGACAAGACCTACTCCTTGCTCAACGAAATGGACCCAACACCACATATTCAACGCCTAGGAATATACCTGACTAGGAAGAATCTTAAAACCCATGGATATATATGTCTCCATAAGAGAATCAAGAGTGTGTACAGCGGCCGAAACGCAGCAGTGAAAATCCGATAAATCCCATTATCAAAATAAATTTCGAAAACAAAACGCAAAGACATTGAAGTAGAGAGCAATTCTTAAATAATTCACTCAGGGCATGTGATGCAACCGGGATTGACCACATCTACACCCAGAGCTGGTTGAGACATAAGGCTGGACACTTCAGGCTGATAGCATTGGTGAGTTTCACTAAGCAAATGCAGACCATTTGAAGTCATACTGCATGGTACCCATTCCATGGGTCCCAACTCTCCAGGTTCAAGGGATTCTTCCTCCAGCTAAAACATGCATGGGAAACCCAGAGTATCGTCCACCGTGTGATTGGGAAACGATTTAAAATGCATCTCAGTTTTCGTATCCTGGTCCTCGGGTTCACCATTCCAGATGCTTTACTAACACTCTCCCCGCTTGGAGAGTCAGTGCCTTTAACATCCTGTTTGGCACAGCTTGCAATTTCTGTGCAAGATGAACAGGAATAGGGAGAACCAATGACAGACTAGCTGTAGGTGTCTGCACGGGCAAATGTAACGCTCATTGCCCACCAGGAATAGGAATTAAACAAAGGCTCAGTGTACCCTGCTGGAAACAGATTAGGGCCTGAAGGAATCCTGCGGTTTTGTGCCCAGCTCACAAGAAAGCGAGTTGAAGAAAGGAGCTCAGGGGCACTGTAATTCACAAACCTGCAGAGTTATAAATGACAGCTATCCTCCAAAAATATATTGAAGTAAGCCTGCGAAGGGGACTTGAAAGCGGGGCAGAATTTCAGGAAAACGATTGCAGGGGGTAGACTGGAAATGCCCTGAAAGCATAGGAAAAGAGGCAGAACGTCGACAATGATGCACTTGGCCAAAAAGGGCGTATGCGTTTTTTCCTGAATATATTCAGGAAAAAACGCATACGCCCTTTTTGGCCAACCGAGCAAGCCTGCAAAGGAAATCTGCAGTACAATGAAATCTCACTGCCCCCCGGCAAAGGGACATCTGAAAAAAGTGTAAAATCCAGAAAGGTAGGACAGGATATGGAGAACAGGGAGCCTTGTTATGCTGATTGGCAGGATGTAAATTGCCAGCAGCCACCCTGGAGAAGTGTAAGGTGTTTCCTGAAACACGTAAGAAATAAAGCAACACAGCCTATGGCAATTGCACTTATGGTCCTATAGCTTACGGAAATTAAAATCAAAAACAGAGAGCCACCCCAAAGTTTGGGACGGCTGTGTTCCCAAGAAGCTCGTCTACAGTACCAGGTAAATATCCCAGAAAGCAAAAAATGGATAAAGAAGTTGTGGCACGTACGTGCAATGCAGTATCACTCAGCAATGAAATCTGTGTCATCAGGCCCGTAGCGGCATAGTGAGTGGATGCAGGTACGGTGATTCTACGTGAACTACGTGACACAGAAAAAGAAACATCATAAGATATCACTAATACACGGAATGTAAACTTGACTACACATGAACTGAATTACAAAACAGAACAGGGTCTCAAATTTAGAAAACCAACTAGTGCTTGCTTATGGGGAAAGGTGCCTTGGGCTGTTGCATAAAACCAGAGACTGAAATTAGCACAGATAACTTTCCATAAGCCAAATATGTAATAGACAAAACCTACTCCTTGCTCAACGAAATGGACCCAACACCACATATTCAATGCCTAGGAATATACCTGACTAGGAAGAATCTTAAAACCCATGGATATATATGTCTCCATAAGAGAATCAAGCGTGTGTACAGCGGCCGAAACGCAGCAGTGAAAATCCGATAAATCCCAATATCAAAATAACTTTCGAAAACAAAACACAAAGACAGTGAAATAGAGAGCAATTCTTAAATAATTCACTCAGGGCATGTGATGCAACCGGGATTGACCACATCTACACCCAGAGCTGGTTGAGACATAAGGCTGGACACTTCAGGCTGATAGCATTGGTGAGTTTCGATGAGCAGATGCAGACCCTTTGAAGTCATACTGCATGGTACCCATTCCATGGGTCCCAACTCTCCAAGTTCAAGGCATTCTTCCTCCAGCTAAAACATGCATGGGAAATCCAGAGTATCGTCCACCGTGTGATTGGGAAACGATTTAAAATGCAACTCAGTTTTCGTATAATGGTCCTCGGTTTCACCATTCCAGATGCTTTACTAACACTCTCCCCGCTTGGAGAGTCAGTGCCTTTAACCTCCTCTTTGGCACAGCTTGCAATTTCTGTGCAAGATGAACAGGAATAGGGAGAACCAATGAGAGACTAGCTATAGGTGTCTGCACGGGCAAATGTAATGCTCATTTCCCACCAGGAAGAGGAATTAACCAAAGGCTCAGCGTGCCCTGCCGGAAACAGATTACGGCCTGAAGCAATCCTGCAGTTTTGTGCCCAGCTCACAAGAAAGCGAGTTGAAGAAAGGAGCTCAGGGGCACTGTAATTCACAAACCTGCAGAGTTATAAATGACAGCTATCCTCCAAAAATATATTGAAGTAAGCCTGCGAAGGGGACTTGAAAGCGGGGCAGAGTTTCAGGAAAACCATTGCAGGGGGTAGACTGGTATTGCCCTGAAAGCATAGTAAAAGAGGCACAACGTCGACAATGATGCACTTGGCCAAAAAGGGCGTATGCGTTTTTTCCTGAATATATTCAGGAAAAAACGCATACGCCCTTTTTGGCCAACCAAGCAAGCCTCTAAAGGAAATCTGCACTACAATGAAGTCTCACTGCCCCCCCGCCGGGCAAAAGGGCCATCTGAAAAAACGTGTAAAATCCAGAAAGGTAGGACAGGATATGGAGAACAGGGAGCCTTGTTATGCTAATTGGCAGGATGTAAATTGTGAACAGCCACCCTGGAGAAGTGTATGGTGTTTCCTGAAACACGTAAGAAATAAAGCAACACAGCCTATGGCAATTGCACTTATGTTCCTATTGCTTAGGGAAATTAAAATCAAAAACAGAGAGCCACCCCAAAGTTTGGGACGGCTGTGTTCCCAAGAAGATCGTCTACAGGACCAGGTAAATATCCCAGAAAGCAAAAAATGGATAAAGAAGTTGTGGCACGTACGTGCAATGCAATATCACTCAGCAATGAAATCTGTGTCATCAGGCCCGTAGCGGCATAGTGAGTGGATGCAGGTACGGTGATTCTACGTGAACTACGTCACACAGAAAAACAAACATCATAAGATATCACTAATAAACGGGATGTAAACTTGACTACACATGAACTGAATTACAAAACAGAACAGGGTCTCAAGTTTAGAAAACCAACTAGTGCTTGCTTATGGGGAAAGGAGCCTTGGGGTGCTGCATAAAACAAGAGACTGAAATTAGCACAGATAACATTCCATAAGCCAAATATGTAATAGACAAGACCTACTCCTTGCTCAACGAAATGGACTCAACACCACATATTCAACGCCTAGGAATATACCTGACTGGGAAGAATCTTAAAACCCATGGATTTATATGTCTCCGTAAGAGAATCAAGCGTGTGTACAGCGGCATAAACGCAACAGTGAAAATCTGATAAATCCCATTATCAAAATAAATTTCAAAAACAAAACACAAAGACAGTGAAATAGAGAGCAATTCTTAAATAATTCACTCAGGGCATGTGATGCAACCGGGATTTAACACATCTACACCCAGAGCTGGTTGAGACATAAGGCTGGACACTTCAGGCTGATAGCATTGGTGAGTTTCGGTGAGCAAATGCAGACCCTTTGAAGTCATACTGCATGGTACCCATTCCATGGGTCCCAACTCTCCAGGTTCAAGGGATGCTTCCTCCAGCTAAAACATGCATGGGATACCCAGAGTATCGTCCACCATTTGATTGGGAAACGATTTAAAATGCATCTCAGTTTTCGTATCCTGGTCCTCGGGTTCACCATTCCAGATGCTTTACTAACACTCTCCCCGCTTGGAGAGTCTGTGCCTTTAACCTCCTCTTTGGCACAGCTTGCAATTTCTGTGCAAGATGTACAGGAATAGGGAGAACCAATGAGAGACTAGCTGTAGGTGTCTGCACGGGCAAATGTAACGCTCATTGCCCACCAGGAAGAGGAATTAAACAAAGGCTCAGTGTGCCCTGCTGGAAACAGATTAGGGCCTGAAGCAATCCTGCGGTTTTGTGCCCAGCTCACAAGAAAGCGAGTTGAAGAAAGGAGCTCAGGGGCACTGTAATTCACAAACGTGCAGAGTTATAAATGACAGCTATCCTCCAAAAATATATTGAAGTAAGCCTGCGAAGGGGACTTGAAAGCGGGGCAGAATTTCAGGAAAACGATTGCAGGGGGTAGACTGGAATTGCCCTGAAAGCATAGGAAAAGAGGCACAACGTCGAAAATGATGCACTTGGCCAAAAAGGGCGTATGCGTTTTTTCCTGAATATATTCAGGAAAAAACGCATATGCACTTTTTCACCAACCAAGCAAGCCTGTAAAGGAAATCTCCATTACAATGAAGTCTCACTGCCCCCCTGGCAAAAGGGCCATCTGAAAAAAGTGTAAAATCCAGAAAGGTAGGACAGGATATGCAGAACAGGGAGCCTTGTTATGCTGATTGGGAGGATGTAAATTGCCAAGAGCCACCCTGGATAAGTGTATGGTGTTTCCTGAAACACATAAGAAATAAAGGAACACAGCCTATGGCAATTGCACTTATGGTCCTATAGCTTACGGAAATTAAACTCAAAAACAGACAGCCACCCCAATATTTGGGACGGCTGTGTTCACAAGAAGCTCGTCTACAGTATCAGGTAAATATCCCAGAAAGCAAAAAATGGATAAACAAGTTGTGGCACGTACGTACAATGCAATATCACTCAGCAATGAAATCTGTGTCATCAGGCCCGTAGCGGCATAGTGAGTGGATGCAGGTACGGTGATTCTACTTGAACTACGTCACACAGAAAAAGAAACACCATAAGATATCACTAATACACGGAATGTAAACTTGACTACACATGAACTGAATTACAAAACAGAACAGGGTCTCAAATTTAGAAAACCAACTAGTGCTTGCTTAATAGACAAGAACTACTCCTTGCTCAACGAAATGGACCCAACACCACATATTCAATGCCTAGGAATATACCTGACTAGGAAGAATCTTAAAACCCATGGATATATATGTCTCCGTAAGAGAATCAAGCGTGTGTACAGCGGCCGAAACGCAGCAGTGAAAATCCGATAAATCCCATTCTCAAAACAAATTTTGAAAACAAAGCACAAAGACAGTGAAATAGAGAGCAATTCTTAAATAATTCACTCAGGGCATGTGATGCAACTGGGATTGACCACATCTACACCCAGAGCTGGTTGAGACATAAGGCTGGACACTTCAGGCTGATAGCATTGGTGAGTTTCGGTGAGCAAATGCAGACCCTTTGAAGTCATACTGCATGGTACCCATTCCATGGGTCCCAACTCTCCAGGTTCAAGGCATTCTTCCTCCAGCTAAAATATGCATGGGAAACCCAGAGTATCGTCCACCGTGTGATTGGGAAACGATTTAAAATGCATCTCAGTTTTCGTATCCTGGTCCTCGGGTTCACCATTCCAGATGCTTTACTAACACTCTCCCCGCTTGGAGAGTCACTGCCTTTAACCTCCTCTTTGGCACAGCTTGCAATTTCTGTGCAAGATGAACAGGAATAGGGAGAACCAATGAGAGACTAGCTGTAGGTGTCTGCACGGGCAAATGTAACGCTCATTGCCCACCAGGAAGAGGAATTAAACAACGGCTCAGCGTGCCCTGCTGGAAACAGATTAGGGCCTGAAGCAATCCTGCGGTTTTGTGCCCAGCTCACAAGAAAGCGAGTTGAAGAAAGGAGCTCAGGGGCAATGTAATTCACAAACCTGCAGAGTTATAAATGACAGCTATCTTCCAAAAGTATATTGAAGTAAGCCTGCAAAGGGGACTTGAAAGCGGGGCAGAATTTCAGGAAAACGATTGCAGGGGGTAGACAGGTATTGCCCTGAAAGTATGGGAAAAGAGGCACAACGTCGACAATGATGCACTTGGCCAAAAAGGGCGTATGCGTTTTTTCCTGAATATATTCAGGAAAAAACGCATACGCCCTTTTTGGCCAACCAAGCAAGCCTGTAAAGGAAATCTGCACTACAATGAAGTCTCACTGCCCCCCGGGCAAGAGGGCCATCTGAAAAAAGTGTAAAATCCAGAAAGGTAGGACAGGATATGGAGAACAGGGAGCCTTGTTATGCTGATTGGCAGGATGTAAATTGCCAGCAGCCACCCTGGAGAAGTGTATGGTGTTTCCTGAAACACGTAAGAAACAAAGCAACACAGCCTATGGCACTTCCACTTATGGTCCTATAGCTTACGGAAATTCAAATCAAAAACAGACAGCCACCCCAATATTTGGGACAGCTGTGTTCACAAGAAGCTCGTCTACAGTATCAGGTAAATATCCCAGAAAGCAAAAAATGGATAAAGAAGTTGTGGCACGTACATACAATGCAATATCACTCAGCAATGAAATCTGTGTCATAAGGCCCGTAGCAGCATAGTGAGTGGATGCAGATACGGTGAATCTACGTGAACTACGTCACACAGAAAAAGAAACATCATAGGATATCACTAATACACGGAATGTAAACTGGACTACACATGAACTGAATTACAAAACAGAACAGGGTCTCAAATTTAGAAAACCAACTAGTGCTTGCTTATGGGGAAAGGTGCCTTGGGGTGCTGCATAAAACCAGAGACTGAAATTAGCACAGATAACTTTCCATAAGCCAAATATGTAATAGACAAGACCTACTCCTTGCTCAACGAAATGGACCCAACACCACATATTCAACGCCTAGTAATATACCTGACTAGGAAGAATCTTAAAACCCATGGATATATATGTCTCCGTAAGAGAATCAAGCGTGTGTACAGTGGCCGAAACGCAGCAGTGAAAATCCGATAAATCCCATTATCAAAATAAATTTCGAAAACAAAACACAAAGACAGTGAAAATGAGAGCAATTCTTAAATAATTCACTCAGGGCATGTGATGCAACCGGGATTGACCACATCTACACCCAGAGCTGGTTGAGACATAAGGCTGGACACTTCAGGCTGATAGCATTGGTGAGTTTCGGTGAGCAAATGCAGACCCTTTGAAGTCATACTGCATGGTACCTATTCCATGGGTCCCAACTCTTCAGGTTCAAGGGATTCTTCCTCCAGCTAAAACATGCATGGGATACCCAGAGTATCGTCCACTGTGTGATTGTGAAACGATTTAAAATGCATCTCAGTTTTCGTATCCAGGTCCTCTGGTTCACCATTCCAGATGCTTTACTAAAACTCTCCCTGCTTGGAGAGTCAGTGCCTTTAACCTCCTGTTTGGCACAGCTTGCAATTTTTGTGCAAGATGAACAGGAATAGGGAGAACCAATGAGAGAGTAGCTGTAGGTGTCTGCACGGGCAAATATAACGCTCATTGCCGACCAGGAAAGGTAATTAACCAAAGGCTCAGTGTGCCCTGTCGGAAACAGATTAGGGCCTGAAGCAATCCTGCGGTTTTGTGCCCAGCTCACAAGAAAGCGAGTTGAAGAAAGGAGCTCAGGGGCACTGTAATTCACAAACCTGCAGAGTTATAAATGACAGCTATCCTCCAAAAATATATTGAAGTAAGCCTGCGAAGGGGACTTAAAAGAGGGGCAGAATTTCAGGAAAACGACTGCAGGGGGTAGACTGGAATTGCCCTGAAAGCATAGGAAAAGAGGCACAATGTCGACAATGATGCACTTGGTCAAAAAGGGCGTATGCGTTTTTTCCTGAATATATTCAGGAAAAAACGCATACGCCCTTTTTGGCCAACCAAGCAAGCCTGTAAAGGAAATCTGCACTACAATGAAGTCTCACTGCCCCCTGGGCAAGAGGGCCATCTGAAAAAAGTGTAAAATCCAGAAAGGTAGGACAGGATATGGAGAACAGGGAGCCTTGTTATGCTGATTGGCAGGATGTAAATTGCCAACAGCCACCATGGAGAAGTGTATGGTGTTTCCTGAAACACGTAAGAAATAAAGCAACACAGCCTATGGCAATTGCACTTATGGTCCTATTCCTTAGGGAAATTAAAATCAAAAACAGAGAGCCACTCCAAAGTTTGGGACGGCTGTTTTTCCAAGAAGCTCGTCTACAGTACCAGGTAAATATCCCAGAAAGCAAAAAATGGATAAAGAAGTTGTGGCACGTACGTGCAATGCAATATCACTCAGCAATGAAATCTGTGTCATCAGGCCCGTAGCGGCATAGTGAGTGGATGCAGCTACGGTGATTCTACGTGAACTACATCACACAGAAAAAGAAACATCATAAGGTATCACTAATACACGGAATGTAAACTTGACTACACATGAACTGAATTACAAAACAGAACAGGGTCTCAAATTTAGAAAACCAACTAGTGCTTGCTTATGGGGAAAGGTGCCTTGGGGTGCTGCATAAAACCAGAGACTGAAATTAGCACAGATAACATTCCATAAGCCAAATATGTAATAGACAAGACCTACTCCTTGCTCAACGAAATGGACTCAACACCACATATTCAACGCCTAGGAATATACCTGACTAGGAAGAATCTTAAAACACATGGATATATATGTCTCCGTAAGAGAATCAAGCGTGTGTACAGCGGCCGAAACGCAGCAGTGAAAATCCGATAAATCCCATTATCAAAATAAATTTCTAAAACAAAACACAAAGACAGTGAAATAGAGAGCAATTCTTAACTAATTCACTCAGGGCATGTGATGCAACCGGGATTGACCACATCTACACCCAGAGCTGGTTGAGACATAAGGCTGGACACTTCAGGCTGATAGCATTGTTGAGTTTCGGTGAGCAAATGCAGACCCTTTGAAGTCATACTGCATGGTACCTATTCCATGGGTCCCAACTCTTCAGGTTCAAGGGATTCTTCCTCCAGCTAAAACATGCATGGGAACCCCACAGTATGGTCCACCGTGTGATTGGGAAACGATTTAAAATGCATCTCAGTTTTCGTATCCTGGTCCTCGGGTGCACCATTCCACATGCTTTACTAACACTCTCCCCGCTTGGAGACTCACTGCCTTTAACCTCGTGTTTGGCGCAGCTTGCAATTTCTGTGCAAGATGAACAGGAATAGGGAGAACCAATGAGAGACTAGCTGTAGGTGTCTGCACGGGCAAATGTAACGCTCATTGCCCACCAGGAAGAGGAATTAAACAAAGGCTCAGCGTGCCCTGCTGAAAACAGATTAGGGCCTGAAGCAATCCTGCGGTTTTGTGCCCAGCTCACAAGAAAGCGAGTTGAAGAAAGGAGCTCAGGGGCACTGTAATTCAAAAACCTGCAGAGTTATAAATGACAGCTATCCTCCAAAAATATATTGAAGTAAGCCTGCGAAGGGGACTTGAGAGCGGGGCAGAATTTCAGGAAAACGATTGCAGGGGTAGACTGGAATTGCCCTGAAAGCATAGGAAAAGAGGCAGAACGTCGTCAATGATGCACTTGGCCAAAAAGGGCGTATGCGTTTTTTCCTGAATATATTCAGGAAAAAACGCATACGCCCTTTTTGGCCAACCAAGCAATCCTGTAAAGGAAATCTGCACTACAATGAAGTCTCGCTGCCCCCACACCCCGGGCAAAAGGGCCATCTGAAAAAAGTGTAAAATCCAGAAAGGTAGGACAGGATATGGAGAACAGGGAGCCTTGTTATGCTGATTGGCAGGATGTAAATTGCCAGCAGCCACCCTGGAGAAGTGTATGGTGTTTCCTGAAACACGTAAGAAACAAAGCAACACAGCCTGTGGCACTTCCACTTATGGTCCTATAGCTTACGGAAATTAAAATCAAAAACAGAGAGCCACCCCAAAGTTTGGGACGGCTGTGTTCCCAAGAAGCTCGTCTACAGTACCAGGTAAATATCCCAGAAAGCAAAAAATGGATAAAGAAGTTGTGGCACGTACGTGCAATGCAATATCACTCAGCAATGAAATCTTTGTCATCAGGCCCGTAGCGGCATAGTGAGTGGATGCAGGTACGGTGATTCTACGTGAACTACGTCACACAGAAATGGAAACATCATAAGATATCACTAATACACGGAATGTAAACTTGACTACACATGAACTGAATTACAAAACAGAACAGGGTCTCAAATTTAGAACACCAACTAGTGCCTGCTTATGGGGAAAGGTGCCTTGGGGTGCTGCATAAAACCAGAGACTAAAATTAGCACAGATAACATTCCATAAGCCAAATATGTAATAGACAAGACCTACTCCTTGCTCAACGAAATGGACTCAACACCACATATTCAATGCCTAGGAATATACCTGACTAGGAAGAATCTTAAAACCCATGGATATATATGTCTCGGTAAGAGAATCAAGCGTGTGTACAGCGGCGGAAATGCAGCAGTGAAAATCCGATAAATCCCATTATCAAAATAAATTTCGAAAACAAAACACAAAGACAGTGAAATAGAGAGCTACTCTTAAATAATTCACTCAGGGCATGTGAAGCAACCGGGATTGACCACATCTACACCCAGAGCTGGTTGAGACATAAGGCTGGACACTTCAGGCTGATAGCGTTGGTGAGTTTCGGTGAGCAAATGCAGACCCTTTGAAGTCATACTGCATGGTACCCAATCCATGGGTCCCAACTCTCCAGGTTCAAGGCATTCTTCCTCCAGCTAAAACATGCATGGGAAACCCAGAGTATCGTCCACCGTGTGATTGGGAAACGATTTAAAATGCATCTCAGTTTTCGTATCCTGGTCCTCGGGTTCACCATTCCAGATGCTTTACTAACACTCTCCCCGCTTGGAGAGTCAGTGCCTTTAACCTCCTCTTTGGCACAGCTTGCAATTTCTGTGCAAGATGAACAGGAATAGGGAGAACCAATGAGAGACTAGCTGTAGGTGTCTGCACGGGCAAATGTAACGCACATTTCCCACCAGGAAGAGGAATTAACCAAAGGCTCAGCGTGCCCTGCCGGAAACAGATTAGGGCCTGAAGCAATCCTGCGGTTTTGTGCCCAGCTCACAAGAAAGCGAGTTGAAGAAAGGAGCTCAGGGGCACTGTAATTCACAAACCTGCAGAGTTATAAATGACAGCTATCCTCCAAAAATATATTGAAGTAAGTCTGCGAAGGGGACTTGAAAGCGGGGCTGAATTTCAGGAAAACGATTGCAGGAGGTAGACTGGAATTGCCCTGAAAGCATAGGATAAGAGGCAGAACGTGGACAATGATGCACTTGGCCAAAAAGGGCGTATGCGTTTTTTCCTGAATATATTCAGGAAAAAACGCATACGCCCTTTTTGGCCAACCAAGCAAGCCTGTAAAGGAAATCTGCACTACAATGAAATCTCACTTCCCCCCCGGGCAAAAGGGCCATCTGAAAAAAGTGTAAAATCCAGAAAGGTAGGACAGGATATGGAGAACAGGGAGCCTTGTTATGCTGATTGGCAGGATGTAAATTGCCAGCAGCCACCCTGGAGAAGTGTATGGTGTTTCCTGAAACACGTAAGAAACAAAGCAACACAGCCTATGGCACTTCCACTTATGGTCCTATAGTTTACGGAAATTAAAATCAAAAACAGACAGCCACCCCAATATTTGGGACGGCTGTGTTCACAAGAAGCTCGTCTACAGTATCAGGTAAATATCCCAGAAAGCAAAAAATGGATAAAGAAGTTGTGGCACGTACGTGCAATGCAATATCACTCAGCAATGAAATCTGTGTCATCAGGCCCGTAGCGGCATAGTGAGTGGATGCACGTACGGTGATTCTACGTGAACTACGTCACACAGAAAAAGAAACATCATAAGGTATCACTAATACACGGAATGTAAACTTGACTACACATGAACTGAATTACAAAACAGAACAGGGTCTCAAATTTAGAAAACCAACTAGTGCTTGCTTATGGGGAAAGGTGCGTTGGGGTGCTGCATAAAACCAGAGACTGAAATTAGCACAGATAACATTCCATAAGCCAAATATGTAATAGACAAGACCTACTCCTTGCTCAGCGAAATGGACTCAACACCACATATTCAACGCCTAGGAATATACCTGACTAGGAAGAATCTTAAAACCCATGGATATATATGTCTCCGTAAGAGAATCAAGCGTGTGTATAGCGGCCGAAATGCAGCAGTGAAAATCCGATAAATCCCATTATCAAAATAAATTTCGAAAACAAAACACAAAGACAGTGAAATAGAGAGCAATTCTTAAATAATTCACTCAGGGCATGTGATGCAACCGGGATTGACCACATTTACACCCAGAGCTGGTTGAGACATAAGGCTGGACACTTCTGGCTGATAGCACAGGTGAGTTTTGGTGAGCAAATGCAGACCCTTTGAAGTCATACTGCATGGTACCCATTCCATGGGTCACAACTCTCCAGGTTCAAGGCATTCTTCCTCCAGCTAAAACATGCATGGGAAACCCAGAGTATCGTCCACCGTGTGATTGGGAAATGATTTAAAATGCATCTCAGTTTTCGTATCCTGGTCCTCGGGTTCACCATTCCAGATGCTTTACTAACACTCTCCCCGCTTGGAGAGTCAGTGCCTTTAACCTCCTGTTTGGCACAGCTTGCCATTTCCGTGCAAGATGAACAGGAATAGGGAGAACCAATGAGAGACTAGCTCTAGGTGTCTGCACGGGCAAATGTAACGCTCATTGCCCACCAGGAAGAGGAATTAAACAAAGGCTCAGTGTGCCCTGCTGGAAACAGATTAGGGCCTGAAGCAATCCTGCGGTTTTGTGCCCAGCTCACAAGAAAGCGAGTTGAAGAAAGGAGCTCATGGGCACTGTACTTCACAAAACTGCAGAGTTATAAATGACAGCTATCCTCCAAAAATATATTGAAGTAAGCCTGCGAAGGGGATTTGAAAGCGGGGCAGAATTTCAGGAAAACGATTGCAGGGGGTAGACTGGAATTGCCCTGAAAGCATAGGAAAAGAGGCACAACGTCGACAATGATGCACTTGGCCAAAAAGGGCGTATGCGTTTTTTCCTGAATATATTCAGGAAAAAACGCATACGCCCTTTTTGGCCAACCAAGCAAGCCTGTAAAGGAAATCTGCACTACAATGAAATCTCACTGCGCCCCAGGGCAAAAGGGCCATCTGAAAAAAGTGGAAAATCCAGAAAGGTAGGACAGGATATGGAGAACAGGGAGCCTTGTTATGCTGATTGGCAGGATGTAAATTGCCAGCAGCCACCCTGGAGAAGTGTATGGTGTTTCCTGAAACACGTAAGAAACAAAGCAACACAGCCTATGGCACTTCCACTTATGGTCCTATAGCTTACGGAAATTAAAATCAAAAACAGACAGCCACCCCAATATTTGGGACGGCTGTGTTCACAAGAAGCTCGTCTACAGTATCAGGTAAATATCCCAGAAAGCAAAAAATGGATAAAGAAGTTGTGGCACGTACGTGCAATGCAATATCACTCAGCAATGAAATCTGTGTCATCAGGCCCGTAGCGGCATAGTGAGTGGATGCAGGTACGGTGATTCTACGTGAACTACGTCACACAGAAAAAGAAACATCATAAGATATCACTAATACACGGAATGTAAACTTGACTACACATGAACTGAATTACAAAACAGAACAGGGTCTCAAATTTAGAAAACCAACTAGTGCTTGCTTATGGGGAAAGGTGCCTTGGGGTGCTGCATAAAACCAGAGACTGAAATTAGCACAGATAACTTTCCATAAGTCAAATATGTAATAGACAAGACCTACTCCTTGCTCAACGAAATGGACCCAACACCACATATTCAACGCCTAGGAATATACCTGACTAGGAAGAATCTTAAAACCCATGGATATATATGTCTCGGTAAGAGAATCAAGCGTGTGTACAGCGGCGGAAATGCAGCAGTGAAACTCCGATAAATCCCATTATCAAAATAAATTTCGAAAACAAAACACAAAGACAGTGAAATAGAGAGCAATTCTTAAATAATTCACTCAGGGCATGTGATGCAACCGGGATTGACCACATCTACACCCAGAGCTGGTTGAGACATAAGGCTGGACACTTCAGGCTGATAGCACTGGTGAGTTTTGGTGACCAAATGCAGACCCTTTGAAGTCATACTGCATGGTACCCATTCCATGGGTCCCAACTCTCCAGGTTCAAGGCATTCTTCCTCCAGCTAAAGCATGCATGGGAAACCCAGAGTATCATCCACCGTGTGATTGGGAAACGATTTAAAATGCATCTCAGTTTTCGTATCCTGGTCCTCGGGTTCACCATTCCAGATGCTTTACTAACACTCTCCCCGCTTGGAGAGTCAGTGCCTTTAACCTCCTGTTTGGCACAGCTTGCCATTTCTGTTCAAGATGAACAGGAATAGGGAGAACCAATGAGAGACTAGCTGTAGGTGTCTGCACGGGCAAATGTAACGCTCATTGCCCACCAGGAAGAGGAATTAAACAAAGGGTCAGTGTACCCTGCTGGAAACAGATTAGGGCCTGAAGCAATCCTGCGGTTTTGTGCCCAGCTCACAAGAAAGCGAGTTGAAGAAAGGAGCTCATGGGCACTGTACTTCACAAACCTGCAGAGTTATAAATGACAGCTATCCTCCAAAAATATATTGAAGTAAGCCTGCGAAGGGGACTTGAAAGCGGGGCTGAATTTCAGGAAAACGATTGCAGGGGGTAGACTGGAATTGCCCTGAAAGCATAGGAAAAGAGGCACAACGTCGACAATGATGCACTTGGCCAAAAAGGGCGTATGCGTTTTTTCCTGAATATATTCAGGAAAAAACGCATACGCCCTTTTTGGCCAACCAAGCAAGCCTCTAAAGGAAATCTGCACTACAATGAAATCTCACTGCCCCCCCGGGCAAAAGGGCCATCTGAAAAAAGTGTAAAATCCAGAAAGGTAGGACAGGATATGGAGAACAGGGAGCCTTGTTATGTTGATTGGCAGGATGTAAATTGCCAGCAGCCACCCTGGAGAAGTGTATGGTGTTTCCTGAAACACGTAAGAAACAAAGCAACACAGCCTATGGCACTTCCACTTATGGTCCTATAGCTTACGGAAATTAAAATCAATAACAGACAGCCACCCCAATATTTGGGACGGCTGTGTTCACAAGAAGCTCGTCTACAGTATCAGGTAAATATCCCAGAAAGCAAAAAATGGATAAAGAAGTTGTGGCACGTACGTACAATGCAATATCACTCAGCAATGAAATCTGTGTCATCAGGCCCATAGCGGCATAGTGAGTGGATGCAGGTATGGTGATTCTACGTGAACTACGTCACACAGAAAAAGAAACATCATAAGATATCACTAATACACGGAATGTAAACTTGACTACACATGAACTGAATTACAAAACAGAACAGGGTCTCAAATTTAGAAAACCAACTAGTGCTTGCTTATGGGGAAAGGTGCGTTGGGGTGCTGCATAAAACCAGAGACTGAAATTAGCACAGATAACTTTCCATAAGCCAAATATGTAATAGACAAGACCTACTCCTTGCTCAACGAAATGGACCCAACACCACATATTCAACGCCTAGGAATATACCTCACTAGGAAGAATCTTAAAACCCATGGATATATATGTCTCCGTAAGAGAATTAAGCGTGTGTACAGCGGCCGAAACGCAGCAGTGAAAATCCGATAAATCCCATTATCAAAATAAATTTCGAAAACAAAACACAAAGACAGTGAAATAGAGAGCAATTCTTAAATAATTCACTCAGGGCATGTGATGCAACCGGGATTGACCACATCTACACCCAGAGCTGGTTGAGACATAAGGCTGGACACTTCAGGCTGATAGCATTGGTGAGTTTCGGTGAGCAAATGCAGACCCTTTGAAGTCATACTGCATGGTACCCATTCCATGGGTCCCAACTCTCCAGGTTCAAGGGATTCTTCCTACAGCTAAAACATGCATGGGAAACCAAGAGTATCGTCCACCGTGTGATTGGGAAATGATTTAAAATGCATCTCAGTTTTCGTATCCTGGTCCTCGGGTTCACCATTCCAGATGCTTTACTAACACTCTCCCCGCTTGGAGAGTCAGTGCCTTTAACCTCCTGTTTCGCACAGCTTGCAATTTCTGTGCAAGATGAACAGGAATAGGGAGAACCAATGAGAGACTAGCTGTAGGTGTCTGCACGGGCAAATGTAACGCTCATTGCCCACCAGGAAGAGGAATTAAACAAAGGCTCAGTGTGCTCTGCTGGAAACAGATTAGGGCCTGAAGCAATCATGCGGTTTTGTGCCCAGCTCACAAGAAAGCGAGTTGAAGAAAGGAGCTCAGGGGCACTGTAGTTCACAAACCTGCAGAGTTATAAATGACAGCTATCCTCCAAAAATATATTGAAGTAAGCCTGCGAAGGGGACTTGAAAGCGGGGCTGAATTTCAGGAAAACGATTGCAGGGGGTAGACTGGAATTGCCCGGAAAGCATAGGAAAAGAGGCACAACGTCGACAATGATGCACTTGGCCAAAAAGGGCGTATGCGTTTCTTCCTGAATATATTCAGGAAAAAACGCATACGCCCTTTGTGGCCAACCAAGCAAGCCTCTAAAGGAAATCTGCACTACAATGAAGTCTCACTGCCCCCCGGGCAAAAGGGCCATCTGAAAAAAGTGTAAAATCCTGAAAGGTAGGACAGGATATGGAGAACAGGGAGCCTTGTTATGCTGATTGGCAGGATGTAAATTGCCAGCAGCCACCCTGGAGAAGTGTATGGTGTTTCCTGAAACACGTAAGAAACAAAGCAACACAGCCTATGGCACTTCCACTTATGGTCCTATAGCTTACGGAAATTAAAATCAAAAACGGACAGCCACCCCAATATTTGGGACGGCTGTGTTCACAAGAAGCTCGTCTACAGTATCAGGTAAATATCCCAGAAAGCAAAAAATGGATAAAGAAGTTGTGGCACGTACGTACAATGCAATATCACTCAGCAATGAAATCTGTGTCATCAGGCCCGTAGCAGCATAGTGAGTGGATACAGGTACGGTGATTCTACGTGAACTACGTCACACAGAAAAAGAAACATCATAAGATATCACTAATACACGGAATGTAAACTTGACTACACATGAACTGAATTACAAAACAGAACAGGGTCTCAAATTTAGAAAACCAACTAGTGCTTGCTTATGGGGAAAGGTGTGTAGGGGTGCTGCATAAAACCAGAGACTGAAATTAGCACAGATAACTTTCCATAAGCCAAATATGTAATAGACAAGACCTACTCCTTGCTCAACGAAATGGACCCAACACCACATATTCAACGCCTATGAATATACCTGATTAGGAAGAATCGTAAAACCCATGGATATATATGTCTCCGTAAGAGAAACAAGCGTGTGTACAGCGGCCGAAACGCAGTAGTGAAAATCCGATAAATCCCATTATCAAAATAAATTTCGAAAACAAAACACAAAGACAGTGAAATAGAGAGCAATTCTTAAATAATTCACTCAGGGCATGTGATGCAACCGGGATTTAACACATCTACACACAGAGCTGGTTGAGACATAAGGCTGGACACTTCAGGCTGATAGCATTGGTGAGTTTCGGTGAGCAAATGCAGACCCTTTGAAGTCATACTGCATGGTACCCATTCCATGGGTCCCAACTCTCCAGGTTCAAGGGATTCTTCCTCCAGCTAAAACATGCATGGGAAACCCAGAGTATCGTCCACCGTGTGATTGGGAATCGATTTAAAATGCATCTCAGTTTTCGTATCCTGGTCCTGGGGTTCAACATTCCAGATGCTTTACTAACACTCTCCCCGCTTGGAGAGTCAGTGCCTTTAACCTCCTGTTTGGCACAGCTTGCAATTTCTGTGCAAGATGAACAGGAATAGGGAGAACCAATGAGAGACTAGCTGTAGGTGTCTGCACGGGCAAATGTAACGCTCATTGCCCACCAGGAAGGGAAATTAAACAAAGGCTCAGTGTGCCCTGCTGGAAACAGATTAGGGCCTGAAGCAATCCTGCGG
Source organism: Phocoena phocoena (assembly GCF_963924675.1). Classification (NCBI taxonomy): domain Eukaryota; kingdom Metazoa; phylum Chordata; class Mammalia; order Artiodactyla; family Phocoenidae; genus Phocoena; species Phocoena phocoena. The sequence continues at coordinate 774,736 of NW_027077413.1, read as the reverse complement.
TTTTGTGCCCAGCTCACAAGAAAGCGAGGTGAAGAAAGGAGCTCAGGGGCACTGTAATTCACAAACCTACCGAGTTATAAATAACAGCTATCCTCCAAAAATATATTGAAGTAAGCCTGCGAAGGGGACTGGAAAGCGGGGCAGAATTTCAGGAAAACGATTGCAGGGGGTAGACTGGAATTGCCTTGAAAGCATAGGAAAAGAGGCAGAACGTCGACAATGATGCACTTGGCCAAAAAGTGCGTATGCGTTTTTTCCTGAATATATTCAGGAAAAAATGCATACGCACTTTTTGGCCAACCAAGCAAGCCTGTAAAAAAATCTGCACTACAATGAAGTCTCACTGCCCCCCGGGCAAAAGGCCCATCTGAAAAAAGTGTAAAATCCAGAAAGGTAGGACAGGATATGGAGAACAGGGAGCCTTGTTATGCCGATTGGCAGGATGTAAATTGCCAACAGCCAACCTGGAGAAGTGTATGGTGTTTCCTGAAACACGTAAGAAATAAAGCAACACAGCCTATGGCACTTGCACTTATAGTCCTATAGCTTAGGGAAATTAAAATCAAAAACAGACAGCCACCCCAATGTTTGGGACGGCTGTGATCACAGGAAGCTCGTCTACAGTACCAGGTAAATATCCCAGAAAGCAAAAAATGGATAAAGAAGTTGTGGCACGTACGTGCAATGCAGTATCACTCAGCAATGAAATCTGTGTCATCAGGCCCGTAGCGGTTAGTGAGTGGATGCATGTACGGTGATTCTACGTGAACTACGTCACACAGAAATAGAAACATCATAAGATATCAGTGATACACGGAATGTAAACTTGACTACACATGAACTGAATTACAAAACAGAACAGGGTCTCAAATTTAGAAAACCAACTAGTGCTTGCTTATGGGGAAAGGTGCCTTGGGGTGCTGCATAAAACCAGAGACTGAAATTAGCACAGATAACTTTCCATAAGCCAAATATGTAATAGACAAGACCTACTCCTTGCTCAACGAAATGGACCCAACACCACATATTCAACGCCTAGGAATATACCTGACTAGGAAGAATCTTAAAACCCATGGATATATATGTCTCCGTAAGAGAATCAAGCGTGTGTACAGCGGCCGAAACGCAGCAGTGAAAATCCGATATATCCCATTAACAAAATAAATTTCGAAAACAAAACACAAAGACAGTGAAATAGAGAGCAATTCTTAAATAATTCACTCAGGGCATGTGATGCAACCGGGATTGACCACATCTACACGCAGAGCTGGTTGAGACATAAGGCTGGACACTTCAGGCTGATAGCATTGGTGAGTTTCGGTGAGCAAATGCAGACCCTTTGAAGTCATACTGCATGGTACCCATTCCATGGGTCCCAACTCTCCAGGTTCAAGGGATTCTTCCTCCAGCTAAAACATGCATGGGAAACCCAGAGTATCGTCCACCGTGTGATTGGGAAACGATTTAAAATGCATCTCAGTTTTCGTATCCTGGTCCTCGGGTTCACCATTCCAGATGCTTTACTAACACTCTCCCCGCTTGGAGAGTCAGTGCCTTTAACCTCCTGTTTGGCACAGCTTGCAATTTCTGTGCAAGATGAACAGGAATAGGGAGAACCCATGAGAGACTAGCTGTAGGTGTCTGCACGGGCAAATGTAACGCTCATTTCCCACCAGGAAGAGGAATTAAACAAAGGCTCAGCGTGCCCTGCTGGAAACAGATTAGGGCCTGAAGCAATCCTGCGGTTTTGTGCCCAGCTCACAAGAAAGCGAGGTGAAGAAAGGAGCTCAGGGGCACTGTAATTCACAAACCTACCGAGTTATAAATAACAGCTATCCTCCAAAAATATATTGAAGTAAGCCTGCGAAGGGGACTGGAAAGCGGGGCAGAATTTCAGGAAAACGATTGCAGGGGGTAGACTGGAATTGCCTTGAAAGCATAGGAAAAGAGGCAGAACGTCGACAATGATGCACTTGGCCAAAAAGTGCGTATGCGTTTTTTCCTGAATATATTCAGGAAAAAATGCATACGCACTTTTTGGCCAACCAAGCAAGCCTGTAAAAAAATCTGCACTACAATGAAGTCTCACTGCCCCCCGGGCAAAAGGCCCATCTGAAAAAAGTGTAAAATCCAGAAAGGTAGGACAGGATATGGAGAACAGGGAGCCTTGTTATGCCGATTGGCAGGATGTAAATTGCCAACAGCCAACCTGGAGAAGTGTATGGTGTTTCCTGAAACACGTAAGAAATAAAGCAACACAGCCTATGGCACTTGCACTTATAGTCCTATAGCTTAGGGAAATTAAAATCAAAAACAGACAGCCACCCCAATGTTTGGGACGGCTGTGATCACAGGAAGCTCGTCTACAGTACCAGGTAAATATCCCAGAAAGCAAAAAATGGATAAAGAAGTTGTGGCACGTACGTGCAATGCAGTATCACTCAGCAATGAAATCTGTGTCATCAGGCCCGTAGCGGTTAGTGAGTGGATGCATGTACGGTGATTCTACGTGAACTACGTCACACAGAAATAGAAACATCATAAGATATCAGTGATACACGGAATGTAAACTTGACTACACATGAACTGAATTACAAAACAGAACAGGGTCTCAAATTTAGAAAACCAACTAGTGCTTGCTTATGGGGAAAGGTGCCTTGGGGTGCTGCATAAAACCAGAGACTGAAATTAGCACAGATAACTTTCCATAAGCCAAATATGTAATAGACAAGACCTACTCCTTGCTCAACGAAATGGACCCAACACCACATATTCAACGCCTAGGAATATACCTGACTAGGAAGAATCTTAAAACCCATGGATATATATGTCTCCGTAAGAGAATCAAGCGTGTGTACAGCGGCCGAAACGCAGCAGTGAAAATCCGATATATCCCATTAACAAAATAAATTTCGAAAACAAAACACAAAGACAGTGAAATAGAGAGCAATTCTTAAATAATTCACTCAGGGCATGTGATGCAACCGGGATTGACCACATCTACACGCAGAGCTGGTTGAGACATAAGGCTGGACACTTCAGGCTGATAGCATTGGTGAGTTTCGGTGAGCAAATGCAGACCCTTTGAAGTCATACTGCATGGTACCCATTCCATGGGTCCCAACTCTCCAGGTTCAAGGGATTCTTCCTCCAGCTAAAACATGCATGGGAAACCCAGAGTATCGTCCACCGTGTGATTGGGAAACGATTTAAAATGCATCTCAGTTTTCGTATCCTGGTCCTCGGGTTCACCATTCCAGATGCTTTACTAACACTCTCCCCGCTTGGAGAGTCAGTGCCTTTAACCTCCTGTTTGGCACAGCTTGCAATTTCTGTGCAAGATGAACAGGAATAGGGAGAACCCATGAGAGACTAGCTGTAGGTGTCTGCACGGGCAAATGTAACGCTCATTTCCCACCAGGAAGAGGAATTAAACAAAGGCTCAGCGTGCCCTGCTGGAAACAGATTAGGGCCTGAAGCAATCCTGCGGTTTTGTGCCCAGCTCACAAGAAAGCGAGTTGAAGAAAGGAGCTCAGGGGCACTGTAATTCACAAACCTGCAGAGTTATAAATGACAGCTATCCTCCAAAAATATATTGAAGTAAGCCAGCGTAGGGGACTTGAAAGTGGGGCAGAATTTCAGGAAAACGATTGCAGGGGGTAGACTGGAATTGCCCTGAAAGCATAGGAAAAGAGGCACAACGTCGACAATGATGCACTTGGCCAAAAAGGGCGTATGCGTTTTTTCCTGAATATATTCAGGAAAAAACGCATACGCCCTTTTTGGCCAACCAAGCAAGCCTGTAAAGGAAATCTGCACTACAAAAAAATCTCACTGCCCCCCCGGGCAAAAGGGCCATCTGAAAAAAGTGTAAAATCCAGAAAGGTAGGACAGGATATGGAGAACAGGGAGCCTTGTTATGCTGATTGGCAGGATGTAAATTGCCAACAGCCACCCTGGAGAAGTATATGGTGTATCCTGAAACACGTAAGAAACAAAGCAACACAGCCTATGGCACTTGCACTTATGGTCCTATAGCTTACGGAAATTAAAATCAAAAACAGACAGCCACCCCAATATTTGGGACGGCTGTGTTCACACGAAGCTCGTCTACAATATCAGGTAAATATCCCAGAAAGCAAAAAATGGATAAAGAAGTTGTGGCACGTACGTACAATGCAATATCACTCAGCAATGAAATCTGTGTCATCAGGCCCGTAGCGGCATAGTGAGTGGATGCAGGTACGGTGATTCTACGTGAACTACTTCACACAGAAATAGAAACATCATAAGATATCACTAATACACGGAATGTAAACTTGACTACACATGAACTGAATTACAAAACAGAACAGGGTCTCAAATTTAGAAAACCAACTAGTGCTTGCTTATGGGGAAAGGTGCCTTGGGGCGCTGCATAAAACCAGAGACTGAAATTAGCACAGATAACATTCCATAAGCCAAATATGTAATACACAAGACCTACTCCTTGCTCAACGAAACGGACTCAACACCACATATTCAACGCCTAGGAATACACCTGACTAAGAAGAATCTTAAAACCCATGGATATATATGTCTCCATAAGAGAATCAAGCGTGTGTACAGCGGCCGATACGCAGCAGTGAAAATCCGATAAATCCCATTATCAAAATAAATTTCGAAAACAAAACACAAAGACAGTGAAATAGAGAGCAATTCTTAAATAATTCACTCAGGGCATGTGATGCAACCGGGATTGACCACATCTACACCCAGAGCTGGTTGAGACATAAGGCTGGACACTTCAGGCTAATAGCATTGGTGAGTTTCGGTGAGCAAATGCAGACACTTTGAAGTCATACTGCATGGTACCCATTCCATGGGTCCCAACTCTTCAGGTTCAAGGGATTCTTCCTCCAGCTTAAACATGCATAGGAAACACAGAGTATGGTCCACCGTGTGATTGGGAAACGATTTAAAATGCATCTCATGTTTCGTATCCTGGTCCTCGGGTTCACCATTCCAGATGCTTTACTAACACTCTCCCCGCTTGGAGAGTCAGTGCCTTTAACCTCCTGTTTCACACAGCTTGCAATTTCTGTGCAAGATGAACAGGAATATGGAGAACCAATGAGAGACTAGCTGTAGGTGTCTGCACGGGCAAATGTAACGCTCATTGCCCACCAGGAAGAGGAATTAAACAAAGGCTCAGTGTGCCCTGCTGGAAACAGATTAGGGCCTGAAGCAATCCTGCGGTTTTGTGCCCAGCTCACAAGAAAGCGAGTTGAAGAAAGGAGCTCAGGGGCACTGTACTTCACAAACCTGCAGAGTTATAAATGACAGCTATCCTCCAAAAATATATTGAAGTAAGCCTGCGAAGGGGACTTGAAAGCGGGGCTGAATTTCAGGAAAACGATTGCAGGGGGTAGACTGGAATTGCCCTGAAAGCATAGGAAAAGAGGCACAACGTCGACAATGATGCACTTGGCCAAAAAGGGCGTATGCGTTTTTTCCTGAATATATTCAGGAAAAAACGCATACGCCCTTTTTGGCCAACCAAGCAAGCCTGTAAAGGAAATCTGCACTACAATGAAATCTCACTGCCCCCCCGGGCAAAAGGGCCATCTGAAAAAAGTGTAAAATCCAGAAAGGTAGGACAGGATATGGAGAACAGGGAGCCTTGTTATGCTGATTGGCAGGATGTAAATTGCCAGCAGCCACCCTGGAGAAGTGTATGGTGTTTCCTGAAACACGTAAGAAACAAAGCAACAGAGCCTATGGCACTTCCACATATGGTCCTATAGCTTACGGAAATTAAAATCAAAAACAGACAGCCACCCCAATATTTGGGACGGCTGTGTTCACAAGAAGCTCGTCTACAGTATCAGGTAAATATCCCAGAAAGCAAAAATTGGATAAAGAAGTTGTGGCACGTACGTGCAATGTAATATCACTCAGCAATGAAATCTGTGTCATCAGGTCCATAGCGGCATAGTGAGTGGATGCAGGTATGGTGATTCTACGTGAAATAAGTCACACATAAAAAGAAACCTCATAAGGTATCACTAATACACAGTATGTAAACTTGACTACACATGAACTGAATTACAAAACAGAACAGTCTCAAATTTAGAAAACCAACTTGTGCTTGCTTATGGAGAAAGGTGCGTTGGAGTGCTGCATAAAACCAGAGACTGAAATTAGCACAGATACCGTTCCATAAGCCAAATATGTAATAGACAAGACCTACTCCTTGCTCAACGAAATGGACTCAACACCACATATTCAACGCCTAGGAATATACCTGACTAGGAAGAATCTTAAAACCCATGGATTTATATGTCTCCGTAAGAGAATCAAGAGTGTTTATAGCGGCATTAACGCAGCAGTGAAAATCCGATAAATCCCAGTGTCAAAAAAAAATTTCAAAAACAAAACACAATGACAGTGAAATAGAGAGCAATTCTTAAATAACTCACACAGGGCATGTGATGCAACCTGGTTTACCACATCTACACCCAGAGCTGGGTGAGAGATAAGGCTGGACTCTTTGTGCTGATAGCATTGGTGAGGTTCGGTGAGCAAATGCAGAACCTTTGATGTCATACTGCCTGGTACCCATTCCATGGTTCCCAACTCTCCAGGTTCTAAGGATTCTTCCTTCAGCTAAAATTTGCATGGGAAACCCAGAGTATGCTCCACCGTGTGACTGGGAAACCTTTTTACATGCATGTCTGTTTTCGTCCCCTGGTACTCAGGTTCACCATTCCAGACCCTTTTCTTACACTCTCCCCATTTGGAGAGTCAGTGCCTTTAACCTCCTGTTTGGCAGTGTTGGCAATTTCCACGCAAGATGAACAGGAATACGGAGAACCAATGGGAGACTATCTGTAGGTGTGTGCACGGGCAAATATTTTTTTTAACATCTTTATTGGGGTATAATTGCTTTACAATGGTGTGTTAGTTTTTGCTTTATAACAAAGTGAATCAGCTATACATATACATATGCTCCCTGTGTCTTCCCTCTTGTGTCTCCCTCCCTCCCTCTCTCCCCCTTCCACCCCTCCAGGCTGTCCCAACGCCCCAAGCTAATATCCCTGTGCCTTGCGGCTGCTTTCCCCTTGCCATCTACCTTACTACATTTGTTAGTGTGTATATGTCCATGACTCTCTCTCGCCCTGTCAAGACTCACCATTCCCCCTCCTCATATCCTCAATTCCGTTCTCCAGTAGGTCTGCGCCTCTATTCCTGTCTTATCCCTAGGTTCTTCATGACATTTTTTTCCTTTAAATTCCATATATATGTGTTAGCATATGCTATTTGTCTTTTTCTTTCTGACTTACTTCACTCTGTATGACAGACTCTAGGTCTATCCATCTCATTACAAATAAGTCAGTTTCATTTCTTTTTAAGGCTGAGTAATATTCCATTGTGTATATGTGCCACATCTTCTTTATCCATTCGTCCGATGATGGGCGCTTAGGTTCTTTCCATCTCCGGGCTATTGTAAATAGAGCTGCAATGAACATTTCGGTACATGACTCTTTTTGAATTTTGGTTTTCTCAGGGTATATGCCCAGTATGCACGGGCAATTTTAACACTCATTTCCCAACAGGAAGAGGAATTAACCAAAGGCTCAGCATGCCGTGCTGGAACAAGATTAGGGCCTGAAGCAATCCTGCGGTTTTGTGGCCAGCTCACAAGAAAGCGAGTTGAGGAAAGGAGCTCAGGGGCACTGTCATTCACATACCTGCAGACTTATAAATGACAGAAATCGTACAAAAATATATTGAATTAAGGCTGCGAAGAGGACTTGAAAGTGGGGCAGAATTGCTGGAATCCGATTTCAGGAGGTAGACGTGAATTGCTCTGAAAGCATAAGAGAAGTGGCAGAACCTCGTCAATGAAGCACTTGGCCAAAAAGGGCATATGCATTTTTTCCAGGGCCATCATTAACGGGAGTAGGAGGCTCCCAGCATGCTCCAGTGGCCAACAGAGGGCCCACGTCACCAAGGCGATGTGAGCTAGCCAGGCAGGAGTGACCTGACATCAGAGGGCCCACCTCACAGAATGGTAGGGAACCCAGCCAGGATCAGACTCTCCCCAGAGGGCCCACATCACCAAGGTGATGGGAACCAGGCAGGAGTGTCCTCACACCCGTGGGGCCACATCATCAAAAGTTGAGGTACCCAGCACATGTGGCCTCAAACCAGAGGACCCACATCACCATGGGTTTCGGAGTGAGGCAGGCAGGATTAACCTCACAACACATGTCCCATTGTATACAAAATGTGTGGAAACCAGCAGTTGGATCTTCCTAGCAGGTGGCCCAGAGCACTGAGGCTATGAGATCCAGGCCGGCATGAACTCACAACAGAGGGCCCTCATTGTGATTCTGTAAGCAACCCAGCCGTTGTGACCTCAGAGCAGAAGGCCCACATCCCCATGGGGAAGGGAAACAAGCAGGAGTGTCATCGCAAGAGTGGGCACACATGAAAAAATGTGGGGAGCCCAGCAATTAGTGCCTGATGCCAGAGGGCCCTCATCACCGAGGGGCGGTGGCTCCCAGCCAGCTCCGACTGCTACCAGAGGGGAGACGTCGCCAATGCGGAGTGCGACAACCAGGCAGGAGTGACCTCAGAGCAGAGGGTCAACCTCACAGAAGTGTGAAGAACCAAAGAGGATCAGATTCTCACCAGAGGGCCCACATCACCAAGGGAATGGGAACCAGGCAGGAGTGTCCTCACACTAGTGGGGCCACATCACCGAAAAGTGAGGGACCCAGCACACGTGGCCTCAAACCAGAGGACACACATCACAAGGGAGCTGGGATTGAGGCAGGCAGGAGGAGCCTCAAAACAGAGGGACCATAGAATTAAAGAGGTGAAGAATCCCGCAGTTGGAACCTCCCAGCAGGCGGCCAGGAGCAGCGAGACTATGGGATCCAGGCCAGAATGATCTCACACCAGAGGGCCGTCATCATGAAACTGTGAGCAACCTAGGCGTTGGGATCTCAGAGCAGAAGGCCCACATTCCCATGGGGTTGGGAACCTGTCAGAAGTGTACTCGCACCACAGGGCACACATCAGAGAATTTAGGGAACCCAGGAGTTAGGGCCTGATGCCAGAGGGCCCTCATTACCAAGGGGAGGAGACTCCAATCAGGCACCAACACCCAACTGAGGGTCCACGTCGCCAAGGTGACGTGTGACAGCCAGGTAGGAGTGACCTCACCGCACAGGGCCTACCTCACAGAAGGGTGAGGAACACAGCCAGGATAAGACTCTCACCAGAGGGCCCACATCACCAAGGTGATCAGAACCAGGCAGGAGAGTCTTCACACCAGTGTGGCCACATCATAGAAAGGTGAGGAACCCAGCACATGTGGCCTAAACCAGAAGACCCACATCTCCAAGGGGCTTGGAATGAGGCAGGCAGGAGTAGCCTCACAACACAGGGCCCATAGAATAAAAATGCTGAGGAATCCAGCAATGGGAACCTCCCAGCAGGCGGCCAAGAGCACCAAGTCTATGCGATTCAGGCCGCAGTAAACTCACAGCAGAGGGTCCACATCATGAAACTGCGAGCAACCCAGCCATTTGGACCTCAGAGCAGAAGGTCCACATCCCCAAGGTGTTGGGAGCATGGCAGGAGTGTCCTCGCACCACTTAGCACATATCAGAAAATGTGGGTACCCAGCAGTTAGGGCCTGACGCCAGAGGGCCCTCATCACCGAGGGGAGGAGGCTCCCAGCATGTTCCAACTACCACAAGAGGGCCCACGTCGCCAAGGCGGGGTGTGCCAGCCAGGCAGGAGTGACCTCACAGCAGACGGCCCACCTCAAAGAAGTGTGACGAACCCAACCAGGATCAGACTCTCACCAGAGGGCCCATATCACCAAGGGGACGGGAACCAGGCACGAGTGTCCTCACACCAGTGGGGCCACATCACTAAAAGATGAGGAAACTGGCACATGTGGCCACAAACCAGAGGACCTACATCACCAAGGGGCTGGGAGTGACACAGGCAGGAGGAGCCTCCCAACACAGGGCCCAAAGAATAAAAAAGGTGAGGAACCCAGCAGTTGGAACTTCCCAGCAGGCGGCCCAGAGTACAGAGGCTATGGGATCTAGGAATGAGTGAACTAACACCAGAGAGCTAACATCAGGAAACTGTGAGCAACCCAGTCGTTGGAACCTCAGAGCAGAAGGCCCATATCGCCATGGGGATGGGAACATTTCACGAGTGTCCTGGCATCACTGGGCTCACATCAGAAAACCTGGGGAGCCCAGCAGTTAGAGCCTGACGCCAGAGGGACCTCATCACCGAGGATAGGAGTCTCCAAAAGGATCCAACTGCCACCAGAGGGCCGACGTCACCAAGGCAATGGGAGCAAGCCAGGCAGGAGTGACCTCAGAGCACAGGGCCCACCTCACAGAACGGTAAGGAACCCAGCAAGGATCAGACTCTCACCAGAGGGGCCACATCACCAAGGGGCTGGGAAACAGGCACGAGTGTCCTCACACCATTGGGGCCACATCATCGAAAGGTGAGGGACCCAGCACACGTGGCCTCACACCAGAGGACACACATCACAACGGAGCTGGGATTGAGGCAGGCAGGAGGAGCCTCAAAACAGAGGGCCCATAGAATAAAAAAGGTGAGGAATCCCGCAGTTGGAACCTCCCAGCAGGCGCCCAGGAGCAGCAAGCCTATGGGATCTAGGCCGGAATGAATGCACATCAGAGGGCCCTCATCATTAAACTGTGAGCACCCCAGCCGTTGGGACCTCAGAGCAGAAGGCCCAAATTCCCATGGGGTTGGGAACCTGACAGGAGTGTACTCACACCACAGGTCGCACATCTGCAAATTTTGGGAGCCCAGGAGTTAGGGTCTGACGCAAGAGGGCCCTCATTACCGAGGGACGGAGACTCGCAGCAGACACCAACTCCCAACTGAGGGCCCACGTCACCAAGGTGATGTGTGCCAGCCAGGCAGGAGTGACCTCACCGCAGAGGGCCTACCTCACAGAAGGGTGAGGAAACCAGCCAGGATAAGACTCTCACCAGAGGGCCCACATCACCAAGGGGATCGGAACCAGGCAGGAGGGTCCTCACACCAGTGTGGCCACATTATAGAAAGGTGAGGAACCCAGAACATGTGGCCTAAAACAGGGGACCCACATCTCCAAGGGGCTAGGAGTGAGGCAAGCAGGAGTATCCTCACAAAACAGAGCCCACAGAATAAAAGTTGTGAGGAATCCAGCAGTTGGAACCGGCCAGTAGGCCGCCCAGAGCACAGAGTCTATGGGATCCAGGCCACAGCGAACTCACAGCAGAGGCCCCACATCATGAAACTGTGAGCAACCCAGCGGATGGGACCTCAGAGAAGAAGGCCCACATCCCTATGGGGATGGGAACCTGACAGGAGTGTCCTCGGCCCACTTCCACGAATCAGAAAATGTGGGAACCCAGCAGTTAGGACCTGAGGCCAGAGGACCCTCATCACCGAGGGGAGGAGGCTCCCAGCAGGCTCCAACTGCCACCATAAGGCCGATGTCACCAAGGCGGGGTGTGCCAACCAGGCAGGAGTGACCTCAGAGCAGAAAGCCCACCTCACAGAAGTGTGAGGAACCCAACAAGGATCAGACTGTCACCAGAGGGCCAACATCACCAAGGGAATGGGAATCAGGCAGGAGTGTCCTCACACCAGTGGGGCTACATCACCATAATTTGAGGGACCTAGCACACGTGGCCTCAAACCTGAGGACACACATCACCAAGGGGCTGGGAGTGAGGCAGGCCAGAGGATCCTCAAAACAGAGGGACCATAGAATAAAAAAGGTGAGGAATCCCACAGTTGGAACCTCCGGCAGGCAGCCAGGAGCAGCGAGGCTATGGGATCTAGGCCGGAGTGAACTCACACCAGAGGGCCCTCATCATGAAACTGTGAGCAACACAGCCATTGGGAACTCAGAGCAGAAGGCTCACATCCCCATGGGGATGGGAACCTGGCAGGAGTGCCCTTGCACCACTTAGCACAAATCAGAAAATGTGGGAACCCAGCAGTTAGGGCCTGAGGCCAGAGGGCCCTCATCACCGAGGGGAGGAGGCTCCCAGCAGGCTCCAACTGCCACCATATGGCCGACGTTGCCAAGGCGGGGTGTGCCAGCCAGGCAGGAGTGACCTCAGAGCAGAGGGCCCACCTCACAGAAGTGTGAGGAACCCAACAAGGATCAGACTGTCACCAGAGGGCCAACATCACCAAGGGAATGGGAATCAGGATCAGACTCTCACCAGAGGGCCAACATCACCAAGGTGAGGAACCTAACCAGAGGTGAGGAACCTAACCAGGATCAGACTCTCACCAGAGGGCCAACATCACCAAGGTGATGGGAACCAGGCAAGACTGTCCTAACAGCAGTGGGGCCAACATCACCAAGGGAATGGGAACCAGGCAAGAGTGTCCTCACACCAGTGTGGCCACATTATAGAAAGGTGAGGAACACAGCACATGTGGCCTCAAACAAGGGGACACACATCACGAAGGGGCTGGGAGTGAGGCATGCAGGAGGAGACGCACAACCGAGGGCCCATAGAATAAAAAAGGCGAGGAATCGAGAAGTTGGAAACTCCAAGCTGGAGGCCCAGAGCACTGACACTATGGGATACAGGCCAGAGTGAACACACAGCAAAGGGCCCACATCATGAAACTGTGAGCAACCCAGCAGTTGGGACCACAGAACAGAAGTCCCACATGCCCATGGGGATGGGAACCTGGCAGGAGTGACTCGCACCACTGGGCACACATCAGAAAATGTGTGGAGCCCAGCACTTAGGGCCTGACACCAGAAGGCCCTCATCACTGAGGGGAGGAGGCCCCAGCACGCTCCAACTGCCACCAGAGGGTCCACGTCGCCAAGGCGACGTGCGCCAGCCAGGCAGGATTGACCTCACAGCGGAGGGCCCACATCATGAAAGTGTGAGCAACCCAGCCGTTAGGACCTCAGAACAGAAGGCCCACACGCTCATGAGGATGGGAACCTGGCAGGAGTGCCCTCGTACCACTTAGCACGTATCAGAAAATGTGGGAACCCCGCCATTAGGGTCTGACGCCAGAGGGCCTCATCACCGCGGGAAGGAGGCTCCCAGCAGGCTCCAACTGCCACCAGGGTGCCGAAGTCAACAAGGCGGGTTGTGCCAGCCAGGCAGGAGTGACCTCAGAGAAGAGGGCTCACCTCACGGATGTGTGAGGAACCCAACCAGGATCAGAGTCTCACCAGAGGGCCCACATCACCAAGGGGATGGGAACCAGGCAGGAGTGTCCACACACCAGTGGGGCCACATCATCAAAAGATGAGGAACCCATCACATATGGCCTCAAACCTGAGGACATACATCACCATGTGGCTGGGAGTGAGGCAGGTATCTGGAGGGGCACATTTAACTCTAATTTCCCACCAGGAAGAGGAATTAACCAAAGGCTCAGAGTGCCGTGCTGGACCCTGATTATGGCCTGAAGCAAACCTGCAGTTTTGTGGCCAGCTTACAAGGAAGCGAGTTAAGAAAGGAGCTCAGGGGCACTGTAATTCACAAACCTGCAGAGATAAATGACAGCTATTGGCAAAAAAATATATCGAAGTAAGTCTGCAAAGAGGACTTGAAAACGAGGCAGAATTGCAGGAATCATATTTCAAGAGGTAGATTGGAATTGCATTTAAAGCATATGAAAAGCGGCAGATCTTTGACAGTGATGCACATGGACAAAAAGTGCGTATACATTTTTCCTGAATATATTCAGGAAAAAACGCATATGAACATTTTGGCCAACCAAGCACTCCAGCAATGGAAATCCACACTACAATGAAGTCACATTTCCCATTCGTCAGAAAGGCCATCTGAATAAAGTGTAAAAACCAGAAACACAGGACAGGCCATGGAGAACAGGGAGCCGTGTTATGCTGATGGGCGGGATGTAAATTGCCAACAGACACTCTGGAGATGTTCATGGTGTATCCTGAAACATCTAAAAAACAAAGCTACAGAGCCTAGGGCACTTCCACTTTTGGCCCTATAGCTTAGGAAAATTAAAATCAACAACACACAGCCAACACAAAATTTAGGGCTGCTGTGTTTACAAGAACCTCGAGTCCAGTACAAATTAAATATCCCAGAAAGAAAAAAATGGATAAAGAAGTTGTGCTACTTACGTACAACGGAATATCACTCAGCAGTGAAATCAATGTCATCAGGCCTGTAGCAGCAAATTGAGTGGATTTAATTATGATGATTCTAAGAGAAATATGTCACACAAAGAAAGATAATTATCATAAGATATCACTAATAGAGGGAGTGTAAACTTGGCTACACATAAACTGAATTACAAAACCGAACAGAGTCTCACATTTAGATAAAAACCTTATGCTTGCTTAAGGGGAAAGTTGAGTTGGGCTGCTGTATAAAAACAGATTGAAATTAGCACATACCATTCCATAAGCCAAATACGTAATAAACAAGACCTACTCTTTGCTCAACGAAATAGACTCATCCATGGTGTATCACCTCACACCTATTAGAATGGGCATCATCAGAAAATCTACAAACAACAAATGCTGGAAACGGTGTGGAGATAAGGAATCCTCTTCCACTATTGTTGGGAACGTAAATTGATACAGTCACTGTGGAGAACATTATGGAGTTTCTTATAAAACTAAGAATAGAATTACCATATGATACAGCAATCCCTCTACTGGGCATATACCCAAACAAAACCATAAATCAAAAAGAGACATTCACCACAATGTTCATTGCATCACTATTTACACTATCCAGGAAATGGAAGCAACCTAAATGCCCACAGACAGACGAATGCATAAAGATGTGGTACATATATAAAATGGAATATTACTAAGCCATAAAAAGGAATGAAATTGGGACATTTGTAGAGACGTTGATGGATCTAGAGACTGTCATACAGAGTGAAGTAAGTCAGAAAGAGAAAAACAAATCTTGTATATTAATGCATATATGTGGAACCTAGAAAAATTGTACAGATGAACCGTTTTGCAAGGCAGAAATAGAGCAACACATATATACAACAAACGTATGGACAACAAGGGGGGAAAGCTGTTGGGGATGGTGGTGGGAGGAGTTGAGATATTGGGATTGGTATGTATACATTTATATGTATAAAGTAGATAACCAAAAACAACCTGCTGTATAAAAATATAAAATTAAATTCAAAAAAAATTAAAAAAAGTAAAACAGAAAAAATATTCTTCCCTTCACATACATGTATTTATATGAATAAATTATTTCCATGCTTATATCTGTAAATACACAAAAGAGGAATAAAATCTACCTTGAACCAAAAACGAAAAAAAGATAAAAAAGAACAGAACCCACCAGTTACACAGAGGAAAACCGTTTCAGGGCACTTGCTCCAATTGCAAACAATTCTGAATTTGGTCAGTGGTGGGGAATCATCTCCCATTCAGCCAGCATGCTCCTCGCAACAAGCGTCCTCACTGCAAAGCTGGGGGACCGTGCCGAGGTATCTGTGAGTAAACGTGGGCTGAGCCCCAGGCCAGCTGCTGCTGAAATGTTCCCACCCTTCCAAGGCTAAACACCTGAATATGTACAAGGACTTGAAAGCCTAGAGGAAGGGCCATGGAGCCACATGAGGGACAGCATGCCAGCCGACTTGGTGCCTGCAGGCCAGCCAGGATGGTCCTGGCCCTGGATGCTCTTCTGGAAGCTCTCCATTTCCCTGCCTGAGATACCCCTGCTGTCCCGGCCCCCACTGCTTTCTTCCTTCCTCACCTGTGCCCAGGGAGAAATTCCAGCGGCAGGTGTGGGTGACACATCCTCTTCTTTAGCAGGTAGCATCTTGGCAACTGCTGCAGAAAGTCCAGCAGAGCCCCACTCACACTGGGACACCCACAAAGCTGTGGCCTCTCACTCCCGCCCACCAGCCCAGCCCCGAGACTGCTGACAGGGCAGAGAAAATGGCGTCTGCAGGGGCTCTTGTTGCCTGGAGCGGTGTTTATATTGATCTCAACCCAGGCACACCTGGGGAGGGCTGGCCGGCACGGTCAGGCTTCCCAAGCCAGCCAATAATCACCCCTCAGGGGCTCACAGTTGCTGAAAATGGAACTTGCTGAATTGGCCAGGTCCAAGGAACAGGTGTGGGCTCCTGAGAGTCAGGATAGACAAGGGGCTGCAGCTCTGGCTTGTTTTCTAAGTATATTATCTGGCCCATGAGTGGGAGACAACTTCAAGAAAACCCTCTCCTAATGAGAGGAACCCAGGAGTCAGGGAGAGGAGGGGTGGGTGGTGGTTGGAGACAGAGGCCTGGTGCCCCGGGTGCAGTGGAAGTCTCTGGAAGACCAGGTGGAGGAGGCCGCACAGAGTGATGCCCAGGGTCACAGACCTGTCAGAGCTGCTGTTTGTTAGTTCAAGTCCTGCTCTGAGGTGCTCTGTGTCAGATCTGAGCGACAGGTGAGCTGGGAGTGCTCTGCAATGAGGGCTATGTGCACGGTTCCTGTGTGCCCAGCCCTGCCAAGGTACCTGCAAGGGTAGCTCTGTATCCTGGGAGGGGCCTGACCACGGGAGCCCCATGGACTGCAGAGGACCTGCCCAGGGAAACCCATATCCTGGGAGGGGCCTGAACACGAGAGCCCCGTGGGCTGGGGTGGGGGTAGGGTACCTGCCCAGGTGAGCTCCATATCCTGGGATTGGCCTGACCTCGAGAGCCCTATGGGCTGCTGGAGTCCTGGTAAAGGATGTCAGGACAGTCAGTGAAGCCACTGAGGATATACCTCCAGTAGTTCCTAAATCCTACACCCTGCTGGTCATTCTACCAACCACCAGGACTTGGTATTCTGTATTAGTCTTCACTGATGCCTTCTTTAGTATTCCATTAGTCCCAGAGTCACAAGAAATTTTGGCTTGTGAGTGACAGGACTCAACATACAACTAAAACAATACTTCCAGGTTGTCTTGCCCCAAGGGTTCAAAAATTCCCACACCATCTTTGGGGAAAGCTCAGCTAAAGACCTAAAAGTTCTACCTCTGGAAAAGGAAACACTCCTTCAATATTCAGACGACATTCTGATCGCCAGCCCTACTAAGGAGGCCTCAGAACTACCAAGCCAATAAAGGATAGAAGTTGTCCACGAAAAAGCTCAAGTATCACAGACTACGGTGACCTGCCTGGGCTTCATTCTCACAGAAGGTCAGAGAAGCCCATCCCAGGAAAGGGAAGAAACAATTTACAGCCTTACCCCTTTCTGAAACTAGAAGACAGCTTAGGGGTTCCTGGGGAAGCCAGGGTTTCCTGCCTCTGGATCCCTAACTACAGTCTACTAGCTGGGCCTCTATATGAAACACTGAAAGGAAAAGATGATGATCCTTTTGAATAGAATCCAGAAGTGGCCTTTCAAGAATGGAAAGAGCAGTCAATTCAGACCCTTGCCCTGGAACTCCCTAATTTAGCTAAACCCTTTGACCTTTACATTCCTGGTGAAAGGTGAATCGCCATTGGAGTATTAGTGCAAAAACTGGGACCACTTGAAATGGAACAGTGCAAGAATGCCATCCAGGTAGGATAAACTATGGTCACCAAGGGGCTTGGCCCACTGCCACATCTGGCCAAGATACTGGTGGTATCTGAAAACCTGGAAATCAGCAGCCCAAAAGGCCACCTCCCTTCTAGGGGAAACGGACCCCACGTGGTGATCCTAACCCCCAACCATGCCCTGAAGTTGCAGGGTTTGCTCCGTGGGCACACTGACCTCGATTGAGGAGGCCCTCCAACTCCAACCTCCAGAGAGATAACCGGGGGCAACGGGGCACCATGACGACCCGTGTGACCATCACTTGACCTGGAGTTTCTCTCATAAAACAACAAGAGTGTGTCCCAAAAGAGTAGACTACTGCTTGCAGTACTTACTGTACCCAGAGGGGAGCTAATAATCTTGGCGGGGGAACCGTATATCATG
This sequence comes from Phocoena phocoena, assembly GCF_963924675.1. Taxonomy (NCBI): domain Eukaryota; kingdom Metazoa; phylum Chordata; class Mammalia; order Artiodactyla; family Phocoenidae; genus Phocoena; species Phocoena phocoena. The sequence continues at coordinate 756,753 of NW_027077413.1, read as the reverse complement.
CTGTCACCATAGAAAAGCCTACAGACACCCTGATGATGGTGGCCAATAAGACCGGCTGGACTCCTGTTTACTTCCAAAGGCTCTTGACTCAGTGACCATCATGATCCTTCATCACCACTGACCCTGGACTGTCTGGGAGCTGAGCGGGCAGGATCCTGACACCTGGTGCTGTTTTTACGTTAATTCAGGGGCCTAATGGAAGAAAGCGCAGACTGTTGGTCAGAGCATCTAGGCTGGCAGAAACGGTCAGTCAGAGCATCTAGGCTGGCAGAAACGGTCAGCCTAAGGTGGCCGAACAAATGTGGGGCGGGGTGAAACTGGACCTCACAGCGCCACTGCACATCTCCTTTCTGGACCCTTAAAGGTCATTAGAATCTATAACACTTCCAATACTGGTGCTCAGGCGGACGAGCAGGGAGGCAGGAGGCCTGGGGACAATCAACGTCACCTGGAGGCTGCTGGGGAGAAGTTCTGACCCTCGCCCACGGGTATGAAGCCTCCTAACTCAGCACTCAGCAGTTACAGAAGAAGGGTCTGCACCCGCAGCACTCCAAGAATGAGGAAAGGGACAAAAGGCAGAAGATAAGTTTGTCCCAGGCAAAGCCCCTTAAAAATGCCTGGGAGATAAAAATAGAATCTGGGCAATAAAATAAAGTCTAACCTTTTTTATCCTTTGTGCTTTGTCTAATTTCAGGTGCTCCTAGGGTCCCGCATACAGAGGTTCCACACCCGGCACTTCAGACCAGATTTCCTAGAGCAGAATGGCTCGATGACACTTCAGCTCCTGGGGCCCAGTTCAGACTCCGTGACATAGAGCCTGAGCTGCAGCCAACCAGGTCCTCGAGAGCTCAGCCCCCTCCCTCCCAGTGACTCTGACAGGATCTCTACACAGCAGCCCAGCCCACAGCCCACAGGGTAGCACCTCTCCATTCTCTGATCAAAATATAAAGTTTCCTTTGCTTTTGAACCAAACTCAGTCTCGATCTATTGGCTCCAATGACACTGGGCAGGGGGACACTTGTTGGCGTCCACTCTGGAGGATCAGTAACAGAAATTGAGAACATTGTAACTTCAATGAACAGATGTGGGAGCCAAACTGTAATTAACATAGAACAGTGTATAAGGCTCGGGTAAAATAAGATGTTTCTAACACTTCCATTTGATATTTCCATCACTTTCTTATAAGCAAGTTCAGTGAAAAGGTTTGTCTTCTTTGTCAGGTCAATATTAGAGAAACAAAGTGATTTCTTTCCAAGGATGTACATCTAATAATCTTGGTTAAAGCTTCAATCTTGTTTTAAATGCTTTTGCATTGAAAATGATACCTCTCTTTCAGCTCCCCCATTTCTGAGAAGCATAAAATCTTATAATTTATTATTACCAAAGGGAAATGGTAGGAGGAGGGATCAATTAACAGTTTGGGATTAACACATACACACTGCTATGTATGAAATCATCAGCAAGGAACTACTGTATAGCACAGGGAACTACACTCAATATTTTGCAATAACCTATAAGGGGAAATGATCTGAAAAAGAATAGATATTTTTATTGACATCATCCATCAATGACAGTAAAAATGGAATCTAAGGGAAGACAGTGGTGAGTGCTTGTGACCCTGAAGACTTCAATCATCTAAAGTTTGGACTCTGCCTACTTCCCAAGGCCCTTAATGAACATATGTGTAGCCGTAGCTTATAAAATTCCCCAGTTTGGGTTGCGGAGAGACACTGATATTTAAAATCCCCTGGTGTTCTCCTCACATGAATGGGACCCTTCCTACACCTAAAACATGCCTGTCACACCCAGAGGATGGTATACCGTCTGATCGGGAAAAGTTTGGAAAAGGCATCTCATCTCCTCATCTCTTGGTGCTAGGGTTCACCACTCCAGCGTCTTTACTAACAGTCTCCCCACTTGGAGATGTCAGCACTGTCAACATCCTGTTGCATACAGTTTGGAATTTGTCCAGAGGATGAAGCAGAAGGAGGAGGAACAATGAGAGACAAGTCCTAGGTGTTCGGACAGGCACATGTCACTCTAATTTCCAATCAGGAAGACGAATTGACCAAAGGCTAGGGTTGCCCATGGAAACAGAATAGGGCTTGAGGAATCCTGATGCTTTGTGGCCAGTTCCCATAAACACAAGTTGGAAAATGGAACTCAGGGGCACTAAAATTCACGAAACTGCAGAATTGAAAATATCTATCACTGAAAAATGTCTTGAGGAAAGTCAGAGAAAAGGACTTGTAAGCAACGGAGAATGGCAGGAAAGGGATTGGAAGAGGTAGAAAGGACTCGCCATTAAGCACAAGAAAAGGGGCTGAACATTGCCAACATTGCAGTTGGCCAAAAAGGGTGTATGCGTCTTTTTCTGTATATATTCAAGAAAAGGGCATACACTTTTTTAGCCAACCAAACAGGTGGGCACTGGAAATCAATACTACAAAACATATCACTTTGCATCAGTCAGAAGAGCCGTCCTCATAAAGTGTAAACACCAGAAATGCAGGACAGGGCAAGGAGAAAAGGGAGCCCTGTGAGTCTTATAGTGGAAATGTATATTGCCAACGGTCACTCTGGATAAGTGTATTGTGTTTACTAAAGCATCTAAAAAATGAGCTACCGAGCACAGGGCACTTGCACTCATGGACGTATATCTTGGGAAAAACAAAAATGGAGAGGACACAGGCACCCCAATGTTTACCACCTCTCTGTTTAAAAGATCCTCGACTAGGATATAACTTAAATGTATCTGCAGAGAAAAAACGGATAGAGATGTGGTGCTTATGTAGAGTGGAATATTACTCAGTCTGGAAATCAATGAAATACGGCCAGTTATAACAACTCCAGAGGAGTTACCTGTGATCATTCGAAGTCACATAATTCAAAAAGAAAAAGACATAAGATATTACTAATACATGGAATGTTAACATGGCTACACATGAACTGAATCACAAAAGAGAAGAGGGTTTCAAATTAAGAAAACTAACTTATGCTTCCTTAAGGGGAAAGGTGAGTTGGGGTGCTGCATAAAACCAGAGACTGAAATTAGCGCAGATAACATTCCATAAGCCAAATATGTAATAGACAAGACCTACTCCTTGCTCAACGAAATGGACTCAACACCACATATTAAACGCCTAGGAATATACCTGACTAGGAAGAATCTTAAAACCCATGGATATATATGTCTCCGTAAGAGAATCAAGCGTGTGTACAGTGGCCGAAACGCAGCAGTGAAAATCCGATAAATCCCATTATTAAAATAAATTTCAAAAACAAAACACAATGACAGTGAAATAGGTAGCAATTCTTAAATAATTCACTAAGGGCATGTGATGCAACCTGGATTTACCACATCTACACCCAGAGCTGGTTGAGACATAAGGCTGGACACTTCAGGCTGATAGCATTGGTGAGTTTTAGTGAACAAATGCAGATCCTTTAAAGTCATACTGCATGGTACCCATTCCAAGGGTCCCAACTCTCCAGGTTCAAGGGATTCTTTCTTCAGCTAAAACAATCGTCGGAAACGCCGAGTATGGTCCACGGTGTGATTAGGAAATGATTTAAAAAGCATCTCAGTTTTCGTATCCTGGTCCTCGGGTTCACCATTCCAGACGGTTTACTAACAATCTCCCCGCTTGGAGAGTCAGTGTCTTTAACCTCCTGCTTGGCACAGCTTGCAATTTGTGTGCAAGATGAACAGGAATAGGGAGAACCAATGAGAGACTAGCTAAAGGTGTCTGCACGGGCAAATGTAACGCTCATTGCCCACCAGGAAGAGGAATTAAATAAAGGCTCAGCGTGCCCTGCCGGAAACAGATTAGGGTCTGAAGCACTCCTGCGGTTTTGTGCCCAGCTCACAAGAAAGCGAGTTGAAGAAAGGAGCTCAGGGGCACTGTAATTCACAAACCTGCAGAGTTATAAATGACAGCTATCCTCCAAAAATATATTGAAGTAAGCCTGCGAAGGGGACTTGAAAGCGGGGCAGAATTTCAGGAAAACAATTGCAGGGGGTAGACTGGAATTGCCCAGAAAGCATAGGAAAAGAGGCAGAACGTCGACAATGATGCACTTGGCCAAAAAGTGTGTATGCATTTTTTCCTGAATATATTCAGGAAAAAATGCATACGCCCTTTTTCGCAAACCAGCAAGCCTGTAAAGGAAATCTGCACTACAATGAAGTCTCACTGCCCCCTGGGCAAAAGGGCCATCTGAAAACAGTGTAAAATCCAGAAAGGTAGGACAGGATATGGAGAACAGGGAGCCTTGTTATGCTGATTGGCAGGATGTAAATTGCCAGGAGTCACCCTGGAGAAGTGTATGGTGTTTCCTGAAACACGTAAGAAACAAAGCAACACGGCCTATGGCATTTCCACTTATGGTACCAAATATTACGGAAATTAAAATCAAAAACAGACAGCCACCCCAATGTTTGGGACGGCTGTGTTCACAAGAAGCTCGTCTACAGTACCAGGTAAATATCTCAGAATGTAAAAAATGGATAAAGAAGTTGTGGCACGTACGTACAATGCAATATCACTCAGCAATGAAATCTGTGTCATCAGGCCCATAGCGGCATAGTGAGTGGATGCAGGTACGGTGATTCTACGTGACCTACGTCAAACAGAAAAAGAAACATCATAAGATATCACTAATACACGGAATGTAAACTTGACTACACATGAACTGAATTACAAAACAGAACAGGGTCTCAAATTTAGAAAACCAACTAGTGCTTGCTTATGGGGAAAGGTGCGTTGGGGTGCTGCATAAAACCAGAGACTGAAATTAGCACAGATAACTTTCCATAAGCCAAATATGTAATAGACAAGACCTACTCCTTGCTCAACGAAATGGTCTCAACACCACATATTAAACGCGTAGGAATATACCTGACTAGGAAGAATCTTAAAACCCATGGATTTATATGTCTCCGTGAGAGAATCAAGCGTGTGTACAGCGGCATAAACGCAGCAGTGAAAATCCGATAAATCCCATTATCAAAATAAATTTCAAAAACAAAACACAAAGACAGTGAAATACAGAGCAATTCTTAAATAATTCACTCAGGGCATGTGATGCAACCGGGATTTACCACAACTACACCCAGAGCTGGTTGAGACATAAGGCTGGACACTTCAGGCTGATAGCATTGGTGAGTTTCGGTGAGCAAATGCAGACCCTTTGAAGTCATACTACATGGTACCCATTCCAAGGGTCCCAACTCTCCAGGTTCAAAGGATTCTTCCTCCAGCTAAAACATGCACGGGAAACCCAGAGTATGGTCCACCGTGTGATTGGGAAACGATTTAAAATGCATCTCAGTTTCCGTATCCTAGTCCTCGGGTTCACCATTCCAGATGCTTTACTCACACTCTCCCCGTTTGGAGAGTAAGTGCCTTTAACCTCCTATTTGGCACAGCTTGCAATTTCTGTGCAAGATGAACAGGAATAGGAGAACCAATGAGAGACTAGCTGTAGGTGTCTGCACGGGCAAATGTAACGCTCATTTCCCACCAGGAAGAGGAATTAACCAAAGGCTCAGCATGCCCTGCCGGAAACGGATTAGGGCCTGAAGCAATCCTTCGGTTTTGTGCCCAGCTCACAAGAAAGCGAGTTGAAGAAAGGAGCTCAGGGCCATTGTAATTCACAAACCTGCAGAGTTATAAATGACAGCTATCCTCCAAAAATATATTGAAGTAAGCCTGCGAAGGGGACTTGAAAGCGGGGCAGAATTTCAGGAAAACCATTGCAGGGGGTAGACAGGAATTGCCCTGAAAGCATAGGAAAAGAGGCACAACATCGCCAATGATGCACTTGGCCAAAAAGTGCGTATGCGTTTTTTCCTGAATATATTCAGGAAAAAACGCATACGCACTTTTTGGTCAACCAAGCAAGCCTGTTAAAGAAATCTGCACTACAATGAAGTCTCACTGCCCCCCTGGCAATAGGGCCATCTGAAAAAAGGGGAAAATCCAGAAAGGTAGGGCAGGATATGGAGAACAGTGAGCCTTGTTATGCTGATTGGCAGGATGTAAATTGCCAACAGCCACCCTGGAGAAGTGTATGGTGTTTCCTGAAACACGTAAGAAACAAAGCAACACAGCCTATGGCACGTGCACTTATGGTCCTATAGCTTAGGGAAATTAAAATCAAAAACAGATAGCCACCCCAATGTTTGGGACGTCTGTGTTCACAAGAAGCTCGTCTACAGTACCAGGTAAATATCCCAGAAAGCAAAAAATGGATAAAGAAGTTGTGGCATGTACGTACAATGGAATATCACTCAGCAATGAAATCTGTGTCATCAGGCCCGTAGCGGCATAGTGAGTGGATGCAGGTACGGTGATTCTACGTGAACTACATCACACAGAAAAAGAAACATCATAAGATATCAGTAATACACGGGATGTAAACTTGACTACACATGAACTGAATTACAAAACAGAACAGGGTCTCAAGTTTAGAAAACCAACTAGTGCTTGCTTATGGGGAAAGGTGCCTTGGGGTGCTGCATAAAACAAGAGACTGAAATTAGCACAGATAACATTCCATAAGCCAAATATGTAATAGACAAGACCTACTCCTTGCTCAACGAAATGGACTCAACACCACATATTCAACGCCTAGGAATATACCTGACTAGGAAGAATCTTAAAACCCATGGATTTATATGTCTCCGTAAGAGAATCAAGCGTGTGTACAGCGGCATAAACGCAACAGTGAAAATCTGATAAATCCCATTATCAAAATAAATTTCAAAAACAAAACACAAAGACAGTGAAATAGAGAGCAATTCTTAAATAATTCACTCAGGGCATGTGATGCAACCGGGATTTAACACATCTACACCCAGAGCTGGTTGAGACATAAGGCTGGACACTTCAGGCTGATAGCATTGGTGAGTTTCGGTGAGCAAATGCAGACCCTTTGAAGTCATACTGCATGGTACCCATTCCATGGGTCCCAACTCTCCAGGTTCAAGGCATTCTTCCTCCAGCTAAAATAAGCATGGGAAACCCAGAGTATCGTCCACCGTGTGATTGGGAAACGATTTAAAATGCATCTCAGTTTTCGTATCCTGGTCTTCAGGTTCACCATTCCAGATGCTTTACTAACACTCTCCCCGCTTGGAGAGTCACTGCCTTTAACCTCCTCTTTGGCACAGCTTGCAATTTCTGTGCAAGATGAACAGGAATAGGGAGAACCAATGAGAGACTAGCTGTAGGTGTCTGCACGGGCAAATGTAACGCTCATTGCCCACCAGGAAGAGGAATTAATCAACGGCTCAGTGTGCCCTGCTGGAAACAGATTAGGGCCTGAAGCAATCCTGCGGTTTTGTGCCCAGCTCACAAGAAAGCGAATTGAAGAAAGGAGCTCAGGGGCAATGTAATTCACAAACCTGCAGAGTTATAAATGACAGCTATCTTCCAAAAGTATATTGAAGTAAGCCTGCAAAGGGGACTTGAAAGCGGGGCAGAATTTCAGGAAAACAATTGCAGGGGGTAGACTGGAATTGCCCTGAAAGCATAGGAAAAGAGGCAGAACGTCGACAATGATGCACTTGGCCAAAAAGGGCGTATGCGTTTTTTCCTGAATATATTCAGGAAAAAACGCATAAGCCCTTTTTCGCCAACCAAGCAAGCCTGTAAAGGAAATCTGCACTACAATGAAATCTCACTGCCCCCCCGGGCAAAAGGGCCATCTGAAAAAAGTGTAAAATCCAGAAAGGTAGGACAGGATATGGAGAACAGGGAGCCTTGTTATGCTGATTGGCAGGATGTAAATTGCCAGCAGCCACCCTGGAGAAGTGTATGGTGTTTCCTGAAACACGTAAGAAACAAAGCAACACAGCCTATGGCACTTCCACTTATGGTCCTATAGCTTACGGAAATTAAAATCAAAAACAGACAGCCACCCCAATATATGGGACGGCTGTGTTCACAAGAAGCTCGTCTACAGTATCAGGTAAATATCCCAGAAAGCAAAAAATGGATGAAGAAGTTGTGGCACGTACGTACAATGCAATATCACTCAGCAATGAAATCTGTGTCATCAGGCCCGTAGCGGCATAGTGAGTGGATGCAGGTACGGTGATTCTACGTGAACTACGTCACACAGAAAAAGAAACATCATAAGATATCACTAATACACGGAATGTAAACTTGACTACACATGAACTGAATTACAAAACAGAACAGGGTCTCAAATTTAGAAAACCAACTAGTGCTTGCTTATGGGGAAAGGTGCGTTGGGGTGCTGCATAAAATCAGAGACTGAAATTAGCACAGATAACATTCCATAAGCCAAATATGTAATAGACAAGACCTACTCCTTGCTCAGCGAAATGGACTCAACACCACATATTCAACGCCTAGGAATATACCTGACTAGGAAAAATCTTAAAACCCATGGATATATATGTCTCCGTAAGAGAATCAAGCGTGTGTACAGCGGCGGAAATGCAGCAGTGAAAATCCGATAAATCCCATTATCAAAATAAATTTCGAAAACAAAACACAAAGACAGTGAAATAGAGAGCAATTCTTAAATAATTCACTCAGGGCATGTGATGTAAACGGGATTGACCACATCTACACCCAGAGCTGGTTGAGACATAAGGCTGGACACTTCAGGCTGATTGCACTGGTGAGTTTCGGTGAGCAAATGCAGACCATTTGAAGTCATACTGCATGGTACCCATTCCATGGGTCCCAACTCTCCAGGTTCAAGGCATTCTTCCCCCAGCTAAAACATGCATGGGAAACCCAGAGTATCGTCCACCGTGTGATTGGGAAACGATTTAAAATGCATCTCAGTTTTCGTATCCTGGTCCTCGGGTTCACCATTCCAGATGCTTTACTAACACTCTCCCCGCTTGGAGAGTCATTGCCTTTAACCTCCTGTTTGGCACAGCTTGCCATTTCTGTGCAAGATGAACAGGAATAAGGAGAACCAATGAGAGACTAGCTGTAGGTGTCTGCACGGGCAAATGTAACGCTCATTGCCCACCAGGAAGAGGAATTAAACAAAGGCTCAGTGTGCCCTGCTGGAAACAGATTAGGGCCTGAAGCAATCCTGCGGTTTTGTGCCCAGCTCACAAGAAAGCGAGTTGAAGAAAGGAGCTCAGGGGCACTGTACTTCACAAACCTGCAGAGTTATAAATGACAGCTATCCTCCAAAAATATATTGAAGTAAGCCTGCGAAGGGGACTTGAAAGCGGGGCTGAATTTCAGGTAAACGATTGCAGGGTGTAGACTGGAATTGCCCTGAAAGCATAGGAAAAGAGGCACAACGTCGACAATGATGCACCTGGCCAAAAAGGGCGTATGCGTTTTTTCCTGAATATATTTAGGAAAAAACGCATACGCCCTTTTTGGCCAACCAAGCAAGCCTGTAAAGGAAATCTGCACTACAATGAAATCTCACTGCCCCCCCGGGCAAAAGGGCCATCTGAAAAAAGTGTAAAATCCAGAAAGGTAGGACAGGATATGGAGAACAGGGAGCCTTGTTATGCTGATTGGCAGGATGTAAATTGCCAGCAGCCACCCTGGAGAAGTGTATGGTGTTTCCTGAAACACGTAAGAAACCAAGCAACACAGCCTATGGCACTTCCACTTATGGTCCTATAGCTTACGGAAATTAAAATCAAAAACAGACAGCCACCCCAATATTTGGGACGGCTGTGTTCACAAGAAGCTCGTCTACAGTATCAGGTAAATATCCCAGAAAGCAAAAAATGGATAAAGAAGTTGTGGCACGTACGTACAATGCAATATCACTCAGCAATGAAATCTGTGTCATCAGGCCCGTAGCGGCATAGTGAGTGGATGCAGGTACGGTGATTCTACGTGAACTACGTCACACAGAAAAAGAAACATCATAAGATATCACTAATACACGGAATGTAAACTTGACTACACATGAACTGAATTACAAAAAAGAACAGGGTCTCAAATTTAGAAAACCAACTAGTGCTTGCTTATGGGGAAAGGTGCGTTGGGGTGCTGCATAAAACCAGAGACTGAAATTAGCACAGATAACTTTCCATAAGCCAAATATGTAATAGACAAGACCTACTCCTTGCTCAACGAAATGGACCCAACACCACATATTCAACGCCTAGGAATATACCTGACTAGGAAAAATCTTAAAACCCATGGATATATATGTCTCCGTAAGAGAATCAAGCGTGTGTACAGCGGCCGAAACGCAGCAGTGAAAATCCGATAAATCCCATTATCAAAATAAATTTCGAAAACAAAATACAAAGACAGTGAAATAGAGAGCAATTCTTAAATAATTCACTCAGGGCATGTGATGCAACCGGGATTGACCACATCTACACCCAGAGCTGGTTGAGACATAAGGCTGGACACTTCTGGCTGATAGCACTGGTGAGTTTCGGTGAGCAAATGCAGACCCTATGAAGTCATACTGCATGGTACCCATTCCATGGGTCCCAACTCTCCAGGTTCAAGGCATTCTTCCTCCAGCTAAAACATGCATGGGAATCCCAGAGTATCGTCCACCGTGTGATTGGGAAACGATTTAAAATGCATCTCAGTTTTCGTATCCTGGTCCTCGGGTTCACCATTCCAGATGCTTTACTAACACTCTCCCCGCTTGGAGAGTCAGTGCCTTTAACCTCCTGTTTGGCACAGCTTGCCATTTCTGTGCAAGATGAACAGGAATAGGGAGAACCAATGAGAGACTAGCTGTAGGTGTCTGCACGGGCAAATGTAACGCTCATTGCCCACCAGGAAGAGGAATTAAACAAAGGCTCAGTGTGCCCTGCTGGAAACAGATTAGGGCCTGAAGCAATCCTGCGGTTTTGTGCCCAGCTCACAAGAAAGCGAGTTGAAGAAAGGAGCTCAGGGGCACTGTACTTCACAAACCTGCAGAGTTATAAATGACAGCTATCCTCCAAAAATATATTGAAGTAAGCCTGCGAAGGGGACTTGAAAGCGGGGCTGAATTTCAGGTAAACGATTGCAGGGGGTAGACTGGAATTGCCCTGAAAGCATAGGAAAAGAGGCACAACGTCGACAATGATGCACTTGGCCAAAAAGGGCATATGCGTTTTTTCCTGAATATATTTAGGAAAAAACGCATACGCCCTTTTTGGCCAACCAAGCAAGCCTGTAAAGGAAATCTGCACTACAATGAAATCTCACTGCCCCCCCGGGCAAAAGGGCCATCTGAAAAAAGTGTAAAATCCAGAAAGGTAGGACAGGATATGGAGAACAGGGAGCCTTGTTATGCTGATTGGCAGGATGTAAATTGCCAGCAGCCACCCTGGAGAAGTGTATGGTGTTTCCTGAAACACGTAAGAAACCAAGCAACACAGCCTATGGCACTTCCACTTATGGTCCTATAGCTTACGGAAATTAAAATCAAAAACAGACAGCCACCCCAATATTTGGGACGGCTGTGTGCACAAGAATCTCGTCTACAGTATCAGGTAAATATCCCAGAAAGCAAAAAATGGATAAAGAAGTTGTGGCACGTACGTGCAATGCAATATCACTCAGCAATGGAATCTGTGTCATCAGGCCCGTAGCGGCATAGTAAGTGGATGCAGGTACGGTGATTCTACGTGAACTACGTCACACAGAAAAAGAAACATCATAAGATATCACTAATACACGGAATGTAAACTTGACTACACATGAACTGAATTACAAAACAGAACAGGGTCTCAAATTTAGAAAACCAACTAGTGCTTGCTTATGGGGAAAGGTGCGTTGGGGTGCTGCATAAAACCAGAGACTGAAATTAGCACAGATAACATTCCATAAGCCAAATATGTAATAGACAAGACCTACTCCTTGCTCAACGAAATGGACTCAACACCACATATTCAACGCCTAGGAATATACCTGACTAGGAAGAATCTTAAAACCCATGGATATATATGTCTCCGTAAGAGAATCAAGCGTGTGTACAGCGGCGGAAACGCAGCAGTGAAAATCCGATAAATCCCATTATCAAAATAAATTTCGAAAACAAAACACAAAGACAGTGAAATAGAGAGCAATTCTTAAATAATTCACTTAGGGCATGTGATGCAACCGGGATTGAACACATCTACACTCAGAGCTGGTTGAGACATAAGGCTGGACACTTCAGGCTGATAGCACTGGTGAGTTTCGGTGAGCAAATGCAGACCCTTTGAAGTCATACTGCATGGTACCCATTCCATGGGTCCCAACTCTCCAGGTTCAAGGGATTCTTCCTCCAGGTAAAACATGCATGAGAAACCTAGAGTATCGTCCACCGTGTGATTGGGAAACGATTTAAAATGCATCTCAGTTTTTGTATCCTGGTCCTCGGGTTCACCATTCCAGATGCTTTACTAACACTCTCCCCGCTTGGAGAGTCAGTGCCTTTAACCTCCTCTTTGGCACAGCTTGCAATTTCTGTGCAAGATGAACAGGAATAGGGAGAACAAATGAGAGACTAGCTGTAGGTGTCTGCACGGGCAAATGTAACGCTCATTGCCCACCAGGAAGAGGAATTAAACAAAGGCTCAGTGTGCCCTGCTGGAAACAGATTAGGGCCTGAAGCAATCTTGCGGTTTTGTGCCCAGCTCACAAGAAAGCGAGTTGAAGAAAGGAGCTCAGGGGCACTGTAATTCACAAACCTGCAGAGTTATAAATGACAGCTATCCTCCAAAAATATATTGAAGTAAGCCTGCGAAGGGGATTGAAAGCGGGGCAGAGTTTCAGGAAAACCATTGCAGGGGGTAGACTGGAATTGCCCTGAAAGCATAGGAAAAGAGGCACAACGTCGACAATGATGCACTTGGCCAAAAAGGGCGTATGCGTTTTTTCCTGAATATATTCAGGAAAAACGCATACGCCCTTTTTGGCCAACCAAGCAAGCCTGTAAAGGAAATCTGCACTACAATGAAGTCTCACTGCCCCCCGGGCAAAAGGGCCATCTGAAAAAAGTGTAAAATCCAGAAATGTAGGACAGGATATGGAGAACAGGGAGCCTTGTTATGCTGATTGGCAGGATGTAAATTGCCAGCAGCCACCCTGGAGAAGTGTATGGTGTTTCCTGAAACACGTAAGAAACAAAGCAACACAGCCTATGGCACTTCCACTTATGGTCCTATAGCTTACGGAAATTAAAATCAAAAACAGACAGCCACCCCAATATTTGGGACGACTGTGTTCACAAGAAGCTCGTCTACAGTATCAGGTAAATATCCCAGAAAGCAAAAAATGGATAAAGAAGTTGTGGCACGTACGTGCAATGCAATATCCCTCAGCAATGAAATCTGTGTCATCAGGCCCGTAGCGGCATAGTGAGTGGATGCAGGTACGGTGATTCTACGTGAACTACGTCACACAGAAAAAGAAACATCATAAGATATCACTAATACACGGAATGTAAACTTGACTACACATGAACTGAATTACAAAACAGAACAGGGTCTCAAATTTAGAAAACCAACTTGTGCTTGCTTATGGGGAAAGGTGCGTTGGGGTGCTGCATAAAACCAGAGACTGAAATTAGCACAGATAACTTTCCATAAGCCAAATATGTAATAGACAAGACCTACTCCTCGCTCAACGAAATGGACCCAACACCACATATTCAACGCCTAGGAATATACCTGATTAGGAAGAATCTTAAAACCCATGGATATATATGTCTCCGTAAGAGAATCAAGGGTGTGTACAGCGGCCGAAACGCAGCAGTGAAAATCCGAAAAATCCCATTATCAAAATAAATTTCGAAAACAAAACACAAAGACAGTGAAATAGAGAGCAATTCTTAAATAATTCACTCAGGGCATGTGATGCAACCGGGATTGACCACATCTACACCCAGAGCTGGTTGAGACATAAGGCTGGACACTTCAGGCTGATAGCATTGGTGAGTTTCGGTGAGCAAATGTAGAGCCTTTGAAGTCATACTGCATGGTACCCATTCCATGGGTCCCAACTCTCCAGGTTCAAGGGATTCTTCCTCCAGCTAAAACATGCATGGGAAACCCAGAGTATCGTCCCACGTGTGATTGGGAAACGATTTAAATTGCATCTCCATTTTCGTATCCTGGTCCTCGGGTTCACCATTCCAGATGCTTTACTAACACTCTCCCCGCTTGGAGAGTCAGTGCCTTTAACCTCCTCTTTGGCACAGCTTGCAATTTCTGTGCAAGATGAACAGGAATAGGGAGAACCAATGAGAGACTAGCCGTAGGTGTCTGCACGGGCAAATGTAATGCTCATTGCCCACCAGGAAGAGGAATTAAACAAAGGCTCAGCGTGCCCTGCTGAAAACAGATTAGGGCCTGAAGCAATCCTGCGATTTTGTGCCCAGCTCACAAGAAAGAGAGTTGAAGAAAGGAGCTCAGTGGCAATGTAATTCACAAACCTGCAGAGTTATAAATGACAGCTATCTTCCAAAAGTATATTGAAGTAAGCCTGCAAAGGGGACTTGAAAGCGGGGCAGAATTTCAGGAAAACGATTGCAGGGGGTAGACTGGAATTGCCCTGAAAGCATAGGAAAAGAGGCACAACGTCGACAATGATGCACTTGGCCAAAAAGGGCGTATGCGTTTTTTCCTGAATATATTCAGGAAAAAACGCATACGCCCTTTTTGGCTAACCAGGCAAGCCTTTGAAGGAAATCTGCACTACAATGAAGTCTCACTGCCCCCTGGGCAAGAGAGCCATCTGAAAAAAGTGAAAAATCCAGAAAGGTAGGACAGGATATGGAGAACAGGGAGCCTTGTTATGCTGTTTAGCAGGATGTAAATTGCCAAAAGCCACCCTGGAGAAGTGTATGGTGTTTCCTGAAACACGTAAGAAATAAAGCAACACAGCCTATGGCAATTGCACTTATGGTCCTATTCCTTAGGGATATTAAAATCAAAAACAGAGAGCCACCCCAAAGTTTGGGACGGCTGTGTTCCCAGGAAGCTCGTCTACAGTACCAGGTAAATATCCCAGAAAGCAACAAATGGATAAAGAAGTTGTGGCACGTACGTGCAATGCAATATCACTCAGCAATGAAATCTGTGTCATCAGGCCCGTAGCGGCATAGTGAGTGGATGCAGGTACGGTGATTCTACGTGAACTACGTCACACAGAAAAAGAAACATCATAAGATATCACTAATGCACGGAATGTAAACTTGACTACACATGAACTGAATTAAAACACAGAACAGGGTCTCAAATTTAGAAAACCAACTAGTGCTTGCTTATGGGGAAAGGTGCGTTGGGGTGCTGCATAAAACCAGAGACTGTAATTAGCACAGATAACTTTCCATAAGTCAAATATGTAATAGACAAGACCTACTCTTTGCTCAACGAAATGGACCCAACACCACGTATTCAACGCCTAGGAATATACCTGACTAGGAAGAATCTTAAAACCCATGGATATATATGTCTCCGTAAGAGAATCAAGCGTGTGTACAGCGGCCGAAACGCAGTAGTGAAAATCCGATAAATCCCATTATCAAAATAAATTTCGAAAGCAAAACACAAAGACAGTGAAATAGAGAGCAATTCTTAAATAATTCACTCAGGGCATGTGATGCAACCGGGATTGACCACATCTACACCCAGAGCTGGTTGAGACATAAGGCTGGACACTTCAGGCTGATAGCATTGGTGAGTTTCGGTGAGCAAATGGAGACACTTTGAAGTCATACTGCATGGTACCCATTCCATGGGTCCCAAATCTCCAGGTTCAAGGGATTCTTCCTCCAGCTAAAACATGCATGGGAAACCCAGAGTATCATCCACCGTGTGATTGGGAAACGATTTAAAATGCATCTCAGTTTTCGTATCCTGGCCCTCGGGTTCACCATTCCAGATGCGTTACTAACACTCTCCCTGCTCGGAGAGTCAGTGCCTTTAACCTCCTGTTTGGCACAACTTGCAATTTCTGTGCAAGATGAACAGGAATAGGGAGAACCAATGAGAGACTAGCTGTAGGTGTCTGCACGGGCAAATGTAACGCTCATTGCCCACAAGGAAGAGGAATTATCCAAAGGCTCAGCATGCCCTGCCGGAAACAGATTAGGGCCTGAAGAAATCCTGCGGTGTTGTGCCCAGCTCACAAGAAAGCGAGTTGAAGAAAGGAGCTCAGGGGCACTGTAATTCACAAACCTGCAGAGTTATAAATGACAGCTATCCTCCAAAAATATATTGAAGTAAGCCTGCGAAGGGGACTTGAAAGCAGGGCAGAATTTCAGGAAAACGATTGCAGGGGGTAGACTGGAATTGCCCTGAAAGCATAGGAAAAGAGGCACAACGTCGACAATGATGCACTTGGCCAAAAAGGGCGTATGCGTTTTTTCCTGAATGTATTCAGGAAAAAACGCATACGCCCTTTTTGGCCAACCAAGCAAGCCTGTAAAGGAAATCTGCACTACAATGAAGTCTCACTGCCCCCCGGGCAAAAGGGCCATCTGAAAAAAGTGTAAAATCCAGAAAGGTAGGACAGGATATGGAGAACAGGGAGCCTTGTTATGCTGATTGGCAAGATGTAAATTGCCAACAGCCACCCTGGAGAAATGTATGGTGTTTCCTGAAACACGTAAGAAATAAAGCAACACAGCCTATGGCAATTGCAGTTATGGTCCTATTCCTTAGGGAAATTAAAATCAAAAACAGAGAGCCACCCCAAAGTTTGGGACGGCTGTGTTCCCAAGAAGCTCGTCTACAGTACCAGGTAAATATCCCAGAAAGCAAAAAATGGATAAAGAAGTTGTGGCACGTACGTGCAGTGCAGTATCACTCAGCAATGAAATCTGTGTCATCAGGCCCGTAGCGGCATAGTGAGTGGATGCAGGTACGGTGATTCTACGTGAACTACGTCACACAGAAAAAGAAATATCATAAGATATCACTAATACACGGAATGTAAACTTGACTACACATGAACTGAATTACAAAACAGAACAGGGTCTCAAATTTAGAAAACCAACTAGTGCTTGCTTATGGGGAAAGGTGCCTTGGGGTACTGCATAAAACCAGAGACTGAAATTAGCACAGATAACTTTCCATAAGCCAAATATGTAATAGACAAGACCTACTCCTTGTTCAACGAAATGGACCCAACACCACATATTCAAGGCCTATGAATATACCTGACTAGGAAGAATCTTAAAACCCATGGATATATATGTCTCCGTAAGAGAATCAAGCGTGTGTACAGCGGCCGAAACGCAGCACTGAAAATCCGATAAATCCCATTATCAAAATAAATTTCGAAAACAAAACACAAAGACAGTGAAATAGAGAGCAATTCTTAAATAATTCACTCAGAGCATGTGATGCAACCGGGATTGACCACATCTACACCCAGAGCTGGTTGAGACATAAGGCTGGACACTTCAGGCTGATAGCATTGGTGAGTTTCGGTGAGCAAATGCAGACCCTTTGAAGTCATACTGCATGGTACCCATTCCATGGGTCCCAACTCTCCAGGTTCAAGGGATTCTTCCTCCAGGTAAAACATGCATGGGAAACCCAGAGTATCATCCACCGTGTGATTGGGAAACGATTTAAAATGCATCTCAGTTTTCGTATCCTGGCCCTCGGGTTCACCATTCCAGATGTTTTACTAACACTCTCCCTGCTCGGAGAGTCAGTGCCTTTAACCTCCTGTTTGGCACAGCTTGCAATTTCTGTGCAAGATGAACAGGAATAGGGAGAACCAATGAGAGACTAGCTGTAGGTGTCTGCACGGGCAAATGTAACGCTCATTGCCCACCAGGAAGAGGAATTAAACAAAGGCTCAGTGTGCCCTGCTGGAAACAGATTAGGGCCTGAAGCAATCCTGCGGTTTTTTGCCCAGCTCACAAGAAAGCGAGTTGAAGAAAGGAGCTCAGGGGCACTGTAATTCACAATCCTGCAGAGTTATAAATGACAGCTATCCTCCAAAAATATATTGAAGTAAGCCTGCGAAGGGGACTTGAAAGCGGGGCAGAATTTCAGGAAAACAATTGCAGGGGGTAGACTGGAATTGCCCTGAAAGCATAGGAAAAGAGGCAGAACGTCGACAATGATGCACTTGGCCAAAAAGGGCATATGCGTTTTTTCCTGAATGTATTCAGGAAAAAACGCATACGCCCTTTTTGGCCAACCAAGCAAGCCTGTAAAGGAAATCTGCACTACAATGAAGTCTCACTGCCCCCCGGGCAAAAGGGCCATCTGAAAAAAGTGTAAAATCCAGAAAGGTAGGACAGGATATGGAGAACATGGAGCCTTGTTATGCTGATTGGCAGGATGTAAATTGCCAACAGCCACCCTGGAGAAGTGTATGGTGTTTCCTGAAACACGTAAGAAATAAAGCAACACAGCCTATGGCAATTGCACTTATGGTCCTATTCCTTAGGGAAAATAAAATCAAAAATAGAGAGCCACCCCAAAGTTTGGGACGGCTGTGTTCCCAAGAAGCTCGTCTACAGTACCAGGTAAATATCCCAGAAAGCAAAAAATGGATAAAGAAATTGTGGCACGTACGTGCAGTGCAGTATCACTCAGCAATGAAATCTGTGTCATCAGGCCCGTAGCGGCATAGTGAGTGGATGCAGGTACGGTGATTCTACGTGATCTACGTCACACAGAAAAAGAAACATCATAAGATATCACTAATGCACGGAATGTAAACTTGACTACACATGAACTGAATTACAAAACAGAACAGGGTCTCAAATTTAGAAATCCAACTAGTGCTTGCTTATGGGGAAAGGTGCCTTGGGGTGCTGCATAAAACCAGAGACTGAAATTAGCACAGATAACATTCCATAAGCCAAATATGTAATAGACAAGACCTACTCCTTGCTCAACGAAATGGACTCAACACCACATATTCAACGCCTAGAAATATAACTGACTAGTAAGAATTTTAAAACCCATGGATATATATCTCTCCATAAGAGAATCAAGCGTGTGTACAGCGGCCGAAACACAGCATTTAAAATCCGATAAATCCCATTATGAAAATAAATTTCAAAAACAAAACACAAAGACAGTGAAATAGAGAGCAATTCTTAAATAATTCACTCAGGGCATGTGATGCAACCGGGATTTACCACATCTACACCCAGAGCTGGTTGAGACATAAGGCTGCACACTTCAGGCTGATAGCATTGGTGAGTTTCGGTGAGCAAATGCAGACCCTTTGAAGTCATACTGCATGTTACCCATTCCATGGGTCCCAACTCTCCAGGTTCAAGGGATTCTTCCTCCAGCTAAAACATGCATGGGAAACCCAGAGTATCATCCACCGTGTGATTGGGAAATCATTTAAAATGCATCTCAGTTCTCGTATCCTGGTCCTCGGGTTCACCATTCCAGATGCTTTACTAACACTCTCCCTGCTCGGAGAGTCAGTGCCTTTAACCTCCTGTTTGGCACAGCTTGCAATTTCTGTGCAAGATGAACAGGAATAGTGAGAACCAATGAGAGACTAGCTGTAGGTGTCTGCACGGGCAAATGTAACGCTCATTTCCCACCAGGAAGAGGAATTAACCAAAGGCTCAGCGTGCCCTGCCGGAAACAGATTAGGGCCTGAAGCAATCCTGCGGTTTTGTGCCCAGCTCACAAGAAAGCGAGTTGAAGAAAGGAGATCAGGGGCACTATAATTCACAAACCTGCAGAGTTATAAATGACAGCTATCCTCCAAAAATATATTGAAGTTAGCCTGCGAAGGGGACTTCAAAGCAGGGCAGAATTTCAGGAAAACGATTGCAGGGGGTAGACTGGAATTGCCCTGAAAGCATAGGTAAAGAGGCACAACGTCGACAATGATGCACTTGGCCAAAAAGGGCGTATGCGTTTTTTCCTGAATATATTCAGGAAAAAACGCATACGCCCTTTTTGGCCAACCAAGCAAGCCTGTAAAGGAAATCTGCACTACAATGAAGTCCCACTGCCCCCCAGGCAAAAGGGCCATCTGAAAAAAAGTGTAAAATCCAGAAAGGTAGGACAGGATATGTAGAACAGGGAGCCTTGTTATGCTGATTGGCAGGATGTAAATTGCCAGCAGCCACCCTGGAGAAGTGTATGGTGTTTCCTGAAACACGTAAGAAACAAAGCAACACAGCCTATGGCACTTCAACTTATGGTTCTATAGCTTACGGAAATTAAAATCAAAAACAGACAGCCACCCCAATATTTGGGACGGCTGTGTTCCCAAGAAGCTCGTCTACAGTACCAGGTAAATATCCCAGAAAGCAAAAAATGGATAAAGAAGTTGTGGCACGTACGTGCAGTGCAGTATCACTCAGCAATGAAATCTGTGTCATCAGGCCCGTAGCGGCATAGTGAGTGGATGCAGGTACGGTGATTCTACGTGAACTACGTCACACAGAAAAAGAAATATCATAAGATATCACTAATACACGGAATGTAAACTTGACTACACATGAACTGAATTACAAAACAGAACAGGGTCTCAAATTTAGAAAACCAACTAGTGCTTGCTTATGGGGAAAGGTGCCTTGGGGTACTGCATAAAACCAGAGACTGAAATTAGCACAGATAACTTTCCATAAGCCAAATATGTAATAGACAAGACCTACTCCTTGTTCAACGAAATGGACCCAACACCACATATTCAAGGCCTATGAATATACCTGACTAGGAAGAATCTTAAAACCCATGGATATATATGTCTCCGTAAGAGAATCAAGCGTGTGTACAGCGGCCGAAACGCAGCACTGAAAATCCGATAAATCCCATTATCAAAATAAATTTCGAAAACAAAACACAAAGACAGTGAAATAGAGAGCAATTCTTAAATAATTCACTCAGAGCATGTGATGCAACCGGGATTGACCACATCTACACCCAGAGCTGGTTGAGACATAAGGCTGGACACTTCAGGCTGATAGCATTGGTGAGTTTCGGTGAGCAAATGCAGACCCTTTGAAGTCATACTGCATGGTACCCATTCCATGGGTCCCAACTCTCCAGGTTCAAGGGATTCTTCCTCCAGGTAAAACATGCATGGGAAACCCAGAGTATCATCCACCGTGTGATTGGGAAACGATTTAAAATGCATCTCAGTTTTCGTATCCTGGCCCTCGGGTTCACCATTCCAGATGTTTTACTAACACTCTCCCTGCTCGGAGAGTCAGTGCCTTTAACCTCCTGTTTGGCACAGCTTGCAATTTCTGTGCAAGATGAACAGGAATAGGGAGAACCAATGAGAGACTAGCTGTAGGTGTCTGCACGGGCAAATGTAACGCTCATTGCCCACCAGGAAGAGGAATTAAACAAAGGCTCAGTGTGCCCTGCTGGAAACAGATTAGGGCCTGAAGCAATCCTGCGGTTTTTTGCCCAGCTCACAAGAAAGCGAGTTGAAGAAAGGAGCTCAGGGGCACTGTAATTCACAATCCTGCAGAGTTATAAATGACAGCTATCCTCCAAAAATATATTGAAGTAAGCCTGCGAAGGGGACTTGAAAGCGGGGCAGAATTTCAGGAAAACAATTGCAGGGGGTAGACTGGAATTGCCCTGAAAGCATAGGAAAAGAGGCAGAACGTCGACAATGATGCACTTGGCCAAAAAGGGCATATGCGTTTTTTCCTGAATGTATTCAGGAAAAAACGCATACGCCCTTTTTGGCCAACCAAGCAAGCCTGTAAAGGAAATCTGCACTACAATGAAGTCTCACTGCCCCCCGGGCAAAAGGGCCATCTGAAAAAAGTGTAAAATCCAGAAAGGTAGGACAGGATATGGAGAACATGGAGCCTTGTTATGCTGATTGGCAGGATGTAAATTGCCAACAGCCACCCTGGAGAAGTGTATGGTGTTTCCTGAAACACGTAAGAAATAAAGCAACACAGCCTATGGCAATTGCACTTATGGTCCTATTCCTTAGGGAAAATAAAATCAAAAATAGAGAGCCACCCCAAAGTTTGGGACGGCTGTGTTCCCAAGAAGCTCGTCTACAGTACCAGGTAAATATCCCAGAAAGCAAAAAATGGATAAAGAAATTGTGGCACGTACGTGCAGTGCAGTATCACTCAGCAATGAAATCTGTGTCATCAGGCCCGTAGCGGCATAGTGAGTGGATGCAGGTACGGTGATTCTACGTGATCTACGTCACACAGAAAAAGAAACATCATAAGATATCACTAATGCACGGAATGTAAACTTGACTACACATGAACTGAATTACAAAACAGAACAGGGTCTCAAATTTAGAAATCCAACTAGTGCTTGCTTATGGGGAAAGGTGCCTTGGGGTGCTGCATAAAACCAGAGACTGAAATTAGCACAGATAACATTCCATAAGCCAAATATGTAATAGACAAGACCTACTCCTTGCTCAACGAAATGGACTCAACACCACATATTCAACGCCTAGAAATATAACTGACTAGTAAGAATTTTAAAACCCATGGATATATATCTCTCCATAAGAGAATCAAGCGTGTGTACAGCGGCCGAAACACAGCATTTAAAATCCGATAAATCCCATTATGAAAATAAATTTCAAAAACAAAACACAAAGACAGTGAAATAGAGAGCAATTCTTAAATAATTCACTCAGGGCATGTGATGCAACCGGGATTTACCACATCTACACCCAGAGCTGGTTGAGACATAAGGCTGCACACTTCAGGCTGATAGCATTGGTGAGTTTCGGTGAGCAAATGCAGACCCTTTGAAGTCATACTGCATGTTACCCATTCCATGGGTCCCAACTCTCCAGGTTCAAGGGATTCTTCCTCCAGCTAAAACATGCATGGGAAACCCAGAGTATCATCCACCGTGTGATTGGGAAATCATTTAAAATGCATCTCAGTTCTCGTATCCTGGTCCTCGGGTTCACCATTCCAGATGCTTTACTAACACTCTCCCTGCTCGGAGAGTCAGTGCCTTTAACCTCCTGTTTGGCACAGCTTGCAATTTCTGTGCAAGATGAACAGGAATAGTGAGAACCAATGAGAGACTAGCTGTAGGTGTCTGCACGGGCAAATGTAACGCTCATTTCCCACCAGGAAGAGGAATTAACCAAAGGCTCAGCGTGCCCTGCCGGAAACAGATTAGGGCCTGAAGCAATCCTGCGGTTTTGTGCCCAGCTCACAAGAAAGCGAGTTGAAGAAAGGAGATCAGGGGCACTATAATTCACAAACCTGCAGAGTTATAAATGACAGCTATCCTCCAAAAATATATTGAAGTTAGCCTGCGAAGGGGACTTCAAAGCAGGGCAGAATTTCA
This sequence comes from Phocoena phocoena, assembly GCF_963924675.1. Lineage (NCBI taxonomy): Eukaryota > Metazoa > Chordata > Mammalia > Artiodactyla > Phocoenidae > Phocoena > Phocoena phocoena. The sequence continues at coordinate 733,532 of NW_027077413.1, read as the reverse complement.
GGAAAACGATTGCAGGGGGTAGACTGGAATTGCCCTGAAAGCATAGGTAAAGAGGCACAACGTCGACAATGATGCACTTGGCCAAAAAGGGCGTATGCGTTTTTTCCTGAATATATTCAGGAAAAAACGCATACGCCCTTTTTGGCCAACCAAGCAAGCCTGTAAAGGAAATCTGCACTACAATGAAGTCCCACTGCCCCCCAGGCAAAAGGGCCATCTGAAAAAAAGTGTAAAATCCAGAAAGGTAGGACAGGATATGTAGAACAGGGAGCCTTGTTATGCTGATTGGCAGGATGTAAATTGCCAGCAGCCACCCTGGAGAAGTGTATGGTGTTTCCTGAAACACGTAAGAAACAAAGCAACACAGCCTATGGCACTTCAACTTATGGTTCTATAGCTTACGGAAATTAAAATCAAAAACAGACAGCCACCCCAATATTTGGGACGGCTGTGTTCACAAGAAGCTCGTCTACAGTATCAGGTAAATATCCCAGAAAGCAAAAAATGGATAAAGAAGTTGTGGCACGTACGTACAATGCAATATCACTCAGCAATGAAATCTGTGTCACCAGGCCCGTAGCGGCATAGTGAATGGATGCAGGTACGGTGATTCTACGTGAACTACGTCACACAGAAAAAGAAACATCATAAGATATCATTAATACACGGAATGTAAACTTGACTACACATGAACTGAATTACAAAACAGAACAGGGTCTCAAATTTAGAAAACCAACTAGTGCTTGCTTATGGGGAAAGGTGCCTTGGGGTGCTGCATAAAACCAGAGACTGAAATTAGCACAGATAACTTTCCATAAGCCAAATATGTAATAGACAAGACCTACTTCTTGCTCAACGAAATGGACCCAACACCACATATTCAACGCCTAGGAATATACCTGACTAGGAAGAATCTTAAAACCCATGGATATATATGTCTCCGTAAGAGAATCAAGCGTGTATACAGCAGGCGAAACGCAGCAGTGAAAATTCGAGAAATCCCATTATCAAAATAAATTTCGAAAACAAAACACAAAGACAGTGAAATAGAGAGCAATTCTTAAATAATTCACTCAGGGCATGTGATGCAACCTGGATTGACCACATCTACACCCAGAGCTGGTTGAGACATAAGGCTGGACACTTCAGGCTGATAGCATTGGTGAGTTTCGGTGAGTAAATGCAGACCCTTTGAAGTCATACTGCATGGTACCCATTCCATGGGTCCCAACTCTCCAGGTTCAAGGGATTCTTCCTCCAGCTAAAACATGCATGGGAAACCCAGAGTATCGTCCACCGTGTGATTGGGAAACGATTTAAAATGCATCTCAGTTTTCATATCCTGGTCCTCGGGTTCACCATTCCAGATGCTTTACTAACACTCTCCCCGCTTGGAGAGTCAGTGCCTTTAACCTCCTGTTTGGCACAGCTTGCAATTTCTGTGCAAGATGAACAGGAATAGGGAGAACCAATGAGAGACTAGCTGTAGGTGTCTGCACGGGCAAATGTAACGCTCATTGCCCACCAGGAAGAGGAATTAAACAAAGGCTCAGTGTGCCCTGCTGGAAACAGATTAGGGCCTGAAGCAATCCTGCGGTTTTTTGCCCAGCTCACAAGAAAGCCAGTTGAAGAAAGGAGCTCAGGGGCACTGTAATTCACAAACCTGCAGAGTTATAAATGACAGCTATCCTCCAAAAATATATTGAAGTAAGCCTGCGAAGGGGACTTGAAAGCGGGGCAGAATTTCAGGAAAACAATTGCAGGGGGTAGACTGGAATTGCCCTGAAAGCATAGGAAAAGAGGCAGAACGTCGACAATGATGCACTTGGCCAAAAAGGGCATATGCGTTTTTTCCTGAATGTATTCAGGAAAAAACGCATACGCCCTTCTTGGCCAACCAAGCAAGCCTGTAAAGGAAATCTGCACTACAATGAAGTCTCACTGCCCCCCGGGCAAAAGGGCCATCTGAAAAAAGTGTAAAATCCAGAAAGGTAGGACAGGATATGGAGAACAGGGAGCCTTGTTATGCTGATTGGCAGGATGTAAATTGCCAACAGCCACCCTGGAGAAGTGTATGGTGTTTCCTGAAACACGTAAGAAATAAAGCAACACAGCCTATGGCAATTGCACTTATGGTCCTATTCCTTAGGGAAATTAAAATCAAAAATAGAGAGCCACCCCAAAGTTTGGGACGGCTGTGTTCCCAAGAAGCTCGTCTACAGTACCAGGTAAATATCCCAGAAAGCAAAAAATGGATAAAGAAGTTGTGGCACGTACGTGCAGTGCAGTATCACTCAGCAATGAAATCTGTGTCATCAGGCCCGTAGCGGCATAGTGAGTGGATGCAGGTACGGTGATTCTACGTGATCTACGTCACACAGAAAAAGAAACATCATAAGATATCACTAATGCACGGAATGTAAACTTGACTACACATGAACTGAATTACAAAACAGAACAGGGTCTCAAATTTAGAAATCCAACTAGTGCTTGCTTATGGGGAAAGGTGCCTTGGGGTGCTGCATAAAACCAGAGACTGAAATTAGCACAGATAACATTCCATAAGCCAAATATGTAATAGACAAGACCTACTCCTTGCTCAACGAAATGGACTCAACACCACATATTCAACGCCTAGAAATATAACTGACTAGTAAGAATTTTAAAACCCATGGATATATATCTCTCCATAAGAGAATCAAGCGTGTGTACAGCGGCCGAAACACAGCATTTAAAATCCGATAAATCCCATTATGAAAATAAATTTCGAAAACAAAACACAAAGACAGTGAAATAGAGAGCAATTCTTAAATAATTCACTCAGGGCATGTGATGCAACCGGGATTTACCACATCTACACCCAGAGCTGGTTGAGACATAAGGCTGGACACTTCAGGCTGATAGCATTGGTGAGTTTCGGTGAGCAAATGCAGACCCTTTGAAGTCATACTGCATGGTACACATTCCATGGGTCCCAACTCTCCAGGTTCAAGGGATTCTTCCTCCAGCTAAAACATGCATGGGAAACCCAGAGTATCATCCACCGTGTGATTGGGAAATCATTTAAAATGCATCTCAGTTCTCGTATCCTGGTCCTCGGGTTCACCATTCCAGATGCTTTACTAACACTCTCCCTGCTCGGAGAGTCAGTGCCTTTAACCTCCTGTTTGGCACAGCTTGCAATTTCTGTGCAAGATGAACAGGAATAGGGAGAACCAATGAGAGACTAGCTGTAGGTGTCTGCACGGGCAAATGTAACGCTCATTTCCCACCAGGAAGAGGAATTAACCAAAGGCTCAGCATGCCCTGCCGGAAACAGATTAGGGCCTGAAGCAATCCTGCGGTTTTGTGCCCAGCTCACAAGAAAGCGAGTTGAAGAAAGGAGATCTGGGGCACTATAATTCACAAACCTGCAGAGTTATAAATGACAGCTATCCTCCAAAAATATATTGAAGTTAGCCTGCGAAGGGGACTTCAAAGCAGGGCAGAATTTCAGGAAAACGATTGCAGGGGGTAGACTGGAATTGCCCTGAAAGCATAGGAAAAGAGGCACAACGTCGACAATGATGCACTTGGCCAAAAAGGGCGTATGCGTTTTTTCCTGAATATATTCAGGAAAAAATGCATACGCCCTTTTTGGCCAACCAAGCAAGCCTGTAAAGGAAATCTGCACTACAATGAAGTCCCACTGCCCCCCGGGCAAAAGGGCCATCTGAAAAAAAGTGTAAAATCCAGAAAGGTAGGACAGGATATGGAGAACAGGGAGCCTTGTTATGCTGATTGGCAGGATGTAAATTGCCAGCACCCAACCAGGAGAAGTGTATGGTGTTTCCTGAAACACGTAAGAAACAAAGCAACACAGCCTATGGCACTTCAACTTATGGTCCTATAGCTTACGGAAATTAAAATCAAAAACAGACAGCCACCCCAATATTTGGGACGGCTGTGTTCACAAGAAACTCGTCTACAGTATCAGGTAAATATCCCAGAAAGCAAAAAATGGATAAAGAAGTTGTGGCACGTACGTACAATGCAATATCACTCAGCAATGAAATCTGTGTCATCAGGCCCGTAGCGGCATAGTGAGTGGATGCAGGTACGGTGATTCTACGTGAACTACGTCACACAGAAAAAGAAACATCATAAGATATCATTAATACACGGAATGTAAACTTGACTACACATGAACTGAAATACAAAAGAGAACAGGGTCTCAAATTTAGAAAACCAACTAGTGCTTGCTTATGGGGAAAGGTGCCTTGGGGTGCTGCATAAAACCAGAGACTGAAATTAGCACAGATAACATTCCATAAGCCAAATATGTAATAGACAAGACCTACTCCTTGCTCAACGAAATGGACTCAACACCACATATTCAACGCCTAGGAATATACCTGACTAGGAAGAATCTTAAAACCCATGGATATATATGTCTCCGTAAGAGAATCAAGCGTGTGTACAGCGGCCGAAACGCAGCAGTGAAAATCCGATAAATCCCATTCTCAAAACAAATTTCGAAAACAAAGCACAAAGACAGTGAAATAGAGAGCAATTCTTAAATAATTCACTCAGGGCATGTGATGCAACTGGGATTGACCACATCTACACCCAGAGCTGGTTGAGACATAAGGCTGGACACTTCAGGCTGATAGCATTGGTGAGTTTCGGTGAGCAAATGCAGACCCTTTGAAGTCATACTGCATGGTACCCATTCCATGGGTCCCAACTCTCCAGGTTCAAGGCATTCTTCCTCCAGCTAAAATATGCATGGGAAACCCAGAGTATCGTCCACCGTGTGATTGGGAAACGATTTAAAATGCATCTCAGTTTTCGTATCCTGGTCCTCGGGTTCACCATTCCAGATGCTTTACTAACACTCTCCCCGCTTGGAGAGTCACTGCCTTTAACCTCCTCTTTGGCACAGCTTGCAATTTCTGTGCAAGATGAACAGGAATAGGGAGAACCATGAGAGACTAGCTGTAGGTGTCTGCACGGGCAAATGTAACGCTCATTGCCCACCAGGAAGAGGAATTAAACAACGGCTCAGTGTGCCCTGCTGGAAACAGATTAGTGCCTGAAGCAATCCTGCGGTTTTGTGCCCAGCTCACAAGAAAGCGAGTTGAAGAAAGGAGCTCAGGGTCAATGTAATTCACAAACCTGCAGAGTTATAAATGACAGCTATCTTCCAAAAGTATATTGAAGTAAGCCTGCAAAGGGGACTTGAAAGCGGGGCAGAATTTCAGGAAAACGATTGCAGGGGGTAGACTGGAATTGCCCTGAAAGCATAGGAAAAGAGGCACAACGTCGACAATGATGCACTTGGCCAAAAAGGGCGTATGCGTTTTTTCCTGAATATATTCAGGAAAAAACGCATACGCCCTTTTTGGCCAACCAGGCAAGCCTGTAAAGGAAATCTGCACTACAATGAAGTCTCACTGCCCCCCGGGCAAGAGAGCCATCTGAAAAAAGTGAAAAATCCAGAAAGGTAGGACAGGATATGGAGAACAGGGAGCCTTGTTTTGCTGATTGGCAGGATGTAAATTGCCAACAGCCACCCTGGAAAAGTGTATGGTGTTTCCTGAAACACGTAAGAAATAAAGCAACACAGCCTTTGGCAATTGCACTTATGGTCCTATTCCTTAGGGATATTAAAATCAAAAACAGAGAGCCACCCCAAAGTTTGGGACGGCTGTGTTCCCAGGAAGCTCGTCTACAGTACCAGGTAAATATCCCAGAAAGCAACAAATGGATAAAGAAGTTGTGGCACGTACGTGCAATGCAATATCACTCAGCAATGAAATCTGTGTCATCAGGCCCGTAGCGGCATAGTGAGTGGATGCAGGTACGGTGATTCTACGTGAACTACGTCACACAGAAAAAGAAACATCATAAGATATCACTAATGCACTGAATGTAAACTTGACTACACATGAACTGAATTAAAAAACAGAACAGGGTCTCAAATTTAGAAAACCAACTAGTGCTTGCTTATGGGGAAAGGTGCGTTGGGGTGCTGCATAAAATCAGAGACTGTAATTAGCACAGATAACTTTCCATAAGCCAAATATGTAATAGACAAGACCTACTCCTTGCTCAACGAAATGGACCCAACACCAGATATTCAACGCCTAGGAATATACCTGACTAGGAAGAATCTTAAAACCCATGGATATATATGTCTCCGTAAGAGAATCAAGCGTGTGTACAGCGGCCGAAACGCAGTAGTGAAAATCCGATAAATCCCATTATCAAAATAAATTTCGAAAGCAAAACACAAAGACAGTGAAATAGAGAGCAATTCTTAAATAATTCACTCAGGTCATGTGATGCAACCGGGATTTAGCACATCTACACCCAGAGCTGGTTGAGACATAAGGCTGGACACTTCAGGCTGATAGCATTGGTGAGTTTCGGTGAGCAAATGCAGACCCTTTGAAGTCATACTGCATGGTACCCATTCCATGGGTCCCAACTCTCCAGGTTCAAGGGATTCTTCCTCCAGCTAAAACATGCATGAGAAACCTAGAGTATCGTCCACCGTGTGATTGGGAAACAATTTAAAATGCATCTCAGTTTTTGTATCCTGGTCCTCGGGTTCACCATTCCAGATGCTTTACTAACACTCTCCCCGCTTGGAGAGTCAGTGCCTTTAACCTCCTCTTTGGCACAGGTTGCAATTTCTGTGCAAGATGAACAGGAATAGGGAGAAACAATGAGAGACTAGCTGTAGGTGTCTGCACGGGCAAATGTAACGCTCATTGCCCACCAGGAAGAGGATTTAAACAAAGGCTCAGTGTGCCCTCCTGGAAACAGATTAGGGCCTGAAGCAACCCTGCGGTTTTGTGCCCAGCTCACAAGAAAGCGAGTTGAAGAAAGGAGCTCAGGGGCACTGTAATTCACAAACCTGCAGAGTTATAAATGACAGCTATCTTCCAAAAGTATATTGAAGTAAGCCTCCGAAGGGGACTTGAAAGCGGGGCAGAATTTCAGGAAAACGATTGCAGGGGGTAGACAGGTATTGCCCTGAAAGTATAGGAAAAGAGGCACAACGTCGACAATGATGCACTTGGCCAAAAAGGGCGTATGCGTTTTTTCCTGAATATATTCAGGAAAAAACGCATACGCCCTTTTTGGCCAACCAGGCAAGCCTGTAAAGGAAATCTGCACTACAATGATGTCTCACTGCCCCCCCGGCAAGAGAGCCATCTGAAAAAAGTGAAAAATCCAGAAAGGTAGGACAGGATATGGAGAACAGGGAGCCTTGTTTTGCTGATTGGCAGGATGTAAATTGCCAACAGCCACCCTGGAAAAGTGTATGGTGTTTCCTGAAACACGTAAGAAATAAAGCAACACAGCCTTTGGCAATTGCACTTATGGTCCTATTCCTTAGGGATATTAAAATCAAAAACAGAGAGCCACCCCAAAGTTTGGGACGGCTGTGTTCCCAGGAAGCTCGTCTACAGTACCAGGTAAATATCCCAGAAAGCAACAAATGGATAAAGAAGTTGTGGCACGTACGTGCAATGCAATATCACTCAGCAATGAAATCTGTGTCATCAGGCCCGTAGCGGCATAGTGAGTGGATGCAGGTACGGTGATTCTACGTGAACTACGTCACACAGAAAAAGAAACATCATAAGATATCACTAATGCACTGAATGTAAACTTGACTACACATGAACTGAATTAAAAAACAGAACAGGGTCTCAAATTTAGAAAACCAACTAGTGCTTGCTTATGGGGAAAGTTGCGTTGGGGTGCTGCATAAAATCAGAGACTGTAATTAGCACAGATAACTTTCCATAAGCCAAATATGTAATAGACAAGACCTACTCCTTGCTCAACGAAATGGACCCAACACCAGATATTCAACGCCTAGGAATATACCTGACTAGGAAGAATCTTAAAACCCATGGATATATATGTCTCCGTAAGAGAATCAAGCGTGTGTACAGCGGCCGAAACGCAGTAGTGAAAATCCGATAAATCCCATTATCAAAATAAATTTCGAAAGCAAAACACAAAGACAGTGAAATAGAGAGCAATTCTTAAATAATTCACTCAGGGCATGTGATGCAACCGGGATTTAACACATCTACACCCAGAGCTGGTTGAGACATAAGGCTGGACACTTCAGGCTGATAGCATTGGTGAGTTTCGGTGAGCAAATGCAGACCCTTTGAAGTCATACTGCAAGGTACCCATTCCATGGGTCCCAACTCTCCAGGTTCAAGGGATGCTTCCTCCAGCTAAAACATGCATGGGATACCCAGAGTATCGTCCACCATTTGATTGGGAAACGATTTAAAATGCATCTCAGTTTTCGTATCCTGGTCCTCGGGTTCACCATTCCAGATGCTTTACTAACACTCTCCCCGCTTGGAGAGTCTGTGCCTTTAACCTCCTCTTTGGCACAGCTTGCAATTTCTGTGCAAGATGTACAGGAATAGGGAGAACCAATGAGAGACTAGCTGTAGGTGTCTGCACGGGCAAATGTAACGCTCATTGCCCACCAGGAAGAGGAATTAAACAAAGGCTCAGTGTGCCCTGCTGGAAACAGATTAGGGCCTGAAGCAATCCTGCGGTTTTGTGCCCAGGTCACAAGAAAGCGAGTTGAAGAAAGGAGCTCAGGGGCACTGTAATTCACAAACGTGCAGAGTTATAAATGACAGCTATCCTCCAAAAATATATTGAAGTAAGCCTGCGAAGGGGACTTGAAAGCGGGGCAGAATTTCAGGAAAACGATTGCAGGGGGTAGACTGGAATTGCCCTGAAAGCATAGGAAAAGAGGCACAACGTCGAAAATGATGCACTTGGCCAAAAAGGGCGTATGCGTTTTTTCCTGAATATATTCAGGAAAAAACGCATATGCACTTTTTCACCAACCAAGCAAGCCTGTAAAGGAAATCTCCATTACAATGAAGTCTCACTGCCCCCCTGGCAAAAGGGCCATCTGAAAAAAGTGTAAAATCCAGAAAGGTAGGACAGGATATGCAGAACAGGGAGCCTTGTTATGCTGATTGGGAGGATGTAAATTGCCAAGAGCCACCCTGGATAAGTGTATGGTGTTTCCTGAAACACGTAAGAAATAAAGGAACACAGCCTATGGCAATTGCACTTATGGTCCTATAGCTTACGGAAATTAAAATCAAAAACAGACAGCCACCCCAATATTTGGGACGGCTGTGTTCACAAGAAGCTCGTCTACAGTATCAGGTAAATATCCCAGAAAGCAAAAAATGGATAAACAAGTTGTGGCACGTACGTACAATGCAATATCACTCAGCAATGAAATCTGTGTCATCAGGCCCGTAGCGGCATAGTGAGTGGATGCAGGTACGGTGATTCTACTTGAACTACGTCACACAGAAAAAGAAACACCATAAGATATCACTAATACACGGAATGTAAACTTGACTACACATGAACTGAATTACAAAACAGAACAGGGTCTCAAATTTAGAAAACCAACTAGTGCTTGCTTAATAGACAAGAACTACTCCTTGCTCAACGAAATGGACCCAACACCACATATTCAATGCCTAGGAATATACCTGACTAGGAAGAATCTTAAAACCCATGGATATATATGTCTCCGTAAGAGAATCAAGCGTGTGTACAGCGGCCGAAACGCAGCAGTGAAAATCCGATAAATCCCATTCTCAAAACAAATTTCGAAAACAAAGCACAAAGACAGTGAAATAGAGAGCAATTCTTAAATAATTCACTCAGGGCATGTGATGCAACTGGGATTGACCACATCTACACCCAGAGCTGGTTGAGACATAAGGCTGGACACTTCAGGCTGATAGCATTGGTGAGTTTCGGTGAGCAAATGCAGACCCTTTGAAGTCATACTGCATGGTACCCATTCCATGGGTCCCAACTCTCCAGGTTCAAGGCATTCTTCCTCCAGCTAAAATATGCATGGGAAACCCAGAGTATCATCCACCGTGTGATTGGGAAACGATTTAAAATGCATCTCAGTTTTCGTATCCTGGTCCTCGGGTTCACCATTCCAGATGCTTTACTAACACTCTCCCCGCTTGGAGAGTCACTGCCTTTAACCTCCTCTTTGGCACAGCTTGCAATTTCTGTGCAAGATGAACAGGAATAGGGAGAACCAATGAGAGACTAGCTGTAGGTGTCTGCACGGGCAAATGTAACGCTCATTGCCCACCAGGAAGAGGAATTAAACAACGGCTCAGTGTGCCCTGCTGGAAACAGATTAGGGCCTGAAGCAATCCTGCGGTTTTGTGCCCAGCTCACAAGAAAGCGAGTTGAAGAAAGGAGCTCAGGGGCAATGTAATTCACAAACCTGCAGAGTTATAAATGACAGCTATCTTCCAAAAGTATATTGAAGTAAGCCTGCAAAGGGGACTTGAAAGCGGGGCAGAATTTCAGGAAAACGATTGCAGGGGGTAGACTGGAATTGCCCTGAAAGCATAGGAAAAGAGGCACAACGTCGACAATGATGCACTTGGCCAAAAAGGGCGTATGCGTTTTTTCCTGAATATATTCAGGAAAAAACGCATACGCCCTTTTTGGCCAACCAGGCAAGCCTGTAAAGGAAATCTGCACTACAATGAAGTCTCACTGCCCCCCGGGCAAGAGAGCCATCTGAAAAAAGTGTAAAATCCAGAAAGGTAGGACAGGATATGGAGAACAGGGAGCCTTGTTTTGCTGATTGGCAGGATGTAAATTGCCAACAGCCACCCTGGAAAAGTGTATGGTGTTTCCTGAAACACGTAAGAAATAAAGCAACACAGCCTTTGGCAATTGCACTTATGGTCCTATTCCTTAGGGATATTAAAATCAAAAACAGAGAGCCACCCCAAAGTTTGGGATGGCTGTGTTCCCAGGAAGCTCGTCTACAGTACCAGGTAAATATCCCAGAAAGCAACAAATGGATAAAGAAGTTGTGGCACGTACGTGCAATGCAATATCACTCAGCAATGAAATCTGTGTCATCAGGCCCGTAGCGGCATAGTGAGTGGATGCAGGTACGGTGATTCTACGTGAACTACGTCACACAGAAAAAGAAATATCATAAGATATCACTAATGCACTGAATGTAAACTTGACTACACATGAACTGAATTAAAAAACAGAACAGGGTCTCAAATTTAGAAAACCAACTAGTGCTTGCTTATGGGGAAAGGTGCGTTGGGGTGCTGCATAAAATCAGAGACTGTAATTAGCACAGATAACTTTCCATAAGCCAAATATGTAATAGACAAGACCTACTCCTTGCTCAACGAAATGGACCCAACACCAGATATTCAACGCCTAGGAATATACCTGACTAGGAAGAATCTTAAAACCCATGGATATATATGTCTCCGTAAGAGAATCAAGCGTGTGTACAGCGGCCGAAACGCAGTAGTGAAAATCCGATAAATCCCATTATCAAAATAAATTTCGAAAGCAAAACACAAAGACAGTGAAATAGAGAGCAATTCTTAAATAATTCACTCAGGGCATGTGATGCAACCGGGATTTAGCACATCTACACCCAGAGCTGGTTGAGACATAAGGCTGTACACTTCAGGCTGATAGCATTGGTGAGTTTCGGTGAGCAAATGCAGACCCTTTGAAGTCATACTGCATGGTACCCATTCCATGGGTCCCAACTCTCCAGGTTCAAGGGATTCTTCCTCCAGCTAAAACATGCATGAGAAACCTAGAGTATCGTCCACCGTGTGATTGGGAAACAATTTAAAATGCATCTCAATTTTTGTATCCTGGTCCTCGGGTTCACCATTCCAGATGCTTTACTAACACTCTCCCCGCTTGGAGAGTCAGTGCCTTTAACCTCCTCTTTGGCACAGGTTGCAATTTCTGTGCAAGATGAACAGGAATAGGGAGAAACAATGAGAGACTAGCTGTAGGTGTCTGCACGGGCAAATGTAACGCTCATTGCCCACCAGGAAGAGGATTTAAACAAAGGCTCAGTGTGCCCTCCTGGAAACAGATTAGGGCCTGAAGCAACCCTGCGGTTTTGTGCCCAGCTCACAAGAAAGCGAGTTGAAGAAAGGAGCTCAGGGGCACTGTAATTCACAAACCTGCAGAGTTATAAATGACAGCTATCTTCCAAAAGTATATTGAAGTAAGCCTCCGAAGGGGACTTGAAAGCGGGGCAGAATTTCAGGAAAACGATTGCAGGGGGTAGACAGGTATTGCCCTGAAAGTATAGGAAAAGAGGCACAACGTCGACAATGATGCACTTGGCCAAAAAGGGCGTATGCGTTTTTTCCTGAATATATTCAGGAAAAAACGCATACGCCCTTTTTGGCCAACCAGGCAAGCCTGTAAAGGAAATCTGCACTACAATGAAGTCTCACTGCCCCCCGGGCAAGAGAGCCATCTGAAAAAAGTGAAAAATCCAGAAAGGTAGGACAGGATATGGAGAACAGGGAGCCTTGTTTTGCTGATTGGCAGGATGTAAATTGCCAACAGCCACCCTGGAAAAGTGTATGGTGTTTCCTGAAACACGTAAGAAATAAAGCAACACAGCCTTTGGCAATTGCACTTATGGTCCTATTCCTTAGGGATATTAAAATCAAAAACAGAGAGCCACCCCAAAGTTTGGGACGGCTGTGTTCCCAGGAAGCTCGTCTACAGTACCAGGTAAATATCCCAGAAAGCAACAAATGGATAAAGAAGTTGTGGCACGTACGTGCAATGCAATATCACTCAGCAATGAAATCTGTGTCATCAGGCCCGTAGCGGCATAGTGAGTGGATGCAGGTACGGTGATTCTACGTGAACTACGTCACACAGAAAAAGAAACATCATAAGATATCACTAATGCACTGAATGTAAACTTGACTACACATGAACTGAATTAAAAAACAGAACAGGGTCTCAAATTTAGAAAACCAACTAGTGCTTGCTTATGGGGAAAGGTGCGTTGGGGTGCTGCATAAAATCAGAGACTGTAATTAGCACAGATAACTTTCCATAAGCCAAATATGTAATAGACAAGACCTACTCCTTGCTCAACGAAATGGACCCAACACCAGATATTCAACGCCTAGGAATATACCTGACTAGGAAGAATCTTAAAACCCATGGATATATATGTCTCCGTAAGAGAATCAAGCGTGTGTACAGCGGCCGAAACGCAGTAGTGAAAATCCGATAAATCCCATTATCAAAATAAATTTCGAAAGCAAAACACAAAGACAGTGAAATAGAGAGCAATTCTTAAATAATTCACTCAGGGCATGTGATGCAACCGGGATTTAGCACATCTACACCCAGAGCTGGTTGAGACATAAGGCTGGACGCTTCAGGCTGATAGCATTGGTGAGTTTCGGTGAGCAAATGCAGACCCTTTGAAGTCATACTGCATGGTACCCATTCCATGGGTCCCAACTCTCCAGGTTCAAGGGATTCTTCCTCCAGCTAAAACATGCATGAGAAACCTAGAGTATCGTCCACCGTGTGATTGGGAAACAATTTAAAATGCATCTCAGTTTTTGTATCCTGGTCCTCGGGTTCACCATTCCAGATGCTTTACTAACACTCTCCCCGCTTGGAGAGTCAGTGCCTTTAACCTCCTCTTTGGCACAGGTTGCAATTTCTGTGCAAGATGAACAGGAATAGGGAGAAACAATGAGAGACTAGCTGTAGGTGTCTGCACGGGCAAATGTAACGCTCATTGCCCACCAGGAAGAGGATTTAAACAAAGGCTCAGTGTGCCCTCCTGGAAACAGATTAGGGCCTGAAGCAACCGTGCGGTTTTGTGCCCAGCTCACAAGAAAGCGAGTTGAAGAAAGGAGCTCAGGGGCACTGTAATTCACAAACCTGCAGAGTTATAAATGACAGCTATCTTCCAAAAGTATATTGAAGTAAGCCTCCGAAGGGGACTTGAAACCGGGGCAGAATTTCAGGAAAACGATTGCAGGGGGTAGACAGGTATTGCCCTGAAAGTATAGGAAAAGAGGCACAACGTCGACAATGATGCACTTGGCCAAAAAGGGCGTATGCGTTTTTTCCTGAATATATTCAGGAAAAAACGCATACGCCCTTTTTGGCCAACCAAGCAAGCCTGTAAAGGAAATCTGCACTACAATGAAGTCTCACTGCCCCCCGGGCAAGAGGGCCATCTGAAAAAAGTGTAAAATCCAGAAAGGTAGGACAGGATATGGAGAACAGGGAGCCTTGTTATGCTGATTGGCAGGATGTAAATTGCGAACAGCCACCCTGGAGAAGTGTATGGTGTTTCCTGAAACACGTAAGAAACAAAGCAACACAGCCTATGGCACTTCCACTTATGGTCCTATAGCTTACGGAAATTCAAATCAAAAACAGACAGCCACCCCAATATTTGGGACAGCTGTGTTCACAAGAAGCTCGTCTACAGTATCAGGTAAATATCCCAGAAAGCAAAAAATGGATAAAGAAGTTGTGGCACGTACATACAATGCAATATCACTCAGCAATGAAATCTGTGTCATAAGGCCCGTAGCAGCATAGTGAGTGGATGCAGATACGGTGAATCTACGTGAACTACGTCACACAGAAAAAGAAACATCATAGGATATCACTAATACACGGAATGTAAACTGGACTACACATGAACTGAATTACAAAACAGAACAGGGTCTCAAATTTAGAAAACCAACTAGTGCTTGCTTATGGGGAAAGGTGCCTTGGGGTGCTGCATAAAACCAGAGACTGAAATTAGCACAGATAACTTTCCATAAGCCAAATATGTAATAGACAAGACCTACTCCTTGCTCAACGAAATGGACCCAACACCACATATTCAACGCCTAGGAATATACCTGACTAGGAAGAATCTTAAAACCCATGGATATATATGTCTCCGTAAGAGAATCAAGCGTGTGTACAGCGGCCGAAACGCAGCAGTGAAAATCCGATAAATCCCATTATCAAAATAAATTTCGAAAACAAAACACAAAGACAGTGAAATAGAGAGCAATTCTTAAATAATTCACTCAGGGCATGTGATGCAACCGGGATTGACCACATCTACACCCAGAGCTGGTTGAGACATAAGGCTGGACACTTCAGGCTGATAGCATTGGTGAGTTTCGGTGAGCAAATGCAGACCCTTTGAAGTCATACTGCATGGTACCTATTCCATGGGTCCCAACTCTTCAGGTTCAAGGGATTCTTCCTCCAGCTAAAACATGCATGGGAAACCCAGAGTATCGTCCACTGTGTGATTGTGAAACGATTTAAAATGCATCTCAGTTTTCGTATCCAGGTCCTCTGGTTCACCATTCCAGATGCTTTACTAAAACTCTCCCTGCTTGGAGAGTCAGTGCCTTTAACCTCCTGTTTGGCACAGCTTGCAATTTTTGTGCAAGTTGAACAGGAATAGGGAGAACCAATGAGAGAGTAGCTGTAGGTGTCTGCACGGGCAAATATAACGCTCATTGCCGACCAGGAAAGGTAATTAACCAAAGGCTCAGTGTGCCCTGTCGGAAACAGATTAGGGCCTGAAGCAATCCTGCGGTTTTGTGCCCAGCTCACAAGAAAGCGAGTTGAAGAAAGGAGCTCAGGGGCACTGTAATTCACAAACCTGCAGAGTTATAAATGACAGCTATCCTCCAAAAATATATTGAAGTAAGCCTCCGAAGGGGACTTGAAAGCGGGGCAGAATTTCAGGAAAACGATTGCAGGGGGTAGACAGGTATTGCCCTGAAAGTATAGGAAAAGAGGCACAACGTCGACAATGATGCACTTGGCCAAAAAGGGCGTATGCGTTTTTTCCTGAATATATTCAGGAAAAAACGCATACGCCCTTTTTGGCCAACCAGGCAAGCCTGTAAAGGAAATCTGCACTACAATGATGTCTCACTGCCCCCCCGGCAAGAGAGCCATCTGAAAAAAGTGAAAAATCCAGAAAGGTAGGACAGGATATGGAGAACAGGGAGCCTTGTTTTGCTGATTGGCAGGATGTAAATTGCCAACAGCCACCCTGGAAAAGTGTATGGTGTTTCCTGAAACACGTAAGAAATAAAGCAACACAGCCTTTGGCAATTGCACTTATGGTCCTATTCCTTAGGGATATTAAAATCAAAAACAGAGAGCCACCCCAAAGTTTGGGACGGCTGTGTTCCCAGGAAGCTCGTCTACAGTACCAGGTAAATATCCCAGAAAGCAACAAATGGATAAAGAAGTTGTGGCACGTACGTGCAATGCAATATCACTCAGCAATGAAATCTGTGTCATCAGGCCCGTAGCGGCATAGTGAGTGGATGCAGGTACGGTGATTCTACGTGAACTACGTCACACAGAAAAAGAAACATCATAAGATATCACTAATGCACTGAATGTAAACTTGACTACACATGAACTGAATTAAAAAACAGAACAGGGTCTCAAATTTAGAAAACCAACTAGTGCTTGCTTATGGGGAAAGTTGCGTTGGGGTGCTGCATAAAATCAGAGACTGTAATTAGCACAGATAACTTTCCATAAGCCAAATATGTAATAGACAAGACCTACTCCTTGCTCAACGAAATGGACCCAACACCAGATATTCAACGCCTAGGAATATACCTGACTAGGAAGAATCTTAAAACCCATGGATATATATGTCTCCGTAAGAGAATCAAGCGTGTGTACAGCGGCCGAAACGCAGTAGTGAAAATCCGATAAATCCCATTATCAAAATAAATTTCGAAAGCAAAACACAAAGACAGTGAAATAGAGAGCAATTCTTAAATAATTCACTCAGGGCATGTGATGCAACCGGGATTTAACACATCTACACCCAGAGCTGGTTGAGACATAAGGCTGGACACTTCAGGCTGATAGCATTGGTGAGTTTCGGTGAGCAAATGCAGACCCTTTGAAGTCATACTGCAAGGTACCCATTCCATGGGTCCCAACTCTCCAGGTTCAAGGGATGCTTCCTCCAGCTAAAACATGCATGGGATACCCAGAGTATCGTCCACCATTTGATTGGGAAACGATTTAAAATGCATCTCAGTTTTCGTATCCTGGTCCTCGGGTTCACCATTCCAGATGCTTTACTAACACTCTCCCCGCTTGGAGAGTCTGTGCCTTTAACCTCCTCTTTGGCACAGCTTGCAATTTCTGTGCAAGATGTACAGGAATAGGGAGAACCAATGAGAGACTAGCTGTAGGTGTCTGCACGGGCAAATGTAACGCTCATTGCCCACCAGGAAGAGGAATTAAACAAAGGCTCAGTGTGCCCTGCTGGAAACAGATTAGGGCCTGAAGCAATCCTGCGGTTTTGTGCCCAGGTCACAAGAAAGCGAGTTGAAGAAAGGAGCTCAGGGGCACTGTAATTCACAAACGTGCAGAGTTATAAATGACAGCTATCCTCCAAAAATATATTGAAGTAAGCCTGCGAAGGGGACTTGAAAGCGGGGCAGAATTTCAGGAAAACGATTGCAGGGGGTAGACTGGAATTGCCCTGAAAGCATAGGAAAAGAGGCACAACGTCGAAAATGATGCACTTGGCCAAAAAGGGCGTATGCGTTTTTTCCTGAATATATTCAGGAAAAAACGCATATGCACTTTTTCACCAACCAAGCAAGCCTGTAAAGGAAATCTCCATTACAATGAAGTCTCACTGCCCCCCTGGCAAAAGGGCCATCTGAAAAAAGTGTAAAATCCAGAAAGGTAGGACAGGATATGCAGAACAGGGAGCCTTGTTATGCTGATTGGGAGGATGTAAATTGCCAAGAGCCACCCTGGATAAGTGTATGGTGTTTCCTGAAACACGTAAGAAATAAAGGAACACAGCCTATGGCAATTGCACTTATGGTCCTATAGCTTACGGAAATTAAAATCAAAAACAGACAGCCACCCCAATATTTGGGACGGCTGTGTTCACAAGAAGCTCGTCTACAGTATCAGGTAAATATCCCAGAAAGCAAAAAATGGATAAACAAGTTGTGGCACGTACGTACAATGCAATATCACTCAGCAATGAAATCTGTGTCATCAGGCCCGTAGCGGCATAGTGAGTGGATGCAGGTACGGTGATTCTACTTGAACTACGTCACACAGAAAAAGAAACACCATAAGATATCACTAATACACGGAATGTAAACTTGACTACACATGAACTGAATTACAAAACAGAACAGGGTCTCAAATTTAGAAAACCAACTAGTGCTTGCTTAATAGACAAGAACTACTCCTTGCTCAACGAAATGGACCCAACACCACATATTCAATGCCTAGGAATATACCTGACTAGGAAGAATCTTAAAACCCATGGATATATATGTCTCCGTAAGAGAATCAAGCGTGTGTACAGCGGCCGAAACGCAGCAGTGAAAATCCGATAAATCCCATTCTCAAAACAAATTTCGAAAACAAAGCACAAAGACAGTGAAATAGAGAGCAATTCTTAAATAATTCACTCAGGGCATGTGATGCAACTGGGATTGACCACATCTACACCCAGAGCTGGTTGAGACATAAGGCTGGACACTTCAGGCTGATAGCATTGGTGAGTTTCGGTGAGCAAATGCAGACCCTTTGAAGTCATACTGCATGGTACCCATTCCATGGGTCCCAACTCTCCAGGTTCAAGGCATTCTTCCTCCAGCTAAAATATGCATGGGAAACCCAGAGTATCATCCACCGTGTGATTGGGAAACGATTTAAAATGCATCTCAGTTTTCGTATCCTGGTCCTCGGGTTCACCATTCCAGATGCTTTACTAACACTCTCCCCGCTTGGAGAGTCACTGCCTTTAACCTCCTCTTTGGCACAGCTTGCAATTTCTGTGCAAGATGAACAGGAATAGGGAGAACCAATGAGAGACTAGCTGTAGGTGTCTGCACGGGCAAATGTAACGCTCATTGCCCACCAGGAAGAGGAATTAAACAACGGCTCAGTGTGCCCTGCTGGAAACAGATTAGGGCCTGAAGCAATCCTGCGGTTTTGTGCCCAGCTCACAAGAAAGCGAGTTGAAGAAAGGAGCTCAGGGGCAATGTAATTCACAAACCTGCAGAGTTATAAATGACAGCTATCTTCCAAAAGTATATTGAAGTAAGCCTGCAAAGGGGACTTGAAAGCGGGGCAGAATTTCAGGAAAACGATTGCAGGGGGTAGACTGGAATTGCCCTGAAAGCATAGGAAAAGAGGCACAACGTCGACAATGATGCACTTGGCCAAAAAGGGCGTATGCGTTTTTTCCTGAATATATTCAGGAAAAAACGCATACGCCCTTTTTGGCCAACCAGGCAAGCCTGTAAAGGAAATCTGCACTACAATGAAGTCTCACTGCCCCCCGGGCAAGAGAGCCATCTGAAAAAAGTGTAAAATCCAGAAAGGTAGGACAGGATATGGAGAACAGGGAGCCTTGTTTTGCTGATTGGCAGGATGTAAATTGCCAACAGCCACCCTGGAAAAGTGTATGGTGTTTCCTGAAACACGTAAGAAATAAAGCAACACAGCCTTTGGCAATTGCACTTATGGTCCTATTCCTTAGGGATATTAAAATCAAAAACAGAGAGCCACCCCAAAGTTTGGGACGGCTGTGTTCCCAGGAAGCTCGTCTACAGTACCAGGTAAATATCCCAGAAAGCAACAAATGGATAAAGAAGTTGTGGCACGTACGTGCAATGCAATATCACTCAGCAATGAAATCTGTGTCATCAGGCCCGTAGCGGCATAGTGAGTGGATGCAGGTACGGTGATTCTACGTGAACTACGTCACACAGAAAAAGAAATATCATAAGATATCACTAATGCACTGAATGTAAACTTGACTACACATGAACTGAATTAAAAAACAGAACAGGGTCTCAAATTTAGAAAACCAACTAGTGCTTGCTTATGGGGAAAGGTGCGTTGGGGTGCTGCATAAAATCAGAGACTGTAATTAGCACAGATAACTTTCCATAAGCCAAATATGTAATAGACAAGACCTACTCCTTGCTCAACGAAATGGACCCAACACCAGATATTCAACGCCTAGGAATATACCTGACTAGGAAGAATCTTAAAACCCATGGATATATATGTCTCCGTAAGAGAATCAAGCGTGTGTACAGCGGCCGAAACGCAGTAGTGAAAATCCGATAAATCCCATTATCAAAATAAATTTCGAAAGCAAAACACAAAGACAGTGAAATAGAGAGCAATTCTTAAATAATTCACTCAGGGCATGTGATGCAACCGGGATTTAGCACATCTACACCCAGAGCTGGTTGAGACATAAGGCTGTACACTTCAGGCTGATAGCATTGGTGAGTTTCGGTGAGCAAATGCAGACCCTTTGAAGTCATACTGCATGGTACCCATTCCATGGGTCCCAACTCTCCAGGTTCAAGGGATTCTTCCTCCAGCTAAAACATGCATGAGAAACCTAGAGTATCGTCCACCGTGTGATTGGGAAACAATTTAAAATGCATCTCAATTTTTGTATCCTGGTCCTCGGGTTCACCATTCCAGATGCTTTACTAACACTCTCCCCGCTTGGAGAGTCAGTGCCTTTAACCTCCTCTTTGGCACAGGTTGCAATTTCTGTGCAAGATGAACAGGAATAGGGAGAAACAATGAGAGACTAGCTGTAGGTGTCTGCACGGGCAAATGTAACGCTCATTGCCCACCAGGAAGAGGATTTAAACAAAGGCTCAGTGTGCCCTCCTGGAAACAGATTAGGGCCTGAAGCAACCCTGCGGTTTTGTGCCCAGCTCACAAGAAAGCGAGTTGAAGAAAGGAGCTCAGGGGCACTGTAATTCACAAACCTGCAGAGTTATAAATGACAGCTATCTTCCAAAAGTATATTGAAGTAAGCCTCCGAAGGGGACTTGAAAGCGGGGCAGAATTTCAGGAAAACGATTGCAGGGGGTAGACAGGTATTGCCCTGAAAGTATAGGAAAAGAGGCACAACGTCGACAATGATGCACTTGGCCAAAAAGGGCGTATGCGTTTTTTCCTGAATATATTCAGGAAAAAACGCATACGCCCTTTTTGGCCAACCAGGCAAGCCTGTAAAGGAAATCTGCACTACAATGAAGTCTCACTGCCCCCCGGGCAAGAGAGCCATCTGAAAAAAGTGAAAAATCCAGAAAGGTAGGACAGGATATGGAGAACAGGGAGCCTTGTTTTGCTGATTGGCAGGATGTAAATTGCCAACAGCCACCCTGGAAAAGTGTATGGTGTTTCCTGAAACACGTAAGAAATAAAGCAACACAGCCTTTGGCAATTGCACTTATGGTCCTATTCCTTAGGGATATTAAAATCAAAAACAGAGAGCCACCCCAAAGTTTGGGACGGCTGTGTTCCCAGGAAGCTCGTCTACAGTACCAGGTAAATATCCCAGAAAGCAACAAATGGATAAAGAAGTTGTGGCACGTACGTGCAATGCAATATCACTCAGCAATGAAATCTGTGTCATCAGGCCCGTAGCGGCATAGTGAGTGGATGCAGGTACGGTGATTCTACGTGAACTACGTCACACAGAAAAAGAAACATCATAAGATATCACTAATGCACTGAATGTAAACTTGACTACACATGAACTGAATTAAAAAACAGAACAGGGTCTCAAATTTAGAAAACCAACTAGTGCTTGCTTATGGGGAAAGGTGCGTTGGGGTGCTGCATAAAATCAGAGACTGTAATTAGCACAGATAACTTTCCATAAGCCAAATATGTAATAGACAAGACCTACTCCTTGCTCAACGAAATGGACCCAACACCAGATATTCAACGCCTAGGAATATACCTGACTAGGAAGAATCTTAAAACCCATGGATATATATGTCTCCGTAAGAGAATCAAGCGTGTGTACAGCGGCCGAAACGCAGTAGTGAAAATCCGATAAATCCCATTATCAAAATAAATTTCGAAAGCAAAACACAAAGACAGTGAAATAGAGAGCAATTCTTAAATAATTCACTCAGGGCATGTGATGCAACCGGGATTTAGCACATCTACACCCAGAGCTGGTTGAGACATAAGGCTGGACGCTTCAGGCTGATAGCATTGGTGAGTTTCGGTGAGCAAATGCAGACCCTTTGAAGTCATACTGCATGGTACCCATTCCATGGGTCCCAACTCTCCAGGTTCAAGGGATTCTTCCTCCAGCTAAAACATGCATGAGAAACCTAGAGTATCGTCCACCGTGTGATTGGGAAACAATTTAAAATGCATCTCAGTTTTTGTATCCTGGTCCTCGGGTTCACCATTCCAGATGCTTTACTAACACTCTCCCCGCTTGGAGAGTCAGTGCCTTTAACCTCCTCTTTGGCACAGGTTGCAATTTCTGTGCAAGATGAACAGGAATAGGGAGAAACAATGAGAGACTAGCTGTAGGTGTCTGCACGGGCAAATGTAACGCTCATTGCCCACCAGGAAGAGGATTTAAACAAAGGCTCAGTGTGCCCTCCTGGAAACAGATTAGGGCCTGAAGCAACCGTGCGGTTTTGTGCCCAGCTCACAAGAAAGCGAGTTGAAGAAAGGAGCTCAGGGGCACTGTAATTCACAAACCTGCAGAGTTATAAATGACAGCTATCTTCCAAAAGTATATTGAAGTAAGCCTCCGAAGGGGACTTGAAACCGGGGCAGAATTTCAGGAAAACGATTGCAGGGGGTAGACAGGTATTGCCCTGAAAGTATAGGAAAAGAGGCACAACGTCGACAATGATGCACTTGGCCAAAAAGGGCGTATGCGTTTTTTCCTGAATATATTCAGGAAAAAACGCATACGCCCTTTTTGGCCAACCAAGCAAGCCTGTAAAGGAAATCTGCACTACAATGAAGTCTCACTGCCCCCCGGGCAAGAGGGCCATCTGAAAAAAGTGTAAAATCCAGAAAGGTAGGACAGGATATGGAGAACAGGGAGCCTTGTTATGCTGATTGGCAGGATGTAAATTGCGAACAGCCACCCTGGAGAAGTGTATGGTGTTTCCTGAAACACGTAAGAAACAAAGCAACACAGCCTATGGCACTTCCACTTATGGTCCTATAGCTTACGGAAATTCAAATCAAAAACAGACAGCCACCCCAATATTTGGGACAGCTGTGTTCACAAGAAGCTCGTCTACAGTATCAGGTAAATATCCCAGAAAGCAAAAAATGGATAAAGAAGTTGTGGCACGTACATACAATGCAATATCACTCAGCAATGAAATCTGTGTCATAAGGCCCGTAGCAGCATAGTGAGTGGATGCAGATACGGTGAATCTACGTGAACTACGTCACACAGAAAAAGAAACATCATAGGATATCACTAATACACGGAATGTAAACTGGACTACACATGAACTGAATTACAAAACAGAACAGGGTCTCAAATTTAGAAAACCAACTAGTGCTTGCTTATGGGGAAAGGTGCCTTGGGGTGCTGCATAAAACCAGAGACTGAAATTAGCACAGATAACTTTCCATAAGCCAAATATGTAATAGACAAGACCTACTCCTTGCTCAACGAAATGGACCCAACACCACATATTCAACGCCTAGGAATATACCTGACTAGGAAGAATCTTAAAACCCATGGATATATATGTCTCCGTAAGAGAATCAAGCGTGTGTACAGCGGCCGAAACGCAGCAGTGAAAATCCGATAAATCCCATTATCAAAATAAATTTCGAAAACAAAACACAAAGACAGTGAAATAGAGAGCAATTCTTAAATAATTCACTCAGGGCATGTGATGCAACCGGGATTGACCACATCTACACCCAGAGCTGGTTGAGACATAAGGCTGGACACTTCAGGCTGATAGCATTGGTGAGTTTCGGTGAGCAAATGCAGACCCTTTGAAGTCATACTGCATGGTACCTATTCCATGGGTCCCAACTCTTCAGGTTCAAGGGATTCTTCCTCCAGCTAAAACATGCATGGGAAACCCAGAGTATCGTCCACTGTGTGATTGTGAAACGATTTAAAATGCATCTCAGTTTTCGTATCCAGGTCCTCTGGTTCACCATTCCAGATGCTTTACTAAAACTCTCCCTGCTTGGAGAGTCAGTGCCTTTAACCTCCTGTTTGGCACAGCTTGCAATTTTTGTGCAAGTTGAACAGGAATAGGGAGAACCAATGAGAGAGTAGCTGTAGGTGTCTGCACGGGCAAATATAACGCTCATTGCCGACCAGGAAAGGTAATTAACCAAAGGCTCAGTGTGCCCTGTCGGAAACAGATTAGGGCCTGAAGCAATCCTGCGGTTTTGTGCCCAGCTCACAAGAAAGCGAGTTGAAGAAAGGAGCTCAGGGGCACTGTAATTCACAAACCTGCAGAGTTATAAATGACAGCTATCCTCCAAAAATATATTGAAGTAAGCCTGCGAAGGGGACTTAAAAGCGGGGCAGAATTTCAGGAAAACGACTGCAGGGGGTAGACTGGAATTGCCCTGAAAGCATAGGAAAAGAGGCACAATGTCGACAATGATGCACTTGGTCAAAAAGGGCGTATGCGTTTTTTCCTGAATATATTCAGGAAAAAACGCATACGCCCTTTTTGGCCAACCAAGCAAGCCTGTAAAGGAAATCTGCACTACAATGAAGTCTCACTGCCCCCTGGGCAAGAGGGCCATCTGAAAAAAGTGTAAAATCCAGAAAGGTAGGACAGGATATGGAGAACAGGGAGCCTTGTTATGCTGATTGGCAGGATGTAAATTGCCAACAGCCACCATGGAGAAGTGTATGGTGTTTCCTGAAACACATAAGAAATAAAGCAACACAGCCTATGGCAATTGCACTTATGGTCCTATTCCTTAGGGAAATTAAAATCAAAAACAGAGAGCCACTCCAAAGTTTGGGACGGCTGTGTTTCCAAGAAGCTCGTCTACAGTACCAGGTAAATATCCCAGAAAGCAAAAAATGGATAAAGAAGTTGTGGCACGTACGTGCAATGCAATATCACTCAGCAATGAAATCTGTGTCATCAGGCCCGTAGCGGCATAGTGAGTGGATGCAGCTGCGGTGATTCTACGTGAACTACGTCACACAGAAAAAGAAACATCATAAGGTATCACTAATACACGGAATGTAAACTTGACTACACATGAACTGAATTACAAAACAGAACAGGGTCTCAAATTTAGAAAACCAACTAGTGCTTGCTTATGGGGAAAGGTGCCTTGGGGTGCTGCATAAAACCAGAGACTGAAATTAGCACAGATAACATTCCATAAGCCAAATATGTAATAGACAAGACCTACTCCTTGCTCAACGAAATGGACTCAACACCACATATTCAACGCCTAGGAATATACCTGACTAGGAAGAATCTTAAAACCCATGGATATATATGTCTCCGTAAGAGAATCAAGCGTGTGTACAGCGGCCGAAACGCAGCAGTGAAAATCCGATAAATCCCATTATCAAAATAAATTTCGAAAACAAAACACAAAGACAGTGAAATAGAGAGCAATTCTTAACTTATTCACTCAGGGCATGTGATGCAACCGGGATTGACCACATCTACACCCAGAGCTGGTTGAGACATAAGGCTGGACACTTCAGGCTGATAGCATTGTTGAGTTTCGGTGAGCAAATGCAGACCCTTTGAAGTCATACTGCATGGTACCTATTCCATGGGTCCCAACTCTTCAGGTTCAAGGGATTCTTCCTCCAGCTAAAACATGCATGGGAACCCCACAGTATGGTCCACCGTGTGATTGGGAAACGATTTAAAATGCATCTCAGTTTTCGTATCCTGGTCCTCGGGTGCACCATTCCACATGCTTTACTAACACTCTCCCCGCTTGGAGAGTCACTGCCTTTAACCTCGTGTTTGGCACAGCTTGCAATTTCTGTGCAAGATGAACAGGAATAGGGAGAACCAATGAGAGACTAGCTGTAGGTGTCTGCACGGGCAAATGTAACGCTCATTGCCCACCAGGAAGAGGAATTAAACAAAGGCTCAGCGTGCCCTGCTGAAAACAGAATAGGGCCTGAAGCAATCCTGCGGTTTTGTGCCCAGCTCACAAGAAAGCGAGTTGAAGAAAGGAGCTCAGGGGCACTGTAATTCACAAACCTGCAGAGTTATAAATGACAGCTATCCTCCAAAAATATATTGAAGTAAGCCTGCGAAGGGGACTTGAGAGCGGGGCAGAATTTCAGGAAAACGATTGCAGGGGTAGACTGGAATTGCCCTGAAAGCATAGGAAAAGAGGCAGAACGTCGACAATGATGCACTTGGCCGAAAAGGGTGTATGCGTTTTTTCCTGAATATATTCAGGAAAAAATGCATACGCCCTTTTTGGCCAACCAAGCAAGCCTGTAAAGGAAATCTGCACTACAATGAAGTCTCACTGCCCCCACACCCCGGGCAAAAGGGCCATCTGAAAAAAGTGTAAAATCCAGAAAGGTAGGACAGGATATGGAGAACAGGGAGCCTTGTTATGCTGATTGGCAGGATGTAAATTGCCAACAGCCACCCTGGAGAAGTGTATGGTGTTTCCCGAAACACGTAAGAAACAAAGCAACACAGCCTGTGGCACTTCCACTTATGGTCCTATAGCTTACGGAAATTAAAATCAAAAACAGAGAGCCACCCCAAAGTTTGGGACGGCTGTGTTCCCAAGAAGCTCGTCTACAGTACCAGGTAAATATCCCAGAAAGCAAAAAATGGATAAAGAAGTTGTGGCACGTACGTGCAATGCAATATCACTCAGCAATGAAATCTTTGTCATCAGGCCCGTAGCGGCATAGTGAGTGGATGCAGGTACGGTGATTCTACGTGAACTACGTCACACAGAAATGGAAACATCATAAGATATCACTAATACACGGAATGTAAACTTGACTACACATGAACTGAATTACAAAACAGAACAGGGTCTCAAATTTAGAAAACCAACTAGTGCTTGCTTATGGGGAAAGGTGCCTTGGGGTGCTGCATAAAACCAGAGACTAAAATTAGCACAGATAACATTCCATAAGCCAAATATGTAATAGACAAGACCTACTCCTTGCTCAACGAAATGGACTCAACACCACATATTCAACGCCTAGGAATATACCTGACTAGGAAGAATCTTAAAACCCATGGATATATATGTCTCCGTAAGAGAATCAAGCGTGTGTACAGCGGCCGATACGCAGCAGTGAAAATCTGATAAATCCCATTATCAAAATAAATTTCGAAAACAAAACACAAAGACAGTGAAATAGAGAGCAATTCTTAAATAATTCACTCAGGGCATGTGATGCAACCGGGATTGACCACATCTACACCCAGAGCTGATTGAGACATAAGGCTGGACACTTCAGGCTAATAACATTGGTGAGTTTCGGTGAGCAAATGCAGACCCTTTGAAGTCATACTGCATGGTACCTATTCCATGGGTCCCAACTCTTCATGTTCAAGGGATTCTTCCTCCAGCTAAAACATGCATGGGAAACCCAGAGTATCGTCCACCGTGTGATTGGGAAACGATTTACAATGCATCTCAGTTTTCGTATCCTGGTCCTCGGGTTCACCATTCCAGATGCTTTACTAACACTCTCCCCGCTTGGAGAGTCAGTGCCTTTATCCTCCTCTTTGGCACAGCTTGCAATTTCTATGCAAGATGAACAGGAATAGGGAGAACAAATGAGAGACTAGCTGTAGGTGTCTGCACGGGCAAATGTAACGCTCATTGCCCACCAGGAAGAGGAATTAAACAAAGGCTCAGTGTGCCCTGCTGGAAACAGATTAGGGCCTGAAGCAATCCTGCGGTTTTGTGCCCAGCTCACAAGAAAGCGAGTTGAAGAAAGGAGCTCAGGGGCACTGTAATTCACAAACCTGCAGAGTTATAAATGACAGCTATCTTCCAAAAGTATACTGAACTAAGCCTGCGTAGGGGACTTGAAAGCGGGGCAGAATTTCAGGAAAACGATTGCAGGGGGTAGACAGGAATTGCCAAGAAAGCATAGGAGAAGAGGCACAACGTCGACAATGATGCACTTGGCCAAAAAGGGCGTATGCGTTTTTTCCTGAATATATTCAGGAAAAAACGCATACGCCCTTTTTGGCCAACCAAGCAAGCCTGTAAAGGAAATCTGCACTACAATGAAGTCTCACTGCCCCCCGGGCAAGAGGGCCATCTGAAAAAAGTGTAAAATCCAGAAGGTAGGACAGGATATGGAGAAGAGGGAGCCTTGTTATGCTGATTGGCAGGATGTAAATTGCCAGCAGCCACCCTGGAGAAGTGTATGGTGTTTCCTGAAACACGTAAGAAACAAAGCAACACAGCCTATGGCACTTCAACTTATGGTCCTATAGCTTACGGAAATTAAAATCAAAAACAGACAGCCACCCCAATATTTGGGACGGCTGTGTTCAGATGAAGCTCGTCTACAGTATCAGGTAAATATCCCAGAAAGCAAAAAATGGATAAAGAAGTTGTGGCACGTACGTGCAATGCAATATCACTCAGCAATGTAATCTGTGTCATCATGCCCGTAGCGGCATAGTAAGTGGATGCAGGTACGGTGATTCTACGTGAACTACGTCACACAGAAATAGAAACATCCTAAGATATCACTAATACACGGAATGTAAACTTGACTACACATGAACTGAATTACAAAACAGAAGAGGGTCTCAAATTTAGAAAACCAACTAGTGCTTGCTTATGGGGAAAGGTGCGTTGGGGTGCTGCATAAAACCAGAGACTGAAATTAGCACAGATAACATTCCATAAGCCAAATATGTAATAGACAAGACCTACTCCTTGCTCAACGAAATGGACTCAACACCACATATTCAATGCCTAGGAATATACCTGACTAGGAAGAATCTTAAAACCCATGGATATATATGTCTCGGTAAGAGAATCAAGCGTGTGTACAGCGGCGGAAATGCAGCAGTGTTAATCCGATAATCCCATTATCAAAATAAATTTCGAAAACAAAACACAAAGACAGTGAAATAGAGAGCTACTCTTAAATAATTCACTCAGGGCATGTGAAGCAACCGGGATTGACCACATCTACACCCAGAGCTGGTTGAGACATAAGGCTGGACACTTCAGGCTGATAGCGTTGGTGAGTTTCGGTGAGCAAATGCAGACCCTTTGAAGTCATACTGCATGGTACCCATTCCAAGGGTCCCAACTCTCCAGGTTCAAGGCATTCTTCCTCCAGCTAAAACATGCATGGGAAACCCAGAGTATCGTCCACCGTGTGATTGGGAAACGATTTAAAATGCAACTCAGTTTTCGTATCCTGGTCCTCGGGTTCACCATTCCAGATGCTTTACTAACACTCTCCCCGCTTGGAGAGTCAGTGCCTTTAACCTCCTCTTTGGAACAGCTTGCAATTTCTGTGCAAGATGAACAGGAATAGGGAGAACCAATGAGAGACTAGCTGTAGGTGTCTGCACGGGCAAATGTAACGCTCATTTCCCACCAGGAAGAGGAATTAACCAAAGGCTCAGCGTGCCCTGCCGGAAACAGATTAGGGCCTGAAGCAATCCTGCGGTTTTGTGCCCAGCTCACAAGAAAGCGAGTTGAAGAAAGGAGCTCAGGGGCACTGTAATTCACAAACCTGCAGAGTTATAAATGACAGCTATCCTCCAAAAATATATTGAAGTAAGTCTGCGAAGGGGACTTGAAAGCGGGGCTGAATTTCAGGAAAACGATTGCAGGAGGTAGACTGGAATTGCCCTGAAAGCATAGGAAAAGAGGCAGAACGTGGACAATGATGCACTTGGCCAAAAAGGGCGTATGCGTTTTTTCCTGAATATATTCAGGAAAAAACGCATACGCCCTTTTTGGCCAACCAAGCAAGCCTGTAAAGGAAATCTGCACTACAATGAAATCTCACTGCCCCCCCGGGCAAAAGGGCCATCTGAAAAAATTGTAAAATCCAGAAAGGTAGGACAGGATATGGAGAACAGGGAGCCTTGTTATGCTGATTGGCAGGATGTAAATTGCCAGCAGCCACCCTGGAGAAGTGTATGGTGTTTCCTGAAACACGTAAGAAACAAAGCAACACAGCCTATGGCACTTCCACTTATGGTCCTATAGTTTACGGAAATTAAAATCAAAAACAGACAGCCACCCCAATATTTGGGACGGCTGTGTTCACAAGAAGCTCGTCTACAGTATCAGGTAAATATCCCAGAAAGCAAAAAATGGATAAAGAAGTTGTGGCACGTACGTGCAATGCAATATCACTCAGCAATGAAATCTGTGTCATCAGGCCCGTAGCGGCATAGTGAGTGGATGCACGTACGGTGATTCTACGTGAACTACGTCACACAGAAAAAGAAACATCATAAGGTATCACTAATACACGGAATGTAAACTTGACTACACATGAACTGAATTACAAAACAGAACAGGGTCTCAAATTTAGAAAACCAACTAGTGCTTGCTTATGGGGAAAGGTGCGTTGGGGTGCTGCATAAAACCAGAGACTGAAATTAGCACAGATAACATTCCATAAGCCAAATATGTAATAGACAAGACCTACTCCTTGCTCAACGAAATGGACTCAACACCACATATTCAACGCCTAGGAATATACCTGACTAGGAAGAATCTTAAAACCCATGGATATATATGTCTCCGTAAGAGAATCAAGCGTGTGTATAGCGGCCGAAATGCAGCAGTGAAAATCCGATAAATCCCATTATCAAAATAAATTTCGAAAACAAAATACAAAGACAGTGAAATAGAGAGCAATTCTTAAATAATTCACTCAGGGCATGTGATGCAACCGGGATTGACCACATTTACACCCAGAGCTGGTTGAGACATAAGGCTGGACACTTCTGGCTGATAGCACAGGTGAGTTTTGGTGAGCAAATGCAGACCCTTTGAAGTCATACTGCATGGTACCCATTCCATGGGTCACAACTCTCCAGGTTCAAGGCATTCTTCCTCTAGCTAAAACATGCATGGGAAACCCAGAGTATCGTCCACCGTGTGATTGGGAAATGATTTAAAATGCATCTCAGTTTTCGTATCCTGGTCCTCGGGTTCACCATTCCAGATGCTTTACTAACACTCTCCCCGCTTGGAGAGTCAGTGCCTTTAACCTCCTGTTTGGCACAGCTTGCCATTTCTGTGCAAGATGAACAGGAACAGGGAGAACCAATGAGAGACTAGCTCTAGGTGTCTGCACGGGCAAATGTAACGCTCATTGCCCACCAGGAAGAGGAATTAAACAAAGGCTCAGTGTGCCCTGCTGGAAACAGATTAGGGCCTGAAGCAATCCTGCGGTTTTGTGCCCAGCTCACAAGAAAGCGAGTTGAAGAAAGGAGCTCATGGGCACTGTACTTCACAAACCTGCAGAGTTATAAATGACAGCTATCCTCCAAAAATATATTGAAGTAAGCCTGCGAAGGGGATTTGAAAGCGGGGCAGAATTTCAGGAAAACGATTGCAGGGGGTAGACTGGAATTGCCCTGAAAGCATAGGAAAAGAGGCACAACGTCGACAATGATGCACTTGGCCAAAAAGGGCGTATGCGTTTTTTCCTGAATATATTCAGGAAAAAACGCATACGCCCTTTTTGGCCAACCAAGCAAGCCTATAAAGGAAATCTGCCCTACAATGAAATCTCACTGCCCCCCAGGGCAAAAGGGCCATCTGAAAAAAGTGGAAAATCCAGAAAGGTAGGACAGGATATGGAGAACAGGGAGCCTTGTTATGCTGATTGGCAGGATTTAAATTGCCAGCAGCCACCTTGGAGAAGTGTATGGTGTTTCCTGAAACACGTAAGAAACAAAGCAACACAGCCTATGGCACTTCCACTTATGGTCCTATAGCTTACGGAAATTAAAATCAAAAACAGACAGCCACCCCAATATTTGGGACGGCTGTGTTCAGAAGAAGCTCGTCTACAGTATCAGGTAAATATCCCAGAAAGCAAAAAATGGATAAAGAAGTTGTGGCACGTACGTGCAATGCAATATCACTCAGCAATGAAATCTGTGTCATCAGGCCCGTAGCGGCATAGTGAGTGGATGCAGGTACGGTGATTCTACGTGAACTACGTCACACAGAAAAAGAAACATCATAAGATATCACTAATACACGGAATGTAAACTTGACTACACATGAACTGAATTACAAAACAGAACAGGGTCTCAAATTTAGAAAACCAACTAGTGCTTGCTTATGGGGAAAGGTGCCTTGGGGTGCTGCATAAAACCAGAGACTGAAATTAGCACAGATAACTTTCCATAAGCCAAATATGTAATAGACAAGACCTACTCCTTGCTCAGCGAAATGGACCCAACACCACATATTCAACGCCTAGGAATATACCTGACTAGGAAGAATCTTAAAACCCATGGATATATATGTCTCCGTAAGAGAATCAAGCGTGTGTACAGCGGCCGAATCGCAGCAGTGAAAATCCGATAAATCCCATTATCAAAATAAATTTCGAAAACAAAACACAAAGACAGTGAAATAGAGAGCAATTCTTAAATAATTCACTCAGGGCATGTGATGCAACCGGGATTGACCACATCTACACCCAGAGCTGGTTGAGACATAAGGCTGGACACTTCAGGCTGATAGCATTGGTGAGTTTCGGTGAGCAAATGCAGACCCTTTTAAGTCATACTGCATGGTATCCATTCCATGGGTCCCAACTCTCCAGGTTCAAGGGATTCTTCCTCCAGTTAAAACATGCATGGGAAACCCAGAGTATCATCCACGGTGTGATTGGGAGACGATTTAAAATGCATCTCAGTTTTCGTTTCCTGGTCCTCGGGTTCACCATTCCAGATGCTTTACTAACACTCTCCCCGCTTGGAGAGTCAGTGCCTTTAACCTCCTGTTTGGCACAGCTTGCAATTTCTGTGCAAGATGAACAGGAATAGGGAGAACCAATGAGAGACTAGCTGTAGGTGTCTGCACGGGCAAATGTAACGCTCATTGCCCACCAGGAAGAGGAATTAAACAAAGGCTCAGTGTGCCCTGCTGGAAACAGATTAGGGCCTGAAGCAATCCTGCGGTTTTGTGCCCAGCTCACAAGAAAGTGAGTTGAAGAAAGGAGCTCAGGGGCACTGTACTTCACAAACCTGCAGAGTTATAAATGACAGCTATCCTCCAAAAATATATTGAAGTAAGCCTGCGAAGGGGACTTGAAAGCGGGGCTGAATTTCAGGAAAACGATTGCAGGGGGTAGACTGGAATTGCCCTGAAAGCATAGGAAAAGAGGCACAACGTCGACAATGATGCACTTGGCCAAAAAGGGCGTATGCGTATTTTCCTGAATATATTCAGGACAAAACGCATACGCCCTTTTTGGCCAACCAAGCAAGCCTGTAAAGAAATCTGCACTACAATGAAGTCTCACTGCCACCCGGGCAAAAGGGCCATCTGAAAAAAGTGTAAAATCCAGAAAGGTAGGACAGGATATGGAGAACAGGGAGCCTTGTTATGCTGATTGGCAGGATGTAAATTGCCAGCAGCCACCCTGGAGAAGTGTATGGTGTTTCCTGAAACACGTAAGAAACAAAGCAACACAGCCTATGGCACTTCCACTTATGGTCCTATAGCTTACGGAAATTAAAATCAAAAACAGACAGCCACGCCAATATTTGGGACGGCTGTGTTCACAAGAAGCTCGTCTACAGTATCAGGTAAATATCCCAGAAAGCAAAAAATGGATAAAGAAGTTGTGGCACGTACGTGCAATGCAATATCACTCAGCAATGAAATCTGTGTCATCAGGCCCGTAGCGGCATAGTAAGTGGATGCAGGTACGGTGATTCTACGTGAACTACGTCACACAGAAAAAGAAACATCATAAGATATCACTAATACACGGAATGTAAACTTGACTTCACATGAACTGAATTACAAAACAGAACAGGGTCTCAAATTTAGAAAACCAACTAGTGCTTGCTTATGGGGAAAGGTGCGTTGGGGTGCTGCATAAAACCAGAGACTGAAATTAGCATAGATAACATTCCATAAGCCAAATATGTAATAGACAAAACCTACTCCTTGCTCAACGAAATGGACTCAACACCACATATTCAACGCCTAGGAATATACCTGACTAGGAAGAATCTTAAAACCCATGGATATATATGTCTCCGTAAGAGAATCAAGCGTGTGTACAGCGGCGGAAAAGCAGCAGTGAAAATCCGATAAATCCCATTATCAAAATAAATTTCGAAAACAAAATACAAAGACAGTGAAATAGAGAGCAATTCTTAAATAATTCACTCAGGGCATGTGATGCAACCGGGATTGACCACATCTACACCCAGAGCTGGTTGAGACATAAGGCTGGACACTTCTGGCTGATAGCACTGGTGAGTTTCGGTGAGCAAATGCAGACCCTATGAAGTCATACTGCATGGTACCCATTCCATGGGTCCCAACTCTCCAGGTTCAAGGCATTCTTCCTCCAGCTAAAACATGCATGGGAATCCCAGAGTATCGTCCACCGTGTGATTGGGAAACGATTTAAAATGCATCTCAGTTTTCGTATCCTGGTCCTCGGGTTCACCATTCCAGATGCTTTACTAACACTCTCCCCGCTTGGAGAGTCAGTGCCTTTAACCTCCTGTTTGGCACAGCTTGCCATTTCTGTGCAAGATGAACAGGAATAGGGAGAACCAATGAGAGACTAACTGTAGGTGTCTGCACGGGCAAATGTAACGCTCATTGCCCACCAGGAAGAGGAATTAAACAAAGGCTCAGTGTGCCCTGCTGGAAACAGATTAGGGCCTGAAGCAATCCTGCGGTTTTGTGCCCAGCTCACAAGAAAGCGAGTTGAAGAAAGGAGCTCAGGGGCACTGTACTTCACAAACCTGCAGAGTTATAAATGACAGCTATCCTCCAAAAATATATTGAAGTAAGCCTGCGAAGGGGACTTGAAAGCGGGGCTGAATTTCAGGTAAACGATTGCAGGGGGTAGACTGGAATTGCCCTGAAAGCATAGGAAAAGAGGCACAACGTCGACAATGATGCACTTGGCCAAAAAGGGCATATGCGTTTTTTCCTGAATATATTTAGGAAAAAACGCATACGCCCTTTTTGGCCAACCAAGCAAGCCTGTAAAGGAAATCTGCACTACAATGAAATCTCACTGCCCCCCCGGGCAAAAGGGCCATCTGAAAAAAGTGTAAAATCCAGAAAGGTAGGACAGGATATGGAGAACAGGGAGCCTTGTTATGCTGATTGGCAGGATGTAAATTGCCAGCAGCCACCCTGGAGAAGTGTATGGTGTTTCCTGAAACACGTAAGAAACCAAGCAACACAGCCTATGGCACTTCCACTTATGGTCCTATAGCTTACGGAAATTAAAATCAAAAACAGACAGCCACCCCAATATTTGGGACGGCTGTGTGCACAAGAAGCTCGTCTACAGTATCAGGTAAATATCCCAGAAAGCAAAAAATGGATAAAGAAGTTGTGGCACGTACGTGCAATGCAATATCACTCAGCAATGGAATCTGTGTCATCAGGCCCGTAGCGGCATAGTAAGTGGATGCAGGTACGGTGATTCTACGTGAACTACGTCACACAGAAAAAGAAACATCATAAGATATCACTAATACACGGAATGTAAACTTGACTACACATGAACTGAATTACAAAACAGAACAGGGTCTCAAATTTAGAAAACCAACTAGTGCTTGCTTATGGGGAAAGGTGCGTTGGGGTGCTGCATAAAACCAGAGACTGAAATTAGCACAGATAACATTCCATAAGCCAAATATGTAATAGACAAGACCTACTCCTTGCTCAACGAAATGGACTCAACACCACATATTCAACGCCTAGGAATATACCTGACTAGGAAGAATCTTAAAACCCATGGATATATATGTCTCCGTAAGAGAATCAAGCGTGTGTACAGCGGCGGAAATGCAGCAGTGAAAATCCGATAAATCCCATTATCAAAATAAATTTCGAAAACAAAACACAAAGACAGTGAAATAGAGAGCAATTCTTAAATAATTCACTTAGGGCATGT
The DNA here is from genome assembly GCF_963924675.1 of Phocoena phocoena. Taxonomy (NCBI): domain Eukaryota; kingdom Metazoa; phylum Chordata; class Mammalia; order Artiodactyla; family Phocoenidae; genus Phocoena; species Phocoena phocoena. The sequence continues at coordinate 697,663 of NW_027077413.1, read as the reverse complement.
GATGCAACCGGGATTGAACACATCTACACTCAGAGCTGGTTGAGACATAAGGCTGGACACTTCAGGCTGATAGCACTGGTGAGTTTCGGTGAGCAAATGCAGACCCTTTGAAGTCATACTGCATGGTACCCATTCCATGGGTCCCAACTCTCCAGGTTCAAGGGATTCTTCCTCCAGGTAAAACATGCATGAGAAACCTAGAGTATCGTCCACCGTGTGATTGGGAAACGATTTAAAATGCATCTCAGTTTTTGTATCCTGGTCCTCGGGTTCACCATTCCAGATGCTTTACTAACACTCTCCCCGCTTGGAGAGTCAGTGCCTTTAACCTCCTCTTTGGCACAGCTTGCAATTTCTGTGCAAGATGAACAGGAATAGGGAGAACAAATGAGAGACTAGCTGTAGGTGTCTGCACGGGCAAATGTAACGCTCATTGCCCACCAGGAAGAGGAATTAAACAAAGGCTCAGTGTGCCCTGCTGGAAACAGATTAGGGCCTGAAGCAATCTTGCGGTTTTGTGCCCAGCTCACAAGAAAGCGAGTTGAAGAAAGGAGCTCAGGGGCACTGTAATTCACAAACCTGCAGAGTTATAAATGACAGCTATCCTCCAAAAATATATTGAAGTAAGCCTGCGAAGGGGATTGAAAGCGGGGCAGAGTTTCAGGAAAACCATTGCAGGGGGTAGACTGGAATTGCCCTGAAAGCATAGGAAAAGAGGCACAACGTCGACAATGATGCACTTGGCCAAAAAGGGCGTATGCGTTTTTTCCTGAATATATTCAGGAAAAACGCATACGCCCTTTTTGGCCAACCAAGCAAGCCTGTAAAGGAAATCTGCACTACAATGAAGTCTCACTGCCCCCCGGGCAAAAGGGCCATCTGAAAAAAGTGTAAAATCCAGAAATGTAGGACAGGATATGGAGAACAGGGAGCCTTGTTATGCTGATTGGCAGGATGTAAATTGCCAGCAGCCACCCTGGAGAAGTGTATGGTGTTTCCTGAAACACGTAAGAAACAAAGCAACACAGCCTATGGCACTTCCACTTATGGTCCTATAGCTTACGGAAATTAAAATCAAAAACAGACAGCCACCCCAATATTTGGGACGACTGTGTTCACAAGAAGCTCGTCTACAGTATCAGGTAAATATCCCAGAAAGCAAAAAATGGATAAAGAAGTTGTGGCACGTACGTGCAATGCAATATCCCTCAGCAATGAAATCTGTGTCATCAGGCCCGTAGCGGCATAGTGAGTGGATGCAGGTACGGTGATTCTACGTGAACTACGTCACACAGAAAAAGAAACATCATAAGATATCACTAATACACGGAATGTAAACTTGACTACACATGAACTGAATTACAAAACAGAACAGGGTCTCAAATTTAGAAAACCAACTTGTGCTTGCTTATGGGGAAAGGTGCGTTGGGGTGCTGCATAAAACCAGAGACTGAAATTAGCACAGATAACTTTCCATAAGCCAAATATGTAATAGACAAGACCTACTCCTCGCTCAACGAAATGGACCCAACACCACATATTCAACGCCTAGGAATATACCTGATTAGGAAGAATCTTAAAACCCATGGATATATATGTCTCCGTAAGAGAATCAAGGGTGTGTACAGCGGCCGAAACGCAGCAGTGAAAATCCGAAAAATCCCATTATCAAAATAAATTTCGAAAACAAAACACAAAGACAGTGAAATAGAGAGCAATTCTTAAATAATTCACTCAGGGCATGTGATGCAACCGGGATTGACCACATCTACACCCAGAGCTGGTTGAGACATAAGGCTGGACACTTCAGGCTGATAGCATTGGTGAGTTTCGGTGAGCAAATGTAGAGCCTTTGAAGTCATACTGCATGGTACCCATTCCATGGGTCCCAACTCTCCAGGTTCAAGGGATTCTTCCTCCAGCTAAAACATGCATGGGAAACCCAGAGTATCGTCCCACGTGTGATTGGGAAACGATTTAAAATGCATCTCCATTTTCGTATCCTGGTCCTCGGGTTCACCATTCCAGATGCTTTACTAACACTCTCCCCGCTTGGAGAGTCAGTGCCTTTAACCTCCTCTTTGGCACAGCTTGCAATTTCTGTGCAAGATGAACAGGAATAGGGAGAACCAATGAGAGACTAGCCGTAGGTGTCTGCACGGGCAAATGTAATGCTCATTGCCCACCAGGAAGAGGAATTAAACAAAGGCTCAGCGTGCCCTGCTGAAAACAGATTAGGGCCTGAAGCAATCCTGCGATTTTGTGCCCAGCTCACAAGAAAGAGAGTTGAAGAAAGGAGCTCAGTGGCAATGTAATTCACAAACCTGCAGAGTTATAAATGACAGCTATCTTCCAAAAGTATATTGAAGTAAGCCTGCAAAGGGGACTTGAAAGCGGGGCAGAATTTCAGGAAAACGATTGCAGGGGGTAGACTGGAATTGCCCTGAAAGCATAGGAAAAGAGGCACAACGTCGACAATGATGCACTTGGCCAAAAAGGGCGTATGCGTTTTTTCCTTAATATATTCAGGAAAAAACGCATACGCCCTTTTTGGCTAACCAGGCAAGCCTGTGAAGGAAATCTGCACTACAATGAAGTCTCACTGCCCCCTGGGCAAGAGAGCCATCTGAAAAAAGTGAAAAATCCAGAAAGGTAGGACAGGATATGGAGAACAGGGAGCCTTGTTATGCTGTTTGGCAGGATGTAAATTGCCAAAAGCCACCCTGGAGAAGTGTATGGTGTTTCCTGAAACACGTAAGAAATAAAGCAACACAGCCTATGGCAATTGCACTTATGGTCCTATTCCTTAGGGATATTAAAATCAAAAACAGAGAGCCACCCCAAAGTTTGGGACGGCTGTGTTCCCAGGAAGCTCGTCTACAGTACCAGGTAAATATCCCAGAAAGCAACAAATGGATAAAGAAGTTGTGGCACGTACGTGCAATGCAATATCACTCAGCAATGAAATCTGTGTCATCAGGCCCGTAGCGGCATAGTGAGTGGATGCAGGTACGGTGATTCTACGTGAACTACGTCACACAGAAAAAGAAACATCATAAGATATCACTAATGCACGGAATGTAAACTTGACTACACATGAACTGAATTAAAACACAGAACAGGGTCTCAAATTTAGAAAACCAACTAGTGCTTGCTTATGGGGAAAGGTGCGTTGGGGTGCTGCATAAAACCAGAGACTGTAATTAGCACAGATAACTTTCCATAAGTCAAATATGTAATAGACAAGACCTACTCTTTGCTCAACGAAATGGACCCAACACCACGTATTCAACGCCTAGGAATATACCTGACTAGGAAGAATCTTAAAACCCATGGATATATATGTCTCCGTAAGAGAATCAAGCGTGTGTACAGCGGCCGAAACGCAGTAGTGAAAATCCGATAAATCCCATTATCAAAATAAATTTCGAAAGCAAAACACAAAGACAGTGAAATAGAGAGCAATTCTTAAATAATTCACTCAGGGCATGTGATGAAACCGGGATTGACCACATCTACACCCAGAGCTGGTTGAGACATAAGGCTGGACACTTCAGGCTGATAGCATTGGTGAGTTTCGGTGAGCAAATGGAGACACTTTGAAGTCATACTGCATGGTACCCATTCCATGGGTCCCAAATCTCCAGGTTCAAGGGATTCTTCCTCCAGCTAAAACATGCATGGGAAACCCAGAGTATCATCCACCGTGTGATTGGGAAACGATTTAAAATGCATCTCAGTTTTCGTATCCTGGTCCTCGGGTTCACCATTCCAGATGCTTTACTAACACTCTCCCCGCTTGGAGAGTCAGTGCCTTTAACCTCCACTTTGGCACAGCTTGCAAATTCTGTGCAAGGTGAACAGGAATACGGAGAACCAATGAGAGACTAGCTATAGGTGTCTGCAGGGGCAAATGTAATGCTCATTGCCCACCAGGAAGAGGAATTAAACAAAGGCTCAGCGTGCCCTGCCAGAAACAGATTACGGCCTGAAGCAATCCTGCGGTTTTGTGCCAGCTCACAAGAAAGCGAGTTGAAGAAACAAGTTCAGGGGCACTGTACTTCACAAACCTGCAGAGTTATAAATGACAGCTATCCTCCAAAAATATATTGAAGTAAGCCTGCGAAGGGGACTTGAAAGCGGGGCAGAATTTCAGGAAAACGATTTCAGGGGTAGACTGGAATTGCCCTGAAAGCATAGGAAAAGAGGCAGAACGTCGACAATGATGCACTTGGCCAAAAAGGGCGTATGCGTTTTTTCCTGAATATATTCAGGAAAAAACGCATACGCCCTTTTTGGCCAACCAAGCAAGCCTGTAAAGGAAATCTGCACTACAATGAAGTCTCACTGCCCCCCGGGCAAAAGGGCCATCTGAAAAAAGTGTAAAATCCAGAAAGGTAGGACAGGATATGGAGAACAGGGAGCCTTGTTATGCTGATTGGCAGGATGTAAATTGCCAACAGCCACCCTGGAGAAATGTATGGTGTTTCCTGAAACACGTAAGAAATAAAGCAACACAGCCTATGGCCATTGCAGTTATGGTCCTATTCCTTAGGGAAATTAAAATCAAAAACAGAGAGCCACCCCAAAGTTTGGGACGGCTGTGTTCCCAAGAAGCTCGTCTACAGTACCAGGTAAATATCCCAGAAAGCAAAAAATGGATAAAGAAGTTGTGGCACGTACGTGCAGTGCAGTATCACTCAGCAATGAAATCTGTGTCATCAGGCCCGTAGCGGCATAGTGAGTGGATGCAGGTACGGTGATTCTACGTGAACTACGTCACACAGAAAAAGAAACATCATAAGATATCACTAATACACGGAATGTAAACTTGACTACACATGAACTGAATTACAAAACAGAACAGGGTCTCAAATTTAGAAAACCAACTAGTGCTTGCTTATGGGGAAAGGTGCCTTGGGGTGCTGCATAAAACCAGAGACTGAAATTAGCACAGATAACTTTCCATAAGCCAAATATGTAATAGACAAGACCTACTACTTGTTCAACGAAATGGACCCAACACCACATATTCAACGCCTATGAATATACCTGACTAGGAAGAATCTTAAAACCCATGGATATATATGTCTCCGTAAGAGAATCAAGCGTGTGTACAGCGGCCGAAACGCAGCACTGAAAATCCGATAAATCCCATTATCAAAATAAATTTCGAAAACAAAACACAAAGACAGTGAAATAGAGAGCAATTCTTAAATAATTCACTCAGGGCATGTGATGCAACCGGGATTGACCACATCTACACCCAGAGCTGGTTGAGATATAAGGCTGGACACTTCAGGCTGATAGCATTGGTGAGTTTCGGTGAGCAAATGCAGACCCTTTGAAGTCATACTGCATGGTACCCATTCCATGGGTCCCAACTCTCCAGGTTCAAGGGATTCTTCCTCCAGCTAAAACATGCATGGGAAACCCAGAGTATCATCCACCGTGTGATTGGGAAACGATTTAAAATGCATCTCAGTTTTCGTATCCTGGCCCTCGGGTTCACCATTCCAGATGCGTTACTAACACTCTCCCTGCTCGGAGAGTCAGTGCCTTTAACCTCCTGTTTGGCACAACTTGCAATTTCTGTGCAAGATGAACAGGAATAGGGAGAACCAATGAGAGACTAGCTGTAGGTGTCTGCACGGGCAAATGTAACGCTCATTGCCCACAAGGAACAGGAATTATCCAAAGGCTCAGCATGCCCTGCCGGAAACAGATTAGGGCCTGAAGAAATCCTGCGGTGTTGTGCCCAGCTCACAAGAAAGCGAGTTGAAGAAAGGAGCTCAGGGGCACTGTAATTCACAAACCTGCAGAGTTATAAATGACAGCTATCCTCCAAAAATATATTGAAGTAAGCCTGCGAAGGGGACTTGAAAGCAGGGCAGAATTTCAGGAAAACGATTGCAGGGGGTAGACTGGAATTGCCCTGAAAGCATAGGAAAAGAGGCACAACGTCGACAATGATGCACTTGGCCAAAAAGGGCGTATGCGTTTTTTCCTGAATGTATTCAGGAAAAAACGCATACGCCCTTTTTGGCCAACCAAGCAAGCCTGTAAAGGAAATCTGCACTACAATGAAGTCTCACTGCCCCCCGGGCAAAAGGGCCATCTGAAAAAAGTGTAAAATCCAGAAAGGTAGGACAGGATATGGAGAACAGGGAGCCTTGTTATGCTGATTGGCAAGATGTAAATTGCCAACAGCCACCCTGGAGAAATGTATGGTGTTTCCTGAAACACGTAAGAAATAAAGCAACACAGCCTATGGCAATTGCAGTTATGGTCCTATTCCTTAGGGAAATTAAAATCAAAAACAGAGAGCCACCCCAAAGTTTGGGACGGCTGTGTTCCCAAGAAGCTCGTCTACAGTACCAGGTAAATATCCCAGAAAGCAAAAAATGGATAAAGAAGTTGTGGCACGTACGTGCAGTGCAGTATCACTCAGCAATGAAATCTGTGTCATCAGGCCCGTAGCGGCATAGTGAGTGGATGCAGGTACGGTGATTCTACGTGAACTACGTCACACAGAAAAAGAAATATCATAAGATATCACTAATACACGGAATGTAAACTTGACTACACATGAACTGAATTACAAAACAGAACAGGGTCTCAAATTTAGAAAACCAACTAGTGCTTGCTTATGGGGAAAGGTGCCTTGGGGTACTGCATAAAACCAGAGACTGAAATTAGCACAGATAACTTTCCATAAGCCAAATATGTAATAGACAAGACCTACTCCTTGTTCAACGAAATGGACCCAACACCACATATTCAAGGCCTATGAATATACCTGACTAGGAAGAATCTTAAAACCCATGGATATATATGTCTCCGTAAGAGAATCAAGCGTGTGTACAGCGGCCGAAACGCAGCACTGAAAATCCGATAAATCCCATTATCAAAATAAATTTCGAAAACAAAACACAAAGACAGTGAAATAGAGAGCAATTCTTAAATAATTCACTCAGGGCATGTGATGCAACCGGGATTGACCACATCTACACCCAGAGCTGGTTGAGACATAAGGCTGGACACTTCAGGCTGATAGCATTGGTGAGTTTCGGTGAGCAAATGCAGACCCTTTGAAGTCATACTGCATGGTACCCATTCCATGGGTCCCAACTCTCCAGGTTCAAGGGATTCTTCCTCCAGCTAAAACATGCATGGGAAACCCAGAGTATCATCCACCGTGTGATTGGGAAACGATTTAAAATGCATCTCAGTTTTCGTATCCTGGCCCTCGGGTTCACCATTCCAGATGCGTTACTAACACTCTCCCTGCTCGGAGAGTCAGTGCCTTTAACCTCCTGTTTGGCACAACTTGCAATTTCTGTGCAAGATGAACAGGAATAGGGAGAACCAATGAGAGACTAGCTGTAGGTGTCTGCACGGGCAAATGTAACGCTCATTGCCCACAAGGAAGAGGAATTATCCAAAGGCTCAGCATGCCCTGCCGGAAACAGATTAGGGCCTGAAGAAATCCTGCGGTGTTGTGCCCAGCTCACAAGAAAGCGAGTTGAAGAAAGGAGCTCAGGGGCACTGTAATTCACAAACCTGCAGAGTTATAAATGACAGCTATCCTCCAAAAATATATTGAAGTAAGCCTGCGAAGGGGACTTGAAAGCAGGGCAGAATTTCAGGAAAACGATTGCAGGGGGTAGACTGGAATTGCCCTGAAAGCATAGGAAAAGAGGCACAACGTCGACAATGATGCACTTGGCCAAAAAGGGCGTATGCGTTTTTTCCTGAATGTATTCAGGAAAAAACGCATACGCCCTTTTTGGCCAACCAAGCAAGCCTGTAAAGGAAATCTGCACTACAATGAAGTCTCACTGCCCCCCGGGCAAAAGGGCCATCTGAAAAAAGTGTAAAATCCAGAAAGGTAGGACAGGATATGGAGAACAGGGAGCCTTGTTATGCTGATTGGCAAGATGTAAATTGCCAACAGCCACCCTGGAGAAATGTATGGTGTTTCCTGAAACACGTAAGAAATAAAGCAACACAGCCTATGGCAATTGCAGTTATGGTCCTATTCCTTAGGGAAATTAAAATCAAAAACAGAGAGCCACCCCAAAGTTTGGGACGGCTGTGTTCCCAAGAAGCTCGTCTACAGTACCAGGTAAATATCCCAGAAAGCAAAAAATGGATAAAGAAGTTGTGGCACGTACGTGCAGTGCAGTATCACTCAGCAATGAAATCTGTGTCATCAGGCCCGTAGCGGCATAGTGAGTGGATGCAGGTACGGTGATTCTACGTGAACTACGTCACACAGAAAAAGAAATATCATAAGATATCACTAATACACGGAATGTAAACTTGACTACACATGAACTGAATTACAAAACAGAACAGGGTCTCAAATTTAGAAAACCAACTAGTGCTTGCTTATGGGGAAAGGTGCCTTGGGGTACTGCATAAAACCAGAGACTGAAATTAGCACAGATAACTTTCCATAAGCCAAATATGTAATAGACAAGACCTACTCCTTGTTCAACGAAATGGACCCAACACCACATATTCAAGGCCTATGAATATACCTGACTAGGAAGAATCTTAAAACCCATGGATATATATGTCTCCGTAAGAGAATCAAGCGTGTGTACAGCGGCCGAAACGCAGCACTGAAAATCCGATAAATCCCATTATCAAAATAAATTTCGAAAACAAAACACAAAGACAGTGAAATAGAGAGCAATTCTTAAATAATTCACTCAGAGCATGTGATGCAACCGGGATTGACCACATCTACACCCAGAGCTGGTTGAGACATAAGGCTGGACACTTCAGGCTGATAGCATTGGTGAGTTTCGGTGAGCAAATGCAGACCCTTTGAAGTCATACTGCATGGTACCCATTCCATGGGTCCCAACTCTCCAGGTTCAAGGGATTCTTCCTCCAGGTAAAACATGCATGGGAAACCCAGAGTATCATCCACCGTGTGATTGGGAAACGATTTAAAATGCATCTCAGTTTTCGTATCCTGGCCCTCGGGTTCACCATTCCAGATGTTTTACTAACACTCTCCCTGCTCGGAGAGTCAGTGCCTTTAACCTCCTGTTTGGCACAGCTTGCAATTTCTGTGCAAGATGAACAGGAATAGGGAGAACCAATGAGAGACTAGCTGTAGGTGTCTGCACGGGCAAATGTAACGCTCATTGCCCACCAGGAAGAGGAATTAAACAAAGGCTCAGTGTGCCCTGCTGGAAACAGATTAGGGCCTGAAGCAATCCTGCGGTTTTTTGCCCAGCTCACAAGAAAGCGAGTTGAAGAAAGGAGCTCAGGGGCACTGTAATTCACAATCCTGCAGAGTTATAAATGACAGCTATCCTCCAAAAATATATTGAAGTAAGCCTGCGAAGGGGACTTGAAAGCGGGGCAGAATTTCAGGAAAACAATTGCAGGGGGTAGACTGGAATTGCCCTGAAAGCATAGGAAAAGAGGCAGAACGTCGACAATGATGCACTTGGCCAAAAAGGGCATATGCGTTTTTTCCTGAATGTATTCAGGAAAAAACGCATACGCCCTTTTTGGCCAACCAAGCAAGCCTGTAAAGGAAATCTGCACTACAATGAAGTCTCACTGCCCCCCGGGCAAAAGGGCCATCTGAAAAAAGTGTAAAATCCAGAAAGGTAGGACAGGATATGGAGAACAGGGAGCCTTGTTATGCTGATTGGCAGGATGTAAATTGCCAGCAGCCACCCTGGAGAAGTGTATGGTGTTTCCTGAAACACGTAAGAAACAAAGCAACACAGCCTATGGCACTTCAACTTATGGTTCTATAGCTTACGGAAATTAAAATCAAAAACAGACAGCCACCCCAATATTTGGGACGGCTGTGTTCACAAGAAGCTCGTCTACAGTATCAGGTAAATATCCCAGAAAGCAAAAAATGGATAAAGAAGTTGTGGCACGTACGTACAATGCAATATCACTCAGCAATGAAATCTGTGTCACCAGGCCCGTAGCGGCATAGTGAATGGATGCAGGTACGGTGATTCTACGTGAACTACGTCACACAGAAAAAGAAACATCATAAGATATCATTAATACACGGAATGTAAACTTGACTACACATGAACTGAATTACAAAACAGAACAGGGTCTCAAATTTAGAAAACCAACTAGTGCTTGCTTAATAGACAAGAACTACTCCTTGCTCAACGAAATGGACCCAACACCACATATTCAATGCCAAGGAATATACCTGACTAGGAAGAATCTTAAAACCCATGGATATATATGTCTCCGTAAGAGAATCAAGCGTGTGTACAGCGGCCGAAACGCAGCAGTGAAAATCCGATAAATCCCATTCTCAAAACAAATTTCGAAAACAAAGCACAAAGACAGTGAAATAGAGAGCAATTCTTAAATAATTCACTCAGGGCATGTGATGCAACTGGGATTGACCACATCTACACCCAGAGCTGGTTGAGACATAAGGCTGGACACTTCAGGCTGATAGCATTGGTGAGTTTCGGTGAGCAAATGCAGACCCTTTGAAGTCATACTGCATGGTACCCATTCCATGGGTCCCAACTCTCCAGGTTCAAGGCATTCTTCCTCCAGCTAAAATATGCATGGGAAACCCAGAGTATCGTCCACCGTGTGATTGGGAAACGATTTAAAATGCATCTCAGTTTTCGTATCCTGGTCCTCGGGTTCACCATTCCAGATGCTTTACTAACACTCTCCCCGCTTGGAGAGTCACTGCCTTTAACCTCCTCTTTGGCACAGCTTGCAATTTCTGTGCAAGATGAACAGGAATAGGGAGAACCATGAGAGACTAGCTGTAGGTGTCTGCACGGGCAAATGTAACGCTCATTGCCCACCAGGAAGAGGAATTAAACAACGGCTCAGTGTGCCCTGCTGGAAACAGATTAGTGCCTGAAGCAATCCTGCGGTTTTGTGCCCAGCTCACAAGAAAGCGAGTTGAAGAAAGGAGCTCAGGGTCAATGTAATTCACAAACCTGCAGAGTTATAAATGACAGCTATCTTCCAAAAGTATATTGAAGTAAGCCTGCAAAGGGGACTTGAAAGCGGGGCAGAATTTCAGGAAAACGATTGCAGGGGGTAGACTGGAATTGCCCTGAAAGCATAGGAAAAGAGGCACAACGTCGACAATGATGCACTTGGCCAAAAAGGGCGTATGCGTTTTTTCCTGAATATATTCAGGAAAAAACGCATACGCCCTTTTTGGCCAACCAGGCAAGCCTGTAAAGGAAATCTGCACTACAATGAAGTCTCACTGCCCCCCGGGCAAGAGAGCCATCTGAAAAAAGTGAAAAATCCAGAAAGGTAGGACAGGATATGGAGAACAGGGAGCCTTGTTTTGCTGATTGGCAGGATGTAAATTGCCAACAGCCACCCTGGAAAAGTGTATGGTGTTTCCTGAAACACGTAAGAAATAAAGCAACACAGCCTTTGGCAATTGCACTTATGGTCCTATTCCTTAGGGATATTAAAATCAAAAACAGAGAGCCACCCCAAAGTTTGGGACGGCTGTGTTCCCAGGAAGCTCGTCTACAGTACCAGGTAAATATCCCAGAAAGCAACAAATGGATAAAGAAGTTGTGGCACGTACGTGCAATGCAATATCACTCAGCAATGAAATCTGTGTCATCAGGCCCGTAGCGGCATAGTGAGTGGATGCAGGTACGGTGATTCTACGTGAACTACGTCACACAGAAAAAGAAACATCATAAGATATCACTAATACACGGAATGTAAACTTGACTACACATGAACTGAATTACAAAACAGAACAGGGTCTCAAATTTAGAAAACCAACTAGTGCTTGCTTATGGGGAAAGGTGCGTTGGGGTGCTGCATAAAATCAGAGACTGTAATTAGCACAGATAACTTTCCATAAGCCAAATATGTAATAGACAAGACCTACTCCTTGCTCAACGAAATGGACCCAACACCAGATATTCAACGCCTAGGAATATACCTGACTAGGAAGAATCTTAAAACCCATGGATATATATGTCTCCGTAAGAGAATCAAGCGTGTGTACAGCGGCCGAAACGCAGTAGTGAAAATCCGATAAATCCCATTATCAAAATAAATTTCGAAAGCAAAACACAAAGACAGTGAAATAGAGAGCAATTCTTAAATAATTCACTCAGGGCATGTGATGCAACCGGGATTTAGCACATCTACACCCAGAGCTGGTTGAGACATAAGGCTGGACACTTCAGGCTGATAGCATTGGTGAGTTTCGGTGAGCAAATGCAGACCCTTTGAAGTCATACTGCATGGTACCCATTCCATGGGTCCCAACTCTCCAGGTTCAAGGGATTCTTCCTCCAGCTAAAACATGCATGAGAAACCTAGAGTATCGTCCACCGTGTGATTGGGAAACAATTTAAAATGCATCTCAGTTTTTGTATCCTGGTCCTCAGGTTCACCATTCCAGATGCTTTACTAACACTCTCCCCGCTTGGAGAGTCAGTGCCTTTAACCTCCTCTTTGGCACAGGTTGCAATTTCTGTGCAAGATGAACAGGAATAGGGAGAAACAATGAGAGACTAGCTGTAGGTGTCTGCACGGGCAAATGTAACGCTCATTGCCCACCAGGAAGAGGATTTAAACAAAGGCTCAGTGTGCCCTCCTGGAAACAGATTAGGGCCTGAAGCAACCCTGCGGTTTTGTGCCCAGCTCACAAGAAAGCGAGTTGAAGAAAGGAGCTCAGGGGCACTGTAATTCACAAACCTGCAGAGTTATAAATGACAGCTATCTTCCAAAAGTATATTGAAGTAAGCCTCCGAAGGGGACTTGAAAGCGGGGCAGAATTTCAGGAAAACGATTGCAGGGGGTAGACAGGTATTGCCCTGAAAGTATAGGAAAAGAGGCACAACGTCGACAATGATGCACTTGGCCAAAAAGGGCGTATGCGTTTTTTCCTGAATATATTCAGGAAAAAACGCATACGCCCTTTTTGGCCAACCAGGCAAGCCTGTAAAGGAAATCTGCACTACAATGATGTCTCACTGCCCCCCGGGCAAGAGAGCCATCTGAAAAAAGTGAAAAATCCAGAAAGGTAGGACAGGATATGGAGAACAGGGAGCCTTGTTTTGCTGATTGGCAGGATGTAAATTGCCAACAGCCACCCTGGAAAAGTGTATGGTGTTTCCTGAAACACGTAAGAAATAAAGCAACACAGCCTTTGGCAATTGCACTTATGGTCCTATTCCTTAGGGATATTAAAATCAAAAACAGAGAGCCACCCCAAAGTTTGGGACGGCTGTGTTCCCAGGAAGCTCGTCTACAGTACCAGGTAAATATCCCAGAAAGCAACAAATGGATAAAGAAGTTGTGGCACGTACGTGCAATGCAATATCACTCAGCAATGAAATCTGTGTCATCAGGCCCGTAGCGGCATAGTGAGTGGATGCAGGTACGGTGATTCTACGTGAACTACGTCACACAGAAAAAGAAACATCATAAGATATCACTAATGCACTGAATGTAAACTTGACTACACATGAACTGAATTAAAAAACAGAACAGGGTCTCAAATTTAGAAAACCAACTAGTGCTTGCTTATGGGGAAAGGTGCGTTGGGGTGCTGCATAAAATCAGAGACTGTAATTAGCACAGATAACTTTCCATAAGCCAAATATGTAATAGACAAGACCTACTCCTTGCTCAACGAAATGGACCCAACACCAGATATTCAACGCCTAGGAATATACCTGACTAGGAAGAATCTTAAAACCCATGGATATATATGTCTCCGTAAGAGAATCAAGCGTGTGTACAGCGGCCGAAACGCAGTAGTGAAAATCCGATAAATCCCATTATCAAAATAAATTTCGAAAGCAAAACACAAAGACAGTGAAATAGAGAGCAATTCTTAAATAATTCACTCAGGGCATGTGATGCAACCGGGATTTAACACATCTACACCCAGAGCTGGTTGAGACATAAGGCTGGACACTTCAGGCTGATAGCATTGGTGAGTTTCGGTGAGCAAATGCAGACCCTTTGAAGTCATACTGCAAGGTACCCATTCCATGGGTCCCAACTCTCCAGGTTCAAGGGATGCTTCCTCCAGCTAAAACATGCATGGGATACCCAGAGTATCGTCCACCATTTGATTGGGAAACGATTTAAAATGCATCTCAGTTTTCGTATCCTGGTCCTCGGGTTCACCATTCCAGATGCTTTACTAACACTCTCCCCGCTTGGAGAGTCTGTGCCTTTAACCTCCTCTTTGGCACAGCTTGCAATTTCTGTGCAAGATGTACAGGAATAGGGAGAACCAATGAGAGACTAGCTGTAGGTGTCTGCACGGGCAAATGTAACGCTCATTGCCCACCAGGAAGAGGAATTAAACAAAGGCTCAGTGTGCCCTGCTGGAAACAGATTAGGGCCTGAAGCAATCCTGCGGTTTTGTGCCCAGGTCACAAGAAAGCGAGTTGAAGAAAGGAGCTCAGGGGCACTGTAATTCACAAACGTGCAGAGTTATAAATGACAGCTATCCTCCAAAAATATATTGAAGTAAGCCTGCGAAGGGGACTTGAAAGCGGGGCAGAAATTCAGGAAAACGATTGCAGGGGGTAGACAGGTATTGCCCTGAAAGTATAGGAAAAGAGGCACAACGTCGACAATGATGCACTTGGCCAAAAAGGGCGTATGCGTTTTTTCCTGAATATATTCAGGAAAAAACGCATACGCCCTTTTTGGCCAACCAGGCAAGCCTGTAAAGGAAATCTGCACTACAATGATGTCTCACTGCCCCCCGGGCAAGAGAGCCATCTGAAAAAAGTGAAAAATCCAGAAAGGTAGGACAGGATATGGAGAACAGGGAGCCTTGTTTTGCTGATTGGCAGGATGTAAATTGCCAACAGCCACCCTGGAAAAGTGTATGGTGTTTCCTGAAACACGTAAGAAATAAAGCAACACAGCCTTTGGCAATTGCACTTATGGTCCTATTCCTTAGGGATATTAAAATCAAAAACAGAGAGCCACCCCAAAGTTTGGGACGGCTGTGTTCCCAGGAAGCTCGTCTACAGTACCAGGTAAATATCCCAGAAAGCAACAAATGGATAAAGAAGTTGTGGCACGTACGTGCAATGCAATATCACTCAGCAATGAAATCTGTGTCATCAGGCCCGTAGCGGCATAGTGAGTGGATGCAGGTACGGTGATTCTACGTGAACTACGTCACACAGAAAAAGAAACATCATAAGATATCACTAATGCACTGAATGTAAACTTGACTACACATGAACTGAATTAAAAAACAGAACAGGGTCTCAAATTTAGAAAACCAACTAGTGCTTGCTTATGGGGAAAGGTGCGTTGGGGTGCTGCATAAAATCAGAGACTGTAATTAGCACAGATAACTTTCCATAAGCCAAATATGTAATAGACAAGACCTACTCCTTGCTCAACGAAATGGACCCAACACCAGATATTCAACGCCTAGGAATATACCTGACTAGGAAGAATCTTAAAACCCATGGATATATATGTCTCCGTAAGAGAATCAAGCGTGTGTACAGCGGCCGAAACGCAGTAGTGAAAATCCGATAAATCCCATTATCAAAATAAATTTCGAAAGCAAAACACAAAGACAGTGAAATAGAGAGCAATTCTTAAATAATTCACTCAGGGCATGTGATGCAACCGGGATTTAACACATCTACACCCAGAGCTGGTTGAGACATAAGGCTGGACACTTCAGGCTGATAGCATTGGTGAGTTTCGGTGAGCAAATGCAGACCCTTTGAAGTCATACTGCAAGGTACCCATTCCATGGGTCCCAACTCTCCAGGTTCAAGGGATGCTTCCTCCAGCTAAAACATGCATGGGATACCCAGAGTATCGTCCACCATTTGATTGGGAAACGATTTAAAATGCATCTCAGTTTTCGTATCCTGGTCCTCGGGTTCACCATTCCAGATGCTTTACTAACACTCTCCCCGCTTGGAGAGTCTGTGCCTTTAACCTCCTCTTTGGCACAGCTTGCAATTTCTGTGCAAGATGTACAGGAATAGGGAGAACCAATGAGAGACTAGCTGTAGGTGTCTGCACGGGCAAATGTAACGCTCATTGCCCACCAGGAAGAGGAATTAAACAAAGGCTCAGTGTGCCCTGCTGGAAACAGATTAGGGCCTGAAGCAATCCTGCGGTTTTGTGCCCAGGTCACAAGAAAGCGAGTTGAAGAAAGGAGCTCAGGGGCACTGTAATTCACAAACGTGCAGAGTTATAAATGACAGCTATCCTCCAAAAATATATTGAAGTAAGCCTGCGAAGGGGACTTGAAAGCGGGGCAGAATTTCAGGAAAACGATTGCAGGGGGTAGACTGGAATTGCCCTGAAAGCATAGGAAAAGAGGCACAACGTCGAAAATGATGCACTTGGCCAAAAAGGGCGTATGCGTTTTTTCCTGAATATATTCAGGAAAAAACGCATATGCACTTTTTCACCAACCAAGCAAGCCTGTAAAGGAAATCTCCATTACAATGAAGTCTCACTGCCCCCCTGGCAAAAGGGCCATCTGAAAAAAGTGTAAAATCCAGAAAGGTAGGACAGGATATGCAGAACAGGGAGCCTTGTTATGCTGATTGGGAGGATGTAAATTGCCAAGAGCCACCCTGGATAAGTGTATGGTGTTTCCTGAAACACGTAAGAAATAAAGGAACACAGCCTATGGCAATTGCACTTATGGTCCTATAGCTTACGGAAATTAAAATCAAAAACAGACAGCGACCCCAATATTTGGGACGGCTGTGTTCACAAGAAGCTCGTCTACAGTATCAGGTAAATATCCCAGAAAGCAAAAAATGGATAAACAAGTTGTGGCACGTACGTACAATGCAATATCACTCAGCAATGAAATCTGTGTCATCAGGCCCGTAGCGGCATAGTGAGTGGATGCAGGTACGGTGATTCTACTTGAACTACGTCACACAGAAAAAGAAACACCATAAGATATCACTAATACACGGAATGTAAACTTGACTACACATGAACTGAATTACAAAACAGAACAGGGTCTCAAATTTAGAAAACCAACTAGTGCTTGCTTAATAGACAAGAACTACTCCTTGCTCAACGAAATGGACCCAACACCACATATTCAATGCCTAGGAATATACCTGACTAGGAAGAATCTTAAAACCCATGGATATATATGTCTCCGTAAGAGAATCAAGCGTGTGTACAGCGGCCGAAACGCAGCAGTGAAAATCCGATAAATCCCATTCTCAAAACAAATTTCGAAAACAAAGCACAAAGACAGTGAAATAGAGAGCAATTCTTAAATAATTCACTCAGGGCATGTGATGCAACTGGGATTGACCACATCTACACCCAGAGCTGGTTGAGACATAAGGCTGGACACTTCAGGCTGATAGCATTGGTGAGTTTCGGTGAGCAAATGCAGACCCTTTGAAGTCATACTGCATGGTACCCATTCCATGGGTCCCAACTCTCCAGGTTCAAGGCATTCTTCCTCCAGCTAAAATATGCATGGGAAACCCAGAGTATCATCCACCGTGTGATTGGGAAACGATTTAAAATGCATCTCAGTTTTCGTATCCTGGTCCTCGGGTTCACCATTCCAGATGCTTTACTAACACTCTCCCCGCTTGGAGAGTCACTGCCTTTAACCTCCTCTTTGGCACAGCTTGCAATTTCTGTGCAAGATGAACAGGAATAGGGAGAACCAATGAGAGACTAGCTGTAGGTGTCTGCACGGGCAAATGTAACGCTCATTGCCCACCAGGAAGAGGAATTAAACAACGGCTCAGTGTGCCCTGCTGGAAACAGATTAGGGCCTGAAGCAATCCTGCGGTTTTGTGCCCAGCTCACAAGAAAGCGAGTTGAAGAAAGGAGCTCAGGGGCAATGTAATTCACAAACCTGCAGAGTTATAAATGACAGCTATCTTCCAAAAGTATATTGAAGTAAGCCTGCAAAGGGGACTTGAAAGCGGGGCAGAATTTCAGGAAAACGATTGCAGGGGGTAGACTGGAATTGCCCTGAAAGCATAGGAAAAGAGGCACAACGTCGACAATGATGCACTTGGCCAAAAAGGGCGTATGCGTTTTTTCCTGAATATATTCAGGAAAAAACGCATACGCCCTTTTTGGCCAACCAGGCAAGCCTGTAAAGGAAATCTGCACTACAATGAAGTCTCACTGCCCCCCGGGCAAGAGAGCCATCTGAAAAAAGTGAAAAATCCAGAAAGGTAGGACAGGATATGGAGAACAGGGAGCCTTGTTTTGCTGATTGGCAGGATGTAAATTGCCAACAGCCACCCTGGAAAAGTGTATGGTGTTTCCTGAAACACGTAAGAAATAAAGCAACACAGCCTTTGGCAATTGCACTTATGGTCCTATTCCTTAGGGATATTAAAATCAAAAACAGAGAGCCACCCCAAAGTTTGGGACGGCTGTGTTCCCAGGAAGCTCGTCTACAGTACCAGGTAAATATCCCAGAAAGCAACAAATGGATAAAGAAGTTGTGGCACGTACGTGCAATGCAATATCACTCAGCAATGAAATCTGTGTCATCAGGCCCGTAGCGGCATAGTGAGTGGATGCAGGTACGGTGATTCTACGTGAACTACGTCACACAGAAAAAGAAATATCATAAGATATCACTAATGCACTGAATGTAAACTTGACTACACATGAACTGAATTAAAAAACAGAACAGGGTCTCAAATTTAGAAAACCAACTAGTGCTTGCTTATGGGGAAAGGTGCGTTGGGGTGCTGCATAAAATCAGAGACTGTAATTAGCACAGATAACTTTCCATAAGCCAAATATGTAATAGACAAGACCTACTCCTTGCTCAACGAAATGGACCCAACACCAGATATTCAACGCCTAGGAATATACCTGACTAGGAAGAATCTTAAAACCCATGGATATATATGTCTCCGTAAGAGAATCAAGCGTGTGTACAGCGGCCGAAACGCAGTAGTGAAAATCCGATAAATCCCATTATCAAAATAAATTTCGAAAGCAAAACACAAAGACAGTGAAATAGAGAGCAATTCTTAAATAATTCACTCAGGGCATGTGATGCAACCGGGATTTAGCACATCTACACCCAGAGCTGGTTGAGACATAAGGCTGTACACTTCAGGCTGATAGCATTGGTGAGTTTCGGTGAGCAAATGCAGACCCTTTGAAGTCATACTGCATGGTACCCATTCCATGGGTCCCAACTCTCCAGGTTCAAGGGATTCTTCCTCCAGCTAAAACATGCATGAGAAACCTAGAGTATCGTCCACCGTGTGATTGGGAAACAATTTAAAATGCATCTCAATTTTTGTATCCTGGTCCTCGGGTTCACCATTCCAGATGCTTTACTAACACTCTCCCCGCTTGGAGAGTCAGTGCCTTTAACCTCCTCTTTGGCACAGGTTGCAATTTCTGTGCAAGATGAACAGGAATAGGGAGAAACAATGAGAGACTAGCTGTAGGTGTCTGCACGGGCAAATGTAACGCTCATTGCCCACCAGGAAGAGGATTTAAACAAAGGCTCAGTGTGCCCTCCTGGAAACAGATTAGGGCCTGAAGCAACCCTGCGGTTTTGTGCCCAGCTCACAAGAAAGCGAGTTGAAGAAAGGAGCTCAGGGGCACTGTAATTCACAAACCTGCAGAGTTATAAATGACAGCTATCTTCCAAAAGTATATTGAAGTAAGCCTCCGAAGGGGACTTGAAAGCGGGGCAGAATTTCAGGAAAACGATTGCAGGGGGTAGACAGGTATTGCCCTGAAAGTATAGGAAAAGAGGCACAACGTCGACAATGATGCACTTGGCCAAAAAGGGCGTATGCGTTTTTTCCTGAATATATTCAGGAAAAAACGCATACGCCCTTTTTGGCCAACCAGGCAAGCCTGTAAAGGAAATCTGCACTACAATGAAGTCTCACTGCCCCCCGGGCAAGAGAGCCATCTGAAAAAAGTGAAAAATCCAGAAAGGTAGGACAGGATATGGAGAACAGGGAGCCTTGTTTTGCTGATTGGCAGGATGTAAATTGCCAACAGCCACCCTGGAAAAGTGTATGGTGTTTCCTGAAACACGTAAGAAATAAAGCAACACAGCCTTTGGCAATTGCACTTATGGTCCTATTCCTTAGGGATATTAAAATCAAAAACAGAGAGCCACCCCAAAGTTTGGGACGGCTGTGTTCCCAGGAAGCTCGTCTACAGTACCAGGTAAATATCCCAGAAAGCAACAAATGGATAAAGAAGTTGTGGCACGTACGTGCAATGCAATATCACTCAGCAATGAAATCTGTGTCATCAGGCCCGTAGCGGCATAGTGAGTGGATGCAGGTACGGTGATTCTACGTGAACTACGTCACACAGAAAAAGAAATATCATAAGATATCACTAATGCACTGAATGTAAACTTGACTACACATGAACTGAATTAAAAAACAGAACAGGGTCTCAAATTTAGAAAACCAACTAGTGCTTGCTTATGGGGAAAGGTGCGTTGGGGTGCTGCATAAAATCAGAGACTGTAATTAGCACAGATAACTTTCCATAAGCCAAATATGTAATAGACAAGACCTACTCCTTGCTCAACGAAATGGACCCAACACCAGATATTCAACGCCTAGGAATATACCTGACTAGGAAGAATCTTAAAACCCATGGATATATATGTCTCCGTAAGAGAATCAAGCGTGTGTACAGCGGCCGAAACGCAGTAGTGAAAATCCGATAAATCCCATTATCAAAATAAATTTCGAAAGCAAAACACAAAGACAGTGAAATAGAGAGCAATTCTTAAATAATTCACTCAGGGCATGTGATGCAACCGGGATTTAGCACATCTACACCCAGAGCTGGTTGAGACATAAGGCTGGACGCTTCAGGCTGATAGCATTGGTGAGTTTCGGTGAGCAAATGCAGACCCTTTGAAGTCATACTGCATGGTACCCATTCCATGGGTCCCAACTCTCCAGGTTCAAGGGATTCTTCCTCCAGCTAAAACATGCATGAGAAACCTAGAGTATCGTCCACCGTGTGATTGGGAAACAATTTAAAATGCATCTCAGTTTTTGTATCCTGGTCCTCGGGTTCACCATTCCAGATGCTTTACTAACACTCTCCCCGCTTGGAGAGTCAGTGCCTTTAACCTCCTCTTTGGCACAGGTTGCAATTTCTGTGCAAGATGAACAGGAATAGGGAGAAACAATGAGAGACTAGCTGTAGGTGTCTGCACGGGCAAATGTAACGCTCATTGCCCACCAGGAAGAGGATTTAAACAAAGGCTCAGTGTGCCCTCCTGGAAACAGATTAGGGCCTGAAGCAACCGTGCGGTTTTGTGCCCAGCTCACAAGAAAGCGAGTTGAAGAAAGGAGCTCAGGGGCACTGTAATTCACAAACCTGCAGAGTTATAAATGACAGCTATCTTCCAAAAGTATATTGAAGTAAGCCTCCGAAGGGGACTTGAAAGCGGGGCAGAATTTCAGGAAAACGATTGCAGGGGGTAGACAGGTATTGCCCTGAAAGTATAGGAAAAGAGGCACAACGTCGACAATGATGCACTTGGCCAAAAAGGGCGTATGCGTTTTTTCCTGAATATATTCAGGAAAAAACGCATACGCCCTTTTTGGCCAACCAAGCAAGCCTGTAAAGGAAATCTGCACTACAATGAAGTCTCACTGCCCCCCGGGCAAGAGGGCCATCTGAAAAAAGTGTAAAATCCAGAAAGGTAGGACAGGATATGGAGAACAGGGAGCCTTGTTATGCTGATTGGCAGGATGTAAATTGCGAACAGCCACCCTGGAGAAGTGTATGGTGTTTCCTGAAACACGTAAGAAACAAAGCAACACAGCCTATGGCACTTCCACTTATGGTCCTATAGCTTACGGAAATTCAAATCAAAAACAGACAGCCACCCCAATATTTGGGACAGCTGTGTTCACAAGAAGCTCGTCTACAGTATCAGGTAAATATCCCAGAAAGCAAAAAATGGATAAAGAAGTTGTGGCACGTACATACAATGCAATATCACTCAGCAATGAAATCTGTGTCATAAGGCCCGTAGCAGCATAGTGAGTGGATGCAGATACGGTGAATCTACGTGAACTACGTCACACAGAAAAAGAAACATCATAGGATATCACTAATACAAGGAATGTAAACTGGACTACACATGAACTGAATTACAAAACAGAACAGGGTCTCAAATTTAGAAAACCAACTAGTGCTTGCTTATGGGGAAAGGTGCCTTGGGGTGCTGCATAAAACCAGAGACTGAAATTAGCACAGATAACTTTCCATAAGCCAAATATGTAATAGACAAGACCTACTCCTTGCTCAACGAAATGGACCCAACACCACATATTCAACGCCTAGGAATATACCTGACTAGGAAGAATCTTAAAACCCATGGATATATATGTCTCCGTAAGAGAATCAAGCGTGTGTACAGCGGCCGAAACGCAGCAGTGAAAATCCGATAAATCCCATTATCAAAATAAATTTCGAAAACAAAACACAAAGACAGTGAAATAGAGAGCAATTCTTAAATAATTCACTCAGGGCATGTGATGCAACCGGGATTGACCACATCTACACCCAGAGCTGGTTGAGACATAAGGCTGGACACTTCAGGCTGATAGCATTGGTGAGTTTCGGTGAGCAAATGCAGACCCTTTGAAGTCATACTGCATGGTACCTATTCCATGGGTCCCAACTCTTCAGGTTCAAGGGATTCTTCCTCCAGCTAAAACATGCATGGGAAACCCAGAGTATCGTCCACTGTGTGATTGTGAAACGATTTAAAATGCATCTCAGTTTTCGTATCCAGGTCCTCTGGTTCACCATTCCAGATGCTTTACTAAAACTCTCCCTGCTTGGAGAGTCAGTGCCTTTAACCTCCTGTTTGGCACAGCTTGCAATTTTTGTGCAAGTTGAACAGGAATAGGGAGAACCAATGAGAGAGTAGCTGTAGGTGTCTGCACGGGCAAATATAACGCTCATTGCCGACCAGGAAAGGTAATTAACCAAAGGCTCAGTGTGCCCTGTCGGAAACAGATTAGGGCCTGAAGCAATCCTGCGGTTTTGTGCCCAGCTCACAAGAAAGCGAGTTGAAGAAAGGAGCTCAGGGGCACTGTAATTCACAAACCTGCAGAGTTATAAATGACAGCTATCCTCCAAAAATATATTGAAGTAAGCCTGCGAAGGGGACTTAAAAGCGGGGCAGAATTTCAGGAAAACGACTGCAGGGGGTAGACTGGAATTGCCCTGAAAGCATAGGAAAAGAGGCACAATGTCGACAATGATGCACTTGGTCAAAAAGGGCGTATGCGTTTTTTCCTGAATATATTCAGGAAAAAACGCATACGCCCTTTTTGGCCAACCAAGCAAGCCTGTAAAGGAAATCTGCACTACAATGAAGTCTCACTGCCCCCTGGGCAAGAGGGCCATCTGAAAAAAGTGTAAAATCCAGAAAGGTAGGACAGGATATGGAGAACAGGGAGCCTTGTTATGCTGATTGGCAGGATGTAAATTGCCAACAGCCACCATGGAGAAGTGTATGGTGTTTCCTGAAACACGTAAGAAATAAAGCAACACAGCCTATGGCAATTGCACTTATGGTCCTATTCCTTAGGGAAATTAAAATCAAAAACAGAGAGCCACTCCAAAGTTTGGGACGGCTGTGTTTCCAAGAAGCTCGTCTACAGTACCAGGTAAATATCCCAGAAAGCAAAAAATGGATAAAGAAGTTGTGGCACGTACGTGCAATGCAATATCACTCAGCAATGAAATCTGTGTCATCAGGCCCGTAGCGGCATAGTGAGTGGATGCAGCTGCGGTGATTCTACGTGAACTACGTCACACAGAAAAAGAAACATCATAAGGTATCACTAATACACGGAATGTAAACTTGACTACACATGAACTGAATTACAAAACAGAACAGGGTCTCAAATTTAGAAAACCAACTAGTGCTTGCTTATGGGGAAAGGTGCCTTGGGGTGCTGCATAAAACCAGAGACTGAAATTAGCACAGATAACATTCCATAAGCCAAATATGTAATAGACAAGACCTACTCCTTGCTCAACGAAATGGACTCAACACCACATATTCAACGCCTAGGAATATACCTGACTAGGAAGAATCTTAAAACCCATGGATATATATGTCTCCGTAAGAGAATCAAGCGTGTGTACAGCGGCCGAAACGCAGCAGTGAAAATCCGATAAATCCCATTATCAAAATAAATTTCGAAAACAAAACACAAAGACAGTGAAATAGAGAGCAATTCTTAACTAATTCACTCAGGGCATGTGATGCAACCGGGATTGACCACATCTACACCCAGAGCTGATTGAGACATAAGGCTGGACACTTCAGGCTAATAACATTGGTGAGTTTCGGTGAGCAAATGCAGACCCTTTGAAGTCATACTGCATGGTACCTATTCCATGGGTCCCAACTCTTCATGTTCAAGGGATTCTTCCTCCAGCTAAAACATGCATGGGAAACCCAGAGTATCGTCCACCGTGTGATTGGGAAACGATTTACAATGCATCTCAGTTTTCGTATCCTGGTCCTCGGGTTCACCATTCCAGATGCTTTACTAACACTCTCCCCGCTTGGAGAGTCAGTGCCTTTATCCTCCTCTTTGGCACAGCTTGCAATTTCTATGCAAGATGAACAGGAATAGGGAGAACAAATGAGAGACTAGCTGTAGGTGTCTGCACGGGCAAATGTAACGCTCATTGCCCACCAGGAAGAGGAATTAAACAAAGGCTCAGTGTGCCCTGCTGGAAACAGATTAGGGCCTGAAGCAATCCTGCGGTTTTGTGCCCAGCTCACAAGAAAGCGAGTTGAAGAAAGGAGCTCAGGGGCACTGTAATTCACAAACCTGCAGAGTTATAAATGACAGCTATCTTCCAAAAGTATACTGAACTAAGCCTGCGTAGGGGACTTGAAAGCGGGGCAGAATTTCAGGAAAACGATTGCAGGGGGTAGACAGGAATTGCCAAGAAAGCATAGGAGAAGAGGCACAACGTCGACAATGATGCACTTGGCCAAAAAGGGCGTATGCGTTTTTTCCTGAATATATTCAGGAAAAAACGCATACGCCCTTTTTGGCCAACCAAGCAAGCCTGTAAAGGAAATCTGCACTACAATGAAGTCTCACTGCCCCCCGGGCAAGAGGGCCATCTGAAAAAAGTGTAAAATCCAGAAGGTAGGACAGGATATGGAGAAGAGGGAGCCTTGTTATGCTGATTGGCAGGATGTAAATTGCCAGCAGCCACCCTGGAGAAGTGTATGGTGTTTCCTGAAACACGTAAGAAACAAATCAACACAGCCTATGGCACTTCAACTTATGGTCCTATAGCTTACGGAAATTAAAATCAAAAACAGACAGCCACCCCAATATTTGGGACGGCTGTGTTCAGATGAAGCTCGTCTACAGTATCAGGTAAATATCCCAGAAAGCAAAAAATGGATAAAGAAGTTGTGGCACGTACGTGCAATGCAATATCACTCAGCAATGAAATCTGTGTCATCATGCCCGTAGCGGCATAGTAAGTGGATGCAGGTACGGTGATTCTACGTGAACTACGTCACACAGAAATAGAAACATCCTAAGATATCACTAATACACGGAATGTAAACTTGACTACACATGAACTGAATTACAAAACAGAAGAGGGTCTCAAATTTAGAAAACCAACTAGTGCTTGCTTATGGGGAAAGGTGCGTTGGGGTGCTGCATAAAACCAGAGACTGAAATTAGCACAGATAACATTCCATAAGCCAAATATGTAATAGACAAGACCTACTCCTTGCTCAACGAAATGGACTCAACACCACATATTCAATGCCTAGGAATATACCTGACTAGGAAGAATCTTAAAACCCATGGATATATATGTCTCGGTAAGAGAATCAAGCGTGTGTACAGCGGCGGAAATGCAGCAGTGTTAATCCGATAATCCCATTATCAAAATAAATTTCGAAAACAAAACACAAAGACAGTGAAATAGAGAGCTACTCTTAAATAATTCACTCAGGGCATGTGAAGCAACCGGGATTGACCACATCTACACCCAGAGCTGGTTGAGACATAAGGCTGGACACTTCAGGCTGATAGCGTTGGTGAGTTTCGGTGAGCAAATGCAGACCCTTTGAAGTCATACTGCATGGTACCCATTCCATGGGTCCCAACTCTCCAGGTTCAAGGCATTCTTCCTCCAGCTAAAACATGCATGGGAAACCCAGAGTATCGTCCACCGTGTGATTGGGAAACGATTTAAAATGCAACTCAGTTTTCGTATCCTGGTCCTCGGGTTCACCATTCCAGATGCTTTACTAACACTCTCCCCGCTTGGAGAGTCAGTGCCTTTAACCTCCTCTTTGGAACAGCTTGCAATTTCTGTGCAAGATGAACAGGAATAGGGAGAACCAATGAGAGACTAGCTGTAGGTGTCTGCACGGGCAAATGTAACGCTCATTTCCCACCAGGAAGAGGAATTAACCAAAGGCTCAGCGTGCCCTGCCGGAAACAGATTAGGGCCTGAAGCAATCCTGCGGTTGTGTGCCCAGCTCACAAGAAAGCGAGTTGAAGAAAGGAGCTCAGGGGCACTGTAATTCACAAACCTGCAGAGTTATAAATGACAGCTATCCTCCAAAAATATATTGAAGTAAGTCTGCGAAGGGGACTTGAAAGCGGGGCTGAATTTCAGGAAAACGATTGCAGGAGGTAGACTGGAATTGCCCTGAAAGCATAGGAAAAGAGGCAGAACGTGGACAATGATGCACTTGGCCAAAAAGGGCGTATGCGTTTTTTCCTGAATATATTCAGGAAAAAACGCATACGCCCTTTTTGGCCAACCAAGCAAGCCTGTAAAGGAAATCTGCACTACAATGAAATCTCACTGCCCCCCCGGGCAAAAGGGCCATCTGAAAAAAGTGTAAAATCCAGAAAGGTAGGACAGGATATGGAGAACAGGGAGCCTTGTTATGCTGATTGGCAGGATGTAAATTGCCAGCAGCCACCCTGGAGAAGTGTATGGTGTTTCCTGAAACACGTAAGAAACAAAGCAACACAGCCTATGGCACTTCCACTTATGGTCCTATAGTTTACGGAAATTAAAATCAAAAACAGACAGCCACCCCAATATTTGGGACGGCTGTGTTCACAAGAAGCTCGTCTACAGTATCAGGTAAATATCCCAGAAAGCAAAAAATGGATAAAGAAGTTGTGGCACGTACGTGCAATGCAATATCACTCAGCAATGAAATCTGTGTCATCAGGCCCGTAGCGGCATAGTGAGTGGATGCACGTACGGTGATTCTACGTGAACTACGTCACACAGAAAAAGAAACATCATAAGGTATCACTAATACACGGAATGTAAACTTGACTACACATGAACTGAATTACAAAACAGAACAGGGTCTCAAATTTAGAAAACCAACTAGTGCTTGCTTATGGGGAAAGGTGCGTTGGGGTGCTGCATAAAACCAGAGACTGAAATTAGCACAGATAACATTCCATAAGCCAAATATGTAATAGACAAGACCTACTCCTTGCTCAACGAAATGGACTCAACACCACATATTCAACGCCTAGGAATATACCTGACTAGGAAGAATCTTAAAACCCATGGATATATATGTCTCCGTAAGAGAATCAAGCGTGTGTATAGCGGCCGAAATGCAGCAGTGAAAATCCGATAAATCCCATTATCAAAATAAATTTCGAAAACAAAATACAAAGACAGTGAAATAGAGAGCAATTCTTAAATAATTCACTCAGGGCATGTGATGCAACTGGGATTGACCACATTTACACCCAGAGCTGGTTGAGACATAAGGCTGGACACTTCTGGCTGATAGCACAGGTGAGTTTTGGTGAGCAAATGCAGACCCTTTGAAGTCATACTGCATGGTACCCATTCCATGGGTCACAACTCTCCAGGTTCAAGGCATTCTTCCTCTAGCTAAAACATGCATGGGAAACCCAGAGTATCGTCCACCGTGTGATTGGGAAATGATTTAAAATGCATCTCAGTTTTCGTATCCTGGTCCTCGGGTTCACCATTCCAGATGCTTTACTAACACTCTCCCCGCTTGGAGAGTCAGTGCCTTTAACCTCCTGTTTGGCACAGCTTGCCATTTCTGTGCAAGATGAACAGGAACAGGGAGAACCAATGAGAGACTAGCTCTAGGTGTCTGCACGGGCAAATGTAACGCTCATTGCCCACCAGGAAGAGGAATTAAACAAAGGCTCAGTGTGCCCTGCTGGAAACAGATTAGGGCCTGAAGCAATCCTGCGGTTTTGTGCCCAGCTCACAAGAAAGCGAGTTGAAGAAAGGAGCTCATGGGCACTGTACTTCACAAACCTGCAGAGTTATAAATGACAGCTATCCTCCAAAAATATATTGAAGTAAGCCTGCGAAGGGGATTTGAAAGCGGGGCAGAATTTCAGGAAAACGATTGCAGGGGGTAGACTGGAATTGCCCTGAAAGCATAGGAAAAGAGGCACAACGTCGACAATGATGCACTTGGCCAAAAAGGGCGTATGCGTTTTTTCCTGAATATATTCAGGAAAAAACGCATACGCCCTTTTTGGCCAACCAAGCAAGCCTATAAAGGAAATCTGCCCTACAATGAAATCTCACTGCCCCCCAGGGCAAAAGGGCCATCTGAAAAAAGTGGAAAATCCAGAAAGGTAGGACAGGATATGGAGAACAGGGAGCCTTGTTATGCTGATTGGCAGGATGTAAATTGCCAGCAGCCACCTTGGAGAAGTGTATGGTGTTTCCTGAAACACGTAAGAAACAAAGCAACACAGCCTATGGCACTTCCACTTATGGTCCTATAGCTTACGGAAATTAAAATCAAAAACAGACAGCCACCCCAATATTTGGGACGGCTGTGTTCAGAAGAAGCTCGTCTACAGTATCAGGTAAATATCCCAGAAAGCAAAAAATGGATAAAGAAGTTGTGGCACGTACGTGCAATGCAATATCACTCAGCAATGAAATCTGTGTCATCAGGCCCGTAGCGGCATAGTGAGTGGATGCAGGTACGGTGATTCTACGTGAACTACGTCACACAGAAAAAGAAACATCATAAGATATCACTAATACACGGAATGTAAACTTGACTACACATGAACTGAATTACAAAACAGAACAGGGTCTCAAATTTAGAAAACCAACTAGTGCTTGCTTATGGGGAAAGGTGCCTTGGGGTGCTGCATAAAACCAGAGACTGAAATTAGCACAGATAACATTCCATAAGCCAAATATGTAATAGACAAGACCTACTCCTTGCTCAACGAAATACACTCAACACCACATATTCAACGCCTAGGAATATACCTGACTAGGAAGAATCTTAAAACCCATGGATATATATGTCTCCGTAAGAGAATCAAGCGTGTGTACAGCGGCGGAAATGCAGCAGTGAAAATCCGATAAATCCCATTATCAAAATAAATTTCAAAAACAAAACACAAAGACAGTGAAAATGAGAGCAATTCTTAAATAATTCACTCAGGGCATATGATGCAACCGGGATTGACCACATCTACACACAGAGCTGGTTGAGACATAAGGCTGGACACTTCAGGCTGATAGCATTGGTGAGTTTCGGTGAGCAAATGCAGACCCTTTGAAGTCATACTGCATGGTACCCATTCCATGGGTCCCAACTCTCCAGGTTCAAGGGATTCTTCCTCCAGCTAAAACATGCATGGGAAACCCAGAGTATCGTCCACCGTGTGATTGAGAAACGATTTAAAATGCATCTCAGTTTTCGTATCCTGGTCCTCGGGTTCACCATTCCAGATGCTTTACTAACACTCTCCCCGCTTGGAGAGTCAGTGCCTTTAACCTCCTGTTTGGCACAGGTTGCAATTTCTGTGCAAGATGAACAGGAATAGGGAGAACCCGTGAGAGACTAGCTGTAGGTGTCTGCACGGGCAAATGTAACGCTCATTTCCCACCAGGAAGAGGAATTAAACAAAGGCTCAGCGTGCCCTGCTGGAAACAGATTAGGGCCTGAAGCAATCCTGCGGTTTTGTGCCCAGCTCACAAGAAAGCGAGTTGAAGAAAGGAGCTCAGGAGCACTGTAATTCACAAACCTGCAGAGTTATAAATGACAGCTATCCTCCAAAAATATATTGAAGTAAGCCTGCGTAGGGGACTTGAAAGCGGGGCAGAATTTCAGGAAAACGATTGCAAGGGGTAGACTGGAATTGCCCTGAAAGCATAGGAAAAGAGGCACAACGTCGACAATGATGCACTTGGCCAAAAAGGGCGTATGCGTTTTTTCCTGAATATATTCAGGAAAAAACGCATACGCCCTTTTTGGCCAACCAAGCAAGCCTGTAAAGGAAATCTGCACTACAATGAAATCTCACTGCCCCCCCGGGCAAAACGGCCATCTGAAAAAAGTGTAAAATCCAGAAAGGTAGGACAGGATATGGAGAACAGGGAGCCTTGTTATGCTGATTGGCAGGATGTAAATTGCCAACAGCCACCCTGGAGAAGTATATGGTGTATCCTGAAACACGTAAGAAACAAAGCAACACAGCCTATGGCACTTGCACTTATGGTCCTATAGCTTACGGAAATTAAAATCAAAAACAGACAGCCACCCCAGTATTTGGGACGGCTGTGTTCACAAGAAGCTCGTCTACAATATCAGGTAAATATCCCAGAAAGCAAAAAATGGATAAACAAGTTGTGGCACGTACGTACAATGCAATATCACTCAGCAATGAAATCTGTGTCATCAGGCCTGTAGCGGCATAGTGAGTGGATGCAGGTGCGGTGATTCTACGTGAACTACGTCACACAGAAAAAGAAACAACATAAGATATCACTAATACACGGAATGTAAACTTGACTACACATGAACTGAATTACAAAACAGAACAGGGTCTCAAATTTAGAAAACCAACTAGTGCTTGCTTATGGGGAAAGGTGCCTTGGGGTGCTGCATAAAACCAGAGACTGAAATTAGCACAGATAACTTTCCATAAGCCAAATATGTAATAGACAAGACCTACTCCTTGCTCAATGAAATGGACCCAACACCACATATTCAACGCCTAGGAATATACCTGACTAGGAAGAATCTTAAAACCCATGGATATATATGTCTCCGTAAGAGAATCAAGCGTGTGTACAGCGGCCGAAACGCAGCAGTGAAAATCCGATAAATCCCATTATCAAAATAAATTTCGAAAACAAAACACAAAGACAGTGAAATAGAGAGCAATTCTTAAATAATTCACTCAGGGCATGTGATGCAACCGGGATTGACCACATCTACACCCAGAGCTGGTTGAGACATAAGGCTGGACACTTCAGGCTAATAGCATTGGTGAGTTTCGTTGAGCAAATGCAGACACTTTGAAGTCATACTGCATGGTACCCATTCCATGGGTCCCAACTCTTCAGGTTCAAGGGATTCTTCCTCCAGCTTAAACATGCATAGGAAACACAGAGTATGGTCCACCGTGTGATTGGGAAACGATTTAAAATGCATCTCATGTTTCGTATCCTGGTCCTCGGGTTCACCATTCCAGATGCTT
Source organism: Phocoena phocoena (assembly GCF_963924675.1). Lineage (NCBI taxonomy): Eukaryota > Metazoa > Chordata > Mammalia > Artiodactyla > Phocoenidae > Phocoena > Phocoena phocoena. Next base: position 666,092 of record NW_027077413.1, on the reverse strand, counting down.
TACTAACACTCTCCCCGCTTGGAGAGTCAGTGCCTTTAACCTCCTGTTTCACACAGCTTGCAATTTCTGTGCAAGATGAACAGGAATAGGGAGAACCAATGAGAGACTAGCTGTAGGTGTCTGCACGGGCAAATGTAACGCTCATTGCCCACCAGGAAGAGGAATTAAACAAAGGCTCAGTGTGCCCTGCTGGAAACAGATTAGGGCCTGAAGCAATCCTGCGGTTTTGTGCCCAGCTCACAAGAAAGCGAGTTGAAGAAAGGAGCTCAGGGGTACTGTACTTCACAAACCTGCAGAGTTATAAATGACAGCTATCCTCCAAAAATATATTGAAGTAAGCCTGCGAAGGGGACTTGAAAGCGGGGCTGAATTTCAGGAAAACGATTGCAGGGGGTAGACTGGAATTGCCCTGAAAGCATAGGAAAAGAGGCACAACGTCGACAATGATGCACTTGGCCAAAAAGGGCGTATGCGTTTTTTCCTGAATATATTCAGGAAAAAACGCATACGCCCTTTTTGGCCAACCAAGCAAGCCTGTAAAGGAAATCTGCACTACAATGAAATCTCACTGCCCCCCCCGGGCAAAAGGGCCATCTGAAAAAAGTGTAAAATCCAGAAAGGTAGGACAGGATATGGAGAACAGGGAGCCTTGTTATGCTGATTGGCAGGATGTAAATTGCCAGCAGCCACCCTGGAGAAGTGTATGGTGTTTCCTGAAACACGTAAGAAACAAAGCAACACAGCCTATGGCACTTCCACTTATGGTCCTATAGCTTACGGAAATTAAAATCAAAAACAGACAGCCACCCCAATATTTGGGACGGCTGTGTTCACAAGAAGCTCGTCTACAGTATCAGGTAAATATCCCAGAAAGCAAAAATTGGATAAAGAAGTTGTGGCACGTACGTGCAATGTAATATCACTCAGCAATGAAATCTGTGTCATCAGGTCCATAGCGGCATAGTGAGTGGATGCAGGTATGGTGATTCTACGTGAAATAAGTCACACATAAAAAGAAACCTCATAAGGTATCACTAATACACAGTATGTAAACTTGACTACACATGAACTGAATTACAAAACAGAACAGTCTCAAATTTAGAAAACCAACTTGTGCTTGCTTATGGAGAAAGGTGCGTTGGAGTGCTGCATAAAACCAGAGACTGAAATTAGCACAGATACCGTTCCATAAGCCAAATATGTAATAGACAAGACCTACTCCTTGCTCAACGAAATGGACTCAACACCACATATTCAACGCCTAGGAATATACCTGACTAGGAAGAATCTTAAAACCCATGGATTTATATGTCTCCGTAAGAGAATCAAGAGTGTTTATAGCGGCATTAACGCAGCAGTGAAAATCCGATAAATGCCAGTGTCAAAAAAAAATTTCAAAAACAAAACACAATGACAGTGAAATAGAGAGCAATTCTTAAATAACTCACACAGGGCATGTGATGCAACCTGGTTTACCACATCTACACCCAGAGCTGGGTGAGAGATAAGGCTGGACTCTTTGTGCTGATAGCATTGGTGACGTTCGGTGAGCAAATGCAGAACCTTTGATGTCATACTGCCTGGTACCCATTCCATGGTTCCCAACTCTCCAGGTTCTAAGGATTCTTCCTTCAGCTAAAATTTGCATGGGAAACCCAGAGTATGCTCCACCGTGTGACTGGGAAACCTTTTTACATGCATGTCTGTTTTCGTCCCCTGGTACTCAGGTTCACCATTCCAGACCCTTTTCTTACACTCTCCCCATTTGGAGAGTCAGTGCCTTTAACCTCCTGTTTGGCAGTGTTGGCAATTTCCACGCAAGATGAACAGGAATACGGAGAACCAATGGGAGACTATCTGTAGGTGTGTGCACGGGCAAATATTTTTTTTAACATCTTTATTGGGGTATAATTGCTTTACAATGGTGTGTTAGTTTTTGCTTTATAACAAAGTGAATCAGCTATACATATACATATGCTCCCTGTGTCTTCCCTCTTGTGTCTCCCTCCCTCCCTCTCTCCCCCTTCCACCCCTCCAGGCTGTCCCAACGCCCCAAGCTAATATCCCTGTGCCTTGCGGCTGCTTTCCCCTTGCCATCTACCTTACTACATTTGTTAGTGTGTATATGTCCATGACTCTCTCTCGCCCTGTCAAGACTCACCATTCCCCCTCCTCATATCCTCAATTCCGTTCTCCAGTAGGTCTGCGCCTCTATTCCTGTCTTATCCCTAGGTTCTTCATGACATTTTTTTCCTTTAAATTCCATATATATGTGTTAGCATATGCTATTTGTCTTTTTCTTTCTGACTTACTTCACTCTGTATGACAGACTCTAGGTCTATCCATCTCATTACAAATAAGTCAGTTTCATTTCTTTTTAAGGCTGAGTAATATTCCATTGTGTATATGTGCCACATCTTCTTTATCCATTCGTCCGATGATGGGCGCTTAGGTTCTTTCCATCTCCGGGCTATTGTAAATAGAGCTGCAATGAACATTTCGGTACATGACTCTTTTTGAATTTTGGTTTTCTCAGGGTATATGCCCAGTATGCACGGGCAATTTTAACACTCATTTCCCAACAGGAAGAGGAATTAACCAAAGGCTCAGCATGCCGTGCTGGAACAAGATTAGGGCCTGAAGCAATCCTGCGGTTTTGTGGCCAGCTCACAAGAAAGCGAGTTGAGGAAAGGAGCTCAGGGGCACTGTCATTCACATACCTGCAGACTTATAAATGACAGAAATCGTACAAAAATATATTGAATTAAGGCTGCGAAGAGGACTTGAAAGTGGGGCAGAATTGCTGGAATCCGATTTCAGGAGGTAGACGTGAATTGCTCTGAAAGCATAAGAGAAGTGGCAGAACCTCGTCAATGAAGCACTTGGCCAAAAAGGGCATATGCATTTTTTCCAGGGCCATCATTAACGGGAGTAGGAGGCTCCCAGCATGCTCCAGTGGCCAACAGAGGGCCCACGTCACCAAGGCGATGTGAGCTAGCCAGGCAGGAGTGACCTGACATCAGAGGGCCCACCTCACAGAATGGTAGGGAACCCAGCCAGGATCAGACTCTCCCCAGAGGGCCCACATCACCAAGGTGATGGGAACCAGGCAGGAGTGTCCTCACACCCGTGGGGCCACATCATCAAAAGTTGAGGTACCCAGCACATGTGGCCTCAAACCAGAGGACCCACATCACCATGGGTTTCGGAGTGAGGCAGGCAGGATTAACCTCACAACACATGTCCCATTGTATACAAAATGTGTGGAAACCAGCAGTTGGATCTTCCTAGCAGGTGGCCCAGAGCACTGAGGCTATGAGATGCAGGCCGGCATGAACTCACAACAGAGGGCCCTCATTGTGATTCTGTAAGCAACCCAGCCGTTGTGACCTCAGAGCAGAAGGCCCACATCCCCATGGGGAAGGGAAACAAGCAGGAGTGTCATCGCAAGAGTGGGCACACATGAAAAAATGTGGGGAGCCCAGCAATTAGTGCCTGATGCCAGAGGGCCCTCATCACCGAGGGGCGGTGGCTCCCAGCCAGCTCCGACTGCTACCAGAGGGGCGACGTCGCCAATGCGGAGTGCGACAACCAGGCAGGAGTGACCTCAGAGCAGAGGGTCAACCTCACAGAAGTGTGAAGAACCAAAGAGGATCAGATTCTCACCAGAGGGCCCACATCACCAAGGGAATGGGAACCAGGCAGGAGTGTCCTCACACTAGTGGGGCCACATCACCGAAAAGTGAGGGACCCAGCACACGTGGCCTCAAACCAGAGGACACACATCACAAGGGAGCTGGGATTGAGGCAGGCAGGAGGAGCCTCAAAACAGAGGGACCATAGAATTAAAGAGGTGAAGAATCCCGCAGTTGGAACCTCCCAGCAGGCGGCCAGGAGCAGCGAGACTATGGGAGCCAGGCCAGAATGATCTCACACCAGAGGGCCGTCATCATGAAACTGTGAGCAACCTAGGCGTTGGGATCTCAGAGCAGAAGGCCCACATTCCCATGGGGTTGGGAACCTGTCAGAAGTGTACTCGCACCACAGGGCACACATCAGAGAATTTAGGGAACCCAGGAGTTAGGGCCTGATGCCAGAGGGCCCTCATTACCAAGGGGAGGAGACTCCAATCAGGCACCAACACCCAACTGAGGGCCCACGTCGCCAAGGTGACGTGTGACAGCCAGGTAGGAGTGACCTCACCGCACAGGGCCTACCTCACAGAAGGGTGAGGAACACAGCCAGGATAAGACTCTCACCAGAGGGCCCACATCACCAAGGTGATCAGAACCAGGCAGGAGAGTCTTCACACCAGTGTGGCCACATCATAGAAAGGTGAGGAACCCAGCACATGTGGCCTAAACCAGAAGACCCACATCTCCAAGGGGCTTGGAATGAGGCAGGCAGGAGTAGCCTCACAACACAGGGCCCATAGAATAAAAATGCTGAGGAATCCAGCAATGGGAACCTCCCAGCAGGCGGCCAAGAGCACCATGTCTATGCGATTCAGGCCGCAGTAAACTCACAGCAGAGGGTCCACATCATGAAACTGCGAGCAACCCAGCCATTTGGACCTCAGAGCAGAAGGTCCACATCCCCAAGGTGTTGGGAGCATGGCAGGAGTGTCCTCGCACCACTTAGCACATATCAGAAAATGTGGGTACCCAGCAGTTAGGGCCTGACGCCAGAGGGCCCTCATCACCGAGGGGAGGAGGCTCCCAGCATGTTCCAACTACCACAAGAGGGCCCACGTCGCCAAGGCGGGGTGTGCCAGCCAGGCAGGAGTGACCTCACAGCAGACGGCCCACCTCAAAGAAGTGTGACGAACCCAACCAGGATCAGACTCTCACCAGAGGGCCCATATCACCAAGGGGACGGGAACCAGGCATGAGAGTCCTCACACCAGTGGGGCCACATCACTAAAAGATGAGGAAACTGGCACATGTGGCCACAAACCAGAGGACCTACATCACCAAGGGGCTGGGAGTGACACAGGCAGGAGGAGCCTCCCACCACAGGGCCCAAAGAATAAAAAAGGTGAGGAACCCAGCAGTTGGAACTTCCCAGCAGGCGGCCCAGAGTACAGAGGCTATGGGATCTAGGAATGAGTGAACTAACACCAGAGAGCTAACATCAGGAAACTGTGAGCAACCCAGTCGTTGGAACCTCAGAGCAGAAGGCCCATATCGCCATGGGGATGGGAACATTTCACGAGTGTCCTGGCATCACTGGGCTCACATCAGAAAACCTGGGGAGCCCAGCAGTTAGAGCCTGACGCCAGAGGGACCTCATCACCGAGGATAGGAGTCTCCAAAAGGATCCAACTGCCACCAGAGGGCCGACGTCACCAAGGCAATGGGAGCAAGCCAGGCAGGAGTGACCTCAGAGCACAGGGCCCACCTCACAGAACGGTAAGGAACCCAGCAAGGATCAGACTCTCACCAGAGGGGCCACATCACCAAGGGGCTGGGAAACAGGCACGAGTGTCCTCACACCATTGGGGCCACATCATCGAAAGGTGAGGGACCCAGCACACGTGGCCTCACACCAGAGGACACACATCACAACGGAGCTGGGATTGAGGCAGGCAGGAGGAGCCTCAAAACAGAGGGCCCATAGAATAAAAAAGGTGAGGAATCCCGCAGTTGGAACCTCCCAGCAGGCGCCCAGGAGCAGCAAGCCTATGGGATCTAGGCCGGAATGAATGCACATCAGAGGGCCCTCATCATTAAACTGTGAGCACCCCAGCCGTTGGGACCTCAGAGCAGAAGGCTCAAATTCCCATGGGGTTGGGAACCTGACAGGAGTGTACTCGCACCACAGGTCGCACATCTGCAAATTTTGGGAGCCCAGGAGTTAGGGTCTGACGCAAGAGGGCCCTCATTACCGAGGGACGGAGACTCGCAGCAGACACCAACTCCCAACTGAGGGCCCACATCACCAAGGTGATGTATGCCAGCCAGGCAGGAGTGACCTCACCGCAGAGGGCCTACCTCACAGAAGGGTGAGGAAACCAGCCAGGATAAGACTCTCACCAGAGGGCCCACATCACCAAGGGGATCGGAACCAGGCAGGAGGGTCCTCACACCAGTGTGGCCACATTATAGAAAGGTGAGGAACCCAGAACATGTGGCCTAAAACAGGGGACCCACATCTCCAAGGGGCTAGGAGTGAGGCAAGCAGGAGTATCCTCACAAAACAGAGCCCACAGAATAAAAGTTGTGAGGAATCCAGCAGTTGGAACCGGCCAGTAGGCCGCCCAGAGCACAGAGTCTATGGGATCCAGGCCACAGCGAACTCACAGCAGAGGCCCCACATCATGAAACTGTGAGCAACCCAGCGGATGGGACCTCAGAGAAGAAGGCCCACATCCCTATGGGGATGGGAACCTGACAGGAGTGTCCTCGGCCCACTTCCACGAATCAGAAAATGTGGGAACCCAGCAGTTAGGACCTGAGGCCAGAGGACCCTCATCACCGAGGGGAGGAGGCTCCCAGCAGGCTCCAACTGCCACCATAAGGCCGATGTCACCAAGGCGGGGTGTGCCAACCAGGCAGGAGTGACCTCAGAGCAGAAAGCCCACCTCACAGAAGTGTGAGGAACCCAACAAGGATCAGACTGTCACCAGAGGGCCAACATCACCAAGGGAATGGGAATCAGGCAGGAGTGTCCTCACACCAGTGGGGCTACATCACCATAATTTGAGGGACCTAGCACACGTGGCCTCAAACCTGAGGACACACATCACCAAGGGGCTGGGAGTGAGGCAGGCCAGAGGATCCTCAAAACAGAGGGACCATAGAATAAAAAAGGTGAGGAATCCCACAGTTGGAACCTCCGGCAGGCAGCCAGGAGCAGCGAGGCTATGGGATCTAGGCCGGAGTGAACTCACACCAGAGGGCCCTCATCATGAAACTGTGAGCAACACAGCCATTGGGAACTCAGAGCAGAAGGCTCACATCCCCATGGGGATGGGAACCTGGCAGGAGTGCCCTTGCACCACTTAGCACAAATCAGAAAATGTGGGAACCCAGCAGTTAGGGCCTGAGGCCAGAGGGCCCTCATCACCGAGGGGAGGAGGCTCCCAGCAGGCTCCAACTGCCACCATATGGCCGATGTTGCCAAGGCGGGGTGTGCCAGCCAGGCAGGAGTGACCTCAGAGCAGAGGGCCCACCTCACAGAAGTGTGAGGAACCCAACAAGGATCAGACTGTCACCAGAGGGCCAACATCACCAAGGGAATGGGAATCAGGATCAGACTCTCACCAGAGGGCCAACATCACCAAGGTGAGGAACCTAACCAGAGGTGAGGAACCTAACCAGGATCAGACTCTCACCAGAGGGCCAACATCACCAAGGTGATGGGAACCAGGCAAGACTGTCCTAACAGCAGTGGGGCCAACATCACCAAGGGAATGGGAACCAGGCAAGAGTGTCCTCACACCAGTGTGGCCACATTATAGAAAGGTGAGGAACACAGCACATGTGGCCTCAAACAAGGGGACACACATCACGAAGGGGCTGGGAGTGAGGCATGCAGGAGGAGACGCACAACCGAGGGCCCATAGAATAAAAAAGGCGAGGAATCGAGAAGTTGGAAACTCCAAGCTGGAGGCCCAGAGCACTGACACTATGGGATACAGGCCAGAGTGAACACACAGCAAAGGGCCCACATCATGAAACTGTGAGCAACCCAGCAGTTGGGACCACAGAACAGAAGTCCCACATGCCCATGGGGATGGGAACCTGGCAGGAGTGACTCGCACCACTGGGCACACATCAGAAAATGTGTGGAGCCCAGCACTTAGGGCCTGACACCAGAAGGCCCTCATCACTGAGGGGAGGAGGCCCCAGCACGCTCCAACTGCCACCAGAGGGTCCACGTCACCAAGGCGACGTGCGCCAGCCAGGCAGGATTGACCTCACAGCGGAGGGCCCACATCATGAAAGTGTGAGCAACCCAGCCGTTAGGACCTCAGAACAGAAGGCCCACACGCTCATGAGGATGGGAACCTGGCAGGAGTGCCCTCGTACCACTTAGCACGTATCAGAAAATGTGGGAACCCCGCCATTAGGGTCTGACGCCAGAGGGCCTCATCACAGCGGGAAGGAGGCTCCCAGCAGGCTCCAACTGCCACCAGGGTGCCGAAGTCAACAAGGCGGGTTGTGCCAGCCAGGCAGGAGTGACCTCAGAGAAGAGGGCTCACCTCACGGATGTGTGAGGAACCCAACCAGGATCAGAGTCTCACCAGAGGGCCCACATCACCAAGGGGATGGGAACCAGGCAGGAGTGTCCACACACCAGTGGGGCCACATCATCAAAAGATGAGGAACCCATCACATATGGCCTCAAACCTGAGGACATACATCACCATGTGGCTGGGAGTGAGGCAGGTATCTGGAGGGGCACATTTAACTCTAATTTCCCACCAGGAAGAGGAATTAACCAAAGGCTCAGAGTGCCGTGCTGGACCCTGATTATGGCCTGAAGCAAACCTGCAGTTTTGTGGCCAGCTTACAAGGAAGCGAGTTAAGAAAGGAGCTCAGGGGCACTGTAATTCACAAACCTGCAGAGATAAATGACAGCTATTGGCAAAAAAATATATCGAAGTAAGTCTGCAAAGAGGACTTGAAAACGAGGCAGAATTGCAGGAATCATATTTCAAGAGGTAGATTGGAATTGCATTTAAAGCATATGAAAAGCGGCAGATCTTTGACAGTGATGCACATGGACAAAAAGTGCGTATACATTTTTCCTGAATATATTCAGGAAAAAACGCATATGAACATTTTGGCCAACCAAGCACTCCAGCAATGGAAATCCACACTACAATGAAGTCACATTTCCCATTCGTCAGAAAGGCCATCTGAATAAAGTGTAAAAACCAGAAACACAGGACAGGCCACGGAGAACAGGGAGCAGTGTTATGCTGATGGGCGGGATGTAAATTGCCAACAGACACTCTGGAGATGTTCATGGTGTATCCTGAAACATCTAAAAAACAAAGCTACAGAGCCTAGGGCACTTCCACTTTTGGCCCTATAGCTTAGGAAAATTAAAATCAACAAGACACAGCCAACACAAAATTTAGGGCTGCTGTGTTTACAAGAACCTCGAGTCCAGTACAAATTAAATATCCCAGAAAGAAAAAAATGGATAAAGAAGTTGTGCTACTTACGTACAACGGAATATCACTCAGCAGTGAAATCAATGTCATCAGGCCTGTAGCAGCAAATTGAGTGGATTTAATTATGATGATTCTAAGAGAAATATGTCACACAAAGAAAGATAATTATCATAAGATATCACTAATAGAGGGAGTGTAAACTTGGCTACACATAAACTGAATTACAAAACCGAACAGAGTCTCACATTTAGATAAAAACCTTATGCTTGCTTAAGGGGAAAGTTGAGTTGGGCTGCTGTATAAAAACAGATTGAAATTAGCACATACCATTCCATAAGCCAAATACGTAATAAACAAGACCTACTCTTTGCTCAACGAAATAGACTCATCCATGGTGTATCACCTCACACCTATTAGAATGGGCATCATCAGAAAATCTACAAACAACAAATGCTGGAAACGGTGTGGAGATAAGGAATCCTCTTCCACTATTGTTGGGAACGTAAATTGATACAGTCACTGTGGAGAACATTATGGAGTTTCTTATAAAACTAAGAATAGAATTACCATATGATACAGCAATCCCTCTACTGGGCATATACCCAAACAAAACCATAAATCAAAAAGAGACATTCACCACAATGTTCATTGCATCACTATTTACACTATCCAGGAAATGGAAGCAACCTAAATGCCCACAGACAGACGAATGCATAAAGATGTGGTACATATATAAAATGGAATATTACTAAGCCATAAAAAGGAATGAAATTGGGACATTTGTAGAGACGTTGATGGATCTAGAGACTGTCATACAGAGTGAAGTAAGTCAGAAAGAGAAAAACAAATCTTGTATATTAATGCATATATGTGGAACCTAGAAAAATTGTACAGATGAACCGTTTTGCAAGGCAGAAAGAGAGCAACACATATATACAACAAACGTATGGACAACAAGGGGGGAAAGCTGTTGGGGATGGTGGTGGGAGGAGTTGAGATATTGGGATTGGTATGTATACATTTATATGTATAAAGTAGATAACCAAAAACAACCTGCTGTATAAAAATATAAAATTAAATTCAAAAAAAATTAAAAAAAGTAAAACAGAAAAAATATTCTTCCCTTCACATACATGTATTTATATGAATAAATTATTTCCATGCTTATATCTGTAAATACACAAAAGAGGAATAAAATCTACCTTGAACCAAAAACGAAAAAAAGATAAAAAAGAACAGAACCCACCAGTTACACAGAGGAAAACCGTTTCAGGGCACTTGCTCCAATTGCAAACAATTCTGAATTTGGTCAGTGGTGGGGAATCATCTTCCATTCAGCCAGCATGCTCCTCGCAACAAGCGTCCTCACTGCAAAGCTGGGGGACCGTGCCGAGGTATCTGTGAGTAAACGTGGGCTGAGCCCCAGGCCAGCTGCTGCTGAAATGTTCCCACCCTTCCAAGGCTAAACACCTGAATATGTACAAGGACTTGAAAGCCTAGAGGAAGGGCCATGGAGCCACATGAGGGACAGCATGCCAGCCGACTTGGTGCCTGCAGGCCAGCCAGGATGGTCCTGGCCCTGGATGCTCTTCTGGAAGCTCTCCATTTCCCTGCCTGAGATACCCCTGCTGTCCCGGCCCCCACTGCTTTCTTCCTTCCTCACCTGTGCCCAGGGAGAAATTCCAGCGGCAGGTGTGGGTGACACATCCTCTTCTTTAGCAGGTAGCATCTTGGCAACTGCTGCAGAAAGTCCAGCAGAGCCCCACTCACACTGGGACACCCACAAAGCTGTGGCCTCTCACTCCCGCCCACCAGCCCAGCCCCGAGACTGCTGACAGGGCAGAGAAAATGGCGTCTGCAGGGGCTCTTGTTGCCTGGAGCGGTGTTTATATTGATCTCAACCCAGGCACACCTGGGGAGGGCTGGCCGGCACGGTCAGGCTTCCCAAGCCAGCCAATAATCACCCCTCAGGGGCTCACAGTTGCTGAAAATGGAACTTGCTGAATTGGCCAGGTCCAAGGAACAGGTGTGGGCTCCTGAGAGTCAGGATAGACAAGGGGCTGCAGCTCTGGCTTGTTTTCTAAGTATATTATCTGGCCCATGAGTGGGAGACAACTTCAAGAAAACCCTCTCCTAATGAGAGGAACCCAGGAGTCAGGGAGAGGAGGGGTGGGTGGTGGTTGGAGACAGAGGCCTGGTGCCCCGGGTGCAGTGGAAGTCTCTGGAAGACCAGGTGGAGGAGGCCGCACAGAGTGATGCCCAGGGTCACAGACCTGTCAGAGCTGCTGTTTGTTAGTTCAAGTCCTGCTCTGAGGTGCTCTGTGTCAGATCTGAGCGACAGGTGAGCTGGGAGTGCTCTGCAATGAGGGCTATGTGCACGGTTCCTGTGTGCCCAGCCCTGCCAAGGTACCTGCAAGGGTAGCTCTGTATCCTGGGAGGGGCCTGACCACGGGAGCCCCATGGACTGCAGAGGACCTGCCCAGGGAATCCCATATCCTGGGAGGGGCCTGAACACGAGAGCCCCGTGGGCTGGGGTGGGGGTAGGGTACCTGCCCAGGTGAGCTCCATATCCTGGGATTGGCCTGACCTCGAGAGCCCTATGGGCTGCTGGAGTCCTGGTAAAGGATGTCAGGACAGTCAGTGAAGCCACTGAGGATATACCTCCAGTAGTTCCTAAATCCTACACCCTGCTGGTCATTCTACCAACCACCAGGACTTGGTATTCTGTATTAGTCTTCACTGATGCCTTCTTTAGTATTCCATTAGTCCCAGAGTCACAAGAAATTTTGGCTTGTGAGTGACAGGACTCAACATACAACTAAAACAATACTTCCAGGTTGTCTTGCCCCAAGGGTTCAAAAATTCCCACACCATCTTTGGGGAAAGCTCAGCTAAAGACCTAAAAGTTCTACCTCTGGAAAAGGAAACACTCCTTCAATATTCAGACGACATTCTGATCGCCAGCCCTACTAAGGAGGCCTCAGAACTACCAAGCCAATAAAGGATAGAAGTTGTCCACGAAAAAGCTCAAGTATCACAGACTACGGTGACCTGCCTGGGCTTCATTCTCACAGAAGGTCGGAGAAGCCCATCCCAGGAAAGGGAAGAAACAATTTACAGCCTTACCCCTTTCTGAAACTAGAAGACAGCTTAGGGGTTCCTGGGGAAGCCAGGGTTTCCTGCCTCTGGATCCCTAACTACAGTCTACTAGCTGGGCCTCTATATGAAACACTGAAAGGAAAAGATGATGATCCTTTTGAATAGAATCCAGAAGTGGCCTTTCAAGAATGGAAAGAGCAGTCAATTCAGACCCTTGCCCTGGAACTCCCTAATTTAGCTAAACCCTTTGACCTTTACATTCCTGGTGAAAGGTGAATCGCCATTGGAGTATTAGTGCAAAAACTGGGACCACTTGAAATGGAACAGTGCAAGAATGCCATCCAGGTAGGATAAACTATGGTCACCAAGGGGCTTGGCCCACTGCCACATCTGGCCAAGATACTGGTGGTATCTGAAAACCTGGAAATCAGCAGCCCAAAAGGCCACCTCCCTTCTAGGGGAAACGGACCCCACGTGGTGATCCTAACCCCCAACCATGCCCTGAAGTTGCAGGGTTTGCTCCGTGGGCACACTGACCTCGATTGAGGAGGCCCTCCAACTCCAACCTCCAGAGAGATAACCGGGGGCAACGGGGCACCATGACGACCCGTGTGACCATCACTTGACCTGGAGTTTCTCTCATAAAACAACAAGAGTGTGTCCCAAAAGAGTAGACTACTGCTTGCAGTACTTACTGTACCCAGAGGGGAGCTAATAATCTTGGCGGGGGAACCGTATATCATGCTGTCACCATAGAAAAGCCTACAGACACCCTGATGATGGTGGCCAATAAGACCGGCTGGACTCCTGTTTACTTCCAAAGGCTCTTGACTCAGTGACCATCATGATCCTTCATCACCACTGACCCTGGACTGTCTGGGAGCTGAGCGGGCAGGATCCTGACACCTGGTGCTGTTTTTACGTTAATTCAGGGGCCTAATGGAAGAAAGCGCAGACTGTTGGTCAGAGCATCTAGGCTGGCAGAAACGGTCAGTCAGAGCATCTAGGCTGGCAGAAACGGTCAGCCTAAGGTGGCCGAACAAATGTGGGGCGGGGTGAAACTGGACCTCACAGCGCCACTGCACATCTCCTTTCTGGACCCTTAAAGGTCATTAGAATCTATAACACTTCCAATACTGGTGCTCAGGCGGACGAGCAGGGAGGCAGGAGGCCTGGGGACAATCAACGTCACCTGGAGGCTGCTGGGGAGAAGTTCTGACCCTCGCCCACGGGTATGAAGCCTCCTAACTCAGCACTCAGCAGTTACAGAAGAAGGGTCTGCACCCGCAGCACTCCAAGAATGAGGAAAGGGACAAAAGGCAGAAGATAAGTTTGTCCCAGGCAAAGCCCCTTAAAAATGCCTGGGAGATAAAAATAGAATCTGGGCAATAAAATAAAGTCTAACCTTTTTTATCCTTTGTGCTTTGTCTAATTTCAGGTGCTCCTAGGGTCCCGCATACAGAGGTTCCACACCCGGCACTTCAGACCAGATTTCCTAGAGCAGAATGGCTCGATGACACTTCAGCTCCTGGGGCCCAGTTCAGACTCCGTGACATAGAGCCTGAGCTGCAGCCAACCAGGTCCTCGAGAGCTCAGCCCCCTCCCTCCCAGTGACTCTGACAGGATCTCTACACAGCAGCCCAGCCCACAGCCCACAGGGTAGCACCTCTCCATTCTCTGATCAAAATATAAAGTTTCCTTTGCTTTTGAACCAAACTCAGTCTCGATCTATTGGCTCCAATGACACTGGGCAGGGGGACACTTGTTGGCGTCCACTCTGGAGGATCAGTAACAGAAATTGAGAACATTGTAACTTCAATGAACAGATGTGGGAGCCAAACTGTAATTAACATAGAACAGTGTATAAGGCTCGGGTAAAATAAGATGTTTCTAACACTTCCATTTGATATTTCCATCACTTTCTTATAAGCAAGTTCAGTGAAAAGGTTTGTCTTCTTTGTCAGGTCAATATTAGAGAAACAAAGTGATTTCTTTCCAAGGATGTACATCTAATAATCTTGGTTAAAGCTTCAATCTTGTTTTAAATGCTTTTGCATTGAAAATGATACCTCTCTTTCAGCTCCCCCATTTCTGAGAAGCATAAAATCTTATAATTTATTATTACCAAAGGGAAATGGTAGGAGGAGGGATCAATTAACAGTTTGGGATTAACACATACACACTGCTATGTATGAAATCATCAGCAAGGAACTACTGTATAGCACAGGGAACTACACTCAATATTTTGCAATAACCTATAAGGGGAAATGATCTGAAAAAGAATAGATATTTTTATTGACATCATCCATCAATGACAGTAAAAATGGAATCTAAGGGAAGACAGTGGTGAGTGCTTGTGACCCTGAAGACTTCAATCATCTAAAGTTTGGACTCTGCCTACTTCCCAAGGCCCTTAATGAACATATGTGTAGCCGTAGCTTATAAAATTCCCCAGTTTGGGTTGCGGAGAGACACTGATATTTAAAATCCCCTGGTGTTCTCCTCACATGAATGGGACCCTTCCTACACCTAAAACATGCCTGTCACACCCAGAGGATGGTATACCGTCTGATCGGGAAAAGTTTGGAAAAGGCATCTCATCTCCTCATCTCTTGGTGCTAGGGTTCACCACTCCAGCGTCTTTACTAACAGTCTCCCCACTTGGAGATGTCAGCACTGTCAACATCCTGTTGCATACAGTTTGGAATTTGTCCAGAGGATGAAGCAGAAGGAGGAGGAACAATGAGAGACAAGTCCTAGGTGTTCGGACAGGCACATGTCACTCTAATTTCCAATCAGGAAGACGAATTGACCAAAGGCTAGGGTTGCCCATGGAAACAGAATAGGGCTTGAGGAATCCTGATGCTTTGTGGCCAGTTCCCATAAACACAAGTTGGAAAATGGAACTCAGGGGCACTAAAATTCACGAAACTGCAGAATTGAAAATATCTATCACTGAAAAATGTCTTGAGGAAAGTCAGAGAAAAGGACTTGTAAGCAACGGAGAATGGCAGGAAAGGGATTGGAAGAGGTAGAAAGGACTCGCCATTAAGCACAAGAAAAGGGGCTGAACATTGCCAACATTGCAGTTGGCCAAAAAGTGTGTATGCGTCTTTTTCTGTATATATTCAAGAAAAGGGCATACACTTTTTTAGCCAACCAAACAGGTGGGCACTGGAAATCAATACTACAAAACATATCACTTTGCATCAGTCAGAAGAGCCGTCCTCATAAAGTGTAAACACCAGAAATGCAGGACAGGGCAAGGAGAAAAGGGAGCCCTGTGAGTCTTATAGTGGAAATGTATATTGCCAACGGTCACTCTGGATAAGTGTATTGTGTTTACTAAAGCATCTAAAAAATGAGCTACCGAGCACAGGGCACTTGCACTCATGGACGTATATCTTGGGAAAAACAAAAATCGAGAGGACACAGGCACCCCAATGTTTACCACCTCTCTGTTTAAAAGACCCTCGACTAGGATATAACTTAAATGTATCTGCAGAGAAAAAACGGATAGAGATGTGGTGCTTATGTAGAGTGGAATATTACTCAGTCTGGAAATCAATGAAATACGGCCAGTTATAACAACTCCAGAGGAGTTACGTGTGATCATTCAAAGTCACATAATTCAAAAAGAAAAAGACATAAGATATTACTAATACATGGAATGTTAACATGGCTACACATGAACTGAATCACAAAAGAGAAGAGGGTTTCAAATTAAGAAAACTAACTTATGCTTCCTTAAGGGGAAAGGTGAGTTGGGGTGCTGCATAAAACCAGAGACTGAAATTAGCGCAGATAACATTCCATAAGCCAAATATGTAATAGACAAGACCTACTCCTTGCTCAACGAAATGGACTCAACACCACATATTAAACGCCTAGGAATATACCTGACTAGGAAGAATCTTAAAACCCATGGATATATATGTCTCCGTAAGAGAATCAAGCGTGTGTACAGTGGCCGAAACGCAGCAGTGAAAATCCGATAAATCCCATTATTAAAATAAATTTCAAAAACAAAACACAATGACAGTGAAATAGGTAGCAATTCTTAAATAATTCACTAAGGGCATGTGATGCAACCTGGATTTACCACATCTACACCCAGAGCTGGTTGAGACATAAGGCTGGACACTTCAGGCTGATAGCATTGGTGAGTTTCAGTGAACAAATGCAGATCCTTTGAAGTCATACTGCATGGTACCCATTCCAAGGGTCCCAACTCTCCAGGTTCAAGGGATTCTTTCTTCAGCTAAAACAATCGTCGGAAACGCCGAGTATGGTCCACGGTGTGATTAGGAAATGATTTAAAAAGCATCTCAGTTTTCGTATCCTGGTCCTCGGGTTCACCATTCCAGACGGTTTACTAACAATCTCCCCGCTTGGAGAGTCAGTGTCTTTAACCTCCTGTTTGGCACAGCTTGCAATTTGTGCGCAAGATGAACAGGAATAGGGAGAACCAATGAGAGACTAGCTAAAGGTGTCTGCACGGGCAAATGTAACGCTCATTGCCCACCAGGAAGAGGAATTAAATAAAGGCTCAGCGTGCCCTGCCGGAAACAGATTAGGGTCTGAAGCACTCCTGCGGTTTTGTGCCCAGCTCACAAGAAAGCGAGTTGAAGAAAGGAGCTCAGGGGCACTGTAATTCACAAACCTGCAGAGTTATAAATGACAGCTATCCTCCAAAAATATATTGAAGTAAGCCTGCGAAGGGGACTTGAAAGCGGGGCAGAATTTCAGGAAAACAATTGCAGGGGGTAGACTGGAATTGCCCAGAAAGCATAGGAAAAGAGGCAGAACGTCGACAATGATGCACTTGGCCAAAAAGTGTGTATGCATTTTTTCCTGAATATATTCAGGAAAAAATGCATACGCCCTTTTTCGCAAACCAAGCAAGCCTGTAAAGGAAATCTGCACTACAATGAAGTCTCACTGCCCCCTGGGCAAAAGGGTCATCTGAAAACAGTGTAAAATCCAGAAAGGTAGGACAGGATATGGAGAACAGGGAGCCTTGTTATGCTGATTGGCAGGATGTAAATTGCCAGGAGTCACCCTGGAGAAGTGTATGGTGTTTCCTGAAACACGTAAGAAACAAAGCAACACGGCCTATGGCATTTCCACTTATGGTACCAAATATTACGGAAATTAAAATCAAAAACAGACAGCCACCCCAATGTTTGGGACGGCTGTGTTCACAAGAAGCTCGTCTACAGTACCAGGTAAATATCTCAGAATGTAAAAAATGGATAAAGAAGTTGTGGCACGTACGTACAATGCAATATCACTCAGCAATGAAATCTGTGTCATCAGGCCCATAGCGGCATAGTGAGTGGATGCAGGTACGGTGATTCTACGTGACCTACGTCAAACAGAAAAAGAAACATCATAAGATATCACTAATACACGGAATGTAAACTTGACTACACATGAACTGAATTACAAAACAGAACAGGGTCTCAAATTTAGAAAACCAACTAGTGCTTGCTTATGGGGAAAGGTGCGTTGGGGTGCTGCATAAAACCAGAGACTGAAATTAGCACAGATAACTTTCCATAAGCCAAATATGTAATAGACAAGACCTACTCCTTGCTCAACGAAATGGTCTCAACACCACATATTAAACGCGTAGGAATATACCTGACTAGGAAGAATCTTAAAACCCATGGATTTATATGTCTCCGTGAGAGAATCAAGCGTGTGTACAGCGGCGGAAATGCAGCAGTGAAAATCCGATAAATCCCATTATCAAAATAAATTTCAAAAACAAAACACAAAGACAGTGAAATACAGAGCAATTCTTAAATAATTCACTCAGGGCATGTGATGCAACCGGGATTTACCACAACTACACCCAGAGCTGGTTGAGACATAAGGCTGGACACTTCAGGCTGATAGCATTGGTGAGTTTCGGTGAGCAAATGCAGACCCTTTGAAGTCATACTACATGGTACCCATTCCAAGGGTCCCAACTCTCCAGGTTCAAAGGATTCTTCCTCCAGCTAAAACATGCATGGGAAACCCAGAGTATGGTCCACCGTGTGATTGGGAAACGATTTAAAATGCATCTCAGTTTCCGTATCCTAGTCCTCGGGTTCACCATTCCAGATGCTTTACTCACACTCTCCCCGTTTGGAGAGTAAGTGCCTTTAACCTCCTATTTGGCACAGCTTGCAATTTCTGTGCAAGATGAACAGGAATAGGAGAACCAATGAGAGACTAGCTGTAGGTGACTGCACGGGCAAATGTAACGCTCATTTCCCACCAGGAAGAGGAATTAACCAAAGGCTCAGCATGCCCTGCCGGAAACGGATTCGGGCCTGAAGCAATCCTGCGGTTTTGTGCCCAGCTCACAAGAAAGCGAGTTGAAGAAAGGAGCTCAGGGCCATTGTAATTCACAAACCTGCAGAGTTATAAATGACAGCTATCCTCCAAAAATATATTGAAGTAAGCCTGCGAAGGGGACTTGAAAGCGGGGCAGAATTTCAGGAAAACCATTGCAGGGGGTAGACAGGAATTGCCCTGAAAGCATAGGAAAAGAGGCACAACATCGCCAATGATGCACTTGGCCAAAAAGTGCGTATGCGTTTTTTCCTGAATATATTCAGGAAAAAACGCATACGCACTTTTTGGCCAACCAAGCAAGCCTGTTAAAGAAATCTGCACTACAATGAAGTCTCACTGCCCCCCTGGCAATAGGGCCATCTGAAAAAAGTGGAAAATCCAGAAAGGTAGGGCAGGATATGGAGAACAGTGAGCCTTGTTATGCTGATTGGCAGGATGTAAATTGCCAACAGCCACCCTGGAGAAGTGTATGGTGTTTCCTGAAACACGTAAGAAACAAAGCAACACAGCCTATGGCACTTCCACTTATGGTCCTGTAGCTTAGGGAAATTAAAATCAAAAACAGATAGCCACCCCAATGTTTGGGACGTCTGTGTTCACAAGAAGCTCGTCTACAGTACCAGGTAAATATCCCAGAAAGCAAAAAATGGATAAAGAAGTTGTGGCATGTACGTACAATGGAATATCACTCAGCAATGAAATCTGTGTCATCAGGCCCGTAGCGGCATAGTGAGTGGATGCAGGTACGGTGATTCTACGTGAACTACGTCACACAGAAAAAGAAACATCATAAGATAACAGTAATACACGGAGTGTAAACTAGAGTACACATGAATTGAATTACAAACCAGAACAGGGTCTCAAATTTAGAAAACCAACTAGTGCTTGCTTATGGGGAAAGGTGCCTTGGAGTGCTGCATAAAACCAGAGACTAAAATTAGCAACGATAACTTTCCATAAGCCAAATATGTAATAGACAAGATCTACTCCTTGCTCAACGAAATGGACTCAACACCACTTATTCAACGCCTAGGAATATACCTGACTAGGAAGAATCTTAAAACCCATGGATTTATATGTCTCCGTAAGAGAATCAAGCGTGTGTACAGCGGCATAAACGCAGCAGTGAAAATCCGATAAATCCCATTATCAAAATATATTTCAAAAACAAAACACAAAGACAGTGAAATAGAGAGCAATTCTTAAATATTTCACTCAGGGCATGTGATGCAACCGGGATTTACCACATCTACACCCAGAGCTGGTTGAGACATAAGGCTGGACACTTCAGGCTGTTAGCATTGTTGAGTTTCGGTGAGCAAATGCAGACCCTTTGAAGTCATACTGCATGGTACCCATTCCATGGGTTCCTACTCTCCTGGGTCAAGGGATTCTTCCTCCAGGTAAAACATGCATGGGAAACCCAGAGTATGGTCCACCGTGTGATTGGGAAACGATTTAAAATGCATCTCAGTTTTCGTATCCTGGTCCTCGGGTTCACCATTCCAGACGCTTTACTAACACTCTCCCCGCTTGGAGAGTCAGTGCCTTTAACCTCCTGTTTGGCAAAGTTTGCAATTTCTGCGCAAGATGAACAGGAATAGGGAGAACCAATGAGAGACTAGCTATAGGTGTCTGCACGGGCAAATGTAACGCTCATTTCCCACCAGGAAGAGGAATTAAACAAAGGCTCAGCATGCCCTGCCAGAAACAGATTAGGGCCTGAAGCAATCCTGCGGTTTTGTGCCCAGCTCACAAGAAAGCGAGTTGAAGAATGGAGCTCAGGGGCACTGTAATTCAAAGTCCTGGAGAGTAATAAATGACAGCTATCCTCCAAAAATATATTGAAGTAAGCCTGCGAAGAGGACTTGAAAGCGGGGCAGAATTTCAGGAAATCTATTGCAGGGGGTAGACTGGAATTGCCCTGAAAGCATAGGAAAAGAGGCAGAACGTCAAAAATGATGCCCTTGGCCAAAAAGGGCGTATGCGTTTTTTCCTGAATATATTCAGGAAAAAACGCATACGCGGGGGGGGACCTTGACGATGGCGGAAGAGTAAGACGCGGAGATCGCCTTCCTCCCCACGGATACACCAGAAATACATCCACACGTGGAACAACTCCTACAGTACTCCTACTGAAGGCTGGCAGAAGACCTCAGACCTCCCAAAAGGCAAGAAACTCCCCACGTAACTGGGTAGGGCAAAAGAAAAAACAGAGACAAAAGAATAAGGACGGCACCTGCACCAGTGGGAGGGAGCTGTGAAGGAGGAAAACTTTCCACACACTAGGAAGCCCCTCCGCGGGCGGAGACTGCGGGAGGCAGAGGGGGGAGTTTCGGGACCGCGGAGTAGTGCACAGCGACGGGTGCGGAGGGCAAAGTGGGGAGATTCCTGCACAGACGATCGGTGCAGACCAGCACTCACCAACCCGAGAGGCTTGCTGCTCACCCACCGGGGCGGGCGGGGCCGCGAGCTGAGGCTCGGGTTTTGGTTTTGGACGGAGCTCAGGGAGAGGCCTGGGGTTAGCGGCTTGAACATAGCCTGAAGGGGTTAGTGCACCATGACTAGCTGGGAGGGAGTTCGGGGAAAAGCCTGCACCGGCCGAAGAGGCAAGAGACTTTTTCTTCCCTCTTTGTTTCCTGGTGCGCGAGGAGAGGGGTTTAAGAGCGCTGCTTAAAGGAACTCCAGAGACGGGCGCGAGCCGCGGCTTAAAGCGCGAACCCCAGAGACGGGCGCGAGCCGCGGCTGAGGGCGCGAGCCCCCGAGACGGGCGCGAGCCGTGGCTGAAAGCGCAAACCCCAGAGACGGGCGTGAGCCGCGGCTAAAACCGCGGACCCCAGAGACGGGCGGGAGACGCTAAGGCTGCTGCTGCCGCCACCAAGGGGCCTGTGTGCGAGCACAGGTCACTCTCCACACCCCTCTTCCACGGAGCCTGTGCAGCCCGCCACTGCCAGGTTCCCGGGATCCAGGGACAACTTCCCCGGGACAGCGCACGGCGGGCCTCAGGCTGGTGCAACGTCACGCCGGCCTCTGCTGCAACGTCACGCTGCCTCTGCCGCCGCAGGCCGGCCCCGCACGCAGTGCCCCTCCTTCCCCCATCCCCCAACCCCCGGCCTGAGGGAGCCGGAGGCCCCGAATCAGCGGCTCCTTTAACCCCGTCCTGTCTGAGCGAAAAAACAGACGCCCTCCAGTGACCTACACACAGAGGCAGAGCCAAATCCAAAGCTGAGCTCCTGTGAGCTGTGAAAACAAAGAAGAGAAAGGGAAATCTCTCCCAGCAGCCACAGAAGCAGCGGATTAAAGCTCCACAATCAACTTGATATACCCTGCATCTGTGGAATACCTGAATAGACAAGGAATGATCCCAAATTGAAGAGGTGGAATTTAGGAGCGAAATCTATGATTTTTTCCCCTTTTCCTCTTTTTGTGAAGGTGTACGTGTATGCTCCTGTGTGACATCTAGTCTGTATACTCTAGCTTCCACCATTTGTCCTAGGGCTCTATCCATCCATGACTTTTTTTTAAAAATTCTTTTTCTTAATAATTAAGTTTAATTGTAATAACTTTATTATACTTTACCTTCGTTCTTTCTTTCTTTCCTTCCTTCCCTCCCTCCTTTAGACAACGAATCACCCCAAATTGAGGAGGTGGTCTCAGGGAGCAGGATTTATGATTTTTCCCCCTTTACCTCTTTTTGTGAAGGTGTATGTGTATGCTTCTGTGTAAGATTTTCTCTGTATAGCTTTGCTTCCAACATTTGTCCTAAGGTTCTATCCGTCCCTTTTTTTTTTTCTAAATATTTTTTAATTCAATAACTATATTATACTTTATTTTATTTTTACTGTATCATCTTTCTTTCTGTCTTTTTTTCCTTCTTTCCCTCCTTCCTTCCTTCCTCCCTCCCTCCCTCCCTCCCTCCTTTCTTTCCTTCTTTGCTTCTTTCTTCCTTCCTTCCTTTCCTCCTTTCCTTCTTTCTTTCCTCATACTTCTACTAATTCTCTCTACTTTTTCTCCCTTTTATTCTGAGCCGTGTGGATGAAAGGCTCTTGGTGCTCCAGCCAGGAGTCAGGGCTCTGCCTCTGAGGTAGGAGAGCCAACTTCAGGTCACTGGTCAACAAGAGACCTCCCAGCTCCACATAATATTAAACAGCGGAAATCTCCCAGAGACCTCCATCTTAACACCAGCACCCAGCTTCACTCAACGACCAGCAAGCCACAGTGCTGGACAACCTATGCCAAACAACTAGCAAAACAGGAACACAACCCCACCCATTAGCAGAGAGGCTGCCTAAAATCATAATAAGGCCACAGACACCCCAAAACACACCACCAGACGTGAACCTGCCCACTAGAGAGACAAGATCCAGCCTCATCCAGCACAACACAGGCACTAGTCCCCTCCACCAGGAAGCCTACACAACCCACTGAAACAACCTTAGCCACTGGAGACAGACATCAAAAACAACGGGAACTACGAACCTGCAGCCTGCAAAAAGGAGACCCCAAACACAGTAAGATAAGCAAAATGAGAAGACAGAAAAACAAACAGCAGATGAAGGAGCAAGATAAAAACCCACCAGACCTAACAAATGAAGAGGAAATAGGCAATCTACCTGAAAAAGAATTCAGAATAATGATAGTAAGGATGATCCGAAATCTTGGAAGTAGAATGGACAAAATGCAAGAAACAGTTAACAAGGACCTACAAGAACTAAAGATGAAACAAGCAACGATGGACAATGCAATAAATGAAATTAAAATCACTCTAGATAGGATCAATAGCAGAATAACTGAGGCAGAAGAACGGATAAGTGACCTGGAAGATAAAGTAGTGGAAATAACTACTGCAGAGCAGAATAAAGAAAAAAGAATGAAAAGAACTGAGGACAGTCTCAGAGACCTCTGGGACAACATGAAACGCACCAACATTCGAATTATAGGGGTTCCAGAAGAAGAAGAAAGAAAGAAAGGGACTGAGAAAATATTTGAAGAGATTATAGTTGAAAACTTCCCTAATATGGGAAAGGAAATAGTTAATCAAGTCCAGGAAGCACAGAGGGTCCCATACAGGATAAATACAAGGAGAAACACGCCAAGACACATATTAATCAAACTGTCAAAAATTAAATACAAAGAAAGCATATTAAAAGCAGCAAGGGAAAAACAACAAATAACACACAAGGGAATCCCCATAAGGTTAACAGCTGATCTCTCAGCAGAAACCCTACAAGCCAGAAGGGAGTGGCAGGACATACTGAAAGTGATGAAGGAGAATAGCCTGAAACCAAGACTACTCTACCCAGCAAGGATCTCATTCACATTTGATGGAGAAATTAAAACCTTTACAGACAAGCAAAAGCTGAGAGAGTTCAGCACCACCAAACCAGCTTTACAACAAATGCTAAAGGAACTTCTCTAGACACGAAACACAAGAGAAGGAAATGACCTATAGTAGCGAACCCACAACAATATATAAAATGGAAATAGGAACATACATATCAATAATTACCTTAAATGTAAATGGACTAAATGCTCCCACCAAAAGACACAGATTGGCTGAATGGATACAAAAACAAGACCCTTATATATGCTGTCTACAAGAGACCCACTTCAGAACTAGAGACACATACAGACTGAAAGTAAGGGGATGGAAAAAGATATTCCATGCAAATGGAAACCAAAAGAAAGCTGGAGTAGCAATTCTCATATCAGACAAAATAGACTTTAAAATAAGGACTATTAAAAGGGACAAAGAAGGACACTACATAATGATCAAGGGATCGATCCAAGAAGAAGATATAACAATTGTAAATATTTATGCACCCAACATAGGAGCACCTCAATACATAAGGCAAATACTAACAACCATAAAAGGGGAGATCAACAGTAACACATTCATAGTAGGGGACTTTAACACCCCACTTTCACCCATGGACAGATCATCCAAAATGAAAATAAATAAGGAAACACAAGCTTTAAATGATACATTAAACAAGATGGACTTAATTGATATTTATAGGACACTCCATCCAAAAACAACAGAATACACAATTTTCTCAAGTGCTCATGGAACATTCTCCAGGATAGATCATATCTTGGGTCACAAATCAAGCCTTGGTAAATTTAAGAAAACTGAAATTGTATCAAGTATCTTTTCCGACCACAACGCCATGAGACTAGATATCAATTACAGGAAAAGATCTGTAAAAAATACAAACACATGGAGGCTAAACAATACACTACTTAATAATGAAGTGATCACTGAAGAAATCAAAGAGGAAATAAAAAAATACCTAGAAACAAATGACAATGGAGACACAACGACCCAAAACCTATGGGATGCAGCAAAAGCAGTTCTAAGGGGGAAGTTTATAGCAATACAAGCCCACCTTAAGAAGCAGGAAACATCTCGAATAAACAACCTAACCTTGCACCTCAAGCAATTAGAGAAAGAAGAACAAAAAAACCCCAAAGCTAGCAGAAGGAAAGAAATCATAAAAATCAGATCAGAAATAAATGAAAAAGAAATGAAGGAAACAATAGCAAAGATCAATAAAACTAAAAGCTGGTTCTTTGAGAAGATAAACAAAATAGATAAACCACTAGCCAGACTCATTAAGAAAAAAAGGGAGAAGACTCAATTCAATAGAATTAGAAATGAAAAAGGAGAAGTAACAACTGACACTGCAGAAATAAAAAAAATCATGAGAGATTACTACAAGCAACTCTATGCCAATAAAATGGACAATCTGGAAGAAATGGACAAATTCTTAGAAATGCACAACCTGCCAAGACTGAATCAGGAAGAAATAGAAAATATGAACAGACCAATCACAAGCACTGAAATTGAAACTGTGATTAAAAACCTTCCAACAAACAAAAGCCCAGGACCAGATGGCTTCACAGGTGAATTCTATCAAACGTTTAGAGAAGAGCTAACACCTATCCTTCTCGAACTCTTCCAAAATATAGCAGAGGGAGGAACACTCCCAAATTCCTTCTATGAAGCCACCATCACCTTGATACCAAAACCAGACAAGGATGTCACAAAGAAAGAAAACTACAGGCCAATATCACTGATGAACATAGATGCAAAAATCCTCAACAAAATACTAGCAAACAGAATCCAACAGCACATTAAAAGGATCATACACCATGATCAAGTGGGGTTTATTCCAGGAATGCAAGGATTCTTCAATATACGCAAATCTATCAATGTGATAAACCATATTAACAAATTGAAGGAGAAAAACCATATGATCATCTCAATAGATGCAGAGAAAGCTTTCGACAAAATTCAACACCCATTTATGATAAAAACCCTCCAGAAAGTAGGCATAGAGGGAACTTTCCTAAACATAATAAAAGCCATATATGACAAGCCCACAGCAAACATCATCCTCAATGGTGAAAAACTGAAAGCATTTCCACTAAGATCAGGAACAAGACAAGGTTGCCCACTCTCACCACTCTTATTCAACATAGTTTTGGAAGCTTTAGCCACAGCAATCAGAGAAGAAAAGGAAATAAAAGGAATCCAAATCGGAAAAGAAGAAGTAAAGCTGTCACTGTTTGCAGATGACATGATACTATACATAGAGAATCCTAAAGATGCTACCAGAAAACTACTAGAGCTAATCAATGAATTTGGTAAAGTAGCAGGATACAAAATTAATGCACAGAAATCTCTGGCATTCCTATATACTAATGATGAAAAATCTGAAAGTGAAATCAAGAAAACACTCCCATTTACCATTGCAACAAAAAGAATAAAATATCTAGGAATAAACCTACCTAAGGATACGAAAGACCTGTATGCAGAAAATTATAAGACACTGATGAAAGAAATTAAAGATGATACAAATAGATGGAGAGATATACCATGTTCTTGGATGGGAAGAATCAACATTGTGAAAATAACTCTACTACCCAAAGCAATCTACAGATTCAATGCAATCCCTATCAAACTACCACTGGCATTTTTCACAGAACTAGAACAAAAAATTTCGCAATTTGTATGGAAACACAAAAGACCCCGAATAGCCAAAGCAATCTTTAGAACGAAAAAAGGAGCTGGAGGAATAAGGCTCCCTGACTTCAGACTATATTACAAAGCAACAGTAATCAAGACAGTATGGTACTGGCACAAAAACAGAAAGATAGATCAGTGGAACAGGATAGAAAGCCCAGAGATAAACCCACGCACATATGGACACCTTATCTTTGATAAAGGAGGCAGGAATGTACAGTGGAGAAAGGACAGCCTCTTCAATAAATGGTGCTGGGAAAACTGGACAGGTACATGTAAAAGTATGAGATTAGATCACTCCCTAACACCATACACAAAAATAAGCTCAAAATGGATTAAAGACCTAAATGTAAGGCCAGAAACTATCAAACTCTTAGAAGAAAACATAGGAAGAACACTCTATGACATAAATCACAGCAAGATCCTTTCTGACCCACCTCCTAGAGTAATGGAAATAAAAACAAAAATAAACAAATGGGACCTAATGAAACTTCAAAGCTTTTGCACAGCAAAGGAAACCATAACCAAGACCAAAAGACAACCCTCAGAATGGGAGAAAACATTTGCAAATGAAGCAACTGACAAAGGATTAATCTCCAAAATTTACAAGCAGCTCATGCAGCTCAATAACAAAAAAACAAACAACCCCATCCAAAAATGGGCAGAAGACCTAAATAGACATTTCTCCAAAGAAGATATACAGAATGCCAACAAACACATGAAAGAATGCTCAACATCATTAATCATTAGAGAAATGCAAATCAAAACTACGATGAGATATCATCTCACACCAGTCAGAATGGCCATCATCAAAAAATCAAGAAACAATAAATGCTGGAGAGGGTGTGGAGAAAAGGGGACACTCTTGCACTGCTGGTGGGAATGTGAATTGGTTCAGCCACTGTGGAGAACAGTATGGAGGTTCCTTAAAAAACTACAAATAGAATTACCATATGACCCAGCAATCCCACTACTTGGCATACACCCTGAGAAAACCAAAATTCAAAAAGAGTCATGTACCAAAATGTTCATTGCAGCTCTATTTACAATAGCCAGGACATGGAAACAACCTAAGCGCCCATCGTCGGATGAATGGATAAAGAAGATGTGGCACATATACACAATGGAATATTACTCAGACTTAAAAAGAAATGAAATTGAGCTATTTGTAATGAGATGGATAGACCTAGAGTCTGTCATACAGAGTGAAGTAAGTCAGAAAGAAAAAGACAAATACCGTATGCTAACACATATATATGGAATTTAAGGGAAAAAAATGTCATGAAGAACCTAGGGGTAAGATAGGAATAAAGACGCAGACCTACTGGAGAACGGACTTAAGGATATAGGGAGGGGGAAGGGTGAGTTTTGACAGGGCGAGAGAGAGTCATGGACATATACACACTAACAAACGTAGTAAGGTAGATAGCTGGGGGGAAGCAGCCGCAAGGCACAGGGATATTAGCTCGGTGCTTTGTGACAGCCTGGAAGGGTGGGATGGGGAGAGTGGGAGGGAGGGAGACGCAAGAGGGAAGACATATGGTAACATATGTATATGTATAGCTGATTCACTTTCTTGTAGAGCAGAAACTAACACACCATTGTAAAACAATTATACCCCAATAAAGATGTTGAAAAAAAAAAAAAAAACGCATACGCACTTTTTGGCCAACCAAGCAAGCCTGTAAAGGATATCTGCACTACAATGAAGTCTCACTGCCACCCGGGCAAAAGGGCCATCTGAAAAAAGTGTAAAATCCAGAAAGGTAGGACAGGATATGGAGAACAGGGAGCCTTGTTATGCTGATTGGCAGGATATAAATTGCAAACAGCCACCCTGGAGAAGTGTATGGTGTTTCCTGAAACACATGAGAAACAAAGAAACACAGCCTATGGCACTTCCACTTATGGTCCTATAGCTTAGGGAAATTAAAATGAAAAACAGACAGCCACCCCAATGTTTGGGACGGCTGTGTTCACAAGAAGCTCGTCTACAGTACCAGGTATATATCCCAGAAAGCAAAAAATGGATAAAGAAGTTGTGGCACGTACGTGCAATGCAATATAACTCAGCAATGAAATCTGTGTCATCAGGCCCGTAGCGGCATAGTGAGTGGATGCAGGTACGGTGATTCTACGTGAACTACGTCACACAGAAAAAGAAACATCATAAGATATCACTAATACACGGAATGTAAACTTGACTACACATGAACTGAATTACAAAACAGAACAGGGTCTCAAATTTAGAAAACCAACTAGTGCTTGCTTATGGGGAAAGGTGCGTAGGGGTGCTGCATTAAACCAGAGACTGAAATTAGCACAGATAACTTTCCATAAGCCAAATATGTAATAGACAAGACCTACTCCTTGCTCAACGAAATGGACCCAACACCACATATTCAACGCCTAGGAATATATCTTACTAGGAAGAATCTTAAAACCCATAGATTTATATGTCTCCGTAAGAGAATCAAGCGTGTGTACAGCGGCATAAATGCAGCAGTGAAAATCCGATAAATCCCATTATCAAAATAAATTTCAAAAACAAAACACAAAGACAGTGAAATAGAGAGCAATTCTTAAATAATTCACTCAGGGCATGTGATGCAACCGGGATTTAACACATCTACACCCAGAGCTGCTTGAGACGTAAGGCTGGACACTACAGGCTGATAGCATTGGTGAGTTTCGGTGAGCAAATGCAGACCCTTTGAAGTCATACTGCATGGTACCTATTCCATGGGTCCCAACTCTCCAGGTTCAAGGGATTCTTCCTCCAGCTAAAACATGCATGGGTAACCCACAGTATGGTCCACCGTGTGATTGGGAAACGATTTAAAATGCATCTCAGTTTTCGTATCCTGGTCCTCGGGTTCACCATTCCAGATGCTTTACTAACACTCTACCCGCTTGGAGAGTCAGTGCCTTTAACCTCCTGTTTGGCACAGCTTGCAATTTCTGTGCAAGATGAACAGGAAAAGGGAGAACAAATGAGAGAATAGCTATAGGTGTCTGCACGGGCCAATGTAACGCTCATTTCCCACCAGGAAGAGGAATTAACCAAAGGCTCAGCGTGCCCTGCCAGAAACAGATTAGGTCCTGAAGCAATCCTGCGGTTTTGTGCCCAGCTCACAAGAAAGCGAGTTGAAGAAAGGAGCTCAGGGGCACTGTAATTCACAAACCAGCAGAGTTATAAATAACAGCTATCCTCCAAAGATATATTGAAGTAAGCCTGCAAAGGGGACTTGAAAGCGGGCCAGAATTTCAGGAAAACGATTGCAGGGGGTAGACTGGAATTGCCCTGAAAGCATAGGAAAAGAGGCACAACGTCGACAATGATGCACTTGGCCAAAAAAGGCGTATGTGTTTTTTCCTGAATATATTCAAAAAAAAAGAATACGCCCTTTTTGGCCAACCTAGCAAGCCTGTAAAGGAAATCTGCACTACAATGAAGTCTCATTGCCCCCCGGGGAAAAGGGCCATCTGAAAAAAGTGTAAAATCCAGAAAGGTAGGACAGGATATGGAGAACAGGGAGCCTTGTTATGCTGATTGGCAGGATGTAAATTGCCAGCAGCCACCCTAGAGAAGTGTATGGTGTTTCCTGAAACACATAAGAAACAAAGCAACACAGCCTATGGCACTTCCACTTATGGACCTATAGCTTACGGAAATTAAAATCAAAAACACACAGCCACCCCAATATTTGGGACGGCTGTGTTCACAAGAGCTCGTCTACAGTATCAGGTAAATATCCCAGGAAGCAAAAAATGGATAAAGAAGTTGTGGCACGTACGTACAATGC
Organism: Phocoena phocoena; assembly: GCF_963924675.1. Lineage (NCBI taxonomy): Eukaryota > Metazoa > Chordata > Mammalia > Artiodactyla > Phocoenidae > Phocoena > Phocoena phocoena. The sequence goes on along the minus strand of NW_027077413.1, from coordinate 635,680 downwards.
AATATCACTCCGCAATGAAACCTGTGTCACCAGGCACGTAGCGGCATAGTGAGTGGATGCAGATACGGTGATTCTACGTGAACTACGTCACACAGAAAAAGAAACATCATAAGATATCACTAATACACGGAATGTAAACTTGACTACACATGAACTGAATTTCAAAACAGAACAGGGTCTCAAATTTAGAAAACCAACTAGTGCTTGCTTATGGGGAGAGGTGCGTTGGGGTGATGCATAATACCAGAGACTGAAATTAGCACAGATAACTTTCCATAAGCCAAATATGTAATATAGAAGACCTACTCCTTGCTCAACGAAATGGACCCAACACCATATATTCAACACCTAGGAATATACCTGACTAGGAAGAATCTTAAATCCCATGGATATATATGTCTCCGTAAGAGAATCAAGCGTGTGGACAGCGGCCGAAACGCAGCAGTGAAAATCCGATAAATCCCATTTTCAAAATAAATTTCAAAAACAAAACACAAAGACAGTGAAATAGAGAGCAATTGTTAAATAATTCACTCAGGGCATGTGATGCAACCGGGACTGACCACATCTACACCCAGAGGTGGTTGAGACATAAGGCTGGACACTTCAGGCTGATAGCATTGGTGAGTTTCGGTGAGCAAATGCAGACCCTTTGAAGTCATACTGCATGATACCCATTCCATGGGTCCAAACTCTCCAGGTTCAAGGGATTCTTCCTCCAGCTAAAACATGCATAGGAAACACAGAGTATCGTCCACCGTGTGATTGGGAAACGATTTAAAATGCATCTCAGTTTTCGTATCCTGGTCCTCGGGTTCACCAATCCAGATGCTTTACTAACACTCTCCCCGCTTGGAGAGTCAGTGCCTTTAACCTCCTGTTTGGCACAGCTTGCAATTTCTGTGCAAGATGAACAGGAATAGGGAGAACCAATGAGAGACTAGCTATAGGTGCCTGCACGGGCAAATGTAACGCTCATAGCCCACCAGGAAGAGGAATTAACCAAAGGCTCCGCGTGCCCTGCAGGAAACAGATTAGGGCCTGAACCAACCCTGCGGTTTTGTGACCAGCTCACAAGAAAGCGAGTTGAAGAAAGGAGCTCAGGGGCACTGTAATTCACAAACCTGCCGAGTTATAAATGACAGCTATCCTCCAAAAATATATTGCAGTAAGCCTGCGAAGGGGACTTGAAAGCGGGGCAGAATTTCAGGAAAACGATTGCAGGGGGTACAGTGGAATTGCCCTGAAAGCATAAGAAAGGAGGCACAAGGTCGACAATGATGCACTTGGCCAAAAAGGGCGTATGCGTTTTTTCCTGAATATATTCAGGAAAAAACGCATACGCCCTTTTTGGCCAACCAAGCAAGCCTGTAAAGGAAATCTGCACTACAATGAAGTCTCACTGCCCCCTGGGCAAAAGGGCCATCTGAAAAATGTGTAATATCCAGAAAGGTAGGACAGGATATGGAGAACAGGGAGCCTTGTTATGCTGATTGGCAGGATGTAAATTTCCAGCAACCACCCTGGAGAAATATATGGTGTTTCCTGAAACACGTAAGAAACAAAGCAATACAGCCTATGGCACTTCCACTTATGGTCCTATAGCTTACGGAAATTAAAATCAAAAACAGACAGCCACCCCAATAATTGGGACGGCTGTGTTCACAAGAAGCTCGTCTACAGTATCAGGTAAATATCCCAGAAAGCAAAAAATGGATAAAGAAGTTGTGGCACATACGTGCAATGCAATATCACTCAGCAATTAAATCTGTGTCATCAGGCCCGTAGCGGCATAGTGAGTGGATGCAGGTACGGTGATTCTACGTGAACTACGTCACACAGAAAAAGAAACATCATAAGATATCACTAATACACGGAATGTAAACTTGACTACACATGAACTGAATTACAAAACACAACAGGGTCCCAAATTTAGAAAACCAACTAGTGCTTGCTTATGGGGAAAGGTGCGTTGGGGTGCTGCATAAAACCAGAGACTGAAATTAGCACAGATAACATTCTATAAGCCAAATATGTAATAGACAAGACCTACTCCTTGCTCAACGAAATGGACTCAACACCACATATTCAACGCCTAGGAATATACCTGACTAGGAAGAATCTTAAAACCCATGGATTTATATGTCTCCGTAAGAGAATCAAGTGTGTGTACAGCGGCATAAACGCACCAGTGAAAATCCGATAAATCTCATTATCAAAATAAATTTCAAAAACAAAACACAAAGACAGTGAAATTGAGAGCAATTCTTAAATAATTCACTCAGGGCATGTGATGCAACCGGGATTGACCACATCTACACCCAGAGCTGGTTGAGACATAAGGCTGGACACTTCTGGCTGATAGCATTGGTGAGTTTCGGTGAGCAAATGCAGACCCTTTGAAGTCATACTGCATGGTACCTATTCCATTGGTCCCAACTCTCCAGGTTCAAGGGATTCTTCCTCCAGCTAAAACATGCATGAGAAACCCAGAGTATGGTCTACCGTGTGATTGGGAAACGATTTAAAATGCATCTCAGTTTTCGTATCCTGGTCCTCGGGTTCACCATTCCAGATGGTTTACTAACACTCTCCTCGCTTGGGAGTCAGTGCCTTTAACCTCCTGTTTGGCACAGCTTGCAATTTCTGTGCAAGATGAACAGGAATAGGGAGAACCAATGAGAGAGCAGCTATAGGTGTCTGCACGGGCAAATGTAACGCTCATTTCCCACCAGGAAGAGGAATTAACCAAAGGCTCAGCGTGCCCATCCAGAAACAGATTAGTGCCTGAAGCAATCCTGCGGTTTTGTGACCAGCTCACAAGAAAGCGAGTTGAAGAAAGGAGCTCAGGGGCACTGTAATTCACAAACCTGCAGAGTTAAAAATGACAGCTATCCTCCAAAAATATATTGAAGTAAGCCTGCGAAGGGGACTTGAAACGGGGCAGAATTTCAGGAAAACGATTGCAGGGGTAGACTGGAATTGCCCTGAAAGCATAGGAAAAGAGGCACAACGTCGACAATGATGCACTTGGCCAAAAAGAGCGTATGCGTTTTTTCCTGAATATATTCAGGAAAAAACGCATACGCCCTTTTTGGCCAACCAAGCAAGCCTGTAAAGGAAATCTGCACTACAATGAAGTCTCACTGCCCCCCGGGCATAAGGACCATCTGAAAAAAGTGTAAAATCCAGAAAGGTAGGACAGGATATGGAGAACAGGGAGCCTTGTTATGCTGATTGGCAGGATGTAAATTGCCAGCAGCCACCCTGGAGAAGTGTATGGTGTTTCCTGAAACACGTAAGAAACAAAGCAACACAGACTATGGCACTTCCACTTATGGTCCTATAGCTTACGGAAATTAAAATCAAAAACAGACAGCCACCCCAATATTTGGGACGGCTGTGTTCACAATAAGCTCGTCTACATTATCAGGTAAATATCCCAGAAAGCAAAAATGGATAAAGAAGTTGTGGCACATACGTGCAATGCAATATCACTCAGCAATGAAATGTGTGTCATCAGGCCCGTAGCGGCATAGTGAGTGGATGCAGGTACGGTGATTCTACGTGAACTACGTCACACAGAAAAAGAAACATCATAAGATATCACTAATACACGGAATGTAAACTTGACTACACATGAACTGAATTACAAAACAGAACAGGGTCTCAAATTTAGACAACCAACTACTGCTTGCTTATGGGGAAAGGTGCGTTGGGGTGCTGCATAAAACCAGAGACTGAAATTAACACAGATAACTTTCCATAAGCCAAATATGTAATAGACAAGACCTACTCCTTGCTCAACGAAATGGACCCAACACCACATATTCAACGCCTAGGAATATACCTGACTAGGAAGAATCTTAAAACCCATGGATATATATGTCTCCGTAAGAGAATCAAGCGTGTGTACAGCGGCCGAAACGCAGCAGTGAAAATCCGATAAATCCCATTATCCAAATAAATTTAGAAAACAAAACACAAAGACAGTGAAATACATAGCAATTCTTAAATAACTCACACAGGGCATGTGATGCAACCTGGTTTACCACATCTACACCCAGAGCTGGGTGAGAGATAAGGCTGGATCCTTTGGGCTGATAGCATTGGTGAGGTTCAGTGAGCAAATGCAGACCCTTTGAAGTCATACTGCCTGGTACCCATTCCATGGTTCCCAACTCTCCAGGTTCAAGGGATTCTTCCTTCAGCTAAAATTTGCATGGGAAACCCAGAGTATGCTCCACCGTGTGACTGGGAAACCTTTTTACATGCATGTCTGTTTTCGTCCCCTGGTACTCAGGTTCACCATTCCAGACCCTTTTCTTACACTCTCCCCATTTGGAGAGTCAGTGCCTTTAACCTTCCTCTTTGGCACTGTTTGCAATTTCTGCGCAAGATGAACAGGAATACGGAGAACCAATGGGAGACTATCTGTAGGTGTGTGCACGGGCAAATATTTTTTTTAACATCTTTATTGGGGTATAATTGCTTTACAATGGTGTGTTAGTTTTTGCTTTATAACAAAGTGAATCAGCTATACATATACATATGCTCCCTGTGTCTTCCCTCTTGTGTCTCCCTCCCTCCCTCTCTCCCCCTTCCACCCCTCCAGGCTGTCCCAACGCCCCGAGCTAATATCCCTGTGCCTTGCGGCTGTTTCCCCCTTGCTATCTACCTTACTACATTTGTTAGTGTGTATATGTCCATGACTCTCTCTCGCCCTGTCAAAACTCACCATTCCCCCTCCCCATATCCTCAATTCCGTTCTCCAGTAGCTCTGCGCCTCTATTCCTGTCTTATCCCTAGGTTCTTCATGACATTTTTTTCCTTTAAATTCCATATATATGTGTTAGCATACACTATTTGTCTTTTTCTTTCTGACTTACTTCACTCTGTATGACAGACTCTAGGTCTATCCATCTCATTACAAATAACTCAGTTTCATTTCTTTTTAAGGCTGAGTAATATTCCATTGTGTATATGTGCCACATCTTCTTTATCCATTCGTCCGATGATGGGCGCTTAGGTTCTTTCCATCTCCGGGCTATTGTAAATAGAGCTGCAATGAACATTTTGGTACATGACTCTTTTTGAATTTTGGTTTTCTCAGGGTATATGCCCAGTATGCACGGGCAATTTTAACACTCATTTCCCAGCAGGAAGAGGAATTAACCAAAGGCTCAGCATGCCGTGCTGGAACAAGTGTAGGGCCTGAAGCAATCCTGCGGTTTTGTGGCCAGCTCACAAGAAAGCGAGTTGAGGAAAGGAGCTCAGGGGCACTGTCATTCACATACCTGCAGACTTATAAATGACAGAAATCGTACAAAAATATATTGAATTAAGGCTGCGAAGAAGACTTGAAAGTGGGGCAGAATTGCTGGAATCCGATTTCAGGAGGTAGACGTGAATTGCTCTGAAAGCATAAGAGAAGTGGCAGAACCTCGTCAATGAAGCACTTGGCCAAAAAGGGCATATGCATTTTTTCCAGGGCCATCATTAACGGGAGTAGGAGGCTCCCAGCATGCTCCAGTGGCCAACAGAGGGCCCACGTCGCCAAGGCCATGTGAGCTAGCCAGGCAGGAGTGACCTGACATCAGAGGGCCCACCTCACAGAATGGTAGGGAACCCAGCCAGGATCAGACTCTCCCCAGAGGGCCCACATCACCAAGGTGATGGGAACCAGGCAGGAGTGTCCTCACACCCGTGGGGCCACATCATCAAAAGTTGAGGTACCCAGCACATGTGGCCTCAAACCAGAGGACCCACATCACCATGGGTTTCGGAGTGAGGCAGGCAGGATTAACCTCACAACACATGTCCCATTGTATACAAAATGTGTGGAAACCAGCAGTTGGATCTTCCTAGCAGGCGGCCCAGAGCACTGAGGCTATTAGATCCAGGCCGGCATGAACTCACAACAGAGGACCCTCATTGTGATTCTGTAAGCAACCCAGCCGTTGTGACCTCAGAGCAGAAGGCCCACATCCCCATGGGGAAGGGAAACAAGCAGGAGTGTCATCGCAAGAGTGGGCACACATGAAAAAATGTGGGGAGCCCAGCAATTAGTGCCTGATGCCAGAGGGCCCTCATCACCAAGGGGCGGTGGCTCCCAGCCAGCTCCGACTGCTACCAGAGGGGCAACGTCACCAATGCGGACTGCGACAACCAGGCAGGAGTGACCTCAGAGCAGAGGGTCAACCTCACAGAAGTGTGAAGAACCAAAGAGGATCAGATTCTCACCAGAGGGCACACATCACCAAGGGAATGGGAACCAGGCAGGAGTGTCCTCACACTAGTGGGGCCACATCACCAAAAAGTGAGGGACCCAGCACACGTGACCTCAAACCAGAGGACACACATCACAAGGGAGCTGGGATTGAGGCAGGCAGGAGGAGCCTCAAAACAGAGGGACCATAGAATTAAAGAGGTGAAGAATCCCGCAGTTGGAACCTCCCAGCAGGCGGCCAGGAGCAGCGAGACTATGGGATCCAGGCCGGAGTGATCTCACACCAGAGGGCCGTCATCATGAAACTGTGAGCAACCTAGGCGTTGGGATCTCAGAGCAGAAGGCCCACATTCCCATGGGGTTGGGAACCTGTCAGAAGTGTACTCGCACCACAGGGCACACATCAGAGAATTTAGGGAACCCAGGAGTTAGGGCCTGACGCCAGAGGGCCCTCATTACCAAGGGGAGGAGACTCCAATCAGGCACCAACACCCAACTGAGGGCCCACGTCGCCAAGGTGACGTGTGACAGCCAGGTAGGAGTGACCTCACCGCAGAGGGCCTACCTCACAGAAGGGTGAGGAACACAGCCAGGATAAGACTCTCACCAGAGGGCCCACATCACCAAGGTGATCAGAACCAGGCAGGAGAGTCTTCACACCAGTGTGGCCACATCATAGAAAGGTGAGGAACCCAGCACATGTGGCCTAAACCAGAAGACCCACATCTCCAAGGGGCTCGGAATGAGGCAGGCAGGAGTAGCCTCACAACACAGGGCCCATAGAATAAAAAAGCTGAGGAATCCAGCAATGGGAACCTCCCAGCAGGCGGCCAAGAGCACCAAGTCTATGCGATTCAGGCCGCAGTAAACTCACAGCAGAGGGTCCACATCATGAAACTGCGAGCAACCCAGCCATTTGGACCTCAGAGCAGAAGGTCCACATCCCCAAGGTGTTGGGAGCATGGCAGGAGTGTCCTCGCACCACTTAGCACATATCAGAAAATGTGGGTACCCAGCAGTTAGGGCCTGACGCCAGAGGGCCCTCATCACTGAGGGGAGGAGGCTCCCAGCATGTTCCAACTACCACAAGAGGGCCCACGTCGCCAAGGCGGGGTGTGCCAGCCAGGCAGGAGTGACCTCACAGCAGACGGCCCAACTCAAAGAAGTGTGAGGAACCCAACCAGGATCAGACTCTCACCAGAGGGCCCATATCACCAAGGGGACGGGAACCAGGCACGAGTGTCCTCACACCAGTGGGGCCACATCACTAAAAGATGAGGAAACTGGCACATGTGGCCACAAACCAGAGGACCTACATCACCAAGGGGCTGGGAGTGACACAGGCAGGAGGAGCCTCCCAACACAGGGCCCAAAGAATAAAAAAGGTGAGGAACCCAGCAGTTGGAACTTCCCAGCAGGCGGCCCAGAGTACAGAGGCTATGGGATCTAGGAATGAGTGAACTAACACCAGAGAGCTAACATCAGGAAACTGTGAGCAACCCAGTCGTTGGAACCTCAGAGCAGAAGGCCCATATCGCCATGGGGATGGGAGCATTTCACGAGTGTCCTGGCATCACTGGGCTCACATCAGAAAACCTGGGGAGCCCAGCAGTTAGAGCCTGACGCCAGAGGGACCTCATCACCGAGGATAGGAGTCTCCAAAAGGATCCAACTGCCACCAGAGGGCCGACGTCACCAAGGCAATGCGAGCAAGCCAGGCAGGAGTTACCTCAGAGCACAGGGCCCACCTCACAGAACGGTAAGGAACCCAGCCAGGATCAGACTCTCACCAGAGGGGCCACATCACCAAGGGGCTGGGAAACAGGCACGAGTGTCCTCACACCATTGGGGCCACATCATCGAAAGGTGAGGGACCCAGCACACGTGGCCTCACACCAGAGGACACACATCACAACGGAGCTGGGATTGAGGCAGGCAGGAGGAGCCTCAAAACAGAGGGCCCATAGAATAAAAAAGGTGAGGAATCCCGCAGTTGGAACCTCCCAGCAGGCGCCCAGGAGCAGCAAGCCTATGGGATCTAGGCCGGAATGAACGCACATCAGAGGGCCCTCATCATGAAACTGTGAGCACCCCAGCCGTTGGGACCTCAGAGCAGAAGGCCCAAATTCCCATGGGGTTGGGAACCTGACAGGAGTGTACTCGCACCACAGGTCGCACATCTGCAAATTTTGGGAGCCCAGGAGTTAGGGTCTGACGCAAGAGGGCCCTCATTACTGAGGGACGGAGACTCGCAGCAGACACCAACTCCCAACTGAGGGCCCACGTCACCAAGGTGATGTGTGCCAGCCAGGCAGGAGTGACCTCACCGCAGAGGGCCTACCTCACAGATGGGTGAGGAAACCAGCCAGGATAAGCCTCTCACCAGAGGGCCCACATCACCAAGGGGATCGGAACCAGGCAGGAGGGTCCTCACACCAGTGTAGCCACATTATAGAAAGGTGAGGAACCCAGAACATGTGGCCTAAAACAGGGGACCCACATCTCCAAGGGGCTAGGAGTGAGGCAAGCAGGAGTATCCTCACAAAACAGAGCCCACAAAATAAAAGTTGTGAGGAATCCAGCAGTTGGAACCGGCCAGTAGGCCGCCCAGAGCACAGAGTCTATGGGATCCAGGCCACAGCGAACTCACAGCAGAGGTCCCACATCATGAAACTGTGAGCAACCCAGCGGATGGGACCTCAGAGAAGAAGGCCCACATCCCTATGTGGATGAGAACCTGACAGGAGTGTCCTCGGCCCACTTCCACGAATCAGAAAATGTGGGAACCCAGCAGTTAGGACCTGAGGCCAGAGGACCCTCATCACCGAGGGGAGGAGGCTCCCAGCAGGCTCCAACTGCCACCATAAGGCCGATGTCACCAAGGCGGGGTGTGCCAGCCAGGCAGGAGTGACCTCAGAGCAGAAAGCCCACCTCACAGAAGTGTGAGGAACCCAACAAGGATCAGACTGTCACCAGAGGGCCAACATCACCAAGGGAATGGGAACCAGGCAGGAGTGTCCTCACACCAGTGGGGCTACATCACCATAATTTGAGGGACCCAGCACACGTGGCCTCAAACCTGAGGACACACATCACCAAGGGGCTGGGAGTGAGGCAGGCCAGAGGATCCTCAAAACAGAGGGAACATAGAATAAAAAAGGTGAGGAATCCCACAGTTGGAACCTCCGGCAGGCAGCCAGGAGCAGCGAGGCTATGGGATCTAGGCCGGAGTGAACTCACACCAGAGGGCCCTCATCATGAAACTGTGAGCAACACAGCCTTTGTGACCTCAGAGCAGAAGGCTCACATCCCCATGGGGATGGGAACCTGGCAGGAGTGTCCTTGCACTACTTAGCACGAATCAGAAAATGTGGGAACCCAGCAGTTAGGGTCTGAGGCCAGAGGGCCCTCATCACCGAGGGGAGGAGGCTCCCAGCAGGTTCCAACTGCCACCATATGGCCGACGTTGCCAAGGCGGGGTGTGCCAGCCAGGCAGGAGTGACCTCAGAGCAGAGGGCCCACCTCACAGAAGGGTGAGGAACCTAACCAGGATCAGACTCTCACCAGAGGGCCAACATCACCAAGGTGATGGGAACCAGGCAAGACTGTCCTAACAGCAGTGGGGCCAACATCACCAAGGGAATGGGAACCAGGCAAGAGTGTCCTCACACCAGTGTGGCCACATTATAGAAAGGTGAGGAACACAGCACATGTGGCCTCAAACAAGGGGACACACATCACGAAGGGGCTGGGAGTGAGGCATGCAGGAGGAGACGCACAACCGAGGGCCCATAGAATAAAAAAGGTGAGGAATCGAGAAGTTGGAAATTCCAAGCTGGAGGCCCAGAGCACTGACACTATGGGATACAGGCCAGAGTGAACACACAGCAAAGGGCCCACATCATGAAACTGTGAGCAACCCAGCAGTTGGGACCACAGAACAGAAGTCCCACATGCCCATGGGGATGGGAACCTGGCAGGAGTGACTCGCACCACTGGGCACACATCAGAAAATGTGTGGAGCCCAGCACTTAGGGCCTGACACCAGAAGGCCCTCATCACTGAGGGGAGGAGGCCCCAGCACGCTCCAACTGCCACCAGAGGGTCCACGTCGCCAAGGCGACGTGCGCCAGCCAGGCAGGATTGACCTCACAGCAGAGGGCCCACATCATGAAAGTGTGAGCAACCCAGCCGTTAGGACCTCAGAACAGAAGGCCCACACGCTCATGAGGATGGGAACCTGGCAGGAGTGCCCTCGTACCACTTAGCACGTATCAGAAAATGTGGGAACCCCGCCATTAGGGTCTGACGCCAGAGGGCCTCATCACCGCGGGAAGGAGGCTCCCAGCAGGCTCCAACTGCCACCAGGGTGCCGAAGTCAACAAGGCGGGTTGTGCCAGCCAGGCAGGAGTGACCTCAGAGAAGAGGGCTCACCTCACGGATGTGTGAGGAACCCAACCAGGATCAGAGTCTCACCAGAGGGCCCACATCACCAAGGGGATGGGAACCAGGCAGGAGTGTCCACACACCAGTGGGGCCACATCATCAAAAGATGAGGAACCCATCACATATGGCCTCAAACCTGAGGACATACATCACCATGTGGCTGGGAGTGAGGCAGGTATCTGGAGGGGCACATTTAACTCTAATTTCCCACCAGGAAGAGGAATTAACCAAAGGCTCAGAGTGCCGTGCCGGACCCTGATTATGGCCTGAAGCAAACCTGCAGTTTTGTGGCCAGCTTACAAGGAAGCGAGTTAAGAAAGGAGCTCAGGGGCACTGTAATTCACAAACCTGCAGAGATAAATGACAGCTATTGGCAAAAATATATCGAAGTAAGTCTGCAAAGAGGACTTGAAAACGAGGCAGAATTGCAGGAATCATATTTCAAGAGGTAGATTGGAATTGCATTTAAAGCATATGAAAAGCGGCAGATCTTTGACAGTGATGCACATGGACAAAAAGTGCGTATACATTTTTCCTGAATATATTCAGGAAAAAACGCATATGAACATTTTGGCCAACCAAGCACTCCAGCAATGGAAATCCACACTACAATGAAGTCACATTTCCCATTCGTCAAAAAGGCCATCTGAATAAAGTGTAAAAACCAGAAACACAGGACAGGCCATGGAGAACAGGGAGCCGTGTTATGCTGATGGGCGGGATGTAAATTGCCAACAGACACTCTGGAGATGTTCATGGTGTATCCTGAAACATCTAAAAAACAAAGCTACAGAGCCTAGGGCACTTCCACTTTTGGCCCTATAGCTTAGGAAAATTAAAATCAACAAGACACAGCCAACACAAAATTTAGGGCTGCTGTGTTTACAAGAACCTCGAGTCCAGTACAAATTAAATATCCCAGAAAGAAAAAAATGGATAAAGAAGTTGTGCTACTTACGTACAACGGAATATCACTCAGCAGTGAAATCAATGTCATCAGGTCTGTAGCAGCAAATTGAGTGGATTTAATTATGATGATTCTAAGAGAAATATGTCACACAAAGAAAGGTAATTATCATAAGATATCACTAATAGAGGGAGTGTAAACTTGGCTACACATAAACTGAATTACAAAACCGAACAGAGTCTCACATTTAGATAAAAACCTTATGCTTGCTTAAGGGGAAAGTTGAGTTGGGCTGCTGTATAAAAACAGATTGAAATTAGCACACATACCATTCCATAAGCCAAATACGTAATAAACAAGACCTACTCTTTGCTCAACGAAATAGACTCATCCATGGTGTATCACCTCACACCTATTAGAATGGGCATCATCAGAAAATCTACAAACAACAAATGCTGGAAACGGTGTGGAGATAAGGAATCCTCTTCCACTATTGTTGGGAACGTAAATTGATACAGTCACTGTGGAGAACATTATGGAGTTTCTTATAAAACTAAGAATAGAATTACCATATGATACAGCAATCCCTCTACTGGGCATATACCCAGACAAAACCATAAATCAAAAAGAGACATTCACCACAATGTTCATTGCATCACTATTTACACTATCCAGGAAATGGAAGCAACCTAAATGCCGACAGACGAATGCATAAAGATGTGGTACATATATAAAATGGAATATTACTAAGCCATAAAAAGGAATGAAATTCGGACATTTGTAGAGACGTTGATGGATCTAGAGACTGTCATACAGAGTGACGTAAGTCAGAAAGAGAAAAACAAATCTTGTATATTAATGCATATATGTGGAACCTAGAAAAATTGTACAGATGAACCGTTTTGCAAGGCAGAAATAGAGCAACACATGTATACAACAAACGTATGGACAACAAGGGGGGAAAGCTGTTGGGGATGGTGGTGGGAGGAGTTGAGATATTGGGATTGGTATGTATACATTTATATGTATAAAGTAGATAACCAAAAACAACCTGCTGTATAAAAATATAAAATTAAATTCAAAATAAAAAAATAAAAAAAGTAAAACAGAAAAAATATTCTTCCCTTCACATACATGTATTTATATGAATAAATTATTTCCATGCTTATATCTGTAAATACACAAAAGAGGAATAAAATCTACCTTGAACCAAAAACGAAAAAAAGATAAAAATGAACAGAACCCACCAGTTACACAGAGGAAAACCGTTTCAGGGCACTTGCTCCAATTGCAAACAATTCTGAAGTTGGTCAGTGGTGGGGAATCATCTCCCATTCAGCCAGCATGCTCCTCGCAACAAGCGTCCTCACTGCAAAGCTGGGGGACCGTGCCGAGGTATCTGTGAGTAAACGTGGGCCGAGCCCCAGGCCAGCTGCTGCTGAAATGTTCCCACCCTTCCAAGGCTAAACACCTGAATATGTACAAGGACTTGAAAACCTAGAGGAAGGGCCATGGAGCCACATGAGGGACAGCATGCCAGCCGACTTGGTGCCTGCAGGCCAGCCAGGATGGTCCTGGCCCTGGGTGCTCTTCTGGAAGCTCTCCATTTCCCTGCCTGAGATACCCCTGCTGTCCCGGCCCCCACTGCTTTCTTCCTTCCTCACCTGTGCCCAGGGAGAAATTCCAGCAGCAGGTGTGGGTGACACATCCTCTTCTTTAGCAGGTAGCATCTTGGCAACTGCTGCAGAAAGTCCAGCAGAGCCCCACTCACACTGGGACACCCACAAAGCCGTGGCCTCTCACTCCCTCCCACCAGCCCAGCCCCGAGACTGCTGACAGGGCAGAGAAAATGGCGTCAGGCAGAGCTGCAGGGGCTCTTGCTGCCTGGAGCGGTGTTTATATTGATCTCAACCCAGGTACACCTCGGGAGGGCTGGCCGGCACGGTCAGGCTTCCCAAGCCAGCCAATAATCACCCCTCAGGGGCTCACAGTTGCTGAAAATGGAACTTGCTGAATTGGCCAGGTCCAAGGAACAGGTGTGGGCTCCTGAGAGTCAGGATAGACAAGGGGCTGCAGCTCTGGCTTGTTTTCTAATTATATTATCTGGCCCATGAGTGGGAGACAACTTCAAGAAAACCCTCTCCTAATGAGAGGAACCCAGGAGTCAGGGAGAGGAGGGGTGGGTGGTGGTTGGAGACAGAGGCCTGGTGCCCCGGGTGCAGTGGAAGTCTCTGGAAGACCAGGTGGAGGAGGCCGCACAGAGTGATGCCCAGGGTCACAGACCTGTCAGAGCTGCTGTTTGTTAGTTCAAGTCCTGCTCTGAGGTGCTCTGTGTCAGATCTGAGCAACAGGTGAGCTGGGAGTGCTCTGCAATGAGGGCTATATGCACGGTTCCTGTGTGCCCAGCCCTGCCAAGGTACCTGCAAGGGTAGCTCTGTATCCTGGGAGGGGCCTGACCACGGGAGCCCCATGGACTGCAGAGGACCTGCCCAGGGAATCCCATATCCTGGGAGGGGCCTAAACACGAGAGCCCCGTGGGCTGGGGTGGGGGTAGGGTACCTGCCCAGGTGAGCTCCATATCCTGGGATTGGCCTGACCTCGAGAGCCCCATGGGCTGCTGGAGTCCTGGTAAAGGATGTCAGGACAGTCAGTGAAGCCACTGAGGATATACCTCCAGTAGTTCCTAAATCCTACAGCCTGCTGGTCATTCTACCAACCACCAGGACTTGGTATTCTGTATTAGTCTTCACTGATGCCTTCTTTTGTATTCCATTAGTCCCAGAGTCACAAGAAATTTTGGCTTGTGAGTGACAGGACTCAACATACAACTAAAACAATACTTCCAGGCTGTCTTGCCCCAAGGGTTCAAAAATTCCCACACCATCTTTGGGGAAAGCTCAGCTAAAGACCTAAAAGTTCTACCTCTGGAAAAGGAAACACTCCTTCAATATTCAGACGACATTCTGATCGCCAGCCCTACTAAGGAGGCCTCAGAACTACCAAGCCAATAAAGGATAGAAGTTGTCCACGGAAAAGCTCAAGTATCACAGACTACGGTGACCTGCCTGGGCTTCATTCTCACAGAAGGTCGGAGAAGCCCATCCCAGGAAAGGGAAGAAACAATTTACAGCCTTACCCCTTTCTGAAACTAGAAGACAGCTTAGGGGTTCCTGGGGAAGCCAGGGTTTCCTGCCTCTGGATCCCTAACTACAGTCTACTAGCTGGGCCTCTATATGAAACACTGAAAGGAAAAGATGATGATCCTTTTGAATAGAATCCAGAAGTGGCCTTTCAAGAATGGAAAGAGCAGTCAATTCAGACCCTTGCCCTGGAACTCCCTAATTTAGCTAAACCCTTTGACCTTTACATTCCTGGTGAAAGGTGAATCGCCATTGGAGTATTAGTGCAAAAACTGGGACCACTTGAAATGGAACAGTGCAAGAATGCCATCCAGGTAGGATAAACTATGGTCACCAAGGGGCTTGGCCCACCGCCACATCTGGCCAAGATACTGGTGGTATCTGAAAACCTGGAAATCAGCAGCCCAAAAGGCCACCTCCCTTCTAAGGGAAACGGACCCCACGTGGTGATCCTAACCCCCAACCATGCCCTGAAGTTGCAGGGTTTGCTCCGTGGGCACACTGACCTCGATTGAGGAGACCCTCCAACTCCAACCTCCAGAGAGATAACCGGGGGCAACGGGGCACCATGACGACCCGTGTGACCATCACTTGACCTGGAGTTTCTCTCATAAAACAACAAGAGTGTGTCCCAAAAGAGTAGACTACTGCTTGCAGTACTTACTGTACCCAGAGGGGAGCTAATAATCTTGGCGGGGGAACCGTATATCATGCTGTCACCATAGAAAAGCCTACAGACACCCTGATGATGGTGGCCAATAAGACCGGCTGGACTCCTGTTTACTTCCAAAGGCTCTTGACTCAGTGACCATCATGATCCTTCATCACCACTGACCCTGGACTGTCTGGGAGCTGAGCGGGCAGGATCCTGACACCTGGTGCTGTTTTTACGTTAATTCAGGGGCCTAATGGAAGAAAGCGCAGACTGTTGGTCAGAGCATCTAGGCTGGCAGAAACGGTCAGTCAGAGCATCTAGGCTGGCAGAAACGGTCAGCCTAAGGTGGCCGAACAAATGTGGGGCGGGGTGAAACTGGACCTCACAGCGCCACTGCACATCTCCTTTCTGGACCCTTAAAGGTCATTAGAATCTATAACACTTCCAATACTGGTGCTCAGGCGGACGAGCAGGGAGGCAGGAGGCCTGGGGACAATCAACGTCACCTGGAGGCTGCTGGGGAGAAGTTCTGACCCTCGCCCACGGGTATGAAGCCTCCTAACTCAGCACTCAGCAGTTACAGAAGAAGGGTCTGCACCCGCAGCACTCCAAGAATGAGGAAAGGGACAAAAGGCAGAAGATAAGTTTGTCCCAGGCAAAGCCCCTTAAAAATGCCTGGGAGATAAAAATAGAATCTGGGCAATAAAATAAAGTCTAACCTTTTTTATCCTTTGTGCTTTGTCTAATTTCAGGTGCTCCTAGGGTCCCGCATACAGAGGTTCCACACCCGGCACTTCAGACCAGATTTCCTAGAGCAGAATGGCTCGATGACACTTCAGCTCCTGGGGCCCAGTTCAGACTCCGTGACATAGAGCCTGAGCTGCAGCCAACCAGGTCCTCGAGAGCTCAGCCCCCTCCCTCCCAGTGACTCTGACAGGATCTCTACACAGCAGCCCAGCCCACAGCCCACAGGGTAGCACCTCTCCATTCTCTGATCAAAATATAAAGTTTCCTTTGCTTTTGAACCAAACTCAGTCTCGATCTATTGGCTCCAATGACACTGGGCAGGGGGACACTTGTTGGCGTCCACTCTGGAGGATCAGTAACAGAAATTGAGAACGTTGTAACTTCAATGAACAGATGTGGGAGCCAAACTGTAATTAACATAGAACAGTGTATAAGGCTCGGGTAAAATAAGATGTTTCTAACACTTCCATTTGATATTTCCATCACTTTCTTATAAGCAAGTTCAGTGAAAAGGTTTGTCTTCTTTGTCAGGTCAATATTAGAGAAACAAAGTGATTTCTTTCCAAGGATGTACATCTAATAATCTTGGTTAAAGCTTCAATCTTGTTTTAAATGCTTTTGCATTGAAAATGATACCTCTCTTTCAGCTCCCCCATTTCTGAAAAGCATAAAATCTTATAATTTATTATTACCAAAGGGAAATGGTAGGAGGAGGGATCAATTAACAGTTTGGGATTAACACATACACACTGCTATGTATGAAATCATCAGCAAGGAACTACTGTATAGCACAGGGAACTACACTCAATATTTTGCAATAACCTATAAGGGGAAATGATCTGAAAAAGAATAGATATTTTTATTGACATCATCCATCAATGACAGTAAAAATGGAATCTAAGGGAAGACAGTGGTGAGTGCTTCTGACCCTGAAGACTTCAATCATCTAAAGTTTGGACTCTGCCTACTTCCCAAGGCCCTTAATGAACATATGTGTAGCCGTAGCTTAAAAAATTCCCCAGTTTGGGTTGCGGAGAGACACTGATATTTAAAATCCCCTGGTGTTCTCCTCACATGAATGGGACCCTTCCTACACCTAAAACATGCCTGTCACACCCAGAGGATGGTATACCGTCTGATCGGGAAAAGTTTGGAAAAGGCATCTCATCTCCTCATCTCTTGGTGCTAGGGTTCACCACTCCAGCGTCTTTACTAACAGTCTCCCCACTTGGAGATGTCAGCACTGTCAACATCCTGTTGCATACAGTTTGGAATTTGTCCAGAGGATGAAGCAGAAGGAGGAGGAACAATGAGAGACAAGTCCTAGGTGTTCGGACAGGCACATGTCACTCTAATTTCCAATCAGGAAGACGAATTGACCAAAGGCTAGGGTTGCCCATGGAAACAGAATAGGGCTTGAGGAATCCTGATGCTTTGTGGCCAGTTCCCATAAACACAAGTTGGAAAATGGAACTCAGGGGCACTAAAATTCATGAAACTGCAAAATTGAAACTATCTATCACTGAAAAATGTCTTGAGGAAAGTCAGAGAAAAGGACTTGTAAGCAACGGAGAATGGCAGGAAAGGGATTGGAAGAGGTAGAAAGGACTCGCCATTAAGCACAAGAAAAGGGGCTGAACATTGCCAACATTGCAGTTGGCCAAAAAGGGTGTATGCGTCTTTTTCTGTATATATTCAAGAAAAGGGCATACACTTTTTTAGCCAACCAAACAGGTGGGCACTGGAAATCAATACAACAAAACATATCACTTTGCATCAGTCAGAAGAGCCGTCCTCATAAAGTGTAAACACCAGAAATGCAGGACAGGGCAAGGAGAAAAGGGAGCCCTGTGAGTCTTATAGTGGAAATGTATATTGCCAACGGTCACTCTGGATAAGTGTATTGTGTTTACTAAAGCATCTAAAAAATGAGCTACCGAGCACAGGGCACTTGCACTCATGGACGTATATCTTGGGAAAAACAAAAATCGAGAGGACACAGGCACCCCAATGTTTACCACCTCTCTGTTTAAAAGATCCTCGACTAGGATATAACTTAAATGTATCTGCAGAGAAAAAACGGATAGAGATGTGGTGCTTATGTAGAGTGGAATATTACTCAGCCTGGAAATCAATGAAATACGGCCAGTTATAACAACTCCAGAGGAGTTACGTGTGATCATTCAAAGTCACATAATTCAAAAAGTAAAAGACATAAGATATTACTAATACATGGAATGTTAACATGGCTACACATGAACTAAATTACAAAAGAGAAGAGGGTTTCAAATTAAGAAAACCAACTTATGCTTCCTTAAGGGGAAAGGTGAGTTGGGGTGCTGCATAAAACCAGAGATTGAAATTAGCACAGATACCATTCCATAAGCCAAATATGTAATAGTCAAGGCCTACTCTTTGCTCAACGAAATGGACTCAACACGCCATATTCAGTGCCTAAAAATATAACGGATTAGTAAGAATCTTAAAACCCATGGACTTCTATGTCTCCATAAGAGAATCAAGCGCGTGTACAGCGGCATAAACGAAGCAGTGATAATCCGATAAATCCCATTATTAAAATAAATTTCAAAAACAAAACACAATGACAGTGAAATAGGTAGCAATTCTTAAATAATTCACTCAGGGCATGTGATGCAACCTGGATTTACCACATCTACACCCAGAGCTGTTTGAGACATAAGGCTGGACACTTCAGGCTGATAGCATTGGTGAGTTTCGGTGAACAAATGCAGATCCTTTGAAGTCATACTGCATGGTACCCATTCCAAGGATCCCAACTCTCCAGGTTCAAGGGATTCTTTCTTCAGCTAAAACATGCGTGGGAAACGGCGAGTATGGTCCACCGTGTGATTAGGAAATGATTTAAAATGCATCTCAGTTTTCGTATCCTGGTCGTCGGGTTCACCATTCCAGACAGTTTACTACCACTCTCCCCACTTGGAGAGTCAGTGCCTTTAACCTCCTGTTTGGCACAGCTTGCAATTTCTGCACAAGATGAACAGGAATAGGGAGAACCAATGAGAGACTAGCTGTAGGTGTTTGCACGGGCAAATGTAACGCTCATTTCCCACCAGGAAGAGGAATTAACCAAAGGCTCAGCGTGCCCTGCCGGAAACAGATTAGGGCCTGAAGCACTCCTGCGGTTTTGTGCCCAGCTCACAAGAAAGCGAATTGAAGAAAGGAGCTCAGGGGCACTGTAATTCACAAACCTGCAGAGTTATAAATGACAGCTATCCTCCAAAAATATATTGAAGTAGCCCTGCGAAGGGGACTTGAAAGCGCGGCAGAATTTCAGGAAAACGATTGCAGGGGGTAGATTGGAATTGCCCTGAAAGCATAGGAAAAGAGGCAGAACGTCGACAATGATGCACTTGGCCAAAAAGTGCGTATGCATTTTTTCCTGAATATATTCAGGAAAAAACACATACGCACTTTTTAGCCAACCAAGCAAGCCTGTAAAGGAAATCTGCACTACAATGAAGTCTCACTGCCCCCTGGGCAAAAGGGCCATCTGAAAAAAGTGTAAAATCCAGAAAGGTAGGACAGGATATGGAGAACAGGGAGCCTTGTTACGCTGATAGGCAGGATGTAAATTGCCAACAGCCACCCTGGAGAACTGTATGGTGTTTCCTGAAACACATAAGAAACAAAGCAACACAGTCTATGGCACTTCCACTTATGGTCCCAAAGATAACGGAAATTAAAATCAAAAACAGAGAGCCACCCCAATGTTTCGGATGGCTGTGTTCACAAGAAGCTCGGCTACAGTACCAGGTAAATATCCCAGAAAGCAAAAAATGGATAAAGAAGTTGTGGCACGTACGTACAATGCAATATCACTCAGCAATGAAATCTGTGTCATCAGGCCCGTAGCGGCATAGTGAGTGGATACAGGTACGGTGATTCTACGTGAACTACGTCACACAGAAAAAGAAACATCATAATATATCACTAATACACGGAATGTAAACTTGACTACACATCAACTAAATTACAAAACAGAACAGGGCCTCAAATTTAGAAAATCAACTAGTGCTTACTCATGGGGAAAGGTGCGTTGGGGTGCTGCATAAAACCAGAGACTGAAATTAGCACAGTAAACGTACCATAAGCCAAATATGTAATAGACAGGACCTACTCCTTGCCCAACGAAATGGACTCAACACCACATATTCAACGCCTAGGAATATACCCGACTAGGA